>NC_064631.1:177817300-178439300 GCF_023864275.1 Schistocerca cancellata
CGACACGCGGGTCCGTCGTATACTAACGGACCGCGGCCGATTTAAAGGCTGCCACCTAGCAAGTGTGGTGTCTGGCGGTGACACCACAGAAGTAACTAGTTCTCTCGGAGCTATGCTTCACCAGAAGCTGTACCATACGTATCCTGGTTGCGCTTGACAGTGCATCGCCCAGTGCCTACGTCACTTCAGTGATGGAAGCTCCGCTAAGCAAGAAGCCGGTTCCTGGAATTCTGCCCACGCGGCGGGTGGCCTCTATAGGGTTACTGTTTCCAGACCGGACGTGACGTCCTCTCCCGAACACCCAGACCACGTCACGTTCTCAGAACACTGCCCGTTGTAATCGGCCGCTGTTTTCCTAGAGGAGAGCCTCCGTCACCTCTGTAGGTGCTGGCTGTCCGTGTTTCTTAATAACGAGCTTTTTACCAATCTAGTATTTATGCTAATCAGGCCTTCAGTGACAACTATTGGTATTAAGACAGCATAAACTGGGCACGTTTCGAGTCGTTTTCATTCCATATCCGCGTCTTCTGCTGGTTTTATACGTTAACGTGCTACGGTCGCAGGTTCGAATCCTGCCTCGGGCATGGATGTGTGTGATGTCCTTAGGTTAGTTAGGTTTAAGTAGTTCTAAGTTCTAGGGGACTTATGACCACAGCAGTTGAGTCCCATAGTGCTCAGAGCCATTTGAACCATTTTATACGTTAACGATCATGCTTTGACCAACTTTTTGATGTTGACGAGTGAGTGAGCCAACTTTGTACTTAGGTTCTGAATTTTTAGAAGCCATGATCTGAGAATGGTTGCTAGTCAACCGAAACAGGTAATCAGCAACTTGAAATAATATTTTATTCCTATCAAAAGCATTAAAATTTGTAACTAATTGGCTAAGGGATGAATAGTATTTTTGTAGCGGATATTAAGTCTCATCTTTCATGTTTTTTATATATATGGAGACGATTTTAATTATTCTAACTTTATACGCTATTTTAATACGTGCCCTTCTTGTTGCAATGTCTACGATGTTAATACGTTACGGAGAGTGTTGAACCAGGAGGACAGGGTACCTAGGTACGCATGTTTCCTGGTCAGCGTTCCAGTCCATGATTTATTTTAGAAACACATAAAGCAAGGCACACTAGAGTTTGCCAGACATGAATTTGTGTTCTGTACAGCGATTGTATTACGAGTTCTACATACTTAAGCACTGTACAGAATATTAAAGTTATTTTGAGGGTATTGTTAATAGTTCAGTTACTGAATTTCATGTCGAATGAAATTCTAAACAATTCTACATTAATGTATAACGTATGAGCAGTTAAGTCCACTTCGTCGCTCCTGCGTCGCCTTGTACCTTAAAACAGAAGGAAGTTTCTACCGTGGAGCACGTGATATTTGCAAACGAACTGGGATTATTTAATGTTTTAACAATTTTCCCTATCTTTAAAATGGAAATTTGTGTTCAGTTTCCAACAGTTTCTATTTCAAAATGCATTTTACTCGTAACTGGTTCTTAATAACACTTCTTAATTTGATTTCACTTAGTGATTATTGGTTGTAGTAGAGTAATAATGTAACATATGGACCATTAAGTATTGATAAGATTTTCTCGATTGCAACACTTCTAAATGTGACTAGAATCTTTGCTCCTAGATACATGACCATTCGGAAAAACCTTGAATTCCTGGAGCACTTTTTGTCAGTTCAGAAGAAATCTACAGCACACAAAACTGAATACCGTTATTTCAAAATGGAATAAGAAAAACATGTTCAACTTCTATTGCAGCTCTAAGGGCGAAACTCCAAGACACAGCTCTGTCCCCAACTACAGTTTCAAGGAGTCCTAATTTGCCAGACGCCGATGCAGCAAACACATGAAACGACCTCACTGGCTGTGGCAGTATTACACGAAGCCTGCCGTCGAGGTGTCAGAAGTCTCGGAAGGAACGGACTTTCGTTCCACACATGTATTACAGTACTTTGATGGTCGAGCCAGTTTCTAGTATTTCTGTATCACTTTTATTGTTCAAATGGCTCTGAGCACTATGGGACATAACTTCTGAGGTCATCAGTCCCCTAGAACTTAGAACCACTTAAACCTAACTAACCTAAGGGCATCACACACATCCATGCCCGAGGCAGGATTCGAACCTGCGACTGTAGCGGTCGCGCGGTTCCAGACTGTAGCGCCTAGAACCGCTCGGCCACACCGGCCGGCACTTTTATTGTAAATTAGTTTGTGTTTTAGTCATCACGCACACGATAAATAACAAATTACACATCCGTATCTTCCCTTGTTTTAAAGCTTCATATTTTTCCGATACAATATGTTTCTGTTACGAAAATTTCTGTAAAAACTTTAAGATTAATCACATTTACGTAGTTACGTTACTCATCCACTGTGTATTTGCTTTTTGATTTTAGGACACTGACCACACGAAGTGTAATTTCACTTCAGATGGTACACTGCATGTATTTTAACGCTTTATACGCTGCCACATCGACGAAATCCGCATAAAGGCTGCATTTTTTCTTTTTTGCATTCGGATTTCACGTCTGAGATAGTATGTTTTGACGTCTTTTGTCGGTAATATTATGTCAGATTTATATTTTTATGATTTGACGGTGAGAAATGTTGAATAGTGATGTATAAAAGGTTGTGTCAGTAACTACCATGGTTGTGCGAAACCATTATTAACGGTGCCAGTCACATATCGCTCCCTCCGCACAGATGTTTGGAATATTTTATACTATATGCTTATAGTTTTTTGCTGTGATGCTAGTAACAGAGGTGTCTAAATTTTTATATATGTGTTTTTTAAATTTTATTTCTTACTTCTTCTTGAAGTTACTGTAGCTTTTGGTACTGTTTTCACTAACACGTCCATGATAATGTCGAAGAGATGAAATTAGCTTATAGCTAAATCGCGAAATAAAGTGATTACGTCAAAAATAAGACAGATACGCAGCAAAACGACTTCTCTCAATTTTTTTCCATTTTCTTCTTAATGACATTTGCAGTGTTTCCATTACTAGAAGGAGGCGAGTAGCCGTAGTTTTTACACTCACTTCTTACCGTAGACAAATACGTGGGGCTTTTTGTGTGCCATAGTTGCAGTTGGCGAGCACTGATAGTTGCCAGTGTCTTGACGGACCAAAATAGTGTGTGGCAGTGTGCGGTTAAGCGGCCCTGCTATTGTTTGTTGTTATGAAGAATCACGGCAAGGCTGCGAGGGATGTGATTGTGCCATAAGTGTATTTAATTATATTAGCATGGAATGATTATCTAAGTCTAACACTATTGTATTTAAGTGTATTTGCATGGTGTGGCCTTGGTGCTATCTGAAGATTCCATTATTGTTTAGAACTTTGAAACAAGCCAAGGCCATTGTTACATCATTGTGTACTACCGATAAGTCATTCTACCTTCCGCTTGCATATGCAGATTTCTGTACATTCTATAGTAGTTTGTATATCCTTGTATGTTACATTGTCCTGTCTGTTGCCTGTGTGGGAGATGGAGCAATACTGTTTTATCTATATAATGTATGGCTGTATCTTAGGATAAGTTTTTACTCTATATCTTGTTGTCCATCTTGGAGATCAGATTATTTTATTGTCGTGGTGGAATAACTGTTTTGTTTTTTCGGTATGTTATTCGTTTTCTGAAATTAATTATTCCAAAAGGTTGCACACAAGCGTTTGCTGCATTTTTATGTGCTGTGGTACTGTAAATAGTTTTTAAATAGAGTGAAGTTTGATTAAAAGATCACGCTTGGATAATCCCTGCCCAACTCCACTCCCACCAAAACCTGCGCTTCATGACGAATAACTAAATAAATAATAAATAAAATGTCCATTTACTAAGAGCAAATTAAACGTATAAGAAGAATTGGAGGGAGACACCAAGTCTGAAGCAAAGCTTTTGTTGCTCCAAACTTATTCGTGAAAACATTCCTCATTTTTCTATTTTAGCAGATACTGTGTATTATCATAGAAGCATCTTAAGAAGGCAGGAAGGTTGCGGTTTAAGATCCCGTGGATGGCGAAGTCGTTAGGGACAAGGCACAAGCTAGAGTGAGGAAGTATGAGAAAATAAATCGACTGCATCCTTTTTAGAGGGACCACCCTGACATTTCTCTTAAGTGTTTTAGGGGAAAAACAAAACATGTAACTGTGAATGGGAGGACAGGGATTTGAACCGACATTTTCCCAAATACTGGTCCAGTGTCGTTCCACTGCTCCTCTTCCTTCTTCCTTAGGGAAGTAGTGAAAGAATCTAATAGAGATAGCACAGTTTACCATTTGGGGAGCATACATTTCCACCGTGATTTATACTGATCTGGAGTTGAACTGTCGTTCCTCAGCCTGCAGCTCCACATCAAGATGGTGCCTACAGCCTGCACTACAGCCTGCACCACAGGTACACTACAGGTTACACTAAAGCCTACAATACAGTCGACACTACAGACTACACTACAGATTACACAATGGCCAAAAATACAGCCTACACTGCAGCCTACGCTACAACTTACACAATAGCCTACAATATAGCCTACAATACAGGCTACACTACAGGTCACACTGAAGTTTAAATTACAATCTGTGCTACAGCCTACACTACAACCTACACATACTGCCTACACTACAACCTACATATGCAGCCTACACTAAAGCCTGAAACAAAGACTACAGTTCAGGTTATGCTAAGAAGTACATTACAGTTGGCACTGTAAGCTACACTACACATCACACTACAGCCTACACTACAGCCTAAACTACAGCCTACAATGCATCCTACACCACAACCTACACTACAGCGTACCACACATCCTACACTACAGCTTAAACTACAGGGTACTCCACAGTTTACACTAAAGCCTACCTTACAGTCGACACTACAGGCAACACTACAAACTACACTAAATCCTGCATGGTGGTCAACACAACAGGCTACACTACAGGTTACACTACACTCGACGCTACATGCTACACAGTTAACATGTCGTCATGTTACCACCGTCGTAACACACTGCTGGCATCTCTCTCTCTCAAGCGTGTCAGCCTCCTGGTGCTATTCTATATGTTACAAAGTATTCGGCCATAACCTTTCCTAGACTGATGTCTTTCAACCAACGAGTTAGCTACTTAGTTGTTTATTCAATCTTGGATCATTTACGAAATTGTATCCAACATGCCATTTAAATTAAAAAAAAAAAAGCCGCACTGAGCATCAGCGTACTGGGACTTCTGTGATTCATCCTGTTCTCAGATGAGGCTTCCAGTCTGTGAAGCATTCCACGAAGAGTTGACAACGTTCAACGCAAAACGCCATTGTCGGATAAACCTACATCTGTTCCAGGCCTGACTTCACGAAAGCTTCTGCAACAAATCTGTTCAAGCCCAAGCTTGTCCCTTCCGAAAGTGAAGGGGCAATGTCCGTGAGTGCTCTGATAACTTCACCAGAACATATTTAACTTATTAAAAATGAAGGTCAAAAGTAAATAAAAAATGCAGTGAAGCAAATTGCAGGAGAAAGAACTGCTCAAAACACAAGTCGCTCACCATCGTCAAGTTCAGAAGAGGAGGATGAGGATACACAGTTCCAGTATTAATGCGGAAATTATCGTTGAATTGACTGTGAGGCTGTATGTGTAGGATGTGGAACAAGTTATAACAACTCCCAAATACAAGAAGACTGTTTTGTGTGTATTATTTTATTATCAATTTTTATGGCCATCTCGCATACGTTGCATTGATCAAACCACCCAGCTGGATAGGGATTGATGGCAACTTAAAATATTTTTTAATCAATTGAAAACAATTTTTTTCAGTATTTCGATATTTCTTTTTGTACAGATCTGGACATTGTTAGTATCTGTGAAAGTATAAAATACACTGACGGTAAAAATCCCAATACCCAAAAAGATAATTAATGTAGAGTAATGAAATTTCACTAATACATTTGTCTCGGTAAAATACACTCCTGGAAATGGAAAAAAAGAACACATTGACACCGGTGTGTCAGACCCACCATACTTGCTCCGGACACTGCGAGAGGGCTGTACAAGCAATGATCACACGCACGGCACAGCGGACACACCAGGAACCGCGGTGTTGGCCGTCGAATGGCGCTAGCTGCGCAGCATTTGTGCACCGCCGCCGTCAGTGTCAGCCAGTTTGCCGTGGCATACGAAGCTCCATCGCAGTCTTTAAAACAGGTAGCATGCCGCGACAGCGTGGACGTGAACCGTATGTGCAGTTGACGGACTTTGAGCGAGGGCGTATAGTGGGCATGCGGGAGGCCGGGTGGACGTACCGCCGAATTGCTCAACACGTGGGGCGTGAGGTCTCCACAGTACATCGATGTTGTCGCCAGTGGTCGGCGGAAGGTGCCCGTGCCCGTCGACCTGGGACCGGACCGCAGCGACGCACGGATGCACGCCAAGACCGTAGGATCCTACGCAGTGCCGTAGGGGACGGCACCGCCACTTCCCAGCAAATTAGGGACACTGTTGCTCCTGGGGTATCGGCGAGGACCATTCGCAACCGTCTCCATGAAGCTGGGCTACGGTCCCGCACACCGTTAGGCCGTCTTCCGCTCACGCCCCAATATCGTGCAGCCCGCCTCCAGTGGTGTCGCGACAGGCGTGAATGGAGGGACGAATGGAGACGTGTCGTCTTCAGCGATGAGAGTCGCTTCTGCCTTGGTGCCAATGATGGTCGTATGCGTGTTTGGCGCCGTGCAGGTGAGCGCCACAATCACGACTGCATACGACCGAGGCACACAGGGCCAACACCCGGCATCATGGTGTGGGGAGCGATCTCCTACACTGACCGTACACCACTGGTGATCGGTACATCCAAACCGTCATCGAACCCATCGTTCTACCATTCATAGACCGGCAAGGGAACTTGCTGTTCCAACAGGACAATGCACGTCCGCATGTATCCCGTGCCACCCAACGTGCTCTAGAAGGTGTAAGTCAACTACCCTGGCCAGCAAGATCTCCGGATCTGTCCCCCATTGAGCATGTTTGGGACTGGATGAAGCGTCGTCTCACGCGGTCTGCACGTCCAGCACGAACGCTGGTCCAACTGAGGCGCCAGGTGGAAATGGCATGGCAAGCCGTTCCACAGGACTACATCCAGCATCTCTACGAGCGTCTCCATGGGAGAATAGCAGCCTGCATTGCTGCGAAAGATGGATATACACTGTACTAGTGCCGACATTGTGCATGCTCTGTTGCCTGTGTCTATGTGCCTGTGGTTCTGTCAGTGTGATCATGTGATGTATCTGACCCCAGGAATGTGTCAATAAAGTTTCCCCTTCCTGGGACAATGAATTCACGGTGTTCTTATTTCAATTTCCAGGAGTGTATTTAAGTGACTAACATAGCAAGATCACAGGTTAATGTAAGCGCAGATAAGCCACTGCAAAACGAGAAATGCTGGTACATTACTAAACGATATAACCGACAGAACGTTGAATGCAAACATGCAACGTGTTGTACAGCTGCCGGATGTCAGTTCGTGGTACGGAGTTCCATGCCCGTTGCACTTGGTCGGGCAATACGGAGACGATTATTGCTGGTTGTGGATGACGGCTGATTTGTCGACCGATTAGGTCCCATATGCGCTCGATTTAGACAGACCAGGCAATCGAGCAGGCCACGGCAACATGTCGACACTCTGTGCAGCATGTTGGGCTACAACAGCGGTATCTGGCCGAGCGTTATCCAGTTGGAAAACAGCCTCTAGAACGCTGCGTATGAATTGTAGCACAACTGGTCAAATCGCCAGACAGACGCACAAATTTCCAGTCAGGGAGCGCGGGATAGCCACGAGAGAGCTCATGCTGTCATACAGAATGGCACCCCGGACCATAACTGCAGTGTGTCTAGGACGCAGAAGGGCTGGTTGCCTCAACTGGTCTTCTAACCAACACACGGCCATCACTGGCACAGAGACAGAACCATCTTTCATCAGAAAACAAAACAGGACTCCACCCTGTTCCTCAGTGAGCTCTCGCTTGACACCACTGAAATCGCAAATGGCGGTGGTTTGGGTTCAGTGGAATGTACACTACACGCCGCCTGGCTCGGAGCTGTCGTGGAAGTGAGCGATTTGTAACAGTTCGTTGCGTCACTGTGGTGCCAACAGCTCCTTAAGGGGCTCCGGAACGCCCTATACTTGCAATGTTAAAATAACGCTTATATATTACATCTTTCCTCACAAAGTATTTGAGGTAGGAAGTTGAACTTTTTACAGATTATTTATTGGAATATGGGCTACAACTTACACAGGCATTTTACAAAATTTTAGTTCAGTTATTAAAGATTATTTTTTTTCAATTGTAATGAAAATTCACAACATTTTTTTGCAATTTTTTATTTATATATTCAAAAATATACAGTTTTTTTGGAAAAAGGCCGTGTTAAATTATGCAGAAGGTACTGTGTAACATTTACTGAAAGTTTGAAACAAATATGTTTGGAAGATCCTTAGAAAACATGTAATTAGTATGAGAAAATAAAAGTTTTGGGAATCGAGAGACAAAGATTGGATTAACTTTTTAGTGCATTCCAGGTCCATAGGATGGATTATCTTCATCCTCTGCAAACTCCTCCTCCAGCTTCCTCTTGTTCCTCCTCCTGTTTACTCTTGCTTGTATTTCTAGACTCTTTGCAGCCCTGTCTGCAGCCCGAAGGCGGTCCTTGTCTAAAGCAAGCATCGCTCGTACCATGTTAGAACCTTCTTCATTCCCATATTTCTAAATACCTTGCACCTTACAATGTTGCCATCATTGAAAGTCGCAACAGCATCATACACACCAAAGTGAATTGTTTCTATTCCAACAAATAGAGTCTTGGGGATTCTCGACCATATAACACTATTTACACTTTCATTGGGGTTTTGAGTTTTTCCGTGAATACACTTTTTCAACAGTTCAGGTGCTGCTAAGTCTCTGAAAATAGGTTTTATCACCTCCATTATTGCATCAGGCAGACTATGCTTATGAGTGTACACTTCACCAGTTAGCAATCCTTTGTTATATTTACACCAACTGTCTTCTTCTTTGGGACACAAGCTATGTTGGGGATTTTCATCGGTTGAAGAAGTATGAAAAAAAAGAGCCCAAACAGCCTTCTTCATTTCGTCGACACTTTGTGTATTTTGCCTAATAGCCTTTACTTTTACTCATTATTATACTTCAACAAAACAGAGACTCAAGAAACAGAATTAATTACGAATATTTTCGAGATAACGATAGAGTAAATAAACATGAAACAATCGACAATCACACCAGCGATATATATTGAACCATCACAGGTTAGCCACAACACATACTTTATCTCACATCACTAAAATGTACCTGATGAACACGGACGTTAATAATAACACGATTTGACAGCAGTTTAACAGCGCCACAGTGGGTCACGCCCATGTAGAACACATTTCAAAAAAAATTTAAAAATAGTTGTAGTATCCGGAATTGAATAAATTATGTATCTATTAAAAGGTAATAGTCTGCAGATTCAGAAAACGCAAAAAAGTAAAAATTGAACTTTTCATGATTTTTGAGCCTTTCCGGAGCCCCTGAAATTGCTACTGCAGATGCAGTACGACGCACCAGAGCCATACGTTGAACACAGCAGCTCACCACGTTCAACGTGAAAGGTAACTAACGCTCACAACCGTTACAGAGTGTATTTAAAGCGAAACGGATTTGCATCGTGATGTTGTCACTACTAGCGCCACTCTTATGTGACTAGCGAGAAACTTGAGCAGACATCATCTTTCAGCTACAGGAACACAGCTACGAACTTGTGGCACAACTCCTTCTTGGTGCTGCGATTTTTTTTTCTGTCATTGTCTCACTTCTAGTCTTCCCAGATAATTACAGGTATGGGTATTCTGAAACAACCTATTGGTAGTGCTACGTGATCAACCGGAGCCCGATTTTCTGTGATCGTACGTTCTCGTGACCACCGCTGCCAGCAATCATGTACAGTAGCTACATTCGTGCAAAGTATTTCTGCATTACTGCAAAATAAACACCCAGATTCTCGTAGCCCAATTACGAGACCTCGTTCAAACTCAGTGGGATGTTGAAAATGGAGTCCTCTTCACCTTAAAGTCAATCTTCAGTTACAACAGCTCACCACGTTCAACCTGAAAGGTAACTAACGCTCACAACCGTTACAGCGTGTATTTAAAGCGAAACGGATTTGCATCGTGATGTTGTCACTGCTAGCGCCACTCTTATGTGACTAGCGAGAAATTTGAGCAGACATCACCTTTCAGCTATAGGAACACAGCTGGTTTCCTCAACCGGTCTTCTAACCAACACACGGCCATCACTGGCACAGAGACAGAACCATCTTTCATCAGAAAACTTGTGGCACAACTCCTTCTTGGTGCTGCGATTTTTTTTCTGTCATTGTCTCACTTCTAGTCTTCCCAGATAATTACAGGTATGGATGTTCTGAAACAATGGCCATCTCATCCTTCTTTATCCTACATGCATGTTTTAGGTCGTGGTTACTATTCCACGACTTACGAAGATAATATAGTATAATAATACATAAATGATATTTAACTATGCCACTGGTACAAGAACATGATTCATTCAGGAGGGGGCCGTAATAAGGCACAAATGGATGGTTGAAAGTTAATGTTGTGGATTGGCAAGAGAACCAACCCGGTTTTGAGAGGAAGCCGAAAGGCACGCGTTTTAGCTCACGCAGGCTGGCGTGAGGTCTGGAACAGGTCAAGGAAATTAGACTATCAAAAAAGGAAGTAGCTGTGGAATACTTAACTTTAATCCATAAATGGTGAACATCGCTCTTGGTTTTACAGCATCAATAGTAACTGGTAATGGCGCCTTGCTAGGTCGTAGCAAATGACGTAGCTGAAGGCTATGCTAACTATCGTCTCGGCAAATGAGAGCGTACTTTGTCAGCGAACCATCGCTAGCAAAGTCGGCTGTACAACTGGGGCGAGTGCTAGGAAGTCTCTCTACACCTGCCGTGTGGCGGCGCTCGGTCTGCAATCACTGATAGTGGCGACACGCGGGTGCGACGTATACTAACGGACCGCGGCCGATTTAAAGGCTACCACCCAGCAAGTGTGGTGTCTGGCTGTGACACCACAGTTAACATATCCGAAAAATCACTGCAGTAATCTTCACAATGCGACAAACCATTTAACGATGATCAAACGTGGTTGTAGATACTCAATCCTCCTTTCTAGAGGAAACTCTTCGCGCCGTTGTACATTAATACCTGTTACGATATATCATTCCCAAAAGTCTCTCGCAAAATTCACTTCAGAGAATCGATGTGAACAAGCAATAACGAAATCTTCGGATTCGAAAGGCAACTGAACTGTGAAATTGGAGTGTATAAGGATAATTCACCAGTAGAGAGATTTTTAACAGTCGTTAAAATGCTGTGGTATCATTGTTTTTGTTTTCTGTATTCATATGAGCTATCGAAAGTTAACAAGGCAAGTGGGCTTCAAAAATTCGATTTTTAGATTTTACCATATTTGAAATGCCTGGTCTTTCCTGCGTGAAACAGTTTTTGTTTTATATAAATACGAAAATTTTTTCGTGAGATATGGTTTTCCTGACGCTCTGTGCAATCTGGGGGCGATGACAGCAAGTCTTATGATCGGGTATGTGTAGAACAACCCTATGGTCCTAATGTCAAAATTTCTAAATTAGAGTGCATTGGGCATGTCCAGAAGAGAATGGGGTCCAGGTTGAGAAGATTATTGAAAGAAAAGTAAAAAATAGTATTGGAAGATGGTAAGAAGATAGGTGGTAAAGGTCGTCTGACAAATGTTGAAATAGACAGATTACAGAATTATTATGGGTTGTCCATAAGAAGAAATTTAGGGAATTTAGAAAACATGAAAAAAGCTGTATGGGTTATCTTTTTCATTAAGCTTTCCACAAATGAAAATCCAGTGCACGTTCTTTGCCCGAATGATCCTGGTGCAATTACAGGAGACGTGCCAGATATGAACACAAACATTTCTACCTGCATTAGTCATGAATGAAATTGAACCCATATTTAGAGACCTTTGTAAATATATCTTGTTGAAGAAATGTCTTCACGGGAAAACCCAAAATTTAAATGAATGTGTGAATTTTGTCATTTGGAACTGGTTACTGAAAACTGTATTTTTTCAGCTTACAACCCTCAAATTTGTTGTTTATGATGCTATTTTATGCTTCAGTGATGGTGTAATTAGAAAACTGGATGTTTTGGAATTATTGGGCATAAAAGCAGATATTGCTAATTTAAAATGCACAAAAGAAACCAGACAGAAGAGAATAGGGACCAAGAGAAGAAAAGATCAGTATGATTCAGAGGATGCTTAGTATGGTGCAGGAAAATATTAGTGGTAGTAATTCTCATCAGTAACTATGCTAGAATTGCAATATTAAATTTGAAATGGATTTTTCTCAAAACTACATTATTTTACTTTCAGGTACCGTTATTTGATAAACTAATGGGGTTAGAAACACGAAATTTGGTCAATTTGTACTGCAGATGGTAATAAGTTATTACAAGTAAATTGAGAACCACCTAACAATTATAAACTGTTTTATAATAATTAATGTACAAAAAAGTTAAATTTTACTACTGAAATAAAATTTTTTTCTTTAAAACCATAAGAAGTATTATGTTCATTTTAGTGTAAATTGAGGTATATGTGTTATATATATATGCAGTAAAAATTTCGTTGTTTTATCACTTATAGTTCTTTTGAAAAGCGTACCTATTCAAAGGATAAAGTAGTAGTGGCAGAATAGGGATAAAAATTGCCTTTCATCTCCCCTTGAGCTGAACACACCGCAAATTACTTGTTGTAGGTCACCGGACTCGCATTCGGGAGGACGACGGTTCAATCCCGTCTCCAGCCATCCTGATTTAGGTTTTCCGTGATTTACAGTTTCCATTGCCAACTTTAGCCCATATAAACAAGTACTCGTCAGCATTCAATTTCTTCTTTCTTCTAGTAGTCAACACAAAAGGCATAGATGGAACAAGCGTACCATATGGAGCCTTAGCTAAGAGTCCTGTTGTCTCGGCTATACTCCATGTTTTCCAGGCTAAAATATTAGCATCTGGGAAGGCTTCAAGGCCACCATAATCACAGTGATTGCCCCACACTACAGCAAGTGTGAGCCATGTACTACCTCCAAACAGAGCCTGTACATCACATGTAAAGTTCAGGCGGAGCCCTCGAAACACATTCGGACCTCCAATCAGTTGCTGTTTATTGAACTGTCCAGCCAAGTCAATATCAATTGCCTTCAATGCACGTTTTTGTTTTATCACTTATAGTTCTTTTGAAAAGCGTACCCATTCAAAGGATAAAATAGTAGTGGCAGAATAGGGATAAAAATTGCCTTCCATCTCCCCTTGAGCTGAACACACAGCAAATTACTTGTTGTAGGTCACCGGACTCGCATTCGGGAGGACGACGGTTCAATCCCGTCTCCAGCCATCCTGATTTAGATTTTCCGTGATTTCCCTAAATTGTTTCAGGCAAATGCCGGGATGATTCCTTTGAAGGGGCACGGCCGATTTCCTTCCCAATCCTTCCCTAACCCGAGCTTGCGCTCCGTCTCTAATGACCTTGTTGTCGACGGGACGTTAAACACTAACCACCACCACCACCATGTTGTAGGAGCGAACTTACCTGTATATTTTATACGTAACACTAGAATGGCTTTCGACGAAATAGATACTGAAAGATGCCAAGCCCTCTTTGTTCACCCCCTTTCGTTTTTTATTGCCCTCACGAGCTGTTTTCGGCGAGAGCACGTCAGTTAAGAAGATGACTTAACAACTGCTCAGGTTCCTTAGAGCTTTAACTTCTTATCGCTCTGATTAAACAGGGTGATGGTGTTAGCTTCATTCCTGTATATTTTTCCAGGGTCTGCTTCGTGACCACTTGGCAAGGTCGAAGCGCGCTGGACGCGGCAATTTTTGCATGCCGGGTGAGTTGCCGGTAGGTCGCAGGGGGGGGGGGGGGGGATGGGGGGATGGCGGCCTGTGGACACTTGGACAGACGAGCCTTCCGCGGCAATCAGCGAGGGCCAGCTGGTCGCTTTTGAGTCGCCCGGTGTGTGAAGGACCGCGTGGCTTTCAGAGTGGCGACGGTCTGTCGTCGCGTTTAGGGTGATTCACGCCTCATGGAACGTCACTGTCACGTCAAAAGATTCTCCCCGGTATTCAAATGGTGACATTCACACTCGCAGTCAACGGAATCTCATCGACAAGACACGTCACGCCACGTCGAGGTTTCTCGGAAAAAAAATGTTTCGACGGACCATAGTGTAGCCTATTTGGCAAGCACCTATTGCATTAAGTACACAGTGTGAACTAATACGAAAGTATTCCCCACTGACTGCTATTGTGAAGAGGTCTTAATATGTACTGGAAGAGCTGGCCGTTGTGGCCGAGCGGTTGTAAGCGCTTCAGTCCGGAACCGCGCTGCTGCTGCGGTCGCAGGTTCGAATCCTGCCTCGGGCATGGATGTGTGTGATGTCCTTAGGTTAGTTAGGTTTAAGTAGTTCTAAGTTCTAGGGGACTGGTGACCTCAGATGTTAAGTCCCATAGTGCTCAGAGCCATTTGATTTGTACTGGAAGACAATACTATGTTAAAGTATTTTATTTTATAGACTGAAGGAATACATTGGACAATAAATGATACATACCTGCTTTACTGACGATTTTTCCAGTGAAATGGCGATATGAAAAACCGGAAGTAAAGCTGATCCGATACGCAGAATTTTAACATAAGATTCGTAATAAATCAATGACGAACAACAGGTAGCTGAAATATACGTAAATATAGTTCAAGTATCTTAAAACGGCCCAGCTAGACATACCGTTGGCAAACGATCACCTTCTGTCGAGGATTGGAGGCGCCTAAATATTTAATTTCTCTTCGTAATTTTTATTTGCATCTTCTTTACAGGTTTTCAGGCATTCTGAAATACAGGGTGAAAAGTATTTAAACCGACAAACTCTGGGAGGTTGTAGAGGACATCAAAACGAATGTTTTCCCCTAATGTGATTTTTTTTCCTATGAGGAGTATTTAAACCGGTAGAGGAAGATTTCTCTGGCGGCAAATTAGCTAAACCAACAAACAATTTTTCCATTGTTTTATGACCAAGAGACAACATATTAACACAACCCAATTTCAGTTACAGTAGATTTTCAAAAACGCCACCATTGACACGTAAACAATGGTTACACCATCGGATCACGTTCAGTGTGACACGGGCAAAAACCAAAGGAGTATCCTGAATTGTTCCTGCAGCTGCTACTATCCGGGCAACCAGATCCTCTTCTGATGCAACACGAGTTGCGTAAACAAGGTTGCGCACCTCTCCCCACACAAAAAAGTCCAGAGGGGACATATCTGGGGATCGAGCACGCCATGGTACAGGACCAACTCTGCCAATCCACGATTCTGGGAACCGTCGGTCCACGAATCGACGCAAACGACGACTGAAATGTGTCGACGCCCCGTCATGTTGGAACCACATGTGTTGTCTTGTAGGGAACGGGACGTCTTCCAGCAATTCTGGCAAAGCTCTGGCGAGACAATTGTAATAGTGCCTGACATTTAATAGCCTAGGTAGCAGATACGGTCCAATTAAACAGTCCCCAACAACACCGACCCACACATTAACAAAGAACCGCACTTGATGAGCATGTGGCATGTGGTTCAAATGGTTCAAATGGCTCTGAGCACTATGGGACCCAACATCTGTGGTCATCAGTCCCCTAGAACTTAGAACTACTTAAACCTAACTAACCTAAGGACATCACACACAACCATGCCCGAGGCAGGATTCGAACCTGCAACCGCAGCAGTCGCGCGGTTCCGGACTGAGCGCCTAGGTGGCATGTGGGTTATCCTCACTCCAAACATGCGAATTGTGCATGTTGAAGACACCATCACGCCCAAACGTTGCTTCATCGGTAAACAACACACAGGATGGAGATGTAGGATGCATTTCACATTGTTACAGGTGCTCTGGGTGCGAAAACTGTGCTCTGGGTGGACAATCAAACTGGTTGCAGGCTGTAAGTGAAATGGACGTAACAATTGCTCTCGAAGGACTGTACTTACATTCGTCTGATTCGTCCCCATGTTACTCGCAATTGCACGAGCGCTGATTGAAGTTAATAGGAATATAAAAAAAGGGAGGAAGGTTTATCTGTTTAGCAAGAGTAATAGAAGGCAGATTTCAGACTACCTAACAGATCAAAACGAAAATTTCTGTTCCGACACTGACAATGTTAAGTGTTTATGGAAAAAGTTCAAGGCAATCGTAAAATGCGTTTTAGAAAGGTACGTGCCGAGTAAAACTGTGAGGGACGGGAAAAACCCACCGTGGTACAACAACAAAGTTAGGAAACTACTGCGAAAGCAAAGAGAGCTTCACTCCAAGTTTAAACGCAGCCAAAACCTCTCAGACAAACAGAAGCTAAACGATGTCAAAGTTAGCGTAAGGAGGGCTATGCGTGAAGCGTTCAGTGAATTCGAAAGTAAAATACTAGGTACCGACTTGACAGAAAATCCTAGGAAGTTCTGGTCTTACGTTAAATCAGTAAGTGGCTCGAAACAGCATGTCCAGACACTCCGCGATGATGATGGCATTGAAACAGAGGATGACAAGCGTAAAGCTAAAATACTAAACACCTTTTTCCAAAGCTGTTTCACAGAGGAAGACCTCGCACAAACGAAAAAATGGCTGACATCGAAATAAGTGTCCAAGGAATAGAAAAGCAACTGGAATCACTCAACAGAGGAAAGTCCACTGGACCTGACGGGATACCAATTCGATTCTACACAGAGTACGCGAAAGAACTTGCCCCCCTTCTAACAGCCGTGTACCGCAAGTCTCTAGAGGAACGGAAGGTTCCAAATGATTGGAAAAGAGCACAGGTAGTCCCAGTCTTCAAGAAGGGTCGTCGAGTAGATGCGCAAAACTATAGACCTATATCTCTGACGTCGATCTGTTGTAGAATTTTAGAACATGTTTTTTGCTCGAGTATCATGTCGTTTTTGGAAACTCAGAATCTACTATGTAGGAATCAACATGGATTCCGGAAACAGCGATCGTGTGAGACCCAACTCGCTTTATTTGTTCATGGGACCCAGAAAATATTAGATACAGGCTCCCAAGTAGATGCTATTTTTCTTGACTTCCGGAAGGCGTTCGATACAGTTCCGCACTGTCGCCTGATAAACAAAGTAAGAGCCTACGGAATATCAGACCAGCTGTGTGGCTGGATTGAAGAGTTTTTAGCGAACAGAACACAGCATGTTGTTATCAACGGAGAGACGTCTACGGATGTTAAAGTAACCTCTGGCGTGCCACAGGGGAGTGTTATGGGACCATTGCTTTTCACAATGTATATAAATGACCTAGTAGATAGTGTTGGAAGTTCCATGCGGCTTTTCGCGGATGATGCTGTAGTATACAGAGAAGTTGCAGCATTAGAAAATTGTAGCGAAATGCAGGAAGATCTGCAGCGGATAGGCACTTGGTGCAGGGAGTGGCAACTGACCCTTAACATAGACAAATGTAATGTATTGCGAATACATAGAAAGAAGGATCCTTTATTCTATGGTTATATGATAGCGGAACAAACACTGGTAGCAGTTACTTCTGTAAAATATCTGGGAGTATGCTTGCGGAACGATTAGAAGTGGAATGATCATATAAAATTAATTGTTGGTAAGGCGGGTACCAGGTTGAGATTCACTGGGAGAGTCTTTAGAAAATGTAGTCCATCAACAAAGGAGGTGGCTTACAAAACACTCGTTCGACCTATACTTGAGTATTGCTCATCAGTGTGGGATCCGTACCAGATCGGGTTGACGGAGGAGACAGAGAAGATCCAAAGAAGAGCGGCGCGTTTCGTCACGGGGTTATTTGGTAACCGTGATAGCGTTACGGAGATGTTTAACAAACTCAAGTGGCAGACTCTGCAAGAGAGGCGCTCTGCATCGCGGTGTAGCTTGCTCGCCAGGTTTCGAGAGGGTGCGTTTCTGGATGAGGTATCGAATATATTGCTTCCCCCTACTTATACCTCCCGAGGAGATCACGAATGTAAAATTAGAGAGATCAGAGCGCGCACGGAGGCTTTCAGACAGTCGTTCTTCCCGCGAACCATACGCGACTGGAACAGGAAAGGGAGGTAATGACAGTGGCACGTAAAGTGCCCTCCGCCACACACCGTTGGGTGGCTTGCGGAGTATAAATGTAGATGTAGATGTAGATTGAAGGATCCCGCTCCACAGGCTGCAAGACAGCTTCCTCAAATTGCAGCGTTCTTACCGTGCGACGGCGTCCCTGTCCAGGTAATCTGCTAAATGACCCGGACTCACGCAGACGTTGGTACACAGCAGCAAAGGTCGTATGATGCGGGATACGGCGATTAGGATATTGTTGTTGACAAACCCGCTGTGCAGCTCGTCCGTTGTGGTGCGCTACGTAGTACGCACCAACCATATCCGTGTACTTAAAAAAATTGTTCAAATGGTTCTGAACACTATGGGACTTAACATCTGTGGTCATCAGTCCCCTAGAACTTAGAACTACTTAAACCTAACTAACCTAAAGACATCACACACACCCATGCCCGAGGCAGGATTCGAACCTGCGACCGTAGCAGTCACGCGGTTCTGGACTGAGCGCCTGAACCGCTAGACCACAGCGACCGGCTATCCGTGTACTTACTCCAGGTGTATCGCTCTATTAGTAAACAGAGACAATGCACAACTACACTGGTGGACAGCAGTTGCCTACAATTGAAGAGCGTAATACGCCCCCTAACACCTGAAGATCGTAATACGGCCTCTAACAACTGAAGAGCGTAATACGGCCTCCATCGGTTTAAATAATCCTCATAGGAAAAAATGACATTAGGGAAAAATATTTGTTTTGATGTCCCCTAAAACCTCCCAGAGTTTGTCGGTTTAAATACTTTTCACCCTGTATTTACAGAACGATGACTTCTCCTCTTCCAGCTCCTTGTAAAGAGTGTGGAACTGTCTTTCATAGTCTCGATTTTTTAACTTTTTTCGAACCCAGACTCGTTTTGCTCCTTTTTTTCTCATCATCAAGTACAACAACAATCATAGCAAACTGCATTAAACTATATTTCGGCATTTTATGGTGATCTACCATGCTTTACAAAATAGCGCCTGTGGTGAGGATTTTACGAGAGAACTGTAAATTCACGACGTTCTGTCGACGTTGGCGTGCCGCGTAATGTGAATGCGCAGGAATTCCTCAGACCGTCGACGTTCAAAACCGTGGCGGTTACGTGACGGCGACGTTCCGGCAAGTGTGAATCCACCTTTAATCGCTTTAAGGTAGGACAAGCGCCCGCATCTCGTGGTCGTGCGGTAGCGTGTGGCTACCAAAGGCGACTAAGCTCATTGGAGGAGAGGCAGTGACGTTTGCTGACATAACAAGGCGCCGCTTAATTCATGGCGGCAAGCCTGTCGACTGGCGGAGGATCTTGCGATGCGTTTTGGATGACTTCTTGCGCGGTGATTTGTATACACGTCGTTGGGGTTATGATCCGTGGCAAGACCAGTACTGGCAGTCTTGTAACCTGGCGGAATGGACGCGACTAATTTTTCGGAGTTTCTCTGCAATGAGTAACTTTTCTGGAGACTCTCACCCAGAGCGCCAGAGATGCAAGGTGTGGAGTAAGAACTGGTGTCCCAGTCGACATAGAAGTGTTATTTCCGACTCGGTAGCCCAGGCGGATTTCCGTGGATTCCCATTCGGGCAGCTGATAGTGAAAGGGTACAGTACCGCCCGACATTGAAAATAGGTACAACATACTTCATTATTTTTGTCAGAACAACACATTTTTTTTGTAAAATAACTCAATTTCAATTAATACAGCGAAGCCGGATACCAGTGTGGGAAAGAATGACAATTTATTTATTTAATTGATCACATGTGCACTCCCACAAAGTAAATCCCTACATCCAGTTTGGTGAGATCTGTGAAATGAATGAATGTATGGTCGTCTGCTAACCGCAGATAGTGAATGTGAATATATGATCATCTTTGAGACGATCCTTTGGTGGGACCAAAGAGATGAAACTTACCTGAGCTTTGAGCGCCTGAAATGTGGCTGACCAATACGGTAGCAAGGTGCTCCCCCACTTCAGCAGAGGTGCGAGAGGACCTCGAGAACGGCCATGTTTCAGCACTCTGCCGCTGGATCTTGTGCTGTTAAGACCTGTTTTAGTTGTGCTCCGGTAATGACGAAAGAGTGGAGACATGGTATGCATGTGGAATATTTAAGAGTAGTTTGAAATAATAATTTCTCTATTTCAGGAACCTTTGTGGGGAGAATTAAATGTCAGGCAGGTAATATTAATGGGATTGTAGTAATCTTCGGAAGTGACCAACGGTCACAATGAAACCACGTGTAGCAATAAATTGAAATACTTCCGTGTGCTTAAGTTAAGCTGAATTACTAGCGTGTGTACAATAAGTTGAAATATTTAAGAAATAGCGTGTGTACCATAAGTTGAAATATTTAAGAAATGGCGTGTGCAAGACTTGAAATTAGAGACGAGTACTTCCACGTGGTGAGTACTGTGTGAGTCTCAAACTGTGTATGAGACAAAAGATAAAGAGAAGTACTCGTCCATGGTATCAAGTGAGGACTCGCGTGTGTGATGAATATGTTCTTAATATTACTTTGCGTGATATGATTCCGTGTGACGCTATATTCAAACTCTGAGAGAGAAGCAAGGTGAGTCGGCCGTCTATCCAGCAACGCCACTTGGCTTGCATTTCACAGGAAGACGTGCATATATCTCCAGAGTTCATAGCAGGAAAGTAGAATTACGAAGTGGGGCAGTGTCGTGTGAAACTGGGATAAATATTAATTGAAGTGGGAAAGCTGAAAGTGATAATGTTGTGACCATTACCTGTGTAGTATTTCATACTGTAGTGTGGTGTATGTCATGTAATTTGGGTATGTGTGGTTTGCATGGGAGAGTAGCGAGGTAGTTTCAAAAGATTAGTTGGTTAGCACACTGGACTCGCATTCGGGAGGACGACGGTTCAATCCCGTCTCCGGCCATCCTGATTTAGGTTTTCCGTGATTTTCCTAAATCGCTTCAGGCAAATGCCGGGATGTTTCCTTTGAAAGGGCACGGCCGATTTCCTTCCCCATCCTTCCCTCACCCGAGCTTGCGCTCCGTCTCTAATGACCTCGTCGTCGACGGGACGTTAAACACTAATCTCCTCCTCCTCCTCAAAAGATTAGTGGGTTATGCTTGTTCCTTCTGTACCGCTCGGTCTGGAGGAAAGTTTCGTGATGATGATTGTGAGAGTCGAAGTGTGAGAAATAATAAAAGATCCACCATCCTATCCAGAAAGTGCACTGTAGCGTTAAATAATTACGAGACCATAATATAGAGATTCACCAATGTAAAGGCATGCCCCACTGGGCGGAATTTCTCATGTGTTATTGTTGTAGGTTATAGAATTTTGTGTGTTTAGGTTATAGAATTTATCGGAATAAATAAGATAGTGAAAAGAAAAAGATTGGTGGACTTTTCCTTCGAATTGTATGTTGTCATGATGTCCCGAATTTATAATGTGTGCGCCATTCATATTCAGTGCGGTGGCCACGTGTTGATAAAAGCCGTTAAATAAAAGATATAAAGAAAATGTGGTATTGCCAGTGCGTAGTGAACAGTCTGAGTTCTGTAAATCACTGATAGTCAGATGTGCGTTTCCGTTGCGTATAATTCATACAGGAGGATAATTTGTAACTTAATTGTGAGTACTAGAGTTCATGTTACTCGATAAATAAGAATGAATCCACTCGCCTGGCAGACCACTCATCTTGCAGGCCTGACTGCTTGATGCCACAGTATGAGCAAGGCATGTGGGAGCCTCTCAATAGGAGTAACGTACAATCCTGGAAATGGAAAAAAGAACACATTGACACCGGGGTGTCAGACCCACCATACTTGCTCCGGACACTGCGAGAGGGCTGTACAAGCAATGATCACACGCACAGCACAGCGGACACACCAGGAACCGCGGTGTTGGCCGTCGAATGGCGCTAGCTGCGCAGCATTTGTGCACCGCCGCCGTCAGTGTCAGCCAGTTTGCCGTGGCATACGGAGCACCATCGCAGTCTTTAACACTGGTAGCATGCCGCGACAGCGTGGACGTGAACCGTATGTGCAGTTGACGGACTTTGAGCGAGGGCGTATAGTGGGCATGCGGGAGGCCGGGTGGACGTACCGCCGAATTGCTCAACACGTGGGGCGTGAGGTCTCCACAGTACATCGATGTTGTCGCCAGTGGTCGGCGGAAGGTGCACGTGCCCGTCGACCTGGGACCGGACTGCAGCGACGCACGGATGCACGCCAAGACCGTAGGATGCTACGCAGTGCCGTAGGGGACCGCACCGCCACTTCCCAGCAAATTAGGGACACTGTTGCTCCTGGGGTATCGGCGAGGACCATTCGCCACCGTCTCCATGAAGCTGGGCTACGGTCCCGCACACCGTTAGGCCGTCTTCCGCTCACGCCCCAACATCGTGCAGCCCGCCTCCAGTGGTGTCGCGACAGGCGTGAATGGAGGGACGAATGGAGACGTGTCGTCTTCAGCGATGAGAGTCGCTTCTGCCTTGGTGCCAATGATGGTCGTATGCGTGTTTGGCGCCGTGCAGGTGAGCGCCACAATCAGGACTGCATACGACCGAGGCACACAGGGCCAACACCCGGCATCATGGTGTGGGGAGCGATCTCCTACACTGGCCGTACGCGACTGGTGATCGTCGAGGGGACACTGAATAGTGCACGGTACATCCAAACCGTCATCGAACCCATAGTTCTACCATTCCTAGACCGGCAAGGGAACTTGCTGTTCCAACAGGACAATGCACGTCCGCATGTATCCCGTGCCACCCAACGTGCTCTAGAAGGTGTAAGTCAACTACCCTGGCTAGCAAGATCTCCGGATCTGTCCCCCATTGAGCATGTTTGGGACTGGATGAAGCGTCGTCTCACGCGGTCTGCACGTCCAGCACGAACGCTGGTCCAACTGAGGCGCCAGGTGGAAATGGCATGGCAAGCCATTCCACAGGACTACATCCAGCATCTCTACGATCGTCTCCATGGGAGAATAGCAGCCTGCATTGCTGCGAAAGGTGGATATACACTGTACTAGTGCCGACATTGTGCATGCTCTGTTGCCTGTGTCTATGTGCCTGTGGTTCTGTCAGTGTGATCATGTGATGTATCTGACCCCAGGAATGTGTCAATAAAGTTTCCCCTTCCTGGGACAATGAATTCACGGTGTTCTTATTTCAATTTCCAGGAGTGTATTTTGGAGACGTGATTCGTGCGGGCACCCCAGCCGAGGTCCGCAGCTCGAGATGGAGGTCAGCAACTCCGACAGCAGCCTGTAGACCAACCCGACGCCGATAGCAGTCCGCACAAGCATCGCGATGAGTGACTGATAACGTATTATGAAACCCCCTTTGAAAAATTAATGAATTACTGTGATGATAAATCTCTTACCTTATTTGATTTTCAAACAGCTGAGCAGAACTGAACGTACCCAGACATTTCTCTCTTTACTTATTCTGATCAACACTAATCTGACACAGAATACTTTTAGCGCAACGCAGTCTGACTTTCAATAATCCCTAAAAAAGAATGGCCCTGCCTAACAATAACCTATACCTTTCATGAATCACTTACCTCGCAAAAATCTACGTTACTCGAACTAATGCAATACAGCGAGCGCCAATACTGCCATCTAAATAAAAGATTCTAACAACTGAAGGCACTAACTACTTGTAGGCATAGTTTGCAAATGAAAGATTTTGATAGAGAACAACCAATGTATTTACCTCAATAGTGTTCAAAAGTCAGTCCATGATATCCAGTATTACAAATTTACTCTTTCTGATGGACACACGTCCAGATCGTCCGCTCTCATAACTCCGCCATCTCTCTCCCCACATCCACCATTGCTGGCGGCTCACCTCCAACTGCGCAACGCTACGCGCTGTTCACATCCAACTGCCAATCACTACAATAGCAAATATTCCAACAATGTAAACCAGCCACAGACTGCACGCAGCACAGTCAGTGATTTTAACACAGAGTGCTACGTGCCGTTACCAACATAAAAACCTAAACAGCCTACTTACAGTATTAGCAGCTCCGGCACAGTAGGCACTTAGAGGAGTCACCATGGCGCCCTCACCAGCGTGCAAGTCTGCAATGTGGCCACAGCAGACGTTATTTACACGTGGGCTCTATTTACTTGATTTGGCACCAAACCACTGTTTCTCAATAGTGGTACTTCAGTCAGTTAGGAATTATCGTCCTTCTGACAACGGATGATAGAGAATAGAAGTCACTTGTTAGGTATCTACTTCAACATTGGCAACTATCATTCTTTGATACCGATTCTATTTCTTTGTGCATTTATATGCATATGTTTTTTATACCATTTGATTTCTATATTTTTAGTTACTAAATCTCATGTTTATACTGAAACCCATTATCATTTCAGTAGCAAAAATGGTTCAAATGGCTCTGAGCACTATGGGACTTAACATCTGAGGACATCAGTCCCCTAGATTTAGAACTACTTAAACCTAAGTAACCTAAGGACATCACACACATCCATGCCCAAGGCAGGATTCGAACCTGCGACCGTAGCAGCAGCGCTTTCGTCCACAGCGGCCGGCTCAGTAGCAAAGGAACCACATTTAATATCCTGACCTCAGTCACATTTTTGGGGGATGTTAACTAATTCTTTAATTATGTAAATGTGTCAACTCAAGAACTGTACCAAGCGAAGTAGCGCAGTGGTTAGCACACTCGACTCGCATTCGGGAGGACGAAGGTTCAGTTCCGCGTCCGGCCATCCTGATTTAGGGTTTCCGTGATTTCCCTAAATCGCTCCAGGAAAATACTGGGATGGTTCCTTTGAAGAGGCACTGCCGACTTCCTTCCCCGTCCTTCCCTATTCCGATGACACCGATGACCTCGCTATCTGGTCTCCTCCCCCCAAAACAACCCCCAAACCTCAAGAACTGTTGAATAAGCGCCACATAGTTTCCGTTTGCGTTACAGGCTTCCACTGCGCAGCAGATATAATAATAGCTCTTGGGATGGTGTGCATCAACGTAACATTTTGACACAGGTTTTTATAAAATCAGGAGGCTTACTTTCACCTCAACACAGTGGCCCCTTTCAGTACATACATTATGTGGCGCTTAAACTCGGGACAAATTTCTATTTGAATTTCCCGCACATTGTAGTTCGCGAATGGCGTTCTTCAAACCCATGAGTATCTTCAAAGCCGTAGGTATCGTGTAAACAGTCGGAACCTCAAAATGGCCGATATGTTACTGACAAGTGCGGAGTACAACCGCAAAGCAACAATTATCTTCGCGCTGGGCTTTCGCCCACTGAAATACTTCGATTCTTCGGGTACCCGAGATCAACTGTTTACGATTTGTGGGCATTGCTTCGGAGAGGTCTGGGGTTCACGTCCCTGATGCTCTGCCCAGTGACCGAGCGAGGTGGCGCAGTGGTTAGCACACTGGACTCGCATTCGGGAGGACGACGGTTCAATCCCGTCTCCGGCCATCCTGATTTAGGTTTTCCGTGATTTCCCTAAATCGCTTCAGGCAAATGCCGGGATGGTTCCTTTGAAAGGGCACGGCCGATTTCCTTCCCCATCCTTCCCTCACCCGAGCTTGTGCTCCGTCTCTAATGACCTCGTTGTCGACGGGACGTTAAACACTAATCTCCTCCTCCTCCTCCTCTGCCCAGTGAGGGTAATATCATTCCGCCACATTTCTTTGAAAGGGACAAACTGTCACAAAGGAAGTTTATCGGCAAGTTTTGACGAATATCTCGAACCCGTGGGTGGTAACTGAGGCCTCGGGGAGACTATATGCCTTTCAACAGGACGGTGCACCGGCGCATATCAGCCATTTAGTCCAAAACTGGATAACGTTGACATATTCTGGTGGAACAATAGAGGCAGTACTGACCTTACGACTTATCTTAGAAGAAAGATTAAGGAAAGGCAAACGTACGTTTCTAGCATTTGTAGACTTAGAGAAAGCTTTTGACAATGTTGACTGGAATACTCTCTTTCAAATTCTAAAGGTGGCAGGGGTAAAATACAGGGAGCGAAAGGCTATTTACAATTTGTACAGAAACCAGATGGCAGTTATAAGAGTCGAGTCATGAAAGGGATGCAGTGGTTGGGAAGAGAGTGAGACAAGGTTGTAGTCTCACCCCGATGTTATTCAATCTCTAAACTGAGCAAGCAGTAAAGGAAACAAAAGAAAAATTCAGAGTAGGTATTAAAATCCATGGAGAAGAAACAAAAACTTTGAGGTTCGCCGATGACATTGTAATTCTGTCAGAGACAGCAAAGGACTTGGAAGAGCAGTTGAATGGAATGGACAGTGTCTTGAAAGGAGGATATAAGATGAACATCAACAAAAGCAAAACGAGGATAATGGAATGTAGTCGAATTAAGTCTGGTGATGCTGAGGGAATTAGATTAGGAAATGAGACGTTTAAAGTAGTAAAGGAGTTTTGCTATTTGGGAGCAAAATAACTGATGATGGTCGAAGTAGAGAGGGTATAAAATGTAGACTGGGAATGGCAAGGAAAGCGTTTCTGAAGAAGAGGAATTTGTTAACATCGAGTATAGATTTAACTGTCAGGAAGTCGTTTCTGAAAGTATTTGTATGGAGTGTACCCAAGTATGGAAGTGAAACGTGGACGATAAATAGTTTGGACAAGAAGAGAATAGAAGCTTTCGAAATGTGGTGCTACAGAAGAATGTTGAAGACGAGATGGGTAGATCTCATAACTAATGAGGAGGTATTGAATAGGATTGGGGAGAAGAGGAGTTTGTGGCACAACTTGACTAGAAGAAGGGATCGGTTGGTAGGACATGTTCTGAGGCAGCAACGGATCACCAATTTAGTATTTGAGGGCAGCGTGGAGGGTAAAAATCGTGGAGGGTGACCAAGAAATGAATACACTAAACAGATTCAGAAGGATGTAGGTTGCAGTAGGTACCGGGAGATGAAGAAGCTTGCACGGGATAGAGTAGCATGGAGAGCTGCATCAAACCAGTCTCGGGACTGAAGGCCAGAACAACAACAACATTCTGGTCAAAGGAGTTCTGGCCTGCTAATAGCCCGGATATATGTGGAGCGTTGTCGAAAGAGTTACCAATAAGACGAAGCACCCAAAAGTCGCATCTCAACGCACCGCTATCGAAGCAGCATTCGCGAATGTGGACAGCGCTGTTTTAAAGACTGCCTGCGATCGCTTCAGGACAAGATTGGAGGCGGTCATTGCTGCTGAAAGGGGTTACGTCGGGTAATGGTACTCTTGAAAGATACTACCACTTATGTGTAAAAAGATTTTCATTTACATTTGTATTTCGTTTTAATAAACTTGCTTTTAAAAAGTTTCATTTGTCCGGATTAACCGCCGCATCCTGTATGGTGCTTTCGTAGAATATGTATAGCGAGGTCTATTAGTATTACTATACGCATTATGATAGGGAAAAGTTGTTGCTCGAATATAAGAGGTATAAAACAGGCGACCCAAACCTTTACGGTCACAACTATAGGCATCTGACTGAACATCTCAACTCTGCAAAACGCTGTGAAGATCATGGCCAAGGGTACTACGCTTTCTAGCACTTCCTATGGCTTTTCTAAGTTACATTCACTAATGGAGAGGGGGAAAGAATGATTACTTAAACGCCCTTGTGCGCGTTGTATCTTGTCTAATCTCGTCTTCCTGGTCCCTGACGGAACGGTAGCTTTGGGTTTTAGTATATTTCTAGATTGCTTATCTAACAGCCCTCTTTAACATTCTGCAAGTAGGCCTTCGCGGGATAACTGGCATATGTCTTCAGGCATCTGTCAATTCAGGGATCTCAGCAGCTGTCTCCTGCGGGCCAGAAAAGCCTGTGACCATTCGTGCTGCCCTTCTCTGTATACGTTCACTGTTCCCTGTTAGCCCTTTTTCGTATGGCTATCACACATTTGAGAGAAATTCTAAGATGGATTCCTTGAGTGCTTCGTAAGCAATCTCCTTCATACATTGATAGCATTATCCCACATCCAACTAATGAACCTAAATCTACCACCTGCTTTACCTACGACTAAGCCTAAATGATCATTCAATTTCATGTCCCCAGAAATTGTTTCACCCATATATCTGCACGAGTTGATAAATATCAGTTGTGACCCACTGATATTATCGCTATAGAGTACTGTACATTTTGTGAAGCACACTATTTTGCATTTCTGAACATTTACATCCAGTTGCCATTCTGTCCAATACTTTGTGATCGTATAAAGATTTGAAAGAATATTGGTGCACCTTTCTTCAGACAACACTCCATTGCATCCTCTGAAAAAATCTGGGTAAAGCCTGCCAAGTCATTAATATACAGTATGAACATATTAGACGTGTATACTTCTACTGCCAAACCACAATTTATGAAAGATGTTTATATTTTATTAATAGGATTAAGTATGAATAATCAATATTTGTCATTTTGGAAATAATTGTGGTAGCAGAAATGTCTGCACTAAAGTATTGTTGGCAAGAGAGACCGCACATTGATATAATTTTAGAAAGGGCGGGAGAGACCGCGTATGGACACATTTTAAGAAAAGAGCAGGGAAGACCGCGCATTGATACATTTTGTAATGGTAGCAGGGATTGTCTGTACCAGAAAGCATTGTTGGCGGGAGAGACCGCACTTAGCGTTCGTAGGAAGTCAGGAGTATGTGAGATGTGAAGCGAGTCGGTAGCATGTCTGAAGCGAGAGGTTGAGAGGAGCGGTGTGCCTGCCAGCCACCAGCTATGATTTACAGGTGATTATAAACGGATGTACAGACACATCAACCAACTATTATCATAAGAGGAACTAATATTATTGAATTATTTATTTATTTATTTTTGAGAAACTCAAGACTACTGAAGGTACGTTTCCGCAATAGCAGTTGTAAGATTATTGTAAAAAGTAAGTCCCATTTGAACGTTTGTAAAATCATTTCATTACCAACAGTAAATATTTGAAGAATCGTTTTCAGAATATAATTAATTTTTGCCAGGAACATTGCATTACTGATTATAATCCGTCCCAAAAACCATCAATGTAAAACTTTACAAAATTTTATTGTTGTCAAGAGAAACTTTGACTATGAATTACGTAACTTCAGTCAAATTGTATAAAGAATAACGCCAGCTTTGCTATTAAAGAATAACGTCAGCTCTGGTAATAAATACAACCACTTATTATGACAGCCCACCAGCAGCTAATAGAGTATAGTAAACCAGAGTAAGTATATTCATGTCGCAGTTCGAAGTAGCAGTCAGATGCCGATCCAGTAACAGTAAAAAAGGTAAGGAACAGTTTTGGGTTATTCCAGATAACGACTGAGGGCCACGACGACGACACATTCTATGTTTCGTCGAAATAATCAGCAAATTACTTTTAATAAGCAGCATTTAAATTTGTATGCGAAGATTGAAAAAAGAGGATTAATTTCAAAGGAAAGATTTCATATGTTATTATGAAGCAAGAGATAGAAGTCCTAGGGGAAGCTTTCATACGTTATTGTAGAAGCGAAAGTTGCGTAACAAAAGATATATAGAGGAGACGGGAAGGTTTCAAACAAATGGCACGTGTCTCAACCCCTTACACCGGAGAACACCTGAAATACCTCGTGCATCAGTGAATGACTCCATCCAAGATAACTGGATGCCTCCTCTCTGCCAAGAAATCATCAATCCAGTCACAAATTTCTTTTTATACTCCACGTGATCACCTTTCCACGAACCACATATCTTGCTTCGGTGGGGTGGTTTATGTGTGTCAATGGGACAGATAGGCGTGCTGCACGTACATACGCTTCTGAGGGACATGTTGAATTTGCCTGCTAAACATATGGCCACTAAGGGATCAGTAGTTTTTTCAATAGTTGCTAGCGGAATAGCTTGAGTTATTGACTGATCTTGACTTGTAACCGAAGCCAGCTGGCCTTGCTATGTTCGTAGTGCGAACAGCTTAAAGCAAGGTGACACTACAATCGCTAAATTTCCTGCGGATAAGCAGCTCTCCTGTATGCATTAATGTGGTTGGCATCCTCTTAGACAAAACACTCCGCTATGGAAATGGCCATCTATTCGGATCTCCGCGCAGGGACTAGTTAGGAGGAAGATGTCAACAGAAAAAACTGGAGTAGCGTTATACGAGTCGGAGGGTGCAATGTTAGCTCCCTTAATCGATTAAGTAGGTCAGGCAATTAAAAAAGAGTAGTGGATAGATTGAAATTAGATAAAGTGAGAGTAAGTGAAGAGTGTTGATTGGAAGAGTACAGTATTAACAGCAAAAAATCAAAGAGAGGTAATGTAGCATAAGTCATGAATAAGAAAACAGGAATGCGGGTAAACTGTTATGAACAGTATCGTAAAGGCATTATCGTAGCCAAGCTAGACATGAAACTAACATCCACTGTTGTAGCACAAGAACAAGTAGGTGCCTATTACCGCCCCAGGAGGCCATAGAAAAATACACGATTAAACAAAATAAGTTATTTTGGTAATGCAGATGCCAGACTGAGATTCATTGGTAGAATCCTAAGGAAATGCAGTGCGAAAACAAAGGAAGTAGGTTACAGTACACTTGCTCGCCACTGCTTGCATATTGCTCACCGGTGTGGGATCCGTACCAGATAGAGTTGAAAGAAGAGATAGAGAACATCCAACGGAGAGCAGTGTGCTTCGATACAAGATCATTTAATAATCGCGAAAGCGTTACGGAGATGATAGATAAACTCCAGTGGAAGACTGCAAGAAAGACGCTCAGTAGCTCGGTACGGGCTTTTGTTGAAGTTTCGAGAACATACCATCACCGAAGAGTCAAGCAGTATATTGCTGCCTCCTACGTATATCTCGCGAAGAGACCACGAGGATAAAATTAGAGAGATTAGAGCTCAATCAGAGGCATACCGACAATCTCTCTTTCCACGAACAATACGAGGCTGGAATAGAAGGGAGAACCGATAGCTACCCTCCGCCGCGCACCGTCAGGTGGCTTGCGGAGCATGGATATAGATGTAGATGTAGATGTAGACGGAAATTTCATTGTGATGTACGACTGGAATTCGATTTTAGAAAAAGGAAGAGAAGGAAAAGTATAAGGAAAACATGGACTGGGGGGAAAGGAATGAAGGGGCAGGCGGCGTGATAGCCTTCTGCACGGAGCGCGATTTAATAATTGCTGACACACTGAAGAACGATAAAAGTCGGTTATGTACATGGAACAGACATGGAGACACGGCGAGGTTTCAGATAGATTATTAACGTAAGTCAGACATTTCCAGGTGCAGATGTGAACTCTTATCATAATTTATTCGTTATGAACTGCTGATTAAAATTGGATAAGTTGAAGAAAGGTGTGATGTACGGAGATTTACAGCTGCCAAATGTGGGCTCTGACCACAGTTAATCGGTTATGAACTGCAGATTGAAAATGAATAAACTGAAGAAAGATACGAAGTTTCCGAGATAGGATCTGGATAAATTGAAATATCCACAAGTTATTGACATTTTCAATGAGGCAGTTAGGCAATTGTTGGCTGAAATACGGAAAAGCAATTCATTAGAAGACGAATGGGTAGCTCTGAGAGATGAAATAGTGGATCGAGGAGGCAAAAAGATAAGACCTTGGTCAAATCGGTGGGCTACACTAGAGATATTTCAACTGATGAAAGCCGAAAATAAAAAAAATGGAGTAAATGAAGCAGGCAAAGGGGAATACAGACGTCTAAAAATGATAGAAAGAGGAAAATGGCGAAGCAGGGATAGCTAGAGCAGAAATGAAAAGCTTTGGAAGGATGCCTGATTATGTGAAAGATAGATACCGACTAGAGAAAAATAAAGAGACACTTGGAGAAAAGAGGCCTACCTTTAAGAATATCATGAACACAGTTGGCAGCGTAGTACTAAGTAAACGTTTAGTGAGCGATGAGGAGGTAAATTAGCAAGGCCACTCCGTTCAAGCGACTTTGATGCTTTCTAGCTGCTGCGACATTTAAAGAAATGGTGTTTTACACATCTGTAGACAACGTGCATGCGGTTGCATGAACGTCTCTCCCTCCTATGTGAGCAGCTGCGAGGACGGCCACGTGTGTTTGCGCGAGTACGTTGTAAGTAGGCTGTTTAGGTTCTTATATTGGTAACGCCGCCGCCACGTAGCGCTCTCTGTATGAAAATCACTGGCTGTGCTGTGTGTAGTCTGTGGCTAGTTTGCATTGTTGTCTGCCATTGTAGTGTTGGGCAGCTGGACGTGAACAGCGCGTAGCGTTGCGCAGTTGGAGGTGAGCCGCCAGCAGTGGTGGATGTGGGGAGAGAGATGGCGGAGTTTTGAAATTTGTAATACTGGATATTATGAACTGCTATGTACAGTATATTATGATTTTTCAACACTATTAAGGTAAATACATTGTTTGTTCTCTATCAAAATCTTTCATTTGCTAACTATGCCTATCAGTAGTTAGTGCCTTCCGTAGTTTGAATCTTTTATTTAGCTGGCAGTAGTGGCGCTCGCTGTATTGCAGTAGTTCGAGTAACCAAGATTTTTGTGAGGTAAGCGATTTGTGAAACGCATAGGTTAATGTTAGTCAGGGCCATTCTTTTGTAGGGATTTCTGAAAGTCAGATTGCGTTGCGCTAAAATATTGTGTGTCAGTTTAAGCACAGTCATGTATAAATTTTTCTAAGGGGACGTTTCAACGTGACTCCTTGAGGGGAAGGGCTGAAGGGCGTGTAACAATGAGCGGCAGCCACATTCGGCGTCTCATGTAGTGTCAACAGAAAGATGGCCGTCGTATGACTGAACAGCACATCCCTCGACAAGTATATGCTTTTAGGTATATCGCTTTCGTCACTGTGTTCTATAGTCCGTAGACCGGTTTGGTGGAGCTGTCCGTGCTAGTCTGTCCTGCGCAAGCTCCTTGATATCGATACAGCTGTTGCAGAGTACATCCACATGAATCTCGTCACAGTACAGGGTGTTTATAAATGAATACCCGGGTTTTGAACGCTTTATAATATTTATTACACTACCGGCCATTAAAATTGCTACACCAAGAAGAAATGCACATGATAAACGGGTATTCATTGGACAAATATATTATACTAGATCTGGCATGTGATTACATTTTCACGCAATTTGGGTGCATAGATACTGAGAAATCAGTGCCGAGAACAATCACCTATGGCCGTAATAACGGCCTTGATACGCCTGGGCATTGAGTCAAACAGAGCTTGGATGGCGTGTACAGATACAGCTGCCCATGCAGCTTCAACACGATACCACAGTTCATCAAGAGTAGTGACTGGCGTATTGTGACGAGCCAGTTGCTCGGCCACCATTCACCAGACGTTTTCAGTTGGTGAGAGATCTGGACAATATGCTGGCCAGGGCAGCAGTAGAACATTTTCTGTATCCAGAAAGGCCCTTACAGGACCTGCAAGATGCGGTCGTGCATTATCTGCCTGAAATGTAGGGTTTCGCAGGGATTGAATGAAGGGTAGAGCCACGGGTCGTAACAAATCTGAAATGTAACGTCCACTGTTCAAAGTGCTGTCAATGCGAACAAGAGGCGACCAAGACGTGTAACCAATGGCACCCCATACCATCACGCCGGGTGATACGCCAGTATGGCGATGACGAATACACGCTTCCAATGTACGTTCACCGCCATGTCGCCAGACACGGATGCGACCATCATGATGCTGTAAACAGAACCTGGATTCATCCGAAAAATGACGTTTTGCCATTCGTGCACCCAGATTCGTCGTTGAGTACACCATCGCAGGCGCTCCTGTCTGTGATGCAGCGTCAAGAGTAACCGTAGCCGTGGTCTCCGAGCTGATAGTCCATGCTGCTGCAAATGTCGTCGAACTGTTCGTGCAGGTGGTTGTTGTCTTGCAAACGTCCCCATCTGTTAACTCAGGGATCGAGACGTGGCTGCACGATCCGTTACAGCCACGCGGATAAGATGCCTGTCATCTCGACTGCTAGTGATACGAGGCCGTTGGGATCCAGCACGGCGTTCCGTATTACCCTCCTGAACCCATCGATTCCATATTCTACTAACAGTCATTGGATCTCGACCAGCGCGAGCATCAGTGTTGCGATACGATAAACCGCAATCGCGGTAGGTTACAATCCGACCTTTATCAGAGTGGGAAACGTGATGGTACGCATTTCTCCTCCTTACACGAGGCATCACAACAACGTTTCATCAACGGTCAACTGCTGTTTGTGTATGAGAAATCGGATGGAAACTTTCCTCATGTCAGCACGTTGTAGGTGTCGCCACCAGCGCCAACCTTCTGTGAATGTTCTGAAAAACTAATGATTTGCATAACACAGCATATTCTTGCTGTCGGTTAAATTTCGCGTCTGTAGCACGTCATCCTCGTGGTGTAGCAATTTTAATGACCAGTAATGTACATTAAAGTTGGAGTTATAAATGATATGTCAAATGAAAGAGCAATTCAAACAGTTTTACCAAGAACCTTATAAATGTTCACTGGCATAGCCAAGTATGCGATTGTTTGAACTTCACTGTACCAAAGCGCTGGATAGGCCACAAGTGGCCCAATGACAGGGCTTGCTTTGCATGGCCTCCACATTCACCCGACCTAACGCCATCAAGGGTCGTGTGTACGTACTGTGGTGTCTCCGCCAGATACCACACTTGCTAGGTGGTAGCCTATAAATCGGCCGCGGACCGTTAGTATACGTCGGACCCGCGTGTCGGCACTATCAGTGATTGCAGACCGAGCGCGCCACACGGCAGGTCTAGAGAGACTTCCTAGCACTCGCCCCAGTTGTACAGCCGACTTTGCTAGCGATGGTTCACTGACAAATTACGCTCTCATTTGCCGAGACGATAGTTAGCATAGCCTTCAGCTACGTCATTTGCTACGACCTAGCAAGGCGCCATTACCAGTTACTATTGATGCTGTAACACATGTACCGTCACGAGCGATGTTCACCATTAAAGGATTAAAGTTAAGTATTCCAGCAGCTACGTCCTTTTTTGCTAGTCTAATTTCCTTGTCCTGTTCCAGACCTCACGCCAGCCTGCGTGAGCTAAAACGCGTCCCTTTCGGCTTCCTCTCAAAACCGGGTTGGCTCTCTTGCCAATCCACAACGCGTACCTCTGCTACCAGCAGACCTCCCTGAATTAAGAAACCGGATTGAAACAGCTGTTGCTACAATCACTGAATACACACTTATCAACGTTTGGGAAGAACTCGGCTATAGACTTGATGTGTGCCGTGTGACAAATGGTGTTCAAATTGAACATTTATAAGGTTCTTGGTAAAACTGTTTGAGTTGTTCTTTCATTTGACATATCATTTATGACTGTAAGTTTAATATAATAAATATTATAAAGGGTCAGAACCCCGATATTCATTTATAAACACCCTGTGCTTCGTTTTGCGTCCACAATTTACGCCTCCCACATTTACTTCCATTACCAAATTGATGAGTCCCTGACGCCTCAGGACATGTTGTATCAACCGACACTTTTTTTTTTTACTTTGGTTGTGCGATAAATTTTTTTTCCTCCAGTTCGATTCACCACCTGCTACTTAGCTATTCGATCTACCCATCAAAGCTTCAGCATTCGTCTGTAGCAACACCCATCAAAAGCTTCTATTGTGTTTTTATCTGCCCTGTTTACTCGCCCCGTTTCACCTCCTCACTATGCTACATTCCAGACAAATACCTTCATAGATAATCTCCCAACACTTAAATTTATATTCTACGGTAAGAAATTTGTCTTTTTCAGAAATCCTTTATGTGCTATTGCCAGTCGGCATTTTAAATCGTCTCTACTTCGCTCATCATCAGTTACGTTGTTCCCCAAACAGCAAAACTCATCGACTACACTTAGTATCTCTTTTCTTTATATAACTTCTTTTGCATCGCCTGATTGAATTCTACTAGTTCCATTACCCTTGCCTTACTTTTGTGGATGTTCATGTTATAAACAATTTCTGAGCCACTATCCTTTCAATTCAACTACTCTCCCATGTCCTTTGCCGTCTGTGACAGAATGACAACGTTGCTGGAAACATTTTTTTTTTAATTTTTCTCCCTGAAGTTTAAAAGCAGAGTTCAGAGTACTTGACGGCTGAACACAAAAGTTTTGTCTCAAGTACAGATAGTGTTGAGGATCAGTGGACAACGTTCAAAACCATCGTACAATATGCATTAGATCAGTATATCCCAAGCAAGATCGTAAGAGATGGAAAAGAGCCACCGCGGTACAACAACCGAGTTAGAAAACTGCTGCGGAAGCAAAGGGAACCTCACAGCAAACATAATAATAGCCAAAGCCTTGCAGACAAACAAAAATTACGCGAAGCGAAATGTAGTGTGAGGAGGGCTATGCGAGAGGCGTTCAGTGAATTCGAAAGTAAAGTTCTATGTACTGACTTGTCAGAAAATCCTAAGAAATTTTGGTCTTATGTCAAAGCGGTAGGTGGATCAAAACAAAATGCCCAGATACTCTGTGACCAAAATAATACTGAAACAGAGGATGACAGACTAAAGGCCGAAATACTAAATGTCGTTTTCCAAAGTTGTTTCACAGAGGAAGACTGCACTGTAGTTCCTTCTCTAGATTGTCGCACAGATGACAAAATGTTAGATATCGAAATAGACGACAGAGGGATAGAGAAACAATTAAAATCGCTCAAAAGAGGAAAGGCCGCTGGACCTGATGGAATACCAGTTCTATTTTACACAGAGTACGCGAAGGAACTTGCCCTTCCTTCTTGCAGAGGTGTACCGTAGGTCTCTAGAAGAGCGTAGCGTTCCAAAGGATTGGAAAAGGGCACAGGTCATCCCCGTTTTCAAGAAGGGACGTCGAACAGATGTGCAGAATTATAGACCTATATCTCTAGCGTCGATCAGTTCTAGAATTTCTGAACACGTATTATGTTCGAGTATAATGACTTTGCTGGAGACTAGAAATCTACTCTGTAGGAATCAGCATGGGTTTCGGAAAAGACGGTCGTGTGAAACCCAGCTCGCGCTATTCGTCCACGAGACTCAGAGGGCCATAGACACTGGTTCACAGGTAGATGCCGTGTTTCTTGAGTTCCGCAAGGCGTTCGATACAGTTCCGCACAGTCGTTTGATGACAAAGTAAGAGCATATGGACTATCAGACCGATTGTGTGATTAGATTGAAGAGTTCCTAGGCAACAGAACTCAGCATGTCATTCTCAATGGAGAGAAGTCTTCCGAAGTAAAAGTGATTTCGGGTGTGCCGCATGGGAGTGTCGTAGCGCCGTTGCTATTCACAATATACATAAACGACGTTGTGGATAACATCGGAAGTTCACTGAGGCTTTTTGCGGATGATGCTGTAGTATATCGAGAGGTTGTAACAATGGAAAATTGTACTGAAATGCAGGAGGATCTGCAGCGAATTGACGCATGGTGCAGGGAATGGCAATTGAATCTCAATGTAGACACGTGTAATGTGCTGTGAATACATAGAAAAAAAGATCCTTTATCATTTAGCTACAATATAGCAGGTCAGCAACTGGAAGCAGTTAATTCCATAAATTATATGGCAGTACGCATTAGGAGTGATTTAAAATGGAATGATCATATAAAGTTGATCGTCGGTAATGCAGATGCCAGACTGAGATTCATTGGAAGAATCCTAAGGAAATGCAATCTGAAAACAAAGGAAGTAGGTTACAGTACTCTTGTTCGCCCACTGTTTGAATACTGCTCACCAGTGTGGGATCCGTACCAGATAGGGTTGATAGAAGAGATGGAGAAGATCCAACGGAGAGCAGCGCGCTTCGTTACAGGATCATTTAGTAATCGAGAAAGCGTTACGGAGATGATAGATAAACTCCAGTGGAAGAGAGACGCTCAGTAGCTCGGTACTGGCTTTTGTTGAAGTTTCGAGAACGTACCTTTATCGAGGAGTCAAGCGGTATATTGCTCCCTCCTACGTATATCTCTCGAAGAAACCTTGAGAATAAAATCAGAGAGATTAGAGCCCACACAGAGGCATACCGACAATATTTCTTTCCACGAACAATACGAGACTGGAATAGATGGGAGAACCGATGAGGTACTCAAGGTACCCTCCGCCACACACCGTCAGATGGCTTGCGGAGTTTGGATGTAGATGTAGATGTAGAATTCCCTTTGCAAGTTGTTCCTCGGAATTGTTTTTCTACTTTTGGCCAGTAGAGTCTCTTACAGTAATACAGGGTGATTCAAAAAGAATACCACAACTTTAGGAATTTAAAACTCTGCAACGACAAAAGGCAGAGCTAAGCAGTATCTGTCGGCGAATTAAGGGAGCTATAAAGTTTCATTTAGTTGTACATTTGTTCGCTTGAGGCGCTGTTGACTAGGCGTCAGCGTCAGTTGATGCTAAGATGGCGACCGCTCAACAGAAAGCTTTTTGTGTTATTGAGTACGGCAGAAGTGAATCGACGACAGTTGTTCAGCGTGCATTTCGAACGAAGTATGGTGTTAAACCTCCTGATAGGTGGTGTATTAAAAGTTGGTATAAACAGTTTACAGAGAATGGGTGTTTGTGCAAAGGGAAACGTTCTGGACGGCCGAGAACGAGTGATGAAAATGTAGCACGCATGCAGCAAGCATTTGTTCGCAGCCCAGGAAAGTCGACTCGCAGAGCTAGCAGAGAGCTGCAGATTCCACAATGAACTGTATGGAGAGTCCTACGAAAAAGGTTAGTTATGAAACCTGAACGTCAACTACCCGAGGCGATGGATCGGCCGCCAGGCAGCCCGTGACAGAGCACTTCATCACTGGCCTCCAGGAAGCCCTGATCTTACCCCCTGCGATTTTTTCTTATGGGGGTATGGTGTTTCGGCCACCTCTCCCAGCCACCATTGATGATTTGAAACGAGAAATAACAGCAGCTATCCAAACTGTTACGCCTGATATGCTACAGAGAGTGTGGAACGAGTTGGAGTATCGGGTTGATATTGCTCGAGTGTCTGGAGGGGGCCATATTGAACATCTCTGAACTTGTTTTTGAGTGAAAAAAAAACTTTTTAAATACTCTTTGTAATGATGTATAACAGAAGGTTATATTATGTTTCTTTCATCAAATACACATTTTTAAAGTTGTGGTATTCTTTTTGAATGACCCTGTATAATAAACTTTTCTGTTCAGACACCTTGGAGATGCTGATGTCCAGTAATGAGGAGATAGAAAAGTTACATATATTTGACCAGAACGTTATGCGGCTGTGCATGCGACGCCTGGAACGGCGCGCACCTCCTTGCCGCCTGGAAGCCGGCCGCGTCTTGCGTGACGGCAGTCCTTGTTCGGCGTCGCCCGCCGCCGCCGCCTACCGTCTCGTCCTTATTTGCATAATGGCCGCTCACGAGCAAACGGCCGCTTGCCACGCGAGCTGCTGACCGGGCGCCGCGCCTGTTTCCCCGACATCAAGCACCGGCCGGCGGCTGTGCGCCCCCCGTAAACAGCGCATAAACAGCCGGCTCCTAGCACGACTGATGATGGCCTCTAGATCACGAACGAAACTGAATCTCTTCCGAAGGGCAGGCCATAAATTATACTCGAAGCCCGTACTTTACCCAGTCGTGGCTCCACATCATGTCTTCCCCTCAGAGTCCTGTCATCAGTGTGTAACAGCCGCCGCCACGCCTCCCCCCCCCCCCCCAATCTCTTTAAAGAATCGAACTTTGCAACTGTACTCGGGCTCGTTTACCTATTTCTGACGTGGCACATCTGCAAAGGGGGTTGGTAGTGAACGGTTGTATTTGTGCCCCTAATACTGAGTCATATATTGGCTAGCCTCTCAACAGCAGTGAATTGAATACCTTGCGGAAAATGAGGTACACTATACAAGTTCAGATTGAAACTTATTTATTTGAAACAAAACACTTCTACCTTTGTGGCGCCGGCCAGTGTGGCCGAGCGCTTCTAGGCGCTTCAGTCTGTAACCGCGCGACCGCTACGGTCGCAGGTTCAAATCCTGCCTCGGGCATGGACGTGTGTGATGTCCTTAGGTTAGTTAGGTTTAAGTTAAACGCCTTGATAGCTTCAGGTTGGATGAGTCAGATATCATGGTGAGTTTTGATGTCGTTTCCTTGTTTACGAGGGTACCCTTGCGAGAGTCACTAGAATTGATTAGTGAGAAGTTTGATGAGAAGACCACTGAACTTTTTAGGCATGTCTCGACTTCCACGTATTTTCTTTTTAATGGAGAATACTACGAACAAACGGAGGGAGTCGCCATGGGTAGCCCACTCTCACCGGTGGTAGCGAATTTGTACATGGAGAACTTCGAGGAGGAAGCCCTGTCGTCATCCGTATGGAAACCTACTTGCTTTTTCCGTTACGTGGACGACACGTTCGTCATCTGGCCACATGGTATGGATAAACTCCTTGACTTCCTTACACATCTAAACTCCATACACCCCAACATCAAATTCACTATGGAGACTGAAACGGAGGGTAAATTACCTTTCCTTGACGTCTTGGTCAAGAGAAGGGCTGACGGCACCCTAGGTCATGGGGTGTATCGGAAGGCTACGCACACTGATCTGTATTTGCATGCAGACAGCTGCCACCACCCTTCACAGAGGAATGGGGTACTTAAAACTCTAGTACATAGGGCGCGCACTATCTCTGACGCAGAGAGTCTACCCGAGGAATTGGAACATCTGAGAACTGTATTTCGAAAAAATGGGTACTCAGAGTGGCAGATTCAACGTGCTCTCCGCCCACCCACTGCAGCACAACCTGTTGAGATGGATGAAGTCACGAGGGAGGAGGTAGGCATTGCATTTATTCCATACACAGGCGCACTCTCGGGGAAAATCGCCCGCATTCTGAAGAAACACCGGGTCGGAACTGTGTTTTGTCCTCCAAATAAAACTCGTGCACTGGTGGGGAGCGCCAAAGATGACCTCGGTTTGAGGAAGGCCGGCGTGTACCAGATTCCGTGTCAATGTGGCAAGTCGTATATTGGTCAGACGATGCGTACCGTCGAGGATCGATGCCGTGAACACCAGAGGCACACTCGACTGATGTATCCGAGCAAGTCGGCGGTCGCTGAACATTGTTTGTCGGAAAATCACGCCATGGAGTATGACCGCACGAGGATTCTGGTACAGACGTCGAGATACTGGGACAGCGTTGTTAGAGAGGCCATCGAAATTCGCACCAATGACGACCTCATAAACCGGGACTGTGGCTATAATCTTAGCAAGGCTTGGGAACCAGCGATCGGCTTAATCAAGAGTAAATCGAGCAGACGTATAGTTGTGACGACCACGGCGGACAGAGCCATCACACCGACGTCATCTCAGACGCCGTCGCAATCTGTTCCACCGCGCGACCGTGGCGCTGGGCGCGGACGGCGGAGGGAGCGCGCCGCGGGCGGAGGGTATTTAAATCGGCCGCCGCCGCGACCAAACCCAGTTCCCTCTGAGCAGCCATAGCGTACGGATCTCCGTGCCGGCACGTTCACAGGAGCTCAGTCCGTCAGTTCACCTGATGATGGCGACATGTTTGATCGCCGAAATATTGTGACCGTTGGACACTATAGACCGGCAGCATACCCGTGGATATTTTGATTAGGTTTAAGTAGTTTTTAGTTCTAGGGGACTGATGACCTCGGCTGTTAAGTCCCATAGTGCTCAGAGCCATTTGAACAATTTTTTTAACTTCTGGATAGTTAATAATCGATGCAATAAGTACACACGGTTTGTTGCCTCGCACCTCACATTTTCACGTTGTCCCTTCACAGTTTATTCGCATACACTGGCGTCCATGCTTACCCTCGCGGCACTTAGCCGCTCCGAACTTACCACTACAACGGAGAACGGACAAAGACCCCTTTTCCCGCTCATATCCCCAGTCCTGAGTCGGGTCACGTGCCACTACATTAATCAAAATTATTCCTTAACATGGCCACATTTCGTTTACAATTTTATAAGATTTAAATACTTAAACCTAAATACATTACATCATTTTACACACATTTATCACCACATAATTTTATAATTCGTTGCAATTAAAACAAAACAAAAAAAGACTATGCAACAGGACTACGAACGCTCAAGTATTTTCTTGTCCATTTTGCATTACACTATTTTCACCCTTTATTTAATACATAATTTTATTCTTAAGCATGGAAAATTAAAATAAGATGTACTATATGACATGCTATCAGATTTACGTAATTAGAAATAACTCCATGTTTTGGCACTACAACGGTCGGCCGCAGTGGCCGAGCGGTCCTAGGCGCTTCAGTCTGGAACCGCATGACCGCTACGGTCACAGATTCGAATCCTGCCTCGGGCATGGATGTGTCTGATGTCCTTAGGTTAGTTAGGTTTAAGTAGTTCCAAGTTCTAGGGGACTGATGACCTCAGATGTTAAGTTCCACAGTGCTCAGAGCCATCTGAACCATTTGGCACTACAAAGATCTAAACTGAATGGTGTCTTCATAATAAAATAACTACTTACTTTGCAGTTGCTCTAAACATCTTTATAACTTAATTCTACTATGAATCGTCTTGATTGAAGTACGCCAACACAAAATATTATTTCTGCTGCTGTGATTTAAATTTAAATTACGAACTACTTGGAATAGCTCCATATTATCCCCCGTTACCTTACAACTTCCATGTACAAAGCAGTTTCAGACGTTTGATTACTTTAGAAATGAGTTAAACTGTTAAATATTCAACCGTAAGCATGTGAAACATTTACGACTGAAGACGCAAAACTGTAATTATGTTTCCTACAATCTTCTGAGCCCCCTCATTATCAAGCCCTGGATTAATATAGTCTGATTAATTTAGAATCGATTTTAGGAAAAGCCAGTTCCTCACGCATCTTAACGTTTATGATGTCATATCTGCTGCACTACAGTAGCACAGCTCTGCAGGTTCCTCAATGGTGTACTATCTACAGAACTGTGTCGGGAACAGTGTTAGTACGAGGGTGGCCAAATGAAAACCTTAAATTTGTAATAACAAATCGAAATTTCGCGCCGTTATCCTGTAAGATGGTAAGCGTGCTACAAACAGCGTGCAGAATGGCCTGTAGGTGGCAGCATAGAGCAGATGCGCACATACCGTCGCAGTATCGGTATAAAGATATCCACCCGACTTGCGACTTGCACCAGGGAAGAACAGCGTTCTGTTATTCTGTTTTTGCGTAGTGAAGGTGTGAAACCTATTGAAATTAATCGACGAATGAAGGTTCAGTACGGTGATGCATATCACATCAGCAAGTCTACGAATGGAGTAGGAAGTTCGCAAATGGTGTGGCTTCAGTGGAAGATGCTCCTCGTCTAGGTCAGGCACAATGAGTTGTGACTCCACAGGACATTGCAGCAGCTGAAGCTATAGTGAAGGAAAACCGCCGAGTGACACTGAATGACATTGCAGCATGTTTACAGATTAGTTGGTTCAAATGGCTCTGAGCACTAAGGGACTTAACATCTGAGGTCATCAGTCCCCTAGAACTTAGAACTACTTAAACCTAACTAACCTAAGGACATCACACACACCCATGCCCGAGGCAGGATTCGAACCTGCGACCGTAGCGGTCGCGTGGTTCCAGACTGAAGCGCCTAGAACCGCTCGGCCACAGATTAGTCATGGGACAGCACACCACATTGTGCATGATGTGCTTCAGTTTCACAAAGTGTCTGCAAGATGGGTGCCACGGCAGCTGACTCCTGAAATGAGAGAACGACGTGTTGATGCTTGCGAAGAACTTTTTCGGCGGAGAAGGTGATGGCTTCCTTGCAAGAATCGTTACTGGAGACGAAACCTGGATTCACTTCCACCAACCGGAAACGAAGAGAGCGAGCAAGGAATGGCGCCATTCGTCATCACCAAAGCCAAAGAAGTTTCGAACAGAACCATGAGCAGGGAAGGTTATGCTGACTCTCTTTTGGGACGAAAAAGGCGTCATTTTGGAGCATTACATGCCTAGAGGGACCACTGTCACCAGTGCATCATACACAGATCTCCTAAAAAATCATCTGAGGCCTGCAATCAAATCAAAGCGATGTGGATTGCTATCAGCAGGTGTTCTTTTGCAACACGACAATGCAAGGCCCCACACTGCCCATACAACGGTTGCAACAACCACAGACCTGCATTTTGAGTGTCTTCCTCATCCACCATACTCACCAGACCTTGCCCCAAGTGATTTTCATGTGTTTGGACCACTCAAAGACGCAATGGGAGCAAAGAAGTTCTGTTCTGATGAAGAGGTACGCCACGCGGTGAATGAGTGGTTGCGCGGACTACCAAAAAAATTTTTTTCTAAAGGAATTTATGCACTTTGTAAGCGCTGGAGGACTTGCATTGAGCGTGGGGAAGATTATGTTGAAAAGTGTTACAGCTTTATACCACTTCTGCGCAATAAATAATATTTTTAAAAAATTTAAGGTTTTCATTTGACTCACCCTCGTACTAAATATGTCATAAAGGAAAACGTCGTTTGTGATGCTGAAGCTTTACTGCAGGCTCAGCCACGGCCTGCCAGACGGTGCGCGGACATTTGCCACGCCGGACATTTGCCACTTTACCTGCTCCGAAGGGTTGGGTCCCCCTCCTCCTCCTCATCGCTGTCGCGCAGTAAAGGTACTTACTGAGCCTTTCCGCTGGTTTACTTAACATAGGACCAGAATCTCTTTCGATTTTCCGCCACATTTCTAGAGAGGCTTTCGTTGTGGAAACTTTTAAATACATCTCGCATTGAAATCCGCACCAAATTTCGAGCCTCAGTAAAACTTCGCCAATGGTGGAGATTTTGCGTTCGTCTAAATTATACGTGTCTTATTTGGTGCTCCTGCAGAAGCTTTCTGTCGTGTTTTGTGTACCATGGGGGATCAGTTCTGTCTCTTATTAATTTATTTGGTAGGAATCTAGAGTGCTGTTGATACTATTTCTTTGAACTTAAGCCACATATGGTCGTCACTTACATAGTTTGGAAGGATTGGAGACTGTTTCTTAGAAAGATGTCAACCGAGTTTTTAGCTGCTTTTATAAGCATTTAGTTTTGGTGAATTTCTTTGTATGGAATTGAGCCTCGCTCGACTGTGTGTTCACATTAGTGAACACACAGTCATCGCTGTTTACTCTTCGCTATCTGTCGTGATGCTCAGGATTATTTGTGGCTAAGAGGTCAAGTTTGTTTTCTTAACCATTTACAATTTGAAGGGCCTCGTGAACTAATTGTTCAAAATAATCTAAAAAAAGCATTTAGAACAGTTACGGAAGTCGATTTCTATCTACAATAGGGTCCGGAAATGTATTTTTGTCAACATACGGAAGGTAGATTGAAGTCACTGCCAACTATAATTGTATGAGTAGCGTACCTATTTGTCATGAGACTCAAGCTTTCTTTGAACTGTTCAGCAACTGTTTCATCTGAGACCAAGGGTCGGTAAAAGGAGCCAGTTTTTAATTTATTCCTGTTGTCTAATATAACCTCTGTCCATATTAACCCAGAGGAACTATCTGCTTCAGTGTCGCTTGTGAGCTGAAACACACATTACATTATTTTTCCTTACGTTGTGCTTCTTGTTTCTGTTGTAGTGCAGATCATTAAAATTACGGCTTTTGCCTCCACAACATAGGATGCTTTCTCTGTGACCCTGTAAATACCAGAGCTAAACAATGTAGAACAACAACGTACGTTACAAGCATAGCATTTTCTATTACTTCATTTCCTTATTTCTAACATTTTAAAATTGTACGTCGACTTGAGATGACATGTCAGTCATAATCGTTCTTAATTCTATTTAGTGAACGTATTTTCAGTCATGTTTTGAACATTGTCCCGCTACACTTTATTAACTTACGTTTCGCCTCAAAGGATATCGGATTTTAGAGAGTAAATTAATATGGAGTATGTCGTTCTTCTTTTCAAACATTCTCATTCCATCTCTTCTTTCCTTATTGCGTTTTGGCATGCAGTTGTAGTAATTAAAGTAGGCACAAATGCAGTGATCAAAAAGAAATGATTAGCGTACATTCGCATTCTCTTTACAGCGTTCCTTTCTTGTTGCTCCCCTGCCAATGGGCTGTTTCTATCGCAATCAGTAAGCGTGAAAGGAAGCTACCGTACAGACAGAGGGATCTATATTTATACTTGGCAGAACTAATTACGTACTGACGTAATCGTCGGTATTGCTTTCGTTTTCCAAAAAGTTATAAATATTTCGATTTCGGAAAAGAAGTTCTGTATTTCTCCAAGATGTCGAAGAAGAAGGTCCCTTACGTACTGGTTGTATCGAGTAAGATGTGGAGACGGCGGTTAGAAAGCGGACAGAAGAAGTACGAGGAAGGGCGTCCCTTACCTGAGGGATCGCTACTCTAGCTACCTGGCGAAGGGGCAAGTGTGGCAAATGTCCGGCGTGGCAAATGTCCGGCGTGGAATGGCGGACATTTGCCACGCCGGACATTTGCCACACTTGCCCCTTCGCCAGGTAGCGATCCCTCAGGTAAGGGACGCCCTTCCTCGTACTACTACACGCGTGCGGGCCGAGGACGGCCTGTCACTGCTCTGTTCGGTCCCTCCCGGAAGAACGCGGCAGAGCGCTATGTTTCCTTTAGCATTACGGTGCGGCATTTTTCGTTCGGTAAAAATCTCATAGTTCAGCAGAATCTTGGTGTCATCGCTGTTTACTCTTCGCTATTCGTTCCTACTATGAAGGACGTTCACAGGTCCCAATCATCGGCAAGCCAGACAGTGAATGACGCCCTTTTACACTTATCCATTCTCTTGAGTTTGGACAAACAGGTAGTGGGGCACCTGTATTTCCCTCTCCTTCCTAATTGTCTGCAGGAATACAATAAGTAAGCTTCTTTATAACTGAACGTTACCTAGAAGGATATGTGACTCACTGCGAATGTGGCAGAAGACATCTGCATTATTAACGCCTTTACGGGACATAATTTTATGTGTATGTCAGTAGTAGGGCAATATGCTACAAACGGAGTGTGGAATGTCAGAACTCTGAATTGAGCTAGAACATCTGAAAAGGGAAATTAAAACACTCAATATAGACGTAAAGGGGCTCGGTGAAGGGAAACGGAAAGAAGATAAGGATTTATGGTCATAGCAATATATGTTAACATCAACAGCAGCAGAAAATGGTGTAACGGGGATAGGATTTATCATGAATAAGAAGACAGGGCACAGACTGAATTAGTGTCAGCAGTTGAGTGAAAAAATTATTCTCGCCAAACCGACAGCAAGAAACGCCAACAACAATATTTGACGCCGACGTCACAAGCAGAAGAGGAAGAGACAGAAAAAGTTTATGATGATATTGAAGGGTAATTCAGTGTGTAAAGAGAGACGATGACTAAATGATCATGGGGCCCTGGAGTGTGGAATGTCAGAACTCTGAATTGAGCTAGAACATCTGAAAAGGGAAATTAAAACACTCAGTATAGACGTAAAGGGGCTCGGTGAAGAGAAACGGAAAGAAGATAATGATTTATGGTCATAGCAATATATGGTAACATCAACAGCAGCAGAAAATGGTGTAATGGGGATAGGATTTATCACGAATAAGAAGACAGGGCACAGACTGAATTAGTGTCAGCAGTTGAGTGAAAAAATTATTCTCGCCCAACCGACAGCAAGAAACGCCAACAACAATATTTGACGCCGACGTCACAAGCAGAAGAGGAAGAGACAGAAAAAGTTTATGATGATACTGAAGGGTAATTCAGTGTGTAAAGAGAGTCGATGACTAAATGATCATGTGGCCCTGGATTGTGGTGGTAGGGGAGGGAATAGAATACACAATTGCTTCGGAATAAGGTTACGATAATAGGAATGAGAGAGGGGGAAAAGCTAATTGAGTTCTGTTATAAATTTCAGCTAGTAAATTAGAAAACACTATTTAAAAAAATCACAAGAGCATGAGGTATATTTGGAAGACGGGCTGGTGACACGGGATGATACCTGTTCGATTACATCATGGTATGACGTAGATATCGAAATCAGATACTGGATTGTAGGGCGTATCCAGTAAGGATGTACATTGAATCACAATTTAGAAAAGATGAAGAGTAGATTGAAGTTTAACAGAATCGTCTGGAACAGTCAGTATGGAAGGAGTGGGATACTGTCGTAGTGCCATTTGGAGCGCCACAGTAACCATTTCAGTTGAAGAAAAAAGAAAAAAAAAAAAAAAAAAAACGAAAGTCCATCACAGACGACGGAAAGAGAAATTTGCGTAAAAGCAGGGTAACCACATTTACACGACTACTCTGCAATTTACATTAAGTGCCCTTATTCTACTTCTCCATGTTCCACTCTCGACAGCGCGGGGGAAACACCAACAGTTAAATCTTTCCGTGAGTGCTCTGATGCCTCTTGTTTTCTTACAATGGTCATTTATTCCTATGTAGGTGGGTACCAACAAAATATTTTCGCATTCGGAGGAGATCGTTCGCGATTAAAATTTCGTGAAAAGATCTCCCCCTTTGTTTGAATGATTCCCACCCCCAACTGTCGCATCATATCCCTGACGCTGTCTCTTCTATTTCGCGACAATACAGAACGCGATGCTCTTCTTTGAACTTTTTAGATGTCCTTCGTCAAGCTCATACCGCACAGCAGTACTGTAGCAGAGAACTGAAAAGAGTAGAGTAGGCAGTCTGTTTAGAAGACTTGTTGAATCTTTTAAGTGTTCTGCCAATATAACGCAGTCTTTTGTTTGCCTTCCCCACAACATTGTTTGTGTGGTCGTTCCAATTTAAGTTGTTCCTAATAGGAATTCCTAGATATTTACTTGAATTAACAGCCTTTAGATTTGTGTGATTTATCGAGTAACCGAAATTTCCTTTTAATACTCAAGTGGGTGACTTCAAACGTTTTATTATTAACGGTCAACTGCCACTTTTCGGGCAATACAGTTATCTTGCCTAGATCATTTGGCATTTGGCTTTGAAATTCTGACGACTTCATTAGATGGTAAATGACAGCGTCGTCTGCAAACAATAAGCCGGCTGTTGTGGACGAGCGGTTACAGGCGCTTCAGTCCGGAACCGCGCTGCTGCTACGGCCGCAGGTTCGAATCCTGCCTCGGCCATGGATGTGTCTGATGTCTTTAGGTTGGTTAGTTTTAAGTAGTTCTAAGTCTAGGGGGCTGATGACCTCAGATGTTAAGTCCCATAGAGCTCAGAACCGTTTGAACCAATGTTTAATTTCTGAAAATTTTATTTAGTAACTCCACTTTAGTGGCACTGTCATCGGTAACATTACCATCGCTGTTTCAGGGTAAAGATGTTGATTGCATTTTGCTGCTAGTGTAGTTCACATACAACGACAATGTCTTCGGAATTTCTGTCATATTTCACAACTAATACAAGCATCTCGCATCCCCCCATCAACCATGGACCTTGCGTTGGTGGGGAGGCTTGCGTGCCTCAACGATACAGATAGCCGTACCGTAGGTGCAACCACAACGGATGGGTATCTGTTGAGAGGCCAGACAAACGTGTGTTTCCTGAAGAGGGGCAGCAGCCTTTTCAGTAGTTGCAGGGGCGACAGTCTGGATGATTCACTGATATGGCCCTGTAACACTAACCAAAACGGCCTTGCTGTTGTGGGACTGCGAACGGCTGAAAGCAAGGGGAAACTACAGCCGTAATTTTTCACGAGGGCATGCAGCTTTTCTGTATGGTTAAATGATGATGGCGTCCTCTTGGGTAAAATATTCCATAGGTAAAATAGTCCCCCATTCGGATCTCCGGGCGGGGACTACTCAGGAGGACGTCGTTACCAGGAGAAAGAAAACTGGCATTCTACGGATCGGAACGTGGAATGTCAGATCCCTTAATCGGGCAGGTAGGTTAGAAAATTTAAAAAGGGAAATGGATAGGTTAAAGTTAGATATAGTGGGAATTAGTGATGTTCGGTGGCAGGAGGAACAAGACTTCTGGTCAGGTGACTACAGGGTTATAAATTAATAATCATGGATAATTGGACAGTAGGAAAAGGAAGAGAAGGAATCGTAGTAGGTGAATATGGATTGGGGCTAAGAAATGAAAGAGGAAGCCGCCTGGTAGAATTTTGCACAGAGCATAACTTAATCATAGCTAACACTTGGTTCAAGAATCATGAAAGAAGGTTGTATACATGGAAGAACCCTGGAGATACTAAAAGGTTTCAGATAGATTATATAATGGTAAGACAGAGATTTAGGAACCAGATTTTAAATTGTAAGACATTTCCAGGGGCAGATGTGGAGTCTGACCGCAATCTATTGGTTATGAACTGTAGATTAAAACTGAAGAAACTGCAAAAAGGTGGGATTTAAGGAGATGAGACATGGATAAACTGAAAGAACGAGAGGTTGTACAGAGTTTCAGGGAGAGCATAAGGGAACAATTGACAGGAATGGGGGAAAGAAATACAGTAGAAGAAGAATGGGTAGCTTTGAGGAATGAAGTAGTGAAGGCAGCAGAGGATCAAGTAGGTAACAAGACGAGGGCTAGTAGAAATCCTTGGGTAACAGAAGAAATACTGAATTTAATTGATGAAAGGAGAAAATATAAAAATGCAGTAAGTGAAGAAGGCAAAAAGGAATACAAACGTCTCAAAAATGAGATCGATAGGAAGTGCAAAATGGCTAAGCAGGGATGGCTAGAGGAAAAATGTAAGGATGTAGAGGCTTATCTCAATAGGGGTAAGATAGATACTGCCTACAGGAAAATTAAGGAGATCTTTGGAGAAAAGAGAACCACTTCCATGAATATCAAGAGCTCAGATGGAAACCCAGTTATAAGCAAAGAAGGGAAAGCAGAAAGGTGGAAGGAGTATATAGATGGTCTCTACAAGGGCGATGTACTTGAGGACAATACTATGGAAATGGAAGAGGATGTAGATAAAGATGAAATGGGAGATATGATACTGCGTGAAGAGTCTGACAGAGCACTGAAAGACCTAAGTCGAAACAAGGCCCCGGGAGTAGACAACATTCCATTAGAACTACTGACAACCTTGTGAGAGCCGGGCCTAACGAAACTCTTCCATCCGGTGAGCAAGATGTATGAGACAGGAGAAATTCCCTCAGACTTCAAGAGGAGTATAGTGATTCCAATCCCAAACAAAGCAGCTGTTGACAGATATGAAAACTACCGAACTATCAGTTTAATAACTCACAGCTGCAAATTACTAACACGAATTCTTTACAGACACATGGAAAAACTGGTAGAAGCTGACCTCGGGGAAGATCAATTTGGATTCCGTAGAAATGTTGGAACACGTGAGGCAGTTCTGACCCTACGACTTATCTTAGAAGAAAGATTAAGGAAAGGCAAACCTACGTTTCTAGCACTTGTAGACTTAGAGAAAGCTTTTGATAATGTTGACTGGAATACTTTCTTTCAAATTCTGAAGGTGGCAGGGGTAAAATACAGGGAGCGAAAGGCTATTTACAATTTGTTCAGAAAGCAGATGGCCGTTGAAAAAGTCGAAGGACATGAGAGGGAAGAAGTGGTTGGGAAGGGAGTGAGACAAGGTTGTAGCCGCCCCCCGATGTTATTCAATCTGTATATTGAGCAAGCAGTAAAGGAAACAAAAGAAAAGTTCGGAGTGGGTATTAAAATCCACAGAGAAGAAATAAAAACTTTGAAGTTCGCCGATGACATTGTAATTCTCTCAGAGGCAGCAAAGGACGTGGAAGAGCAGTTGAACGGAATGGACAGTATCTTGAAAGGAGGGTATAAGATGAACATCAACAAAAGGAAAACGAGGATAATGGAATGTAGTCGAATTAAATCGGGTGATGCTGAGGGAATTAGATTAGGAAATGAGACGCTTAAAGTAGCAAAGGAGTTTTGCTATTTGGGGAGCAAAATAACTGATGATGGTCGAAGTAGAGAGGATATAAAATGTAGACTGGCAATGGCAAGGAAAGCGTTTCTGAAGAAGAGAAATTTGTTAACATCGAGTATAGATTTAAGTGTCAGGATGTCGTTTCTGAAAATATTTGTATGGAGTGTAGCTATGTATGGAAGTGAAACATGGACGATAAATAGTTTAGACAAGAAGAGAATAGAAGATTTCGAAAAGTGGTGCTACAGAAGAATGCTGAAGATTAGATGGGTAGATCACGTAACTAATGAGCAGGTGTTGAATAGAATTGGGGAGAAGAGGAGTTTGTGGCACAACTTGACTAGAAGAAGGGATCGGTTGGTAAGACATGTCCTGAGGCATCAAGGGATCACCAATTTGGTACTGGAGGGCAGCGTGGAGGGTAAAAATCGTAGAGGGAGACCAAGAGATGAATACACTAAGCAGATTGAGAAGGATGTAGGCTGCAGTAGGTACTGGGAGATGAAGAAGCTTGCACAAGACAGAGCAGCATGGAGAACTGCGTCAAACAAGTCTCAGGATTGAAGACCACAACAACAACAACAACTTTAGTGGCACTGTTATCTGTAACATTACCATTGCTGTTTCACGGTAAAGATGTTGATTGCATCTTGCTGCTAGTGTAGTTCACATACAACGATAATGTCTTCGGAATTTCTGTCATATTTCACAACTAATACAAGCATGTCGCATTGAACTTGGTGATGAATTTGGGGTTTCTTACAACCTTGACAATCTTGCGGATTTGCGTTGTTTTAAATTTGGATGCTACGAATTTGGCAGCTGAGAAGACGCCTTGGATAACAAAAGTGCCACGGCACAAGCCACAATCACAGCCCAGAATCGTACTTAGTATACAGTGGTCCACTGATAGTGTGCGGGCCAAATATGTCAAGAAATAAGCATCAAACGAAAAAACTACAAAGAGTGAAACTCGTCTGGTTTGAAGGGGGAAACCAGATGGCGCTATGATTGGCCGCTAGATGGCGCTGCCATAGGTCAAACGGATATCAACTGCGTTTTTTAAATAGGAACCCTAATTTTTAATTACATATTCGTGTAGTTCGTAAGGAATATGAATGTTTTAGTAGGACCACTTTTTTCGCTTTGTGATAGATGTCGCTGTAATAGTCACAAACGTATAAGTACGTAGTATCACGTATCATTCCGTCAGTGCGGACGGTATTTGCTTCGTGATTATAATTGTTAAAATGGACCGTTTACCAATTGCGGAAAGGTCGATATCGTTTTTATATATGGCTACTGTGATCAAAATGCCCAGCGGGCGTGTGCTATGTATACTGCTCGGTATCCTGGACGACATCATCCAAGTGTCCGGACCTTTCGCAGGATAGTTACGTTATTTAAGGGAACAGGAAGTGTTCAGCCACATGTGAAACGTCAACCACGACCTACAACAAATGATGATACCCAAGTAGGTGTTTTAGCTGCTGTCGCGGCTAATCCGCACATCAGTAGCAGACAAATTGCACGAGAATCGGGAATCTCAAAAACGTCGGTGTTGAGAATGCTACATCAACATCGATTGCATCCCTACCATATTTCTATGCACCTGGAATTGCATAGCGACGACTTTGAACGTCGTGTACTGTTTTGCCACTGGTCGCAAGAGAAATTACGGGACGATGACACATTTTTTGCACGCGTTCTATTTAGCGACTAAGCATCATTCACCAACAGCGGTAACGTAAACTGGCATAATATGAACTATTGGGCAACGGCAAATCCACGATGGCTGCAACAAGTGTAACATCAGTGACCTTGTCGGGTTAATGCATGGTGCGGCATTACGGGAAGAACGATAATTGGCCCCCATTTTATCGATGGCAACCTAAATGGTGCAATGTATGCTGATTACCTGCGTAATGTTCTACCGATGTTACTACAGGATGTTTCACTGCATGACAGAATGGCTATGTACTTCCAGCATGATGGATGTCCGGCACATAGCTCGCGTGCGGTTGAAGCGGCAAGTAGCATATTTCATGAGAGGTGGATTGGGCGTCGAAGCCCGCACGTTCACCGCATTTGACGTCCCCGGATTTATTTCTGTGGATAAGTTGAAGGATATTTGCTATCATGATCCACCAACAATTCCTGACAAAATGCGTCAGCGCATTGTCAATGCGTGTGCGAAAATTACGGAAGATGAACTACTCACTGTTGAGAGGAATGTCGTTACACGTTGCGAGCGTGTGGGTGCTATTCTGTCATTCTGCGCAACGGATTAATCTGAGATGTACCCTTTGCCCTGTGGCTCCTGCAAGATGCAATTTCCACCCCCACACTACTACAGAAGTCAGACATACACTCCTCACGTTCTAAAGAGAAATGCCTGAGAAACTTTCAGCAATAAATATCTTCTGGAGTCGTCCGCTGTAAGGAAATGACACAAAAATTCACAAAATTTCTTACGTTAACTAGTGGGGTACTTGGGTATTGGAGTAGTGCTAGTTAGTGTAAGAAAAATATGAAACTAACGAAAATTATTATTTATTTTGCAAAAAATTCTGAGAAATCACAATGGCACTTTTAGTTATGAACTGAACAAGTTATTTCCGGGTTCATTTCGGAATGTGAAGCTGCCTCTTAAGGATAGGATTCGCTAATGAAATTTCTATACAAAGTTTAAGATTGGTATTGACTTGGCAGAATAGCTGAGAGCCGCGCCTACTCAACTTGAATAATTATCCGTTAGAATGTTGATAGGTACGGTCGAGTCTGTCGCGTGTGAAATTCAGTGAAGTGTACTGTTGTGGAGGAAATATGGGGCTCGCAAGAGCTGTATTGCGCAATACCGTAAGCTGCGATGACTGGTGTCTGCGCCGCGCCGCTCGCTGCTGACAAATAAGATAACTCTCGTTCTATCTACATCTACATCTACATCCATACTCCGCAAGCCACCTGACGGTGTGTGGCGGAGGGTACCTTCAGTACCTCTATCGGTTCTCCCTTCTATTCCAGTCTCGTATTGTTCGTGGAAAGAAGGATTGTCGGTATGCCTCTGTGTGGGCTCTAATCCCTCTGATTTTATCCTCATGGTCTCTTCGCGAGATATACGTAGGAGGGAGCAATATACTGCTTGACTCTTCAGTGAAGGTATGTTCTCGAAACTTTGACAAAAGCCCGTACCGAGCTACTGAGCGTCTCTCCTGCAGAGTCTTCCACTGGAGTTTATCTATCATCTCCGTAACGCTTTCGCGATTACTAAATGATCCTGTAACGAAGCGCGCTGCTCTCCGTTGGATCTTCTCTCTGTCTTGTATCAACACTATCTGGTACGGATCCCACACTGCTGAGCAGTATTCAAGCAGTGGGCGAACAAGCGTACTGTAACCTACTTCCTTTGTTTTCGAATTGCATTTCCTTAGGATTCTTCCAATGAATCTCAGTCTGGCATCTGCTTTACCGACAATCACCATTATATGATCATTCCATTTTAAATCACTCCTAATGCGTACTCCCAGATAATTTATGGTATTAACTGCTTCCAGTTGCTGACCTGCTATTTTGTAGCTAAATGATAAAGGATCTATCTTTCTGTGTATTCGCAGCACATTACACTTGTCTACATTGAGATTCAGTTGCCATTCCCTGCACCATGCGTCAATTCGCTGCAGATCCTCCTGCATTTCAGTACAATTTTCCATTGTTACAACCTCTCGATACACCACAGCATCATCTGCAAAAAGCCTCAGTGAACTTCCGATGTCATCCACCAGGTCATTTATGTATATTGTGAATAGCAACGGTCCTATGACACTCCCCTGCGGCACACCTGAAATTACTCTTACTTCGGAAGACTTCTCTCCATTGAGAATAACATGCTGCGTCCTGTTATCTAGGAACTCCTCAATCCAATCACACAATTGGTCTGATAGTCCATATGCTCTTACTTTGTTCAATAAACGACTGTGGGGAACTGTATCGAACGCCTTGCGGAAGTCAAGAAACACGGCATCTACCTGTGAACCCGTGTCTATGGCCCTCTGAGTCTCGTGGACGAATAGCGCGAGCTGGGTTTCACATGACCGTCTTTTTCGAAACCCATGCTGATTCCTACAGAGTAGATTTCTAGTCTCCAGAAAAGTCATTATACTCGAACACAATACGTGTTCCAAAATTCTACAACTGATCGACGTTAGAGATATAGGTCTATAGTTCTGCACATCTGTTCGACGTCCCTTCTTGAAAACGGGGATGACCTGTGCCCTTTTCCAATCCTTTGGAACGCTACGCTCTTCTAGAGACCTACGGTACACCGCTGCAAGAAGGGGGGCAAGTTCCTTCGCATACTCTGTGTAAAATTGAACTGGTATCCCATCAGGTCCAGAGGCCTTTCCTCTTTTGAGCGATTTTAATTGTTTCTCTATCCCTCTGTCGTCTATTTCGATATCTACCATTTTGTCATCTGTGCGACAATCTAGAGAAGGAACTACAGTGCAATCTTCCTCTGTGAAACAACTTTGGAAAAAGACATTTAGTATTTCGGCCTTTAGTCTGTCATCCTCTGTTTCAGTACCATTTTGGTCACAGTGTGTCTGGACATTTTGTTTTGATCCACCTACCGCTTTGACATAAGACCAAAATTTCTTAGGATTTTCTGCCAAGTCAGTACATAGAATTTTACTTTCGAATTCATAGAACGCCTCTCGCATAGCTCTCTTCACACTACATTTCGCTTCGCGTAATTTTTGTTTGTCTGCAAGGTTTTGGCTATGTTTATGTTTGCTGTGAAGTTCCCTTTGCTTCCGCAGCAGTTTTCTAACTCGGTTGTTGAACCACGGTGGCTCTTTTCCATCTCTTACGATCTTGCTTGGCACATACTCATCTAACGCATATTGTACGATGGTTTTGAACTTTGTCCACTGATCCTCAACACTATCAGTACTTGAGACAAAACTTTTGTGTTGAGCCAACAGGTACTCTGAAATCTGCTTTTTGTCACTTTTTCTAAACAGAAAAATCTTCCTACCCTTTTTAATATTCCTATTTACGGCTGAAATCATCGATGCCGTAACCGCTTTATGATCACTGATTCCCTGTTCTGCGTTAACTTTTTCAAATAGTTCGGGTCTGTTTGTCACCAGAAGGTCTAATATGTTATCGCCACGAGTCGGTTCTCTGTTTAACTGCTCAAGGTAGTTTTCAGATAAAGCACTTAAAAAAATTTCACTGGATTCTTTGTCCCTGCCACCCGTTATGAACGTCTGAGTCTCCCAGTCTATATCCGGCAAATTAAAATCTCCACCCAGAACTATAACATGGTGGGGAAATCTACTCGAAATATTTTCCAAATTATCCTTCAGGTGCTCAGCCACAACAGCTGCTAAGCCAGGGGGCCTATAGAGACATCCAATTACCATGTATGAGCCTGCTTTAACCGCGACCTTCACCCAAATCATTTCACATTTCGGATCTCCGTCAATTTCCTTCGATACTATTGCACTTCTTACCGCTATAAACACGCCTCCCCCTTCACTGTTCAGCCTGTCTCTGCGGTATACATTCCAATCTGAGTTTAGGATTTCGTTACTGTTTACGTCTGGTTTCAGCCAACTTTCTGTCCCTAGTACTATATGGGCGTTGTGATCGTTTATTAATGAGAGCAGTTCTGGGACCTTTCTATAGACGCTCCTGCAGTTTACTATTAGCACATTAATATTGTTATTCCCTGTTGCATTTTGCCTACTCCTATCTTGCCGCGTCTCAGGAGGCGTCTTGTCGGGCCTAGGGAGGGGATTCTCTAACCTAAAAAACCCCCATGTGCACTCCACACGTACTCCGCTACCGTTGTAGCCGCTTCCGGCGTGTAGTGCACGCCTGACCTATTCAGGGGGACCCTACATTTCTCCACCCGATAGCGGAGGTCGAGAAATTTGCACCCCAGATCTCCGCAGAATCGTCTGAGCCTCTGGTTTAAGCCTTCCACTCGGCTCCAAACCAGAGGACCGCGATCGGTTCTGGGAACGATACTACAAATAGTTAGCTCTGATTCCACCCCGCGAGCGAGGCTTTCCGCCTTCACCAATTCCGCCAACCGCCTGTACGAACTGAGGATGACCTCTGAACCCAGACGGCAGGAGTCATTGGTGCCGACATGAGCAACAATTTGCAGTCGGGTGCACCCAGTACTCTCTATCGCCGCCGGTAGGGCCTCCTCCACATCTCGGATGAGACCCCCCGGCAAGCAGACAGAATGAACACTGGCCTTCTTCCCCGACCTTCTCGCTATTTCCCTAAGGGGCTCCATCACCCGCCTAACGTTGGAGCTCCCAATAACTAATAAACCCCTCCCCCCGTGTGCCTGCTCGGACCTTGCTGAAGGAGGAGCCACATGTCCCCTCACAGGCAGAGCGGGCGATGCCACACGGCCAGCCTCCACATTGACCTTCCGCCTCGTGCGCCGCGAACGCCGCTGAACCCGCCACTCCCCTTGGGGAGAGGGTGGCCCAACCGTGCCCGGTAACCGCGAAGATGTCTCGACAGCAGGGACAGTGGGTGAAGCATGTAACACCTGGGGTGTACCCTGCGACGCACCAGACTCCCCACTGCCGCTACACTCCAAGGCAGCAGCCTGAAGACGGCTGACCGCGGCCATCAACACGCTCAGCTGTTTGCGAACAGTGGCCAGCTCCTCCTGCGTCCGTACACAGCAGTCACACATCCTATCCATCCTAAGGAAACAATTTACTGAAGGGAGTTAATCAACCTTTAACTAGACTGCTAATTCACTAAAGGCGGCTGCTTATTCACTAAACTGTGGTTGCTAGCCACTTCTTGTAGAAAACAATGAAAATAGCACTACCTGTCTCTGGACTGTATTGAAAACAAACTCTAGCACTACTGGCACTATGGTTAACTACAGGGACTCTCTCTTACTGTATTCAAAACAAACACGAAATCTATGGAACACTATTAAGAGCACTCGAAAATTAAAGCTTCCTAAAAGCAAATACACACGGAAGAAGAAGTGACAAGTAAGATAAATACAGTTAATACTTAAATTAAGGTAGCTCGCTGCACAGCAGACGTGAAGCAGGCGGCAGTTACGACGACACTGACTCTACTATCTGGATTGACCTTCGCCAATCAAACTCTCCCTACGCCTTGATGAAGTCAATGATTCCCATTCGCCCCTAGTCTAACTATTGGCGTGGTACACTGCTCAGATAACCAGTCCACCGCGATGCCACTCCAAAATTCGCTCGCGGGCCTTTACCTATAACTCTGTCCGTTCACACCGCACAATAACTGTGGTGGCTCACATAATGAACAACGCTTAATCGCAAGGACTCAATATAGAGTCGCACTCCGATTCTCTCTCGACAGAGGTGCTCTCCCAATGAAGTACTGAGGAGAGACTTGTTCCTCGCTCTTTGAGTACACGTACGAGCGCACACGCTCTCGTTACGTGTTCTCGCTCCAAGAGCGACAATGGAACGGCCCCTCTCCACGCCAGACGTGAAGGGGTGTATATCTTTCGCTCTCTTCCATTACTCCTTCAGCTCAAGGCGTCAGGAATATCGTCTGACAATCAGCATTGCTCTTCTAAAACGGGATAATGGGGTTTTGTTTAAGGCAACCAATCCGGAAATCTGTAGCATCGGCGTTTGGCGTTTGCTGTCTCCCAGTGAAAACCTCTGAAACTGCGTGCTATGTTTGTAAATGATGCGTAGGCTGGGCGATCCCACACAATGTAGCAGAAGTAGCTATTAAGCCAAACACGTGGCCGTTCTTCCTTTCGGGCAAACGCTGTCTGCTCTACGGGCAGTCAGCAGCTGACGTAGATAGGTTGACTTGTCCTCTGAAGGGACCGCCCCCCCGGCATGTGGTTTGCCTCTCCCAAACTAAAAGCCCCTGCGACCGTCGTGCCTTGAGTGTGTGTGTGTGTGTAGGACAGCCTCGAGTATTTCAATCTTGGTGCGCACCTGCGATTTACTAGTTATTTGCATATCGTTTACATGAATTCATACAACATTGACTTTGTCTTATCGAGTTTGGGTTCGACTGAAGCGTCTTGATGTGCAGAATATGATTGTGAGGGCGGAATATGTAAACAATGAAGGTCAGGAGACCACGACGTCTTACAACGTATTGCCAAATGCATTGACGTTGACAGGCATCATTTTGAGCATTTATTGCATTAATGTGGTATTTACAGGTAATCACGCTGTAACAGCATGTGTTCTCAGAAATGATAAGTTCACAAAGGTACATGTACCACATTGGAACAACCGAAATAAATGTTGAAACGTATCTACGTTCTGTCTTTTAATTTAAAAACCCTACCTGTTATCAACTGTTCGTCTAAAATTGTGAGCCATATGTTTGTGACTATTACAGCGCCACCTATCACAAAGCGAAAAAAGTGGTCCAACTAAAACATTCATATTTCTTTACGTACTACACGAATATGTACTTAAAATGGGGGTTCCTATTTATAAAACCGGAGTTGATAACCGTTTGACCTATGGCAGCGCCATCTGGCTTCCCCCTTCGAGCTAGACGAGTTTCGTTCTTTGTAGTTTTTTCGTTTGACGCTTATTTCGTGAGATATTTCTCCTGGTTTCGATGAATGGACCACCCTATATAATCTGGACTGCAAGACTTGCTTCTATTGAATGGTTTAAGCTATTTTGCTACAACGAGGATAACTACTTCAAAGTTACTCATGTTGACAGCAGGTTTGGTTGCCATTCTGGAATATTTACTTCGTCTCTTTGGCGAATTTCGGAAAGTTGTAATTATAACTCCACTTTAGTGGCACTGTCATCACTAACATAACCATCGCTATTTCACGGTGAAGGTGTTGATTTCATCTTGCTGCTAGTGTATTTCATATACACCCCCGATGTCTTCGGATTATCTGTCATATCTGGAACCGCACGACCGCTACGGTCGCAGGTTCGAATCCTGCTTCGGGCATGGATGTGTGTGATGGCCTTAGGTTAGTTAGGTTTAAGTAGTTCTTAGTTCTAGGGGACTTATGACCACAGCAGTTGAGTCTCATAGTGCTCAGAGCCATTTTTTATTGTCATATTTCGTGACAAAAGTTCATTGTGGCAGCTAATACAGTCCTCTCGTATTGAAGTTCAAGGTAAATTTGGGGTTTCTTAGAACTTTGCTAATCTTGGGGATTTTGCGTTGTTTTAAATTTGGGATGCTACGAATTTGGCAGCTGAAAAGACGCCGTGTTTAACAGAAGTGCAATGGCACGAGCCACAGTCGCAGCTCAGAATAGTACTTAGCATATAAGCAGCCGCCCCCGTCAGCGGCAATCACCGACCTGCCGACACAGCACTGAGCTGGGTGGAACTGGGCGCTTCCACCGTTCCACCCACTGCCGAGTAGCAATAGCCGTGCCTAGGTCGCTGGACCCCGGAAAACTTGCGCGCAACATAGCAACGCGACATCTTCCCCACGGTCAGCCGCAGGCAGCTGTATTTAAACCTCCCAGGGCCTGGCTGTCATCTTCGAACAACTGGGGTTTGCTATGACATCCGGTCTGTGCCAGACAACGCCATGCAGATGGCGCAGCGGCGGTCACCTTGGCCTGGTCTCGAGCCTTCGACATCCGTCTGACCATCCAAGTAGTTGTGCTGCCTTCACCATCTATGACTGGCATCCAACCATTTCTGCAGGTGGCGATGTTCAAACTGAGGACTCTTCCGCACTTTGCCAGAGGGGCAAGACGTCGACTGTCGTATTTTTGGTGACAGCAGCCAATGCCGTGGCCTGCCAGCATCAGCACGATAGTTCCACGCATCGGTTGTTGGTGCTCTCTGCCGCTGACAGGGCCGGCGTTCGGGGCTGAGGACGTGCTGATGTACCTGGTGTTACTCACCAGGGATCGACAATAGCAGCCTCGAAAATCGAATGAGCAGCAATAAATGGCTTCTTGTGTCCACGAGTTGCCTTCTGCTGCACCCGCTTTCATCTCCGTTAGAGAATCGTTGCCCGCATCGCTGCTCACTTACAGAAGAAGTACTTGTAGATCGTAGAACGAATGAAGTAAGGAAATGTTCAGGAAACGAGAGGAATACAGTTATACAGGGTGTTACAAATGGTACGGCCAAACTTTCAGGAAACATTCCTCACACACAAAGAAAGAAAATATGTTATGTGGACATGTGTCCGGAAACGCTTACTTTCCATGTTAGAGCTCATTTTATTACTTCTCTACAAATCACATTAATCATGGAATGGAAACACACAGCAACAGAACGTACCAGCGTGACTTCACTTTGTTACAGGAAATGTTCAAAATGTCCTCCGCTAGCGAGGATACATGCATCCACCCTCCGTCGCATGGAATCCCTGATGCGCTGATGCAGCCCTGGAGAATGGGGTATTGTATCACAGCCGTCCACAATACGAGCACGAAGCGCCTCTACATTTGGTACCGGGGTTGCGTAGACAAGAGCTTTCAAATGCCCCCATAAATCAAAGTCAAGAGGGTTGAGGTCAGGAGAGCGTGGAGGCCATGGAATTGGTCCGCCTCTACCAATCCATCGGTCACCGAATCTGTTGTTGAGAAGCGTACGAACACTTCGACTGAAATGCGTAGGAGCTCCATCGTGCATGAACCACATGTTGTGTCGTACTTGTAAAGGCACATGTTCAAGCAGCACAGGTAGAGTATCCCGTATGAAATCATGATAACGTGCTCCATTGAGCGTAGGTGGAAGAACATGGGGCCCAATCGAGACATCACCAACAATGCCTGCCCAAACGTTCACAGAAAATCTGTGTTGATGACGTGATTGCACAATTGAGTGCGGATTCTCGTCAGCCCATACATGTTGACTGTGAAAATTTACAATTTTATCACGTTGGAATGAAGCCTCGTCCGTAAAGAGAACATTTGCACTGAAATGAGGATTGACACATTGTTGGATGAACCATTCGCAGAAGTGTACCCGTGGAGGCCAATCAGCTGCTCATAGTGCCTGCACACGCTGTACATGGTGCGGAAACAACTGGTTCTCCCGTAGCACTCTCCATACAGTGACGTGGTCAACGTTAGCTTGTACAGCAGCAACTTCTCTCACGCTGACATTAGGGTTATCGTCAACTGCACGAAGAATTGCCTCGTCCATTGCAGGTGTCCTCGTCGTTCTAGGTCTTCCCCAGTCGCGAGTCATAGGCTGGAATGTTCCGTCCTCCCTAAGACGCCGATCAATTGTTTCGAACGTCTTCCTGTCGGGACACCTTCGTTCTGGAAATCTGTCTCGATACAAACGTACCGCGCGACGGCTATTGCTCCGTGCTAATCCATACATCAAATGGGCATCTGCCAACTCCGCAATTGTAAACATTGCACTGACTGCAAAACCACGTTCGTGATGAACACTCACCTGTTGATGCTACGTTTGATGTGCTTGATGTTAGTAGTGTAGAGCAATGAGTCGCATGTCAACACAAGCACCGAAGTCAACATTACTTTCCTTCAATTGGGCCAACTGGCCGTGAATCGAGAAAGTATAGTACATACTGACGAAACTAAAATGAGCTCTAACATGGAAATTAAGCGTTTCCGGACACATGTCCACATAACATCTTTTCTTTATTTGTGGGTGATGAATGTTTCCTGAAAGTTTGGCCGTACCTTTTTGTAACATCCTGTATAAGTATGAGTTAAACAGGAATTTCGGGGAAACTAAAGGGAAATTGCTGAAAGAAAAATGTGAAGAAATCGAAAAAGAAATGCTCGTCTGGAAAGCAGATATACACTACTGGCCATTAAAATTGCTTCACCAAGAAGAAATGCAGATGATAAACCGGTATTCATTGGACAAATATATTATACTGGAACTGACATGTCATTACATTTTCACGCAATTTGAGTGCATAGATCCAGAGAAATCAGACCCAGAACAACCACCTCTGTCCGTAATAACGGCCTTCATACGCCTGGGCATTGAGTCAAACAGAGCTTGGATGGCGTGTACTGCTACAGCTGCCCATGCAGCTTCAAAACGATACCACAGTTCATCAAGGGTAGTGACTGGCGTATTGTGACGAGCCAGTTGCTCGGCCACCATTGACCAGACGTTTTCAGTTGGTGAGAGATCTGGAGAATGCGCTGGCCAGGGCAGCAGTCGAACATTTTCTGTATGCAGAAAGGCCCGTACACGACCTGCAACATGCGGTCATGCATTATCCTGCTGAAATGTAGGGTTTCGCAGGGATCGAATGAAGGGCAGAGCCACGGGTCGTAAGACATCTGAAATGCAACGCCCACTGTTCAAAGTGCCGTCAATGCGAACAAGAGGTGATCGAGACGTGTAACCAATGGCATCCCATACCATCACGCCGGGTGATACGCCAGTATGGCGATGACGAATACACGCTTCCTATGTGCGTTCACCGCGATGTAGCCAAACACGGATGCGACCATCATGATGCTGTAAACAGAACCTGGATTCATCCGAAAAAATGACGTTTTGCCATTCGTGCATTCAGCTTCGTCGTTGATTACACCATCGCAGGCGCTCCTGTCTGTGATGCAATGTCAATGGTAACCGCAGTCATGGTCACCGAGCTGATAGCCCATGCTGCTGCAAACGCCGTCGAAGTGTTGGTGCAGATGGTTGTTGTCTTGCAAACGTCCCCATCTGTTGACTCAGGGATCGAGACGTGGCTGCACGATCCGTTACAGCCATGCGGATAAGAACTTTCATGATTGGGTGTTGTGTGGTGTCCTTAGGTTAGTTAGGTTTAAGTAATTCTAAGTTCTAGGGGACTGATGACCATAGCTGTTAAGTCCCATAGTGCTCAGAGGCATTTGAACCAGTTTTGATAAGAACTTTCCTCATGGAAACTTTCCTCATGTCCTCGCTGACCTTGTGTGAATGCTCTGAAATGTTAATCATTTGCATTTGACAGCATCTTCTTCCTGTCGGTTGAATTTCGCGTCTGTGGCACGTTATCTTCGTGGTGTAGCAATTTTAATGGCCAGTAGTGTAATATACAGAAAAGTCAAAATAACCCTCGCTAAATTTAAGAGTAAAGACGTCAATGTTAAGAGTACAGTGGGAATTCTACCGCTAAATGCAGAGGAGAGGGCCGATAGGTGGTATGATTACACCAGAAGTAGGACTTGTCCGATGGCATGATAGAAGAAGAAATGGGAGCTGATGGGAAAGTAGGTAGATAAGTGCGAGTACTGTTACTTAATCAGCTTAATAGCTCATACGTCGTAGTTGCTGACAAGAACAATGTACACAAGAAAGGAAAGGAAAGTTGAGAGACTGTTAGATGAGGATCAGTTTCGTTTCCGGAAAGGCAAAGGCAGCACAGAGGCAGTGCCGACGCTATGCCTGATAATCTAGGCCAGACTTACGAAAAATCGAGACTGTTCATAGGATTTGTCGTATTAGAAAAAGCTTTCCAGACTGTCAAATGTTGCAACATGTGCGAAAGTCTGAGGAAAACAGGAGTAAGCTGTAGGTAAAGACATGTAATTCACAATATGCGTAAGAACCGAGAGGGAGCATAAGCACGAAAGACAAAAACGACGTGCTCGGGTTAAAAATAGTGTAAGACTGGAATGAAGTGTCCCCCCCCCCCCCTTGCTTTTCAATCTATACAACGAAAACGCAGTTTCAGAAATAAGAGAAAGTTTTGTGGTGTCACCGCCAGACACCACACTTGCTAGGTGGTAGCTTTAAATCGGCCGCGGTCCATTAGTACATGTCGGACCCGCGTGTCGCCACAGTCAGTAATTGCAGACCGAGCGCCACCACACGGCAGGTCTAGAGAGACGTACTAGCTCTCGTCCCCAGTTGTACGACGACTTTGCTAGCGACTACACTGACGAAGCCTTTCTCTCATTTGCCGAGAGACAGTTAGAATAGCCTTCAGCTAAGTCCATGGCTACGACCTAGCAAGGCGCCATTAGCCTTACAGTGCTTGTATTAAAGACTCTCAATTGTATCGTCAAGAGCGATGTACCACAAGGATGGAATAAAGTTAAGTATTCGAGGAGCTACGTACTTTTCTCTATAGCATTCAGAAAGTATCCTGTTTCAGACCTCACGCCAGCCGGCGTGTGTGTACGCGTGCATTTCGGCTACCCGTCACTGTAGACTGGCTGTCTTGTCAGTCCACAACAAGTTTCAAGCGTGGGATTAAAATTAAGGGGGAAGTAATATCTATCATAACATTCGCTGATGACATTGCTATCCGCAGTGAACGTGAAGAAGATTTACAGGATCTGTTGAATGAAACGAACCCTCTAACGAGAGAAGAATATACAGTGTGTTGAATATAAAGTGAACAAATATTAAAGTAATAAGAAATGGCAGATAGGAGATGGGCGATAAAGTTGACATTAAAAACGAGAACCACGAAACAGACGAAGGGAATTAATTCTGCTACCTCGGAAGCAAAATAATACATGGTGGACGAAGGAAGGAAGGCGAAAAAGCAGGGTAGCACAGGCAAAGAGGACATTCCTAGCCAAAATAAGTCTAGTAATATCAAACATAGGCCTTAATTAAGGTAAGAAATTTCCGTGAATGTACTTGTGTAGCAGAGTATTTCACGGTGATAAATCGTAGACAATGGGAAAACCGGAAAAGAAGAGAAAGCGTTTGAGATGTGGTCATGTAGAAAGGTGTTGATGTCTGGTTCTGGAATCCCAGCACCCCTTGCAGTTCCCTGCTTACGGAGCTGACTTCACGTTGTTTTGGTACTGACAGGTTTCGCGTGTGCGACATTTTTAGTTCTGCAGCGACTTCTGCAGCTGTGGCGGCGCTGTTATTTTTCGCCACAGAACTCTTCGAGGAACGTGTGTCACCACCACGCACCGAACATTTTCGTTCGCGTTGTGACTTAGCGGATGATGTTTTCCCGCTTTTCCTGTAAGCAGTATAAATCTTTGTTATGGTGCGTTTTGAAACACCAAACGCTTCGGCTACGCTGGTTGTGGGAGCTCCTACACGTGTGCACCGACAGTTTCCCCACGTTCCGATTCTCTTAGCTCCGACATAAAGCACTCACAGATACACAGAACCCTTTTGTTACCGCACCATAACTGACACGTGCAACGAATTGAGGACACTGTACATGGGGCGTTCATGGTCAAATACAACAGCGCAACATGCAGGCTTCGCTGTCATCTGCGGCGTTTATGTTCAGCACGCATTTTTCGCTATGTTCCTGTATTTTTCTACATCCCCTCTAACTCTTTAATTTACAACGTCGTTTCTGCTACTGCCACCGTCCGATTTTTAACTAAGACTAGAGAAGCGTAAGAACGACAGGTGTTTGTTACCCGTTATCAGGTTACAAAAGACGAAAAATTGAAAAGTCGAAATTTTTTAAAAAACTTCAGTCACCATAACTTAGAACTTGTAAAACAAGCTTCGGTGTTGGTGTCAATAAACCTGTGCCTAGCTGGACGTGATACTGACACCGAAACTTAATAAAAAATTTTTGACTTTTCAATTTTTCATCTTTTGGAGCCTGATACTGTATGACAGACACCTCTGGTTCTGCTGTCCCTTTAATCTTAGTTACATTCTTCATAATCTTAACTACAGATCTGATGACAGCAGGGCTCGAAATGACGCTAGAAATAAAGCAATCTATATGGTCTTATTCACAAAATATTCTCAGTGATTGCGGTCTGATTCGGCAGATGTATTTCCTTATTTACTGAGTCATGAGTGTAAAAATTCTTTGCTTGACACGCACTTGAAAGTAAGAACGAGCTCTTTCCTTGATTTACACTTCTTAGGCAAGATATACCGCCGGAAGTGATCGTTGCATGAATTGTACACCTGAAGACAAGTCTTTATTACTCGAAACGTTTTTTTGTATATTTCTTTGAGAATGAAACTGTTCTTTATAGCGAATATACACTACTGGCCATTAAAATTGCTACACGACGAAGATGACGTGCTACAGACGCGAAATTTAACTGACAGGAAGAAGATGTTGTGATATGCAAATGATTAGCTTTTCAGAGCATTCACACAAGGTTGGCGCCGGTGGCAACACCTACAACGTGCTGACATGAGGAAAGTTTTCAACCAATTTCTCATACACAAACAGCAGTTGACTGGCGTTGCCTAGTGAAACGTTGTTGTGATGCCTCATGTAAGGAGGAGAAATGCGTACCATCACATTTCCGGCTTTGATAAAGGTCGGATTGTAGCTTTTCGCTATTGCGGTTTATCGTATCGCGACATTGCTGCTCTCGGTGGTCGAGATCCAATGACTGTTAGCAGAATATGGAATCGGTAGGTTCAGGAGGGTAATACGGAACGCCATGTTGAATCAAAAATGGTTCAAATGGCTCTGAGCACTATGGGACTTAACATATTTGGTCATCAGACCCTTGAACTTAGAACTACGTGAACCTAACTAACCTAAGCACATCACACACATCCATGCCCGGGGCAGCATTCGAACTTGCGACCGTACCAGTCTCGCGGTTCCGGACTGAAGCGCCTAGAACCGCACGGCCACTGCAGCCGGCCATGCTGGATCCCATCGGCCTCGTATCACTAGCAGTCGAGGTGACAGGCAACTTATCCGCATGGCTGTAACGGATCGTGCAGCCACGTCTCGATCCCTGAGTCGACAGATGGGGACGTTTGCAAGAGAACAACCATCTGCAGGAACAGTTCGATGACGTTTGCAGCAGCATGGACTATCAGCTCGGAGACCATGGCTGCGGTTACCCTTGACATTGCATCACCGGAGCGCCTGCGATGGTGTAATCAACGACGAACCAAGGTGCACAAATGGCAAAACGTCATTCTTTCGGATGAATCCAGGTTCTGCTTACAGCATCACGATGGTTTCATCCGTGTTTGGCGACATCGCGGTGAACGCACATTGCAAACGTGTATTCGGGATCGCTATACTGGGGTATCACCCGGCGTGATTGTATGGGGTACCATTGGTTACACTTCTCGGTCACCTCTTGTTCACATTGACGGCACTTTGAACAGTGGATGTTACATTTCAGATGTGTTACGACCCGTGGCTCTACCATTCATTCGATCCCTGCGAAACCCTACATTTCAGCAGGATAATGCACGACCGCATGTTGCAGGTCCTGTACGGACCTTTCTGGATACAGAAAGTGTTCGACTGCTGCCCTGGCCAGCATAGTCTCCAGATATCTCACCAATTTAGAACGTCTGGTCAATGGTGGCCGAGCAACTGGCTTGTCACAATACGCCAGTCACTACTGTTTATGAACTGTGGTATCGTGTTGAAGCTGCATGGGCAGCTGTAGCTGTACGCGCCATCCAAGCTCTGTTTGACTCAATGCCCAGCCGTATCAAGGCCGTTATTACGGCCAGAGGTGGTTGTTCTGGGTACTGATTTCTCAGGATGTATGCACCCAAATTGCGTGAAAATGCGATCACGTGTCACTTCTAGTATAATATATTTGTCCAATGAATACCCGTTTATCATCTGCATTTCTTCTTGGTGTAGCAGTTTTAATGGCCAGTAGTGTATAAACAGTCGTTACTGTTTGTTGGAACGAACGAGCACCCGTCTTCGACGCTAACGCTTGTTTCTGTCTAATATTAACGCAGTCACGGACGTCGCACACCTGCGCTGCATTAATACCGGGTAACGCTGCAGTGAGCGTCGTATCTTAGCTCCGCGGTCAGCTAGCCAGAGAACCCGCCCGCAGCTATTTGGCTGGCTGCCGCTGCAGTTTCGCCCTGCACGCGTCTGTAACGTGAAACTGCCGGTGCGGAGCTGCTAACGAGGTCCAACACCTGCTGCGCATGCGCCACCTCATCGATCAGTGCGCGTCTACATTCTCTCTCTCTCTCTCTCTCTCTCTCTCTCACACACACACACACACACACACAAAGTGCCGCGTCCCCTGTCCAGCCCACGCACGGCCCGTTCGTCTTGTGCTGTGTATTATCCCGCCTGCGCTGAGCTCTGCCATTACTCAGCGCTCTGCCAGGTTTCCGCGACGCCAGATAACGGCTCTGTTGAAGGATGGCGCTTTCCGCTCGCAGCTACGTGGGACGCTCTGACAATGCTTCTGCTACGGCAGCGGTTCCCAACCTCACTTAGACCATTACCCCCGAGTGCAATCAGACATTAGCGAATTGACGCATGGTGCAGGGAATGGCAATTGAATCTCAATGTAGACAAGTGTAATGTGCTGCGAATACACAGATAGATCCTTTATCATTTAGCTACAAAATAGCAGGTCAGCAACTGGAAGCAGTTAATACCATAAATTATCTGGGAGTGCCCATTAGGAGTGATTTAAAATGGAATGATCATATAGTGTTGATCGTCGGTAAAGCAGATGCCATACTGAGATTCATTGGAAGAATCCTAAGGAAATGCAATCCGAAAACAAAGGAAGTAGGTTACAGTACGCTTGTTCGCCCACTGCTTGAATACTGCTCAGCAGTGTGGGATCCGTACCAGATAGGGTAGACATAGAGAAGATCCAACGGAGGGCATCGCGCTTCGTTACAGGATCATTTAGTAATCGCGATAGCGTTACGGAGATGATAAACTCCAGTGGAAGACTCTGCAGGAGAGACGCTCAGTAGCTCTGTACGGGCTTTTGTCAAAGTTTCGAGAACATACCTTCACCGAAGAGTCAAGCAGTATATTGCCCCCTCCTACGTATATCTCGCGAAGAGACCATGAGGATAAAATCAGAGAGATTAGAGCCCACACAGAGGCATACCGACAATCCTTCTTTCCACGAACAATACGAGACTGGAATAGAAGGGAGAACTGATAGAGGTACTCAAGGTACCCTTCGCCACACACCGTCAGGTGGCTTGCGGATTATGGATGTAGATGTAGATGTAGATGTAGATGTAGCTAATACCCCAGCCTCCCCCCCCACCTCCATCACCCCATTCTGCCATCTGTTCCTCCCCTCCCTCCCCCACATTATGACCAACTCTAGCACCTAACAACACTATAGAATGAAAGCCTTTTCTTGGAACACTTTCATTTTTAAAATGATGGAGGATGTAAAAGGTGATTAATATTTTCTGTGTGTGTACGTGTTAGAATGAATGATGAAGCAATTAGCAGTGCACCGCTAGTGTTAGCCACAACTCTTTCTCAGACGAGAAAGCTAGTGAGGACAGACACTTGCTACGAAACATACTTCACCTCCATTACTCCTCTTCACTGCGACACCAGCTTCCCCTGCACACTGCAACCCCATTTAAAAACAAACAAGTTCTGATGTGCACACTATACTTACTGTTTGTGAATCACGTGATTGCTGGAACACCTTATTTCTGAACTGCCACAAACTGGACGACTTCAGGCTGTTAATGCCTTGTGTAGAAACAGTCTAATAATAATTATATTGCTACAGTCTTATGAAGTTACTGCTCTGTCATTTATCTATTTGGAAGCGAATAGTGAAGCAATTTCTGGACACCTGCGGGTACTTTCTACAGCTTGAAGAAGACTTTTTTTTTTAGATATTTAGCATTTGTTACGTATATGTTTCACTTTTATCATTAGCGATATACCCTAAAAACCACAACATACTTGTGTAGTGGGTGGGCTACGTGAGGAATCTATAACCTCCACCGGGTTAATACACCTAACTGAGAAAAAGTAATTGTTGGTACCTTACATAAACAATATTAGAGTATTAGAAAATGGTGATAATAACAATGATCTTTTGACAATATTTTAGTTTTGTGAGTGAAACAGAACCGAATCATTTAGTTTTTACCCCTCAGAAACTTTCATTTTATGCCTCAGGGGGTAATTATTCCTTCGTGGGGAACATTTTGCTACGAGAACGTAACAGCTTGGTGGCTAACTACTCCTTTTTACATTTATGGAGCCAAACTTTAAAGTCCGCAGCTCGTGGTCGTGCGGTAGCGTTCTCACTTCCCACGCCCGGGTTCGATTCCCAGCGGGGTCAGAGATTTTCTCTGCCTCGCGATGACTGGGTGTTGTGTGATGTCCTTAGGTTAGTTAGGTTTAAGTAGTTCTAAGTTCTAGGGGACTGATGACCATAGATGTTAAATCCCATAGTGCTCAGAGCCATTTGAACCAAACTTTAAAGCATGACTTTAATTACAGTTCTTCACATAGTTTTTCTATTGTTTGTTTTTCTTTTTTCTAATAAGAAAGCGATGAAAAAACTACCTAGGAAGGTCACCGTAATACTTGCTTATAAAATACACAAGTCGAACTATGATTGCAAAGATTTTAAATGACTCAGCGCATCTACAGCGGCCAAATCGCCCGTAGACGATACATAGGATGTCCGTGTCATGTATCTTGATCACACCAAATAACATTTTGTCCACAAGGAAAATAAAAAAAAGTCATACAAACGTTGTTTAGCTACCAGAGGCCATTACCCCGTATGACTGCCTTCGTTTTAACTACGAGGGTAATCCCAAAAGTAAGGTCTCCTATTTTGTTTATAAGTACATAGGCTGGCTCTGAGCACTATGGGACTTAACTGCTGTGGTCACCAGTCCACTAGAACTTAGAAATACTTAAACCTAACTAACCTAAGGACATCACACACATCCATGCCCGAGACAGGATTCGAACCCGCGACCGTCGCGGGCGCGCGGTTCCAGACTGTAGCGCCTAGAACCACTTGGCCACTCTGGCCGGCAAACTAAGTACATAGTCCTATTTATTTCTACAATGGTTTACATCAGTTTACAGCTTGAACATTTAGCAATTTTTCGACATAATCACCATTTCTGTCGATGCATTTTTGTAGACACTGTGGCAGTTTTTGTATGCCCATGTCATACCAGCTCGCCACCATGGTGTTCAGAAAGTTATCAACCTCTTCTCTCACCTTGTTGTCGGAGATGAATCGCTGGGACCACAATTAACGCTAACAGGTACTGTGAGACTCTGAAAAAACTCAAACGGGCAATTCAGAACTCGAGAAGAGGAATGTTGAGCAAGGGCGTACACATTATCCATGACAACGCTCTCCCACACATCGCTCGGCAAACCGTTGCTCTGCTACAACAGTTTCAGGGGAACATAATCACCCACCCACCCTATAGTCCTGACTTGGCGCCCAGTGACTATCACCTGTTCCCTAGATTAAAAGAACATTCGACCGGAAAGCGACTCAGCTCCGACGACAAGAAGAGGTCCATAAGTTTCTGAACACCATGGCAGCGAGCTGGTATGACATGGGCATACAAAAAGTGCTACAGCGTCTACAAAAATGCATCGACAGAAATGTTGATTATGTCGAAAAATAGCCAAATGTTCAAGCTGTAAACTGATGTAAACCACTGTAGAAATAAAGAGGTCTATGTACTTATTAGAAAATAGGAGGCTTTACTTTTGTGATTACCATCGTATATTCGTTACGAAGGAACGAAGAACACGTCATTTTTTTTAAACAGCACACCATATTTTTTTATTCGGTAATCCATTTCCTCTCCTGAAGACTCGTTCAAAAACGTATCGCAGTATACAGTTCACGTATACATCAAGTTACAAAAATGTAGCACAGAACTGACTTTGACTCTCGTGCATTAGTCCACGTCGCATTTACTCTGACTAACGTAACTTGTCCACTTACTGGATTCGGCATTATACAAATAGTCGTAGAAACGCAAAGGAAAAGGCACACTTAAATTCTCCATATCGCACCACGGCTAGAAACGTGACACAAGTGAAAATACAGCAGTTTTCAGTTTATGTCACAGAAAAATGCGTGCGAAGTGCCCCCCTCCCCGCGCACGAGAAACGTCAAATCTCTGTCTCTCAGTTTGTCCGCTTCATGGCAGAAGTGCCAGTTCTGGCGTAACCTACTTCACGATTCGCCATGGCAACTGCGGCGTTACTTCGGCGTTGCTGCTGGCAGGTGCGTATGGCTCATTCGAGAAGAGCGGCGTATTCTGAGTTGTGGCACTTTTCATGTACAGTGTAAGTTAAAATTAATGTAATTTTTAATATAATTTATTATTACAATGTGTTTATACAGTGTCTGTGTTCTACATTACAGTGTCCCATATGCATGCACGTCTGAAGCAACAGACACTGTTTTGACAATTACAGCTATAATAAATACACTATTATGAAATATGCAAGGTTCACAGAAGAGCTTCTGTGAAGTTTGGCATGTAGGAGACGAGGTACTGGTAGAACTGAAGCGGTGGGGACGGGTCGTGAGTCGTGATTGGGTGGCTCAGATGGTAAAGCACTTGCCCGCGAAAGGCAAAGGGTTCGAGTCTCGGTCGGACATACAGTTTTAATCTTCCAGGAAGTTTCATATCAGCGAACACTCCGCTGCAGAGTGAAAATATCGTTCTGGACTATTACGAAAGTTTGTGCGTTTCAGAGAACGAGAACAAACTAGGAATTTCTGCTATAAATAAATTTTACACTGTTCATACTGAATCATTTTCTGGGCGAAAAGTGTTCCTACATTTTATAAGCGCATTTCCGATTCTATGTGTCCGGAAATTGCCTTCCTTACACTATACATAATTGATGTTCCTTATTAAACTTTACTGGTATTCATAAACTATAATTTTGCATTATGTAATTTTCTAATAACACAATATCCACTTATTTTTAATTTTTTCTTCCAACTTAAGTACTACTTTTGCCTGATGTAGTATGAATATTCTATTATATTACAGTAGGCAGTAAATACTACACACATATATTTTTTTGGGTGCAAAAGTGCCAAAAGTATTGCACGATCGGTCATAACAGAAACAAAAATGGTTTAGAAAAGCAAGAAAATTGACACAGCTCAAAGATCTACGTAAAATTACTTGATAGCACCTCGTATTCCACGAGAACATAAGTCCAAAGATTGGTTTGATGCAGCTGTCCATGCTACTCTATCCTGCGCAAGCCTCTTCATCTCCGAGTAACTACTGCAACTTTTATCCTTCTGAATCTGCTTAGTGTATTCATCTCTTGGTCTCCCTCTACGATTTTTACCCTCCACGCTTCCCTACAATACTAAATTGGTGATTCCGTGATGCCTCAGAATGTGTCCCTTCTTCTAATCAAGTTGTACTACAAATTTCTCTTCTCCCCAGTTGTATTCAGAACCTCCTCATTAGTTACATGGTATACTCATCTTATCTTCAGCATTCTACTGTAGCACCACATCTCAACAGCTTCTATTCTCTTCTTCTCTAAACTATTTATCGTTCACGTTTCACTTCCATACATCGCTACACTCCACACAAATACTTTAATTCTTGCCATTTCCAGTCTACATTTTGTATCCTCTCTATATCGACCACCATCACTTATTATGCTTCCCAAACAGCAACACTTATCTACTACTTTAAGTGTCTCACTTCCTAATCTAATTCCCTCAGCATCACCCGATTTAATTAGACTACATTCCACTATCCTCGTTTTGCTTTTGTTGATGTTCATCTTATATCCCACTTTCAAGACACTGTCCAATCCGTTCAACTGCTCTTACAAGTCCTCTGCTGTCTATGACAGAATTACAATCGGCAAACGTCAAGGTTTTTATTTCTTCTCCCTGGACTTTAATTCATATAACAAATTTTTCTTTTGTTTCCTTTACTGCTTGCTCAATATATCGGGGATGGGCTACAACCGTGTCTCAAGACCCTTCTCAAGCACTGCTTAGCTTTTGTGACCCTCGACTCTCTTAACTGCCAGCTGGTTTCTGTACAAACTGTAAATAGCCTTCCGCTCCCTGTATTTTACCCCTGCCGTCTTTAAAATTTGAAAGAGGTTTTTCCAGTCAACATTGCCAAAAACTTTCTCTTAGTCTTCAAATGCTATACACGTAAGGTTGCCTTTCCTTAACCTATCTGCTATGAGAAGTCGTAGGGTCAGTATTGCCTACCGTGTTCCTACATTTCCCCGGGATCCAAACTGATCTTCCCCGATGTCGGCTTCTACCAGTTTTTCCCTTCTTCTGTAAAGGATTTGTGTTATTATTTTGTAGCCGTGACTTATTAAACTGATAGTTTGGTAATTTTCACACCTGTCAGCACCTGCTGTCTCTTTAGTTGGTATCATTAAGTCTGAGGGTATTTCGCTTGTCTCATACATCTTGCTCATCATATGGAAAATTCTGTCATGGCTAGTTCTCCCATGGCTATCAATAGCTCTAACTGAATGTTGTCTACTCACGGGACCTTGTTTTGACTTAAGCCTTTCAGTGCTTTGTCAAATTCTTCACTCAGTATTATATCTCCCTTCTGATCTTCATCTACGTCCTCTTCGATGCCATAATATTGCCCCTTGTATCGACTCTCTATATACGCCTTCCGCTGTCTGCTTTCCCTTCTTTGGTCAGGACTGGTTTTCCATCTGAGCTCTTGGCATTCGTATAGGTGGTTCTCTTTTCGCCAAAGGCCTCTTTGATTTTCGTGTATGCAGTATGTATCTTATCCCTACTGATATATGCTTCTACATCCTTACATTTGTCCTCTAGCCATTCCTGCTTAGTCATTTTGCACTTCGTGTCGATCTCATTTTTTAGACATGTGTGTTTCCTTTCACCTGCTTCATTTATTGCATTTTTATATTTTCTCATTTCATCGATTACATTCAATATCTCTTGTGTTCCCCAAGGATTTCCACTAGTCTTCGTTCTTTAACTTACTTGATCCTCTGATTCCTTCACTATTTCATCTCTCAAAGCTACCCATTCTTCTACTGTATTCCTTTCCCCTGTTCTTGTCAGACGTTCCCTAATGCTCACTCTGAAACTCTCTAGAACCTCTGGTTCTTTCAGTTTATTCAAGTCCCATCTCCTTAAATTCCTACCTTTTTGCAGTTTCTTCAGTTTTAATCTACAGTTCACAACCAACAAATTATAATCAAAGTCCACATCTGCACCTGTAAATGTCTTACAATTTAAAATCTTGTTCCTAAATATCTGTCTAACAATTACATAATAAATCTGAAACCTTCCGGTGTCTCCAGGCCTCTTCCATGTATACAACCTTCTTATAATAGAATTTATTGCCAAAAATACTTATAATAGGTTTATTTATAAATAAATCTTCTGCTACCAGTCACGATTTTTCTTTATTTTACTTTTCGTACGACGCGTTTCGGGAAATGATTCTCATTTTCAAGTGCGTCTTTTGTGAGTATTAAGTCATTTCTATTGATGTTGTCAGTGTGTGAGAGTCTGCTTCATTCCGTTGACTTTTACTGCAATATACAAGAAACACGCGATTTTTTAGTTGGGTATCGATTCTTTTGGTGAAGTTAGTGGCGAAATTTAGAAGAATTTGTACTTACAGTTTTCTAATGGTTCATTTGTGCAGAGTCTGACACACACTAAACATCACACACAACTTGTTGTACACTTTACAAAAAATGGTTCAAATGGCCCTGAGCACTATGGGACTAAACTTCTGAGGTCATCAGTCCCCTAGAACTTACAAGGGAACCTCCCCATCGCACCCCCCTCAGATTTAGTTATAAGTTGGCGCAGTGGATAGACCTTGAAAAACTGAACACAGATCAATCGAGAAAACAGGAAGAAGTTGCGTGGAACTATGAAAAAATAAGCAAAATATACAAACTGAGTAGTCCATGGGCATCATAGGCAACACAAGGACAATGTGAGCTTGGGAGAGCCATGGTCCCGTGGTTAGCGTGAGCAGCTGCGGCACGAGTGGTCCTTAGTTCAAATCTTCCCTCGTCTGAAAATTTTAATTTTTTATTTTCAGTTTATGTGACAAACTCTTATGTTTTCATCGCTTTGTTGGGAGTGATTATCACATCCACAGGAAAACCTAAATCGGGCAGAGTAGAAGAATCTTTTTACCCATTCGCCAAGTGTACAAGTTAGGTGGGTGGACAACATATTCCTGTCATGTGACGCACATGCCGTCACCAGTGTCGTATAGAATATACCAGACGTGTTTTCCTGTGGAGGAATCGGTTGACCTATGGCCTTGCGATCAAATGTTTTCGGTTCCCATTGGAGAGGCACGTCCTTTCGTCTACTAATCGCACCGTTTTGCGGTGCGATCGCAAAACACAGACACTAAACTTATTACAGTGAACAGAGACGTCAATGCACGAACGGACAGATCATAACTTTGCGAAAATGAAGAAACTAAACTTCTCGCTCCAAGGGGGATTTGAACGAAGGACCTCTCGCTCAACAGCTGCTCACGCTAACCACGGGACCACGGCGCTCCTGAGCTAACATTAGCCTTGGTGTTGCCTATCTTGCGCATGGACTACTCAGTTTGTATATTTTGCTTATTTTTTCATAGTTCCACACAACTTCTTCCTGTTTTCTCGATTGATCTGTGTTCAGTTTTTCAAGGCCTATCCACTGTGCCAACTTACAACTAAATCTGAGGGGGGTGCGATGGGGAGGTTCCCTTGTTAGAACTATTTAAACCTAACTAACCTAAGGACATCACACACATCCATGCCCGAGGCAGGATTCGAGCCTGCGACCGTAGCGGTCGCACGGCTCCAGACTGCATCGCCTAGAACCGCTCGGCCACTCCGGCCGGCGTACATTTTACACATCGAAAATATCTTTTATAAACAAAACAGTTCTTCTTACACATAAAAGATCTTCTTATAGGTAGTGTAAAGTGTACAAGAAGTTGTGTGTGATGTTTAGTGTGTGAGACTCTGCACAAATGGACCATTAGAAAACTGTAAGTACAAATTCTTCTAAATTTCGCCACTAACTTCACCAAAAGAATCGATACCCAACCAAAAATCGCGAGTTTCTTGTATATTGCAGTAAAAGTCAACGAAATGAAGCAGACTCTCACACACTGACATCAATAGAGATGACTTAATATACACAAAAAACGCACTTGAAAATGGTTCAAAATGGCTCTGAGCACTATGGGACTTAACATCTGTGGTCATCAGTCCCCTAGAACTTAGAACTACTTAAACCTAACTAACCTAAGGACATCACACACATCCATGCCCGAGGCAGGATTCGAACCTGCGACCGTAGCAGTCGCGCGGTTCCGAACTGTGCGCCTAGAACCGCTAGACCACCGCGGCCGGCCCTTGAAAATGGGAATCATTTCGTGCGAGAAGTAAAATAAAGAAAAATCGTGACTGGTAGCAGAAGGTTTGTTTATAAACAAACACATTGTTTTCTCAGTCGCAGACTTTCAAAAACCATTTATAATGGATCAAATCACAAAAATACTTACTTGAAATTTAAGCAAGCTTATGCTGTTTCAGTGTAAGTTTTATAGAATTTTCTAAGTTGTTGTGTCACTGTTCTTGTCGGGGTCAGATATATAAGTAGCAGTTCCAAGTTCGCTTCGTTCGTGACACTGTACTCACACAAACCTTCAACTGCAGACGGTTGGACGGTTGACTCAATGACGTATGTACATTTTCCTTGTGTTTCTATTTGTTTACTGTCGGGTCCAGCAAGAGGACGAGTTAGGTTACCCCGGTTACCTGCAATATATGATAGTGCAGGAGAGACAAAGTCAATTTTCTGTTACGTTTTTATGATTTCATGTTTACGGAATGGCACCTTTTTGAACATGTCTTGAGGAGAGGAAGTGACTTACCGAATAAAAAAATGTAGGAAACTATTTAGAAACGAAAAGAAAAAAAATTCTGCTTTACACATCATTGTAACGGAGGAAGAACTAGGGGAGGTAATGACGTTGGGCTCTGGGGTCTGGAAAGAAGCTGACATTCTGACCCATACCAGCTGGTGATCCATTGGGTTCAGGACGGGACTCTGGGGCAGGCCAGTCTATTACAGAAATGTTATTGTCCACAAACCACTGCCTCACTGACGCAGCTTTACGACACTGTCATGCTAATACAAACGATCATCATTCCCGTACTCTTAACCTGCTGTACGCAGAACACAGGGGGACCATCACTGACCACCAGAAACACCTGCACACCGCAGCGCCGCCTCCTCTGTATTTCAGTGTTGACACTGCACACGGTGGCAACTGGCGTTCTTCAGGCATTCTCCAAACCGAAACCCATCCATGGGGTCGCCACAGGTCGTGGCGTGATTCATTACTGCAAATCACTTGTTCCCAGTCACATACTGTCCACTGGCGTCACTCTTTGCGTCACGTCAGGTCTCGCTTAGTACTGACTGCAGAAAAGTGTTGATTACGAGAAGCTGCTCCATTACTGTACCTCCTTTTTTTTGTTCAAGTCCCTACGCACGGTCATTTTGCTAGCTGGACTGCTGCAGCGGAAATCACGATTGATTCCATCCGTTCATTTCGTTCAATTCTTGAGAACCACGCTCCGCAATCTTCGAGGGTCCGTTGTTCAGTACACGAAACCTATCTGGCCTTTGTCTAGCTGTTGTCGTTGCTTTACGTTTCTACTACCACAGTCTTCCGAAGTAAGAGTGACTTCAGGTGAGCCGCAGGGGAGTGTCGTAGAGCCGTTGCTATTCACAATATACATAAACGATCTTGTGGAAAACATCGGGAGATCACTGAGGCCTTTTTCGGATGATGCTGTGGTATATCGTGAGGTTGTAACAATGGAAAATTGTACTGAAATGCAGGAGGATCTGCAGCGAATTGACGCATGGTGCAGGGAATGGCAATTGAATCTCAATGTAGCCAAGCGTAATGTGCTGCGAATACATAGAAAGAAAGATCCCTTATCATTTAGCTACAATATAGCAGGTCAGCAACTGGAAGCAGTTAATTCCATAAATTATCTGGGAGTAGGCTTTAGGAGTGATTTAAAATGGAATGACCATATAAAGTTGATCGTCGGTAAAGCAGATGCCAGACTGAGATTCATTGGAAGAATCCTAGGGAAATGCAGTCCGAAAACAAAGGAAGTAGTTTACAGTACATTTGTTCGCCCACTGCTAGAGTACTGCTCACCGGTGTGGGACCCGTACCAGATAGGTTTGATAGAAGAGATAGAGAAGATCCAACGGAGAGCAGCGCGCTTCGTTACAGGATCATTTAGTAATCGCGAAAGCATTATGGAGATGATAGATAAACTTGAGTGGAAGACTCTGCAAGAGAGACGCTCAGTAGCTCGGTACGGGCTTTTGTTGAAGTTTCGAGAACATACCTTCACCGAGGAGTCAAGCAGTATAGTGCTCCCTCCTACGTATATCTCGCGAAGAGACCATGAGGATAAAATCAGAGAAATTAGAGCCCACACAGAGGCATACCGATAATCTTTCTTTCCGCGAACAATACGAGACTGTAGTAGAAAGGAGAACTTGATGTACTCAAAGTTCCCTCCGCCACACACCATCAGGTGGCTTGCGGATTATGGATGTAGATGTAGATGTATACTTCGCAATCCCATCACCAACAGACGACTTGGGCGGCTTGATAAGCGCATAAACACCCGTATGGGTACGACATCTAATGATAGTCTACGCTCGAAGCCAATGAGCGCTCCTGATCGACCTATTCTGGAGTTACTCCTCCTCTACTGACTACCGAATACACCTTGCCTCCTTTTATATCGGAGGGCGTGCCTCTCCTGACGCCTGTTAAGAGTTCTACTGACACGTTCCACACTGTAACGTTTACCGTCAATATGATCTATGAAAGAAGGAAGTAACTAACAATCTAACTAACCAACTAACTAAGCATGCAGCGGTACAACTCGCAGGAGGCAACTGGCGCAAATACAGGGGATTCTAAAGTAACATTTTGTACTTAAACAAATTTTACTAACCAATGTGTAACGGCACAATATGACGTAATTTCAGTACATTTCGATGGTCCAACTTGCATGTCTAGGCACACCCCCCAGCGCTCCACTATAGACTTCCCAAGCATATCTGGTGTAATCTCAGCAGCTGCGGCTCGAATCCGCTGTGTTAAGTGTTCAGTGCTGCGGATCTTCACCTGGTGGATCTTAGATTTGATAAAGCCCCATGCAAAAACGTCTAAGGGTGTCAACTCAGGAGAGCGGGGTGCCCACATCCGTGGAGAGGCACGACCAATCCATCTGGGAAATGCTCGATTCAGATAATCCCGAACAACGAGGCAAAAATGGGGCGGTGCACCATCCTGTTGAAAAACAGCAGTATTCATATTCCCATCAGATATCAACTGGGGCTCCAAAAACTGTTCCAGCATATGAAGGGCTTATTTCAATAGTGGTACAAGTCCATTACCTCCACTTTTCTGTCTATAATGCTTCTGCAATTAATGATCCAAACGAACAGAAAGAAAGCTTCATCTCTAGCAAGAAGCCATATACTTGGATATTCCTGGTATCTCAACTGCAGCTTTTTCAGCGCTCATTTAACTTCAGGACTCTGTATCCCACAATGAACAAAAATGGACTTGTACCACTATTGAAATAAGCCCTTCGTATCTAGGTATGTGGTCCAAGTAAAGGTTTCTTCTGCGAAGACCTCGTTATCCCTAACCACACATTCACTTTTGCTGTGTCCCGTTGCCACTCCTGCAGCACACTTGGTTGTTCGTCTGCCCAGATTCTGTAGTTGTGTCTGTTCACATGTCCACAGGTACGAAATGTAGCTTCATCAGTGAACAAGACATTTTGCGTCCATTTTCCACAGCTTGTATGAGGTCATGACACATAGCTTGTCTGGCTGCGTAGTCCTCCTCTTCAAGCTTACGTGCGACCTGGATTTGGTACGCACGTTTGTGCAGCTTGTAACGAAGATCTCTCCATACAGTGGTTTGAGGAATACCAAGCTCCCTACTAAGTCTCCTGGCAGATGCGGAAGGTGCACGTGTGATCGCATCCTGCACACTTTGCACCGGGTCTGGCGCTACGGCCGGCCTCCCTGGACGTTCTTCATCTGCAACACAACCAGTACGCTGGAATTTTTTGACGAGGGTCTCGGTAGCAAGCCTGGTGGGGCCTGTTTCTCCGGAGTCGACGGGCAAAGTCTGTCCGCACCTGTTCATACGTTACGAAACATCCCCTTAGAAAAATTATACATGACTGTGTTTAAACTGACACACAACATTTTCAGCGCAACACAGTCTGACTTTCAAAAATCCCTACAAAAGAATGGCCCTGACTAACATTAACCTATACCTTTCACAAATCACTTACCTCACCAAAAATCTCCGTTACTCGAACTACTGCAATACAGCGAGCGCCACTACTGCCAGCTAAATAAAAGATTCAAACTACTGAAGGCACTAACTACTAATAGGCATAGTTAGCAAATGAAAGATTTTGATAGAGAACAAACAATGTATTTACCTCAATAGTGTTCAAAAGTCGTAATGTATATAGCAGTTCATGACATCCAGTCTTACAAATTTCAAAACTCCGCCATCTCTCTCCCCACATCCACCACTGCTAGCGGCTCACCTCCAACTGCGTAACGCTACGCGCTGTTCACATCCAGCTGCCCAACACTACAATGGCAGACAACAATGCAAACTAACCACAGACGGCACACAGCACAGCCAGTGATTTTCATACAGAGCGCTACGTGGCGTTACCAATAAGAAAACCTAAACAGCCTACTTACAACGTCATTCCACGAAGACGAGCAGAAACAACAGCGATTCGTCCTTCTTTGGTTAGCATTCTGTCGTAGTACCTGCAACAAACAAATACTCCGTTACTATATCACTGAAATGCATAGCGGCTTTAGAATGACCCTGTACAGTCCGATCCACGAAATATGGCGGTTCACGCACATGGAGGCATGAACGGGAGTTGTGTTGTTCCCGTATGCAGGCGACAGTTGCGATACGCGGATACCCGTGCTTTGCGCGTGTTATGGAAACTATGTCTCTCGCTTGCTTATGCAGTATATCCCGCTTACCACTACCATCGGCGATGGCAACTCGAAACAAGTGGAATAAAAATTCAGTAATTAACTCGCTAACCTCACACAGGCTGTGACGTCCGCAACAGAGCGCTCAGAACACTACTGGACGCTCATTAGCCGCCAGAGAATGCGTGACGTCGGTGCGCACACCGAGCCTGGACTCGACCGCCTTCGTTTGTGACTCCGCGCCTGTACGGTAGCAACGCTTTCTGACCGCTTGCATTGTTTACAGATACATGCTGCAAACGGAAAGTACAAAGGTACGGTGTACTGCTGTCCACGATACGTTGTTACTCAGCAAACCGAACAGTAAACCGGCCGTAGCGGGAACTAACTTATTCACCTCAGTAGGTACAGCCAGGCTACAGTCAAAATACAGAGGTTGTGCAAAAATGTGGAAACACCTGGAGACATACATGCCTGTACACAAGTCTGCAGGCCGCACTGTTGTATTTCACAACGGACGGCAACTGTACAGTGTCCTCACTAGTTTGCGAGTAAATAATTGATTTCAGCTATCACTCTTCCTTTTGAAATTGCATTGGCAGATCTAGATTTCAGCTAGAAACTAGCCATTCTCAATGCTAAGAATACAACAGGTACATAGTTAGATTATGTCATAAAAAAGTTGCAATTAATAGCTTAACTCATATGGTTCTTATATTATATACGACTATCATTTTTGATCAATGCAGGTAATGCCTGTTGGTCGGGCTTCATCCACAGTTCATTGAATACTAATGTTTGCGGAAGGCGGGCTGTCTAGAGAACACCTCGGTTGGTTACATGGCGCCATCTATGTGAACTACATATAAACCTCAATGGAAGTAAACCACTTCAAATTTAATTACATAAAATGCAACATAAGTAAAATTCTTACATTGTCGTCCGACTTATTTCATATTTATAAATAAGTAATAAAATTTCCATGTTCACTCCTTGTGAGTCCGTTATTATTATTAAAACATTTAAATTACGTCAGGTGGGTAAAACATTTTTAGTTTTTAAAAACATTTTTTTAAATTTATAAAACACTGGAAGACGCGTGCTGTATACATCTATTGGTTGATATGGCTTAAATATATTTATTTTTATATTATATCTCTCTTTATTAAAACATAATAAGTATATTGTTCGTCATATTTTCTAAATAGTTCATAGATGGCGCCAAACATCAGTCAGATACATGGTTGTTACCCTTTGGCTATTCCGCTTTAGATATAGAGGGTGCTAACCTCTTTCTTCCTTAAAGCCGAGCCGGTCGCTGTGGCCGAGCGGTTCTAGGCGCCTCAGTCCGGAACCGCGCTGCTGCTACGGCCGCAGGTTCGAATCCTGCCTCAGCCATGGATGTGTGTGATGTCCTTAGGTTAGTTAGGCTTAAGTAATTCTATGTCTAGGGGACTGATGACCTCAGATGTTAAGCCCCATAGTGCTTAGAACCATTTGAACCTTAAAGCCGATTTTCCTTGTAAATGTAAAACAACCAATATATGAAATTGCTGTTAATAATACTGTTCATGCATATGACCTAACATATCATGGAAGAAGTTCTGTTGGTTCAGAATTATACTCATCATACTCGTATAGTATAATGCAAATGGTTGCTACATATTGGCAAGACGGTAGGTCGTTTTCCCTTGTGGATGAAGCCCGACCAACAGGCATTACGTGCATTGCTCAAAAATAATAGTAGTATGAAACTTACAAACCATATGACTTAAGCCATTAACTGCAACTTTTTTATGACATCTAACTATGTACTTGTTGTGTTCTTAAGCCGTCGGCACACGGACCGTGCATCCGAACGTTGAACGTTGAGCGTGCCGAGTTTCTGACGTCATAGCGTGGAATAGCACGTTCGGGAGTCTTTCCGAACGTGCAGAGCAATATCTGGCATGTCAGATATTCTGAGCGTGCGTCTGAGCGTTGACCAATGAGATGGCACAACGCCACCTACGTCAGACGCTCGCCGTCTCCCTTCAGTACAGAGTTGTGAGGCGCCATATTGGCGTTCATTTCAAGCCTATATGTATATAAGCCGTTTCTGAGCACCAGCAAATTGAGAATCGTTGGAAAACCCGTTGTTAATTCGGTGATTCGTTCCAATAAAATACCGAGAAACATCATATTCATGGAAAAAGAATTATTGTAACTTGCGTCTTATGAGAGTAGGCTATTTGGAGGCAGTGACACAAGGATGATCCACCCAAAACGCATTGTTCTTGTACAATTTGTTATAATTAAATTTCAATTAGTAACGTATCTACGATAACGTTTTCTGCAACGGGTAACATACTTGGATTACTTGTGAGATACGATTGCGTGTTGTTGGATTAGTGTAATGAGTAGCGTACCTGTCTCGTGTTTAGTTGATAGTTGGGGCGGTGGTTCGCGTATTGACACTTCCGTATTTTATTTCTTAACATTAGCGTTTTTATTAGGTTCTGATACTTTATTATTAGTTTAAAATAAGTATATACTATGATATTTGATATTATGTAAATATAAGTTCACCTTTTTTTGAGGAGTGCCTTTGTTCGGTTGGCTTAATCTACAGGACAGCTTGCGCTACTTCCATAAAGATATTGTGCTCCTTTTCTTTTTCGCTTCGTAATTCACATGTTGCAAAGATTCTGCTATTGGGTAGGAACAGTGATTGAGTAAGACTCACCTTGGGGTTTTAATAAAATGTGGGAATGATGAAATAATGTTTATCTTATGTAGAGAAGTATTCCAAATTTGTACCGCACTGTTTGTAATGGAACTTTTATATGTCTCTGTCCTTATTGATTGGACATGGTACTTTCCTTTTCGTGGGCGATGGAGGAAATGTGCGTTTTAATAGTGCTAACGTGGGAATTTTACGCGCGCCTGTTGAGTAAACAGTGTGATTTACCAACTAGAAACATCGCTCAACTGCCGCTGGAGTGCGTTGCGATCGCGTATACCACATTGGGGCCCACGTACCGTATGCACAAGTCGCATCATTCCTGAGCGTTCAGGAGCACGTTGAACTTGGCACGCTCAACGTTAACGTTCGACAGCACGGTCCGTGTGCCGACGGCTTTAGCATTGACAATGGCTAGTTTCTAGCTGAAATCTAGATCTGCCAATAAAATTTCGAAAGGACGACTGATAGCTGAAATCTATTATTTACAAGTCAATAACAGTCGCTACGTGCAACAGCCTCTGAATGGAGGGTAACCTGATAGTTTGCGAGCGTCAGTCGTTGTCAGACAATGCTCCATGTAGTTGTGAGTGCATTATGTCGGAGCTGAATGCATTCGAACGTGACGAAACTGTTGGTGTCCGTATGGTGCATACTCCCGTATGGAAGTGACGCGAAGTGTTTAGTGTTTCAAGAGGCATTATATCTAAGATTTAGGCTTCAAAGGGTGCAAGTACCAACACAGGGAGAACTTAGATCCAGAAACCATCGCTGTAACAGTTGTAAACTGTCGTATCTGTATTGGGAAGGTACCAGACTTCCAAACGCTAATAGTAAGCACTGATGCTCGAATCGTCGTAGGCACTAAAGCTGGGTAAAGCCGGAGATGAGTTCAGCCGAAATTTTTATCAAGCACCTAACAGTCTTCAGAAAGGATAGGCTAAACTCGGTTGGCGGTCGCGTATTTGTTGCTGTTTCAAGTAGTTTATCTTGTAGCGGAAATGAAGTTCCTGTGAGCTAGTACGGGCAGAGGTCATTCTTCGCAACTGGGATAAAATAATAATTTGATGCTTTTGCCTACCCTCCAACTCAAATGACACAAATGGTGAAAGGTTCAAAGAACCTGTTTAATTTCAAACACGTTCCCGACCCACACAATTACTGTTGAGGGTCACTTTAATTTATCCTCATATGTTCGCAAAAATACATGTTTAAATCAAGAAGGTATGCGTCATCCGAAATTGTGCTAAACGCATTCTCTGAAAATTCATTTACAGCAGTTAGTTCATGAGCCCGCGCGAATAGTAAACAGTTGTGGAAACATACTTCACCTTTTAGCAACAAATAATCCTGAACTAGTAACAAGCATCGAAACGGATGCAGGTAATAGTGAGCACAGGGTTGTCGTAGCGAAACTGAATATCGTAACCCCACAACCCTCCAAAAATAAACGAAAAGTATACCTATTCAAAAAAACAGATAAAAATTTACTTGACGCCTTCCTGAGAGACAATCTCCACTCCTTCCAAATTAAGAATGTAAGTGTAAACCAGATGTGGCTTGAATTCAAAGAAATACTGTAGACAGCAGCTGAGACATTTTTATCAAACAAATTAACAAACGATGGAGCTGATTCCTTTAACACACAAATCGGGTCAGAACACGGCTGCAGAAACTAATAGAAAAGCATGCCAAATTTAAACGGACGCAAAACCTCCAAGATCGGCGATCTTTTACAGAAGCTCGAAATTTAGCACATACTTCAATACGAGATGCTTATAACAGTTTCCACAATGAAACTTTGTCTTGAAACCTGGCAGAAAATCCAGCCAAAGCACAGATACTAAACACAGTCTTTCGGAATCCCTTCACCAAAGAAGACGGAGTAAATATGCCAGAATTCGAATCAAGAACAGCTGCCAACACGAGTAACTTAGAAGTAGATATCCTCGGATAGTGCAGCAACTTAAATCACTTTAAAAAAAGCAAGTCTTCCGGTCCAGACTCTATACCAATTAGGTTCCTTTGAGAATATACTGATGCAGTAGTTCCATACTTAATAATCATATACAACCGCTCGTTCGTTGAAAGATCCGTACCCAATGACTGGAAAGTTGCACCAGTTACACCATTATTCAAGAAAGGTAGTAAGAGTAATCTACTAAATTACAGGCCAATATCGTTAACGTCAATATGCAGCAGGAGTTTGGAACATGTATTGTGTTCGAGCATTATGAATTACCTCGAAGAGCAACGCGGATTTAGAAAACATCGTTCCTGTGAAACACAACTAGCTCTTTACTCATACGACGCGTTGAGTGCAATTGCCAAGGGATTTCAAATTGATTCCGTGTTTCTACATTTCCAGAAAGCTTCTGACACTGTACCACACAAGCGGCTTGTAGAGAATTCGCGTGCTTACGGAATATCGTCTCAGCTATGTGACTGATTTCGTGATTTCCTGTTAGAGAGGTCACAGTTTTTAGTAATTGACGGAAAGTCATCGGGTAAAACAGAAGCGATTTCTGGCGTTTCCCAAGGTAGTGCTATACGCCCTCTGCTGTTCCTTATGTGTACAAACGATTTAGGAGACAATCTGAGCAGCCGGCTTAGAACACATAGAAACTATTGTGGGGAAGACGAATCAAAGACTGCGTTTTGTTGGCACACGACTTAGAAAATGCGACAGACCTATTAAAGAGACTGCCTACAGTACGCTTGCCCGTCTCTGTTGGAGCACTGCTGCGCGGTGTGGATCCTTACCAGATAGGATTAACGGAGGACAGCGAGAAAGTTCAAAGAAGAACAGCACGTTTTCTGCTATCGCAAAATAGGGGAGATAGTGTCACTGTCATAATTAAAACGAAGGCGTTTTTCGTCGCGGTGGAGTCTTCTCACGAAATTTCAATCACCGACTTTCTCCTCCGAATGCGAAAACATTTTTTTGACCCCCACCTACATAGGGAGAAACGATAATCATAGTAAAATAAGGGAAATGAGAGCTCGCACGGAAAGACATAGGTGTTCGTTTTTTCCAAGCACTGTTCGAAATTGGAATAATTGCGAATTGTTGTGAAGGTGGTTCGATGCACCCTCTACCTGGCACTTAAATGGGATTTGCAGAGTATCCATGTAGATGTAGAGGTATATGTTTCTTTGAGTGTTTATCACGCTGACGCTGGTTGATGTCCCAGCATTGAAATTTGCAGCAGTTTGCGGAACGGCCGAATTTCTGTCACGTTGAACGATTCTCTTCAGTTGTTGTTGGTCCCGTTCTTTCAGGATCTTTTTCCGGACGCAGCGATGTCAGGGCTTTGATGTTTTACCAGATTCCTGATATTCATGGTACACTCGTGAAATGGTAGTACGGGAAAATCCCCACTTCATCGCTACCTCGGAGATACTGTCTCCCATCGCTCGTACGCCGACTATAGCACCACTTAAATCTTAATAGTCTGCCAGCCGCGCGGGGTAGTTTTAAGTTTCATCTGTGAAGGGTTTTTTTGTCATTCTGTTTAAGCGGGGTGCCATAGCCTCATCTTTCAGGCCCTCTGCCTACCTGCATTTCAACTCTTCCTCGCTTTCTCTGGTGCAGTCTGTTCGCTTGGTGTTCGTCTTTTCACCATCCGCGTTTATCTTGCCTTGTGTTTTTAGGGTGGAAAAATGGCTCAAATGGCTCTGAGCACTATGCGACTTAACTTCTGAGGTCATCAGTCGCCTAGAACTTAGAACTCATTAAACCTAACTAACCTAAGGACATCACACGCATCCATGCCCGAGGCAGGGTTCGAACCTGCGACCGTAGCGGTCACGCGGTTCCAGACTGAAGCGCCTTTAACCGCACGGCCACACCGGCCGGCTTTTAGGGTGGACATTTTAGTGTGTTGCAGAGTGGCTGGCTCATCCACTTTCATTCTTGCGATTAGCCAGCTAAGGCCGTGTGATAAATCGTTTTAACACTTTTTAGCGTTTCTTTTCTTTTTAATTAATGTTTTCAATTTTGGCTTAATACATCGGTATTCTACTTCAGTGTGATAATACATAGTTCTATGCATTTTGTTCCTTCCCCGGATTTCAGGCGCTAGGATTCTTTTGGGGTATGGGTTTAATCGGAGACCTGTGTGACTAAGGAAGAAGAGACTGATAACCTTGCAGCTCTGCCGCTGTGATCCACAGACCAGCCAACCAACCAACCAACAAATGTTGCCGGCACCGTAACTCAGCGTGTTCGGTCACAGGGTTAGCTGCCCTCTGCAATGAAAAAAAAACTGAGTTAATGGATCAACGACGAACTGAAACGTGTGTCTTGCGACGTCCGCACCGAGCAGATGCAACGAACAAAAACGAACGACACCAGACTTTGTTGTTGTTGTTGTTGTTGTGGTCTTCAGTCCTGAGACTGGTTTGATGCAGCTCTCCATGCTACTCTATCCTGTGCAAGCTTCTTCATCTCCCAGTACCTACTGCAACCTACATCCTTCTGAATCTGCTTAGTGTATTCATCTCTGGGTCTCCCCCTACGATTCTTACCCTCCACGCTGCCCTCCAATACTAAATTGGTGATCCCTTGAAGCCTCAGAACATGTCCTACCAACCGATGCCTTCTTCTGGTCAAGTTGTGCCACAAGCATCTCTTCTCCCAAATCCTATTCAATACTTCCTCATTAGTTATGTGATCTACCCATCTAATCTTCAGCATTCTTCTGTAGCACCACATTTCGAAAGCTTCTATTCTCTTCTTGTCCAAACTATTTATCGTCCATGTTTCACTTCCATACATGGCTACACTCCATACAAATACTTTCAGAAATGATTTCTCTTCTTCAGAAACGCTATCCTTGCCATTGCCAGTCTACGTTTTATATCCTCTCTACTTCGACCATCATCAGTTAGTTTGCTCCCCAAATAGCAAAACTCCTTTACTACTTTAAGTGTCTCATTTCCTAATCTAATTCCCGCAGCATCACCCGACTTAATACGACTACATTCCATTATCCTCGTTTTGCTTTTGTTGATGTTCATCTTATATCCTCCTTTCAAGACACTGTTCATTCCATTCAACTGCTCTTCCAAGTCCTTTGCTGTCTCTGACAGAATTACAATGTCATCGGCGAACCTCAAAGTTTTTATTTCTTCCCCTTGGATTTTAATACCTACTCCGAATTTTTCTTTTGTTTCCTTTACTGCTTGCTCAATATACAGATTGAATAACATCGGGGAGAGGCTACAACCCTGTCTCAGTCCCTTCCCAACCACTGCTTCCCTTTCATGTCCCTCGACTCTTATAACTGCCATCTGGTTTCTGTACAAATTGTAAATAGCCTTTCGCTCCATGTATTTTACCCCTGCCACCTTTAGAATTTGAAAGAGAGTATTCCAGTCAACATTGTCAAAAGGTTTGTCTAAGTCTACAAATGCTAGAAACGTAGGTTTGCCTTTCCTTAATCTTTCTTCTAAGATAAGTCGTAGGGTGAGTATTGCCTCACGTGTTCCAGTGTTTCTACGGAATCCAAACTGATCTTCCCCGAGGTCGACTTCTACTAGTTTTTCCATTCGTCTGTAAAGAATTCGTGTTAGTATTTTGCAACTGTGGCTTATTAAACTGATTGTTCGGTAATTTTCACATCTGTCAACACCTGCTTTCTTTGGGATTGGAATTATTATATTCTTCTTGAAGTCTGAGGGTATTTCGCCTGTTTCATACATCTTGCTCACCAGATGGTAGAGTTTTGACAGGACTGGCTCTCCCAAGGCCGTCAGTAGTTCCAATGGAATGTTGTCTATTCTGGGGGCCTTGTTCCGACTCAGGTCTTTCAGCGCTATGTCAAACTCTTCACGCAGTATCGTATCTCCCATTTCGTCTTCATCTACATCCTCTTCCATTTCCATAATATTGTCCTCAAGAACATCGCCCCTGTATAGACCCTCTATATACTCCTTCCACCTTTCTGCTTTCCCTTCTTTGCTTAGAACTGGGTTTCCATCTGAGCTCTTGATGTTCACCACCAGACTAAAAAAAAAAAAAAAAGAAAGAAAAGTTAAAAGCGACAGGTATTGTCTGTGTGTGTGTGTGTGTGTGTGTGTGTGTGTGTGTGTGTGTGTGTGTGTGTGTGTGTGCGTGTGTGAAATCTTATGGGACTTAACTGCTAAGGTCATCAGTCCACGAGCTTGCATACTACTTAACCTAAAATATCCTAAGGACTAACACACACACCCATGCCCGAGGGAGGACTCGAACCTTCGCCGGTACCAGCAGCAGCACAGCATATTACTACAGCGCCCCAGACCGCTCGTCTAAGCGGCAGGTATTCGTCTGGGGACATCATGTTGTTCGCATGGGCAGACCTACGTTGGCTGATCGCATATATCGAGAGCATAGAATCTCTACATACACGCAGAGAACAAGAAGTCTCAGAACATTATTTACAGAGAAGTATCATAGTAGATTTCTGCCTCTCCATACATAACAAGACAATTAAGATCTTTTCTGTACCAGGTAAATCACAAAGAGTTGCGAAATTACTTACTCCCTTTTATGGCACATCCTGTAATTCGCTACTTGGTCGAATAAAATTTTTTTCCTTCCGTAAACGAGTGGGTTGTGAGAGTCATGTATTCTGTCAGCTTCTCCCATCGTCTCAAAATTCGGTGTTTTTCACCGGTGTCGCGCAGTTAGCTGATCCGCAAGCCATTCGCGCCTCAATAGCTACAAAAGAGACGTTTGGTTATGACGCACACGCGTGGATAGTGAGTTTCGGCATTAGCGTTTCTTTGTAAATAACTGTTTAACCGCGGATAACATCGCGGGGCGCTCCTAGTATTTATGTGAAAGTAAGTGTCAGAAACTCTTTTCTGAAGGTATTTGTCTAGAGTGTAGCCTTGTGCGGAAGTTCAGACAAGAAGAAAATAGAAGGTTTTGAGTTGTGATGCTACAAAAGAAAGTTGAATATTAAATGAGTGGGTCAAATAACTAATTACGAGATACTGAAATGAATGGCGAAAATGTCACTTGTGGCACAATTTTAATAAAAGAGGCGATCCATTGATGGTACACATGCTGAGACAAGGGGTAGTCAGTTTAGTATTGGAGGGAAATATGGGGGTAAAATTTGTAGAGGGAGACCAACGCTAGAATGCAGTAGACCTAAGTTGATTTAGAAGGATATAGAGGCAGTCGTTTTGCAGAACGAAAAGGTTTGTCCAGGATGGATTAGCTGGTGGAGTTCCAACAAACCACTCTTCAGACCAGCTTCATATCTGATTTTCTGCCGATCCCCTCTTTTTCTATTTCATCGTTTAGTCCTGCTCAACAATCGCTCTCTCTTCTCTCTCTCTCTCTCTCTCTCTCTCTCTCTCTCTCACACACACACACACACACACACACACACACACACTGTAAGTAGCCTGTTTATGTTTTGTTATTGGCAACGTTACGTAGCGCTCTGTATGAAAATCACTGGCTGTGCTGTGTGCAGTCTGTGGCTAGTTTGCATTGTTGTCTGCCATTGTAGCGTTGGGCAGTTGGCTGTTAACAGCGCGTAGCGTTGCGCAGTTGGAGGTGAGCCGCCAGCAGTGGTAGATGTGAGAAGAGAGATGGCGGAGTTTTGAAATTTGTAATACTGGATATCATGAACTGCTATATACATTATGACTTTTGAACACTATTGAGGTAAATACATTGTTTGTTCTCTATTAAAATCTTTCATTTGCTAACTATGCCTATCAGTAGTTAGTGCCTTCCGTAGTTTGAATCTTTTATTTAGCTGGCAGTAGTGGCGCTCGCTGTATTGCAGTAGTTCGAGTAACGAAGATTTTTTGTGAGGTAAGTAATTTGTGAAATGTATAGGTTGATGTTAGTCAGGGCCATTCTTTTGTAGGGATTTTTGAAAGTCAGATTGCGTTGCGCTAAAAATATTGTGTGTCATTTTAGTGAATGTTTGAGTACGTTCAGTTTTGCTCAGCTGTTTGAAAAGCAAATAATGTAAGAGGTTTATCAGCACAGTAATTCAGAAATTGTTCTAAGGGGATGTTTCAACACACACACACACACACACACACACACACACACACATACACAAACAAACCGTCCTTGTGAAATTTTTAACACAGAACTGGTTGCTGTTGTGCACAACCATTGCAGCATAATGAGCGATTGAAGCTCGAGGCTATATGTTTCTGTTTCTCGCATTAACACAGTTCACAGCCGTATCACACCGAAAAGTCAAAAAGAATGGGATCCATGCCCAGCCATTCTCCCCTCCCCCCCGCCTTCCCCGAACACGCAGAAGTGCCGCAACACGACGTGGCATGGACTCGACTAGTGTCTGAAGTAGTGCTGGAGGGAACTGACACCATGAGTCCTGCAGGGCTGTCCGTAGATCCGTAAGAGTACGATGGGGTGGAGATCTCTTCTGAACAGCATGTTGCAAGGCATCCCAAGATATGCTCAATAATGTTCATGTCTGGGAAGTCAGGTGGCCAGCGGAAGTATTTAAAGTCAGAAGCGTATTCCTGGAGCCACTCTGTAGCAATTCTGGAAGTGTGGCGTGTCGCATTGACATGCTGGAATAGCCCAAGTCCGTCGGATGCAGGTGTTGAGGCAGGATGCTTTCGTACGTCTCACCTATCAGAGTCGTATCTAGACGTATCAGGGGTCCCATATCACTCCAACTGCACACGCCCCACACCATTACAGGCCCTCCACCAGACTGAACAGTCCCATGTTGACATGCAGGGTCCATGGATTCATGAGGTTGTCTCCATACCCGAACACGCCTATCCGCTCGATACAATTTGAAACGAGATTCGTCCGACGAGGCAAGATGTTTCCAGTCCTCAAGAGTCAGCTGTCGGTCTTGATGGTCCCAGGCGAGGCGTAAAACTTTGTGTCGTGTAGCCATCAAGGGTACACTAGTGGGCCTTTGGAAAGCCCATATCTATGATATGAAAGAACATATGGAAAATGTTGTGGGGAAAGGTAACAAAAGACTGCGTTTTATTGGCAGATCACTTAGAAAACGTGACAGATCTACTAAAGAGACTGCCTACACTATGCTAGTCTTCCCTAGTTTAGAACACTGCTGGGCATTGTGCCATCTTTACTAGATAGGACCTCCGGAGTACACAGAAGAAGTTCAAAGAAGGGCAGCGCATTTTACATTATCGCAAAGTAGGGGAGAGAGTGTCACTGAAATGATACAGGATTTGGGGTGAACATCATTAAAACAAAGGCGTTTTTCATTGCGGCAGTCTCTTCTCATGGAATTTCAATTAGCAAATTTCTCCTCCAAAAGCGAAAATATTATGTTGACGTCGACCTACATAGGGGGAACAGATTGTAACAACAATAACGTAATCCTACTGTATATGTAATAAATTTTTGTCTTCTGAATTTCGATAAATTAGTATAATCGATAGTCTGGTTTCATTTCTTTTTTGTTTCATGACATTATGTTGAAAAAGCTATAAACAAATTTCGATGTAAATTTTAATATTTATGTCAAATTTCAAGTAATGTTGTAATCGAAGGGAAGTGTACCTAATGTTGAAACTATTGTAAGATGCGAAAGTTGTATTTGTACGCCTGGTCCATACGTAGGCAATGTATTAGAATATGTGGAATGTAAAACCTTTGGTGAATACCCTGTCTGTAGGGGAGCAGGAAAAGGTGGAGGTAGGCGAGCGCGGGAAAATGCACACGGGCACGGTACGGCATAACGGGCTCAGCAGTAGTAGTCGGAGTTGGCCGTCGATCTGAGAAACACGTGCTGGATCGAGGAGGCTCTCCTGGAAAAAGTGGTTTCGTTGAGCGTCGGATGCGCTGTTTCCGACGTCTATACAGCATGACAATATTCCATAGGCACTAAATGGAAAAGCATTGCGACGCCATGAAGAAGTAAAGTTCCGATATTTCATGAGCCATCGCTGTAATTGTACGTGTGCTTTGTGCCTCGCCATCTCGCCGCCTGCCGACCGCCTCATCGATACGAACAGGTTGAAACTTTCAGTACTGTATTCGTGTGGACCAGTGTTACTTTTGCTACATACTATTCAATAATAACTTAAATTTTACCAGAACTGTCCTATCAATCAATTATCCTCACAACTAACCTAGACAGGGTTCTTTCCACATGTTGTGCAATCCGAGTATCCTAAGATGAAGATTTCAGGGTTCCCCCCCCCCCCCTTTCTTTCTTTTCTATTTATTTAAATCCTGAAGTGTACTGAACTGCTTTGACCAGCAAAGTTAAAGTCAATATAAAACCTAAATTTATCAGTGTTTTGCCCTTCTTAAAATTGACATTGTATGTGTGTTTCAAAAGTGCTGTTTCTAGGGTAACCTATGCCCGATTTCAGTCGGATCAATAGACAAACCGCAGTTTGTAGTAATCATTATAGTGCAATGTTGTGTATTTATAGCTTGTCCAAATTAGTACAGAACGTGAAAATATTAGTTCAGTAGATTTTTCTGGTTCAAAATTTACCATATAATGCAGTATTACTACGTGTTGTTATGCTTGCACGTACATCCACTTGTACAGGGAAAGAACTCAGTTAATGCCTAATTAGGCTGGCGACCGTATTATTAACAATTGGTAGCATCTGCTGTATATGTTTCTTGCCCGTCCTAACGTGTAATTGCACTTTAGACTTGATTGGCGTATCATTGTTGTTACTGAGTGGGTGTAAGTCTGATTTTGCCTCCATTCAGGTACACGCGGTCAACATATTTACCAAAATCTTTTCTTATAAGGTGAAGCCCGTCAACTTACCATAGTACAGGCTTTAAAGAGTTAACGTACGCGAGAGCGGAGACGTTACAAGATGACCATATAAAATAAGGGAAATCAGAACTCGCACGGGAAGATATCATCATCATCAGCCAATTCAATCATTAGATGATGTGGCCTCTTCGAGTCGTGGATTCAGGTAGGCTTTCAGAAGTCTTCTCCAAGTGGGACGGTCTTGGGCAGTTCTCTACCAGGTGTTACCAGCGATCTTCTTGATGTCTTTGTCCCATCTGTCTGGTGGTCTTCCTCTAGGCCTCCGGTTCTCTCTCGGACTCCACTCCAGCACTAGCTTCGTCCATCTGTTGTCTTTTCTTGCAACGTGGTCAGCCCACGGCTATTTCAAGGAACATACTCTCTCTAAGATGTCATTAACCTTTGTCACAGACCGGATGTCATCTGCCCCTTTTCCTGTCCTTTCTTGTATAGCCCAGCATTGATCTCTCCATGGCTCTCTGTGCTGTCCTAAGTTTCCCTTTTGTGAATGAGTTCAGTGTCCATGTCTCGCAGCCGTACGTCATCACAGGAAGAATGCACTGATCAAATACTGCTTTCTTCAGATTTACTGGCATTTTTGATCTGAATACTTTTGAATTCTTCCAAAATGCTTGCCAGCCAAGCTTGATGCGTCGATAGATTTCTGGCCTTATGTATCCCTTCATATTTATAATCTGGCCAACGTAGACATATTCACTGACCTCTTCTAGTAGACTGTCCTTGACTTTCACATCTCCAGCTGGGACCCATTTGTTGGATATTACTTTTGTTTTGGAAAGGTTCATGTTCAAGCCAACCAGCTGACATTCCGATGCAAGATCTGTAACTAAGTTTTGGAGCTCTGCGAAGTCTTTGGCCAGTAAGGCAATATCATCAGCAAATCTCAGGTTGGTAAGCCTTCTTCCATTAATTCTAATTCCCTTACCTTCCAAGCTCAGCTTTGACATAGCCATTTCCAGTACAGCAGAGAACAGTTTTGGGGAGATGGGATCGCCTTGCTTGACACCCCTCATGATGCGGAATTCTTGAGTTGATTCGCCGATGTTAACATAGGCTGAAGAATTCTCGTAGATTTTCCTCAGCACTTCAATGTATGCTGCTCCCACTCCTCGCTCACTCAAAGTTTGGAGGACAGCTACATGGCTAACGGAGTCAAATGCCTTTTTAACGTCAACAAAGGCAATGCAGAGAGGCAGTTGATATTCATTCGCTCTGCTTATCACTTCACTAACGGTCAGAATTGTTCGATGAAACCTCTGCCAGGCACTTAAATGTGATTTGCAGAGTACCCAAGTAGATGAAGATGTTTCTTTGGATGTTTCGCACACTGACACTGGTTGATGGTCCAGCATTGAAATATGTAGCAGTTTACGGAACTGTTGCATTTCTGTCACGTTGAACGGTTCTCTTCAGTCGTTGCTGGTCCCGTTCTTGCAGGATCTCTTTCCAACCGCAGCGATGTCGGGGATTTGATGTTTTACCGGATTCCTGATATTCATGGTACACTCGTGCAACGGTCGTACGGGATAATCTCCACTTCATGGATACTTCGGAGATACTGTCTCCCACCGCTCGTACGCCGACTATAACACCACTTAAATCTTGATAAAATACCAGCCGCGCGGGGTAGCCCCGCGGTCTGGGCGCCATGCTACAGTTTGCGCGGCTCCCTCCCGTCGGAGTTTCGCGTCCTCCCTCGGGCATGGGTGTGTGTGTTGTCCTTAGCGTAAGTTAGTTTAAGTAGTGTGTGCGTCTAGGGAGCAATGACCTCAACAGTTTGATCCCATAGAAGCTTACCACAAATTTCCAAATAACCTGCCATTGTAACAGCAGTAACCGATCTAACAACTGTGCGAAATACTTGTAGTTTTACATTAGCTCTGCTGACCGCAGCGCCATATTCTGGCTGTTTACATATCTCTGTATTTGAATATGTGTACCTATACTAGTTACTTTGGTGCTTCATTGTATAATGAAAAACCAGTGTTATACAAATTTGATTCTGTTGGACCTAAGGTTTATCTGAAATTATCTGAAGCCGTGGAAAAGAAGTAAAACAAACTGTATAATGCTATTGATGTCCAGCTGTAAATAGGCTGTTTAGGTTTTTATGCTGGTAACGCCACGTAGCGCTCTGTATGAAAATCACTGACTGTGCTGTGTGCAGTCTGTGGCTGGTTTGCATCGTTGGAATTTGCTATTGTAGTGTTGGGCAGTTGGAAGTGAACAGCGCGTAGCGTTGCGCAGTAGGAGGTGAGCTGCCAGCAGTGGTGGATGTGGGGAGTGAGATGGCGGAGTTTTGAGAGCGGACGATCTGGACGTGTGTCCATCAGAGACAGTAAATTTGTAAGACTGGATGTCATGAACTGATATATATATATATTGTGACTTTTGAACACTATTAAGGTAAATACATTGTTTGTTCTCTATCAAAATCTTTCATTTGCTAACTACGCCTATCAGTAGTTAGTGCCCTCAGTAGTTAGAATCTTTTATTTAGCAGGCAGTAGTGGCGCTCGCTGTATTGCAGTAGTTCGAATAATGAAGATGTTCTTGAGGTAAGTGATTCATGAAAGGTATAGATTAGTGTTAGTCAGGGCCATTCATTTGTAGGGATTATTAAAAGTCAGATTGCGTTGCGCTAAAAATATTGCGTGTTAGTTTAGTGATGATCAGAATAAGTAAAGAGAGTAATGTCTGAGTACGTTCAGTTTTGCTCAGCTGTTTGAAAAGCAAATAACGTAAGAGGTTTTCCAGCACAGTAATTCATAAATTTTTCTAAGGGCACGTTTCACAGCTGCTGTTAACACCCCGAAACAATCTCTGTCGCGCATAACAGGAAAATTCTCCACTAAGATTTCGAAATAAACGTTAATAGCAGTTCTCGAAATAAATAAATGAGTCAAGTAAGCCGTTAAAGAAAACATCTCGAACATCTGTATGAAGAATGAAGAATAAACGAACAGATTTTTGTTAAGTTGCCGCGAATATTTGGAAAAAATGCACTCTATGGATAAAAGTAATAGTCAAGCGTGATATGTATTTATTTTCACTTCTTCTAAACTAAATGCAGTCGCAGTAACACGTTCTTAATCGTGACCTATTTCGACCATACTTTCGCTAATGTAGAGACGGGCACGCTCATGATAAAATCGAGTTATTGCGATTGTGGCCAGGACAAGTAAGAGGGACTGTACAACGCAGTGAACATTCTGTGCGAATGTTAATGAAAATCGCAACAGAAAATCTTCGAACTACAGTCGCTGTGCTACAAAAACGTTAGGATACGGTACATGAGAAGGCGAGAGTTACTAGACACTGAGAGAAATGCGGCGTAACTTCCTGCTGGTTGGCAGCTGCCTACAGAATGAAAGTCTGCCAGCGAGCGTTAACTGGAGACGAGCTCTTAAACAATCCAGTCATTACTCCGGCGTCTGCTCCCTCCATAACTTCTGAGAGGATCGCAGCTGTAACTGTAATATTCTCCGCACTGAAGGGGAGAGAGCGAAATTAATGAGCCGCGCGTCTGTTCGCTATTCTCCCGCTCCTGCCCACTTCACCCCCTCCCCCTCTATCCTGCCCCAAACACACAACCCCACCACAAAATTAAAAAAAAAAAAAAAAAAACGCTGCCCAGGAGGCAAATGAATGCAGACGAGCGTTGCCTGTGTCGTAGAATCCGCATTTTGTTTGAAACAGTTGCAGATTTCAGAGTGAGCCGCCCTGGCATGTTAGTTGGTGAGACCTCTGCACGAGAAAGAGGGTTCAAATGGTTCAAATGGCTCTGAGCACTATGGGACTTAACAGCTATGGTCATCAGTCCCCTAGAAGAACTACTTAAACCTAACTAACCTAAGGACATCACACAACACCCAGTCATCACGAGGCAGAGAAAATCCTTGACCCCGCCGGGAATCGAACCCGGGCGCGGGAAGCGAGAACGCTACCACACGAGCACGAGCTGCGGACGAGAAAGAGGGGAAAGACGTCGTGATAACTTACTGTCTTGCATCGTTCTTCTTCACAGAACTGTTCCATGGTGGCGGGAATTGCTTTTTATTTCATGATTTAGCAGTTTAGTTTTTTTTCAACGGCCAGATGTCGTTCTTGCCGTTATAGTCGTTATTTAACCTAAGCTATGTGCCACACCTGTCCGTGAATGAAGAAACCTTCGTTACGTGTTTAATCCTGGCATTATTATTGTTATTATTATTATTATTATTATCTACAATGAACTATTAGCTGAACAGAATAGAAATACTTGAAAGATCGATTATTAGAATAATAAAGGGTTTTAATATAAACTACAGCTGGTTGAAAAGTGAGAAGTAATAAGGATACCTACCAAAATACACAGAAAATGAAAGAAGTAATGCCAAAGCTAAGACTAACATTCTTTTGACACCTCTACCGAAGGAATGAGAACAGGCTAACGAAACAACTCAAAAATAGCGTGGATTGTAGAAGTGAAAAAAAAAAAAATAGAAAGAAATAACATGAAAGACTCGGAAACAACAGGCGAAAACTATTACAGTAATAAAATAAGGTAGAAGAAATAAGAAATCGGGAACAACAATGGCAGAAGCAAGGCAAGGACAATATGGGGAAAAGACGAAGGAGTACCAGAAAATAGGAAACAAGGAAGAAAGAACAGGAACTAAAGTTGCTCGAACAGTCCATGGGTGTACTGCCGATCAGACATGTCGCCATCGTCAGGTGACGACTGCCGGTCCATATTGTGCCCGTTAGACACTATGGATCGACAGTACACCCGTGGCCTGTTCGGGCAATAAAAACGCCGGGAGAGACTGAAGAATCACAGCAATTAATGTTGTTACATGATCCAAGCAGGAACATGAATAATAATACACTCTAAGAAAAAAAAACGACTCACCTTGAAGCACGTATCCGAACGGGACGGCAATCGGTAGGTATTACGTCTATGTACAGCCAAACAAATTATTACGAAAATGGTTCAAATGGCTCTGAGCACTATGGGACTTAACATCTATGGTCATCAGTCCCCTAGAACTTAGAACTACTTAAACCTCACTAACCTAAGGACAGCACACAACACCCAGCCATCACGAGGCAGAGAAAATCCCTGACCCCGCCGGGAATCGAACCCGGGAACCCGGGCGTGGGAAGCGAGAACGCTACCGCACGACCACGAGATGCGGGCCAAATTATTACAATTTCCGACAAATTGCATGGTTTGTTCAAGAGAAGGAGCTTCACAAATTGAGCAAGTCAGTAACACTTTGGTCCACCTCTGGTTCTTATACACTAAGCTGTTCGGCTTGGCATTGATTCATAGAGTTGCTTGATATCTTGTGAGAGATGTCGTGCCAAAGTCTGTCCAACTGGCACGTTAGATCGTCAAAATCCCGAGCTGCTTGCATAATGGTCAGAGGTGGACCAACACGTTTTGGACTTGCTGAATTTATGACGGTCTTTCTCCTGAACAAATCCACTAATTTTTCTGAAATCGTAATCATTTGTTTCTCTGTAGTTGAACGACACATCTACGAATTTCCATCCCATTGGGATAATTCCTTCGTGGTGTCTTGTTTTCTTTTGTCTTAGAGTGGAATAATATTAATAACATCGATAACAGTATTTATTCATCCTTTGAGCGTATTGAACAGTGATAGAGACAGCACAATATCTATAGAGGAATACAATTTGGTTCACACAATGGAAATATCTTCACACGGAAACAAAACGAAGTATAAAAACAGTAATGATAGCAGGTTGCAGCTATTACATATACCGGGTGATCAAAAAGTCAGTATAAATTTGAAAACTGAATAAATGAAACTTCCTGGCAGATTAAAACTGTGTGCCCGACCGAGACTCGAACTCGGGACCTTTGCCTTTCGCGGGCAAGTGCTCTACCAACTGAGCTACCGAAGCACGACTCACGCCCGGTACTCACAGCTTTACTTCTGCCAGTACCTCGTCTCCTACCTTCCAAACTTTACAGAAGCTCTCCTGCGAACCTTGCAGAACCAGCACTCCTGAAAGAAAGGATATTGCGGAGACATGGCTTAGCCACAGCCTGGGGGATGTTTCCAGAATGAGATTTTCACTCTGCAGCGGAGTGTGCGCTGATATGAAACTTCCTGGCAGATGTCTCCGCAATATCCTTTCTTTCAGGAGTGCTGGTTCTGCAAGGTTCGCAGGAGAGCTTCTGTAAAGTTTGGAAGGTAGGAGACGAGGTACTGGCAGAAGTAAAGCTGTGAGTACCGGGCGTGAGTCGTGCTTCGGTAGCTCAGTTGGTAGAGCACTTGCCCGCGAAAGGCAAAGGTCCCGAGTTCGAGTCTCGGTCGGGCACACAGTTTTAATCTGCCAGGAAGTTTCATATCAGCGCACACTCCGCTGCAGAGTGAAAATCTCATTCTGGAAACTGAATAAATCACGGTGTAATGTAGATAGAGACGTACAAATTGACACACATGCTTGGAATGACATGGGGTTTTATTAGAACCAAAAAAATACAAAAGTTCAAAAAATGTCCGACAGGTGGCGCTGCATTTTATCAGAATAGCAATAATTAGCATAACAAAGTAAGACAAAGCAAAGATGATGTTCTTTACAGGAAATTCTCAATATGTCCAACATCATTCCTCAACAATAGCTGTAGTCGAGGAATAGTGTTGTGAACAGTACTGTAAAGCACGTCCGGAGTTATGGTGAGGCATTGACGTCGGATGTTGTCTTCTTTTAGCATCCCTAGAGATGTCGGTCGATCACGATACACTTGCGACTTCAGGTAGCCCAACAGCCAATAATCGCACGGACTGAGGTCTGGGGACATGGGAGGCCAGGCATGACGAAAGTGGCGGCTGAGCACACAATCATCACCAAACGACGCGCGCAAAAGATCTTTCACGCGTCTAGCAAATTTTTTTTTTTTTTTTGTTCTAATAAAACCCCATGTCCAAGCATGTGTGTCAATTTTTACCTCTCTATCTACATTATTCCGTGGTTTATTAAGTTTTCAAATTTATACTGACTTTTTGATCACCCGGTATATTATCACTCACCACCCCATTTAGGTCGCTTCACACATTCAGTTTTACTCGCATATTGACTGACGTTCTTCATCCGACGTACTTGAGCAGTTGAAAAATACGCGACTGAACTGAAACAAATAAAATAGAGAAATGTTTTTTGTAAGACAGAAAGCAAACACTTTACACTGTAACTACCCAGTCGTGACGGGTTGCCATAATCATCTAGGTATGAATACTAACAGTGTAACCTGGTGGATTAGACGGAGACGGTGGGTGCCATCTCAGTACATAGTTCGATCCCGCCAGTGCCTCGGATGATCAACAGCGAACAGCAGAAACTGTGTGAGTAAGAATTATACTCGCTTAAGCTTGTACACGAAAAAGTAAAACACACCTACGCTCCTGGAAATGGAAAAAAGAACACATTGACACCGGTGTGTCAGACCCACCATACTTGCTCCGGACACTGCGAGAGGGCTGTACAAGCAATGATCACACGCACGGCACAGCGGACACACCAGGAACCGCGGTGTTGGCCGTCGAATGGCGCTAGCTGCGCAGCATTTGTGCACCGCCGCCGTCAGTGTCAGCCAGTTTGCCGTGGCATACGGAGCTCCATCGCAGTCTTTAACACTGGTAGCATGCCGCGACAGCGTGGACGTGAACCGTATGTGCAGTTGACGGACTTTGAGCGAGGGCGTATAGTGGGCATGCGGGAGGCCGGGCGGACGTACCGCCGAATTGCTCAACACGTGGGGCGTGAGGTCTCCACAGTACATCGATGTTGTCGCCAGTGGTCGGCGGAAGGTGCACGTGCCCGTCGACCTGGGACCGGACCGCAGCGACGCACGGATGCACGCCAAGACCGTAGGATCCTACGCAGTGCCGTAGGGGACCGCACCGCCACTTCCCAGCAAATTAGGGACACTGTTGCTCCTGGGGTATCGGCGAGGACCATTCGCAACCGTCTCCATGAAGCTGGGCTACGGTCCCGCACACCGTTAGGCCGTCTTCCGCTCACGCCCCAACATCGTGCAGCCCGCCTCCAGTGGTGTCGCGACAGGCGTGAATGGAGGGACGAATGGAGACGTGTCGTCTTCAGCGATGAGAGTCGCTTCTGCCTTGGTGCCAATGATGGTCGTATGCGTGTTTGGCGCCGTGCAGGTGAGCGCCACAATCAGGACTGCATACGACCGAGGCACACGGGGCCAACACCCGGCATCATGGTGTGGGGAGCGATCTCCTACACTGACCGTACACCACTGGTGATCGTCGAGGGGACACTGAATAGTGCACGGTACATCCAAACCGTCATCGAACCCATCGTTGTACCATTCCAAGACCAGCAAGGGAACTTGCTGTTCCAACAGGACAATGCACGTCCGCATGTATCCCGTGCCACCCAACGTGCTCTAGAAGGTGTAAGTCAACTACCCTGGCCAGCAAGATCTCCGGATCTGTCCCCCATTGAGCATGTTTGGGACTGGATGAAGCGTCGTCTCACGCGGTCTGCACGTCCAGCACGAACGCTGGTCCAACTGAGGCGCCAGGTGGAAATGGCATGGCAAGCAGTTCCACAGGACTACATCCAGCATCTCTACGATCGTCTCCATGGGAGAATAGCAGCCTGCATTGCTGCGAAAGGTGGATATACACTGTACTAGTGCCGACATTGTGCATGCTCTGTTGCCTGTGTCTATGTGCCTGTGGTTCTGTCAGTGTGATCATGTGATGTATCTGACCCCAGGAATGTGTCAATAAAGTTTCCCCTTCCTGGGACAATGAATTCACGGTGTTCTTATTTCAATTTCCAGGAGTGTATATTTACCTGTATCCGTTTGTCACTCCCACTGTGACGTGCAAGTGATCCTAGGTGTTCGGCTACGGCGATAGGAACTGAATCCTTCCCACGATTCGTTGCCTGGAACACCACGGTTAGGCGTTGCTGTGTGGGAGTGCAGCCGATTGTTCTAGTAACTGGTTAATAATACCGCGAGGTTACAAACTTTGTCTGTGTTTTACACGTTCGTTAAGTGGGTTTCGGTACTCAAGTGTCAACCTAGTGTCTCTGCTCATCGGAATGTTCATGTTAACACGTGAGAAAGCATGAAGAGTAGACTACAAACCAACCCAGTATCTCATCTCCTCGTTAACTCGACATCTACCTCCTTAGGCTGACATTCGAGTCATGTAGCCGCTCACAAGTCTGAGGCGGATGACCTCATCAAATCCAAGTTCATAATCTGATTTTGAGATTCGAAGAAGGCGTGTCGCTTACGACAATACGTGTTCTTCAACAAAACATCAAGAATACTATGAAATCCAACATGTTATAAAACTGGATGTATCTGTGTGTGTTCCACATCTCTTCGTAAACCACTGGTTACTGGGGCGTGGGAGAGTGGGAGGGGCGGGGGAAAGAAGCGTAGCTCGCGACGTATGAATCCCCCCACTTTATCTATCCACTAAATGAGACCGAGACCACTTAGCGAGCTGCAACAAACGTTACGTATAATTCGAAACCTGAGTATTTTTTCTCTGGCAACCCCTGCAAAATGATGAAAATACAAATGTTTATCGTTTATTATTTTTTCCGCTGTTAATGCAGCAAGTGTATCATATTACTTCTTTACGACATTCGCGATACATTTTACAGACGTAATTCACGTGTAACACTGAATGTAAGTGAATAAATTGTGTCATGTTCGACCCATAGTTTAGGATATACGACGTCATAAACAATGAGATGCGTTGAAAACTGCCGCGTAATGCACGACGTTTAAATTTATTTCTTCTTTGCTGTTGATTCTATTCGCAATAAATTTTGCAGACAGTATTCATATATGCCGCCGCTGAATGTACCTACAAAATTATAACATTGTACGACACATGCGACATGATAAACATTAAGCACGAGGCCAGGAGCTGCGTGGTAGGGCGTGGAAGCACAGCTGTAAGTAAATACCTGGAGAATGCCGAGCATTCAACTCGTTATAACAAGAAATGAGCGTGTATCGAACTGTCGTACTGCAAAGTGGGCAGTTCCTCAACGCTGTATACTAGGGTAGCTGTCTCTTCTGTTTTTCATATACAGTAATGACTTAACTTCCAAGTGTAGCAGTTAACTCTAAAACTGTCATACTTGCGGATTATACATGCATACTAATGCAACAGATACTGTAAAGTCATACCGAGAAGAGAAGCAACGCTTAGTACATTGATAACTGGCAGGGTGTTAGCTACAGTAAACACACTACACGTACTGGAATGAAGATCCTCGCGACGAAATCCTCGTATATCGTATTCCCAGTTTCATCGCCACTTCAGATTAGGTAAAAAAAAGGGCCCCTAGGTTTCGACGATTGTCTCCATCGTCTTCGTCAGGAGATCGTGGTTGTCATACAGCGCTGTTCCACTCAAGGCTATTCTCACAGAATCTGATCTTTGTAGCCCCTTCAATGGCGCTCATAGTAGATAAATATATGTGACAAGATTTTTTATTCGTTTTTTTTTTAATCTTATTCGTGAAACTGTGCTCAGTAACAGCTCAGACTTCGAAATCTCGATTTTTAATCTGCCGTTGGTGTACCGCGCAACGTTAGTTGAAAATTGTCCTTAATCTGGCGCCGTGTCTCGTATCAACGACAGTCAACTCCTCGTGACGAAGGGAATGGTGGCAATCGTCGAAAGTTTCATGTTCTTATGCTAGCTTATCGGCAAGAAGACCGAGTACATTTCACACACGCTACAACCAGTTTGTTGACCAAAATTCTGTCTCTACTGCCATTCAACATTTTTACGAAGTGCTTCGGTTAGGGAAGAAAAAGACTGCACACAGCTGAGATTGAGAGCGGATGGTAAGCTCTCCTGAGAGACACTTATTCCTGAAGCTTCCTACAAAACGTCAATACAGTTACCTGTAAGAGTAGAGAATTTCCCACAGTCAGCATACTCTCCATGTTCTCAATTTAACTGCCCCTACATTTATTTCATTACTCAGCAACTCACCGTGAGTGTTTGGCACAGAACGCAAGACACCATTTTCAAAATATATCTCTACTGTTCCACTCTCGAAAGACGTTTAGGGAAAATAAATTTCTAATTCTTCTCAGATGAGCTCTAATTTCACTAAGTTCATCGCGATGGTCGCTCCTGCTTATGTAACTGTGTGCTAACAAAATGTTTTGCAGTCGCAGAAGAAATTTTTTGATTGAACTTTCGTTATAACATTTCGTCGCGAGGGGAAAAGTCTTTGTTGTAATGACTGCCAGCCTTCATCCAGCATATCCATCCGAGTCTGTCCCCTTGATAACACTAAACCAGCTGGCCGTCTTTGAATTTTTCCCGACGTCTTCTGCCAGTCCTGTCATTTAATGGTCGCATACTTCGTTCAAGAGTCACAAGAGGAGGAGATACACTTGGGAAAGACAGGGTGATACGGGAAGATTTCGGTTGGATTACATCATGGTCAGACAGAGATTCTGAAATCAGATACTGGAATATAAGGCGTACCTAGGAGCAGATATAGACTCAGATCATAAGGTAGTAGTGATGAAGAGTAGGCTGAACTTTAGGAGGTTGGTCAGGAAGAGTCAATACACAAAGAAGTGGGATACGGAAGTACTAAGGAATGAAGAGATACGCTTCAAGTTCCCTAAGGCTGTAGATGCAGCTATAAGAAACAGATGACTAGGCAGTAGAGTTGAAGAGAAATGGACATCTCTAAAAAGGGCAATCACCGAAGTTGGAAAAAAACCATAGGTCCAAAAAATGTATCTGCGACGAAACCATGGGTAACAGAGGAGATACTTCAGCTGAACGATGAAAGAAGGAAGTACAAAAATGTTCGAAGAAATTGAGGAATACAGAAATACAAGTCGCTGAGAAATGAAATAAATAGGAAGTGCAGGGAAGCTGAGACAAAATGGCTACATGAAAAATGTGAAGAAATGATTATCGGATGGACCAACTCAGCAAGCAGGAAAGTGAAAACAACCTTCGGCGAAATTAAAAGCAAGGGTTGTAGCATTAAGAATGCAAAGGTAATTCCACCGTTAAATGCAGAGAAGAGAGCGGATAGTTGGAAAGATTGCAGTAAAGATCTCGATGAGGAGGAAGATATATGATAGAAGAAGAAACAGGGGTCGATTTAGAAGAGATAGGGGATACAGTATTAGAATCAGAATTTAAGGGAGCTTTGGAAGACTTAAGATAAAATAACATTGCAATAGAATTTCTAAAATAATTGGGGGAAGTGGCAACAAAATGATTATTCACTATGGCGTGTAGAACGTATGAGTCTTGTGACATACCATCAGACTTCCGAAGAAATATCAACCACACAATTCCGAAGGCTACAAGAGCGGACAAATGCGAGACTTATCGCACGATCTGCTTAACAGCTTGATCATCCAAGTTGCTGACAAGAACAGTATAAAGAAGAATGGGGAAGTGTGTGTTAGATGATGATTAGTTTGGCTTTAGGAAAGATAAAGGCACCAAAGAGGCAATTCTGACGTTGCGGTTGATAATGGATGCAAGACTAAACAAAAATGAAGACACTTTCGTTGGATTTGTTGACCTGGAAAAAGCGTTCGACATTGTAAAATGGTGCTCGAAATTCTGAGAAAAATAGCGTTAAACCACAGGGAGAGAGGGGTAATAAACAATATGTGCATGAGCTGAGAGGAAATAATAAGAGTGGACGAACAAGAACGATGTGCTCAGATTAAAGAGGATGTAAGACAGGCATGTATAATTTCGCACTACTGTTAAATTTGTACATCGAAGAAACAATTCTGGAAATAAAAGAAACGTTCAGGAGTGGAATTGAAATTCAAGGTGAAAGGACATCTGTGATAGGATGCGCTCATGACATTTCTATCCTCATTGAAAGTGAAGAAGAACAACATGATCTGCTGAATGGAATGAACAGTCTGATGAGTACAAAATATGGATTGATAGTAAATCGAAGAAAGACGAAAGTAATGAGAAGTAGCAGAAATGAGAACAGCGAGAAGTTTAACATCAGGATTGGTGCACGAAGTAGATGAAGTTAAGGAATTCTACTACCTAGGCAGTAAAATAACCAGTGGTGAACAGAGAAAAGAGGACATCAAGGCAGACTAGCAATGGCAAAAAGGACATTCCTGGAGAAGAGGGGTCTACAAGTATCAAACATAGGCCTTAATTTGAGGAATACATTTTTGACAATGTACGTCTGGGGCACGAAGTTGTATGGTAGAGAAACATGAACTGTGGGAAAATCGGAACAGAAGACTGCCGAGGCGTTTGAAACTTAGTGCTACAGACAAATATTGAAAATTAGGCGGACTGATAAGGTTGTGCACAGAATCGGAGAGGAAAGGAATATGAGGAAAAACAGTGGTAAGGAGAAGCAACAGGATTATAGGACATCTGTTAAGACATGAGGGATTGACTTCCATGGTACTAGAGGAAGCTGTAGAGGGAAAAAACTGTAGAGGAAGACAGAGACTGGAATACATCCAGCAACTAATTGAGGCCGTAGGTTGCAAGTGCTACTATGAGATGAAGAGGTTGGCACAGGAGAGGAATTCGTGGTGGGTTGCATCAAACTAGTCAGAAGACTGATGACTAAAAAAAAAAAAAAAAAAAAAAAGCACGTAATAGTATTCTATAAGAGAACAGACAAGCGTAGTGCAAGTTATTACGTTAGTTTCTTGCACTGTCCAAGCGTTCTGCTAATAAAAGGTACTCATAGGTCCAACTTCCTTCAACATTATCTGTATAATCGTTGCTACTTATTTTAGGCATTACCGTAATCCTTAGTTGTATAGTTAAATCAATACCATGTGAATTTTTGTCTTTTATCACGCAACAGTAATTCTATGGAATTCCCTTAATACTGCTATGATTACCTGGTACTTTTCATCGATCAGGGTCAATTGCCACTTTTCGCATTTCTTTCTGCTCTTCAGCTGACTTCACTAGACAGTAAAAGGCAGTTTCATCTGCAAACAGTCGAATAGCGCTGCTCAGATTCTTTGAGGTGGCCACTCATTCCAGACAAAAGTATCATTTTTGGCCAGACATGCGGCCTATCATGTTGTTACCTGCTGCTACACGGCTCCGAATCGTGGCGTGTGGCGAGCGGTGTGTAACGGAAATATGTCGTTGCGTGAGAAACAAAGTGCTGTAACTGCGTTTAGAATTTGAAGAGTTTCTCCACACATGGGGCAACCTCTCCTTCAGCAAGACAACGCCAGGCCAGACACGAGCGCTGCGACACCTGCAACAAACCGACGTCTTGGGTTCAATGGCATCTATCATCCTCCATATAGTCTCTACTTGGTCAAATCCGATTTTCATTCGTTTCCAAAACTTAGAGAACACCTTCTGTGACTTCACTTTGACAGTGATGAAGCATTACTAGCAGACGTGGGTTTGTGGCTTCGTCAACAAAGTCGAGCATTCTACAGTGGCGGTATCAACACACTGGTCTCCCGTTGGCGGAAATGAGTTCGTTACCAAGATGACTATGTCGAGAAATGAATAAGTAGACATGACGAATAAACGTGTAGAATGTTAACAACGTATGTTTTATTTTAAAAGCTGGTAGCGTTTTCACGTAAAAAATTCGGAAGAATTACACTACAGGCCATTAAAATCGCTACACCAAGAAGAAATACAGATAATAAACGAGTATTCATTGGACACACATATTAACTAGAACTGACATGTGATTACATTTTCACGCAATTTGAGTGCATAGATCCTGAGAAATCAGTACCCAGAACAACCACCTCTGGCCGTAATAACGGCCTTGATATGCCTGGGCATTGAGTCAAACACAGCTTGGATGCCGTGTACAGGTACAGCTGCCCATGTAGCTCCAACACGATACCACAGTTCATCAAGAGCAGTGACTGGCGTATTGTGACGAGCCAGTTGCTCGGCCACCATTGACCAGACGTTTTCAATTGGAGAGAGATCTGTAGAATGTGCTGGACAGGGCAGCAGCCGAACATTTTCTGTATCCGGAAAGGCCCGTACAGGACCTGCAACATGCGGTCGTGCGTTATTCTGCTGAAATGTAGGGTTTCGCAGGGATCGAATGAAGGGTGGAGCCACAGGTCGTAACACATCTGAAATGTAACGTCCACTGTTCAAATTGCCGTCAATGCGAACAAGAGGTGACCGAGATGTGTAACCAATCGCACCCCATACCATGACGCCGGGTGATACGCCAGTATGGCGATGACCAACAGACGCTTCCAATGTGCGTCACCGCGATGTCGCCAAACACGGATGCGATTATCATGATGCAGTAAACAGAACCTGGATTCAGCCGAAAAAATGACGTTTTGCCATTCGTGAACCCCGTTTCCTCGTTGAGTACACCATCGCAGGCGCTCCTGTCTGTGACGCAGCGTCAAGGGTAACCGCAGCCATGGTCTCCGAGCTGATAGTGCATGCTGCTGCAAACGTCATCGAACTGTTCGTGAAGATGGTTGTTGTCTTGCAAACGTCCCCATCTGTTGACTCAGGGATCGAGACGTGGCTGCACGATCCGTTACAGCCATGCGGATAAGATGCCTGTCATCTCGACTGCTAGTGATACATGGCCGTTGGGATCCAGCACGGCGTTCCTTATTACCCTCCTGAGCCCACCGATTCCTTATTCTGCTAACAGTCATTGGATCTCGAACAACGCGAGCAGCAATGTCGCGATACGATAAACCGCAATCACGATAGGCTGCAATCCGACCTTTATCAATGTCGGAAACGTGATGGTACGCATTTCTCCTCCTTACACGAGGCATCACAACAACGTTTCACGAGGCAACGCCGGTCAACTGTTTGTGTATGAGAAGTCGGTTGGAAACTTTCCTCATGTCAGCACGTTGTAGGTGTCGCCACCGGCGCCAACCTAGTGTGAATGCTCTGAAAAGCTAATCATTTGCATATCACAGCATCCTCTTCCTGTCGGTTAAATTTGGCGTCTGTAGCACGTCATCTTCGTGGTGTAGCAATTTTAATGGCCAGTAGTGTACTTTTCAGAACGCCCTCGTACATGTGAAAGTGTGCAGTACACTAACGTTTTTTCAAAATTCGAAGCGTGTTAGCTACAAACCGCGAACTATCAAATCCGAGTTGGAAGACTATTCTCGTGATACCATTACAGTATGTACTCTGATGAGCGAAAGCATTATGGTGACCCGTTTAATGGTGAGTTTGGCCACCTTTGGAACGCAGTTCAACAGTGATTTTGCGCTGCATGGATTCTCAAAGTCCGTTATTAAGGTAGATATTAAACAGACTCTGCGACAGTACGAATCCTTTTGGAATTCCTGCAGCTGCACATTCTCCCACTGTAACAAAGCGTGCAAGTTGTGGCGCATGCTAAAATGCCGACCATACAGCTCCATATACAAGCGGACGTCGACACATTAGAAACGTTTGGTGTCTGACATTTTACCGTTAAAGGTGACTGCAATCCTGCTTTGTAGCAAACTATAGATTATTTTATCGTAACAGTCTTGGACGCTCGTCTGTGAGATTAATTCTTCATCAGATTCTCTCTACACATTTTGTCACAAGGGCGTACCCAATCTAGGAATATAGCTATTGTATGCTTACATCCAATCGCGTTGTCGTTTATCTCTTCTACTAGCCGAAGAATTTGTAGCTCAGCTGATAATTTCTTTCTAAAACTGAAACGCACTGTCCTTAGGGTGTTGTCTTCCATTAAAGGAAACTGGATGTTTTTCAGAACCAGCCTTTCTAGGGCTTTACTCACCGCGCTTATTTGGCTTACAGTTGAAACTTCTTTATTTCAATGAGTGTGGCTGTACTTAAATTGATAAATGACTGAGACCCACAATATACTAGCGTAACGCAATCTGACTGCTCAGAGGAAGATAACCTGACTTCTAATAATTAATTCAGAAGAAAGGCCCTGACCTAAAAGAAATCTTAACAATAACCTATACATTTCATTAAGCATTTACCTCACAAAAATCTTGATTAAGCGAACTACTGCAATACAGCGAGCGTCGATACTGCCAGTTAAATAAAAGATTCTAACTACTAAAGCCACTAGCTACTAATAGGCATGTGGTTAGCAAAGGAATGATTGCCAAATAATGTATTTTTTACCTTAATAATATGACATTCAGTTCAAACACGATTATAAATCGTCATTGACATCTAGTACAAAGGTATATAATCATGAATAATATTCAATCTCCAAGTTGAACATGTATAGATCGTTAGCCTACGCTAACACTTCAGACCTCTACCCTCCATCAATGCTAACTTCTCATATCTACCATCCATCGCTTCTGGCTGTTCACCTCCAACACTGCTGACGACTAACTTCCAACTGCCCAACACCACTGGCGATTAACTTCCAACGAGTCGAACCAGCCACAGAGTCTCTTTACAAAGAAAACGCAGTCAGAGATCCAATGCAAAGGGCTACACAGCGTTGCCAACACAGAAGCAGCCCACTTACACAGTTCCTTAGCTGTCGGGTATCTGTCTTCTTCTGGCATGAGTGTCACAAACCTCGCTTTTTTCCACTGCTCCGGGAAGTGGCCAAGTTGAAGGCATTTACTGAAATTTTTTGTGATCCACACCAGCAGTTTCGTCGGCAGTTGTCTTGGGTGTTGATTAGTGATCCGGCCGAAGCCTAGGGCTGATGAACGTTTTCTGTTTTCCATAATATTCTTCACTTGCAAAGGTGTGACTAGTTGACGGTGGTGTATTGTCTGTCTTCCTTGAAAGTTGTGTTTTATTTGCTCTACATGTCTTTTCTCCAAGGCTTATTCAAGCTGGTACTAAGAGCATTCGGCTCTTCATACGTGGGGGCTAACCTTTCAAAGTTGTCAAAAGATCTTATGTTAAAGATCTTATGTTATGCTTTTTGATATCGCCACAGCTCGACGTGGTGGTCTCAGAGCTCCGAGACCTGTAATCGGTTGCCACTCTTTTGCGTGTGGGAGGAAGCTGTCCATCTTGTCTTCCCACCTTTCTCTTCTCGGCTCAGCCAGTCTCGACCTTGTTCCACGTTGTAGCTGCTGCATACGTCTTCTGTCTCATCACCTCTGCCATCTTTTTGTAAATCGATGTCTTTTGCAGCCTAAATTCCATGAGCAATGGAGACAGCCCTTCGTTTGAATTATTTATCTCTTCCATTCTTATTATTATCAGGCAAGACCTGATTTAGAATACGATGGAATAATGTAATTTCTTTCGGTAATATATTGAACAGAACGAAAAGCTTCCAGGCTACGATTAGTTGTCCTGTCATGATTGTGTTGGCCTTTGTACTTTAAAGTTTCTACCATATGCACCACGCGCGCCATCTTCAGTCTCGGACAATGGTCGCATTGTGAAAGCCAGACACAGTTCTTGGAGATCGGAAGTATTTGTTAGTGCCAGGACCAAAAACACGTCCAATTCTAAGTTCGAACTATTATACTGGTATTCATGTCCGACCCCGGTAGCTGAGTGGTCAGCGAGGCAGAATGTCAATCCTAAGGGCCCGGGTTCGATTCCCGGCTTGGTCGGAGATTTTCTCCGCTCAGGGACTGGGTGTTGTGTTGTCCTAATCATCATCATTTCATCCCCATCGACGCGCAAGTCGCCGGTGTGGCGTCAAATCGAAATACTTGCACCCGGCGAACGGTCTACCCGACGGGAGGCCCTAGTCACACGACATTAAGTACTGGTATACATCACAGGATATAGAGCAGGTGGTCATCAAACTGCTGACCGGTGGCAGCCTGCGACCCGCGGATCTGAGCCAAATTTTACAGTAACGTGTATCGACAATGGTGGGCACTTATAGTTTTTTTTGTCCGATACTACACATAAACTCAACAAATTTCATTTGGAATTAAAGAGATCAAATAAGATAATTGGGCAAATGACTAATAAAATATTTGCATTTCAAGCCGAACTACAATTGTATGTAAATTAACTTGAAGAAAAAGATCTGCAGGCGTTAGAAATATCTGAGCCTGTTGCATTCTTGTAGAGAGCCCTTGGCATGTTGAACGTGATGACCTCAAATTATTCTGCTAGTCTGGGTATCATAAAAGTCGCTTGAGAATGAAATAATCGAATTTCGACACGTCACACAGTTTGAAGAACTTACAGAACATCGTGAAAAACAAGAGTACATAGGAATTTGAAGATGTGTGCCTAGAAATTATAAAAATTTACGAGACCGTCGACAGCTTATTTTAACACTATTTTCTTCAACTTACCTTTTGGAAGCTTCGTTTTCAAAACGAACCACTTGAAAAATAAACATCGTTATTTGTTCTCTATTCGTCTAGAAGAAACAGTGAGGATTGCATAGTGTCTAAACGACGCTAATACACACTGACGGGAAAAAATTCATCCCACCAAAAAATAATTAATATCGAGTAATGAAATTTCGGGAATACATCTGTCTAGGTAACATATGTAAGTAATTAACATTGCAGGATCACAGGTTAGTGGAAGCACGAGATAAGCCATTGCAAATGTGAAATGCTGGCACATTAGTAACCGGTGCAACAGCCAGAATGATGAATGCGACCATGCAAACGTACATGCATTGTGTCGTACAGGTGCGGGATGTCCGTTTGTGGGATGGAGTTCCATGCCTGTTGCACGTCGTCAGTCAATACAGGGATGCTTAATACTGGTTGTAGGTGAGGCTGGAATTGTCGTCCGATGACATTCAATATGTGTTCGATTGGAGATACATATGGTGATCGAGCAGGCCAAAGCAACATGTCCACACGCTCTAGAGCACGTTTGGTTACAATAGCGGTATGTGGGCGACCGTTATCCTGTTGGAAAACAGTCCCTGTAATGCTCTTCTTGAATGACAGAACAACGGGTCGAATCACCAGACTAAACATTTGTAGTTAGGGAGCGTGGGATAACCACGACTGTGTTCATGCTGTAATACGAAATCGCAGCGCCGACTATAACTCCAGGTGTAAGTCCAATGTGTTCAGCATGCAGACATGTTGGCTGTAGGTCCTCAACTGGCCTCCTTCTAACCAACACACGGCCATCACTGCCGCCGAGGCAGAACCAGCTTTCATCAGAAAATGCAAGACCTCCACTCTGCCCGCCAATAATCATCGCCTGATACCATTGAAGCCGCAGATGGTGGTGAGTTGGGGTCAGTGGAACGCACGCTACAGAGCGTTTGGTTCATAGCTGTACTTGAAGAAACCGATTTGTAACAGTTCGTTGTGTCACTATGGTGTCAACTGCTGCTCAGATTGCTGCCGCAGTTCCAGAAACATGACCAAAAAAATGCCTCTGAGCACTGTGGGACTTAACATTTGAGGTCATCAGTCCCCTAGAACTTAGAACTATCTAAATCTAACTAACCTAAGAACATCACACACATTCATGCCCGAGGCAGGATTCGAACCTGCGACCGTAGCGGTCGCGCGGTTCCGAACTGAAGCGCCTAGAACCGCTCGGTCACAGCGGCCGGCCAGAAACATGGCATTAGACCAGATTTAAGACCAACAAAGAAAAAAGGTGAAGCACTCCGAACTGTGAAGGTCAGAACTTCGCCGGTTGGAGTCTGGAGTCCAACAATGCCACGCGGTGATTTCATTTCATTTGTGAAGATTAAACGCCCTCCTCTGTCAGCATGTGTCGCTTATAAAATTCCGTTTCGAGTGGTAAAGTTTATATTGGAACAACCAAGAAAAGTGTGAATACATGGTTAAAGGAACACAAAAGTCTTTGCTGACTAGGGAAAATAGATAAATCGGCTGTAGCAGACCATGCTCTTGAACCAGGAGCTCATGAAGTGAAGTTTTCTGAAACAAAAATTGTATCTATGACGACGAACTACTCTCAACGGCTATGTAGAGAAGCCATTGAAATCTATAAACATTGGGATAATTTAATGGGAAAAAAGAGACCATGAAATTTAGCGACATATGGACAGTAGCTGTGCAGAATCGCTAAACAGTTTTTTATCTTCGACAAGACGACAATCGATAGTTAAGTTTTATCCTTGACAAGGATCATATCTGCTTATCACGTGTAACTGCAACCTCGCCCCTTTTTCTACAATATACGTGTCGCTACCAGACAGCCCGCACGTCAGTCGGCAAGAGTCAGCGGAGGAGCAACGCCTCTGAAGATGTCCAGCACAGTGCTGGTCGAAACGTTAGGAAAAAGAGAATTTCGTGGATCACGACCTTATACCAAGTCCAATGTCATCCAGTCGTCAAAGCCTTCATTCTATCATCAAAAAAGTATTTAACCTCCACCGACGAAGCGGAGGAAGTAGATGCGTGACAGTTGCTGCCGGCAATCCTCTTGCACTCCCCCCACGCTCCGTCCTTCTACACACCTACACACACACTTCCACTCCCCCCACGCTCTGTCCTTCGACACACACACACACACACACGCACACACACACACACACACACACACACACACGCACGCACGCACGCACGCACACACATTGTGGCAGAGGTGACCCGTGCTGAAGCGGAAAGGGGGACTCACGAGGAGGGAGAATGAGCCATTGCGAGAAGGGGTGAAATGCAGCAGGCAGCGTTCCGCGGACAGCTCGGCGTGCCGGGACGGCGCGGTGAATCCCCAGAGCAGTGGGCGTGCGCGCCTCCCCTCCCCCACCCCACCTGCCGGCCGTACATCACAGGGCCGCCAACCTGACGTGAGTTATCGACCCGCGGCGGATCACACAAAGCGCGCACTCCCTGCGGCCTGCGGTCTATGCCCCGGCAGCGAGCGGCCGCTTCCGAGTTGAGGCCGTTTCGGAATAGACACTTTGGAGGTGGTCAGAGAAGCAGCAGTAAGAATACCGAAAACTCATACTCCAGTCCAGTACCAAGCAAAGAAGGGAAAGCTGGAAGGTGCAAGGAATGTGTAGTAGGGGTATAAAAGGAAAAAGAAATGCAATGTAATACCGTATAGGGTGTAAATGGTAACCACAGTGGTGCTGAGGAAGTCGAGACGGGTGTGATATAGGACTCTTCATCTACATCTACACACATACTCCGCAATCCACCATACGGTGCGTGGCGGAGGGTACCTCGTATCACAACTAGCATCTTCCTGTTCCATTCCCAAACAGAACGAGGGAAAAATGACTGCCTATATGCCTCTGTACGAGCCCTAATCTCTCTTATCTTATCTTTGTGGTCTTTCCACGAAATATAAGTCAGCGGCAGTGAAATTGTACTGCAGTCAGCCTCAAATGCTGGTTCTCTAAATTTCCTCGGTAGCGATTCACGAAAAGAACGCCTCCTTTCCTCCAGAGACTCCCACTCGAGTTCCTGAAGCATTTTCGTGACACACGCGTGATGATCAAACCTACCAGTAACTCTTGTGGTCCTTCAAGTCGGGAAACAACCTCAAATTGGTCTGCAAAAACAATCTAAGGTACAGCGCCCACGCGTGCCGCGAGATGTGAATAGTCTCTCGCTCTTGGTTCGCGAACTATCGATCCTAAAGAAAAAACTTAATGCAATGTTTCTTGTAGTAAATTTAATGTAGTTTCATTTTGTACCGAGATATGTTTCCGCTAGACGCCGTGGGTTTTGAGTTATTCAAGAGAATCGTACAGAAGTTGTCTTCAAACACGCCACCCATCGGTCAGGATTTTTAGTATGTTCATGATCTTCATTGACTGGCTTATTACGCCTCCAGATTAATCGATTATTTCGTTACCATTACTCATTAAAGCTTTCCCTTGAGCATATTGAAAGAAAAAATACTTTTGTAAACGTTATGCAGTAGCTAATTACGTTTACATATCGATCTCAACTTAACCCCTACCAGCACAGCAGTTTCGTAGTAAGGAGACCACCCAAACAAAACGAATTAATTGTCAATTTCATGCTGCAAAAATTCAGCTCAGAAAATTAAAACCAAAAAAGGTAGAATGTGGGAAATAATTCGTATAGTCACCAATTCTTGTACAATTGTAGGAGGAGTTCCTTGAACTACTTTCTAAAGTCCCGACGAATTGGGGAGGGAGCGGAGGGGTGCGTTTGAATGTCACTTGTGTATCACTTTTTTTTTATTTTTTTAATAACTCGAAAACTGATGCTTCTAGCCAAAACGTATTCTAGTACGATAACAAACTACATTAAAAGAGCGATAAATAAATGGCTAAAATAAGTTTCCTACAAAAAAGTTGCTATACCTTAGGTAGTCTTTGTAGGCCAGTTTGTGATATTTTCCCGACCTGATGGATCGCAAGTGTTCTATATCAACCAGTTTATCTCCACTTTTTCCACACCACTGTGATACGTTGTAAGCAATTATCATTTACACTCTCTAGAAGAAGAAGGGTGTATCAAAATGATATGGGAGATACAACTCTACGAGATGAATCTGACGGAGTACTGAGAGACCTCAACGAACCAAGGCCCTGGAGCACGCGACATTCCATCGGAATTAATCATATCCTTAGGAGAGTTGGGCATGACATGCTATATGATATATGAAAACTGCACTCAGTGAAATTTGCACCCAACCGTAAATTTGCACACAGTGTACCTGGAAACTGCCCGCTCACTGCGTCACAGCCCACCTGCACCCCGAGCCCTCGCTCACCCGCTCTCAACGACCGCGGTGGGACGCCTACGTAATGTTCTACGTTATTTCCTCTTACATACGTGAAAGTCACTCGGTCTACTTTCTTTTAACGTTTCTGACCAATGTTAAGAAAAATAAGTTTTACCCTACTGTTACCTACTCCCGTAGTCATGGGGTAATGTCTTTGATTAGGTTCGAATCCCGCTACCGCCGAAATTTTGAATAAAACTCATCAGCAATGGCGGACGAAGACTTCGGGCATAACAAGTCACTCTCATTCAGCCAACGGCCTTGTCAAAGAGGGCGAAGCCTTGGGGTGGGAAACTGCCCCTGACGGTGGAAGAATCAACAAAGATCAACGGCATGCGGACGCAGAAGGCAATGGAAACAATTGCATTAAACTCACACAATGTGTGTCCACGGGATATGTGGCCTGAATCTGAAAAACACTCATGATGATCTCTTCATTGCCAAAGATTCCGGACTAGTCGCCCATTGTAATCGCCGGGAGGTAGCTGCCAAAAGGCAACTGACTATGAGAAAAACACTGAGTAACCAATGAAACCGTAACGTTCTACAACTCAGGACGTGAAATGTCAGAAGTCTGAACATGGCGGAGAAACTAGAAAATCGGAAAGAGGGCGTGCTAAGACTTAGTCTACGTATTGAGGGTGGCGACCAGTAAAGAGAAAAAGAAAGAAGATGAGGATTTCTGGTCATATGAGTATAGGATAATACCAACAGAAGCAGAAAATGTTACAACGGGTGTAGGATTCGTTATAGAACGGAAGGTGGGGCAGAGAGTGAGTTACTGTGAAGTTCAGTAATGGTGTTATTCTCTTCAGAATCGACAGCAAACCAACAGCAACAACAATAGTTCAGACATACATCCCTACGTCGCAAGCCGAAGATAAAGAGACAGAGAAAGTATATCAGGAGATATAACGGGTAATTCAGTACTTAACGGGACATAAAAAACTAATAGTCATGGGGGACAGGAAAGCGGTAGTAGGGGAAGGAGTAGAAGAGAGGATTACGGGAGAATATGGGCTCGGTAGTACGAATGAATGAGGAGAAAGACTTACTGAGTTCTGCAGTAAATTTAAGCTAGTAACAGGGAATATTCTGTTCAAGAATCATAACAGAAATAGGTACACTTGGAAAAGACAGGCAGATACGGGAAGAATACAGTTCTATTACGTCGTGGTCAGGCAGAGATTCCGAGATCAGATATTGGATTTTAAGGCGTATATAGGAGCAGATCACAGTTTAGTAGTGATGAAGAGAAGGCTGAAGTTTCAGAGACTAGTCAGAATGACAGTGCGGAAAGAAGTAGGATACGGAAGGACTAAGGAATGAAGAGATGCGTTTGAAGTTCTCCAAGGTTGTAGACACTGCAATAAGGAATAACTCAGTAGGCAGCTCAGTTGAAGAGGAACGGACATCTCTAAAAAGGGCAATCACAGGAGCTAAAAAGAAAAACATACGTAAAAAAAGGGTAACTGCGAAGAAACCGCGGGTATCAGAAGAAATACCTCAGTTAATCGACGAAAGGAAGGAAGTACGGAAATATTCAGGGAAATTCAGGAATACAGAAATACAAGTCGCTTTGGAATAAAATAAATAGGAGGTGCAGGGAAGCTAAGCCGAAATAGCTACATCAAAAACCGAAAAAGAAATGACTGTTGGAAGGACTAACTCAGGATATAGAAAAGTCAATACAGTTTTCGAAGGAATTAATAGTAAGGACGGTAACATTAAGAGTGCAATACGAATCCAACTGTTAAATGCACATCAGAGAGCGGGTAACGGTAAAGAGTACGTCGATGTCTTCTGTGAGAGGGAGGACTTATCTGACGACGTGACAGAAAAAGAAACAAGAGTCGACAGGGAAGAGATAGCGGATCCAGTACTAGAATCAGAACTTAGAAGTGCTCTGGAACACTTAAAATCAAATAGGGCAGAAGGTATGGATAAAATACCATCGGAATTTCTAAAATCGTTGGAGGAAGTGGCAACTAAACGACTATTTACATTGGTGTGTAGGATACATGAAACCAGAAATATACCATTAGCCTTTCGGAAAAACATCAATCACAAAATTCCCAAAATTGCAAGGGCCGACAAGTGCGAGAACTACCGAAGAAATAGCTTAACAGCTCATGCCCCCGGGCTTTGACAAGAATAATATACAGCAGAATGGAAAATAAAATTGAGGATGTTTTAGATAATGATGAGTTTGACTTTAGGAAAGGTAAAGGAACCAGAGAGGCAACTCTATGTTTGTCGTTGATAATGCAGGCAAGACTAAAGAAAAATAAAGGTTTGTTGATAGGATTTGTCGATCCGGAAAAAGCGTTAGACAACGTCAAATAGTGCAAGATGTTCGGATTACTGAGAAAAATAGGGGTAAACTATAGTGAAAGACGGGTAATGTACTATAAGTGCCAGGAGGAAACAATAGGAGTGGAAGACTAAGAAAGAAATGCTCGGATTAACAAGGATGTGAAATAGGAAAGTACTCTTTCGGTTCTGCTGTTCAATCCATACGTCGAAGAAGCGATGACGGAAATAAAACAAAGGTTTAAGTGTGGAATGCAAACTGAAGGTGGGACGATATCAATGTTAAGACTCGCTGATGAGATTGCTGTCTTCAGTGAAAGAATAATTACAGGATCTGCTGAATGGAATGAACAGTCTAATGCGTACAGAATATGGACTGCCAGTATATCTAAGAAAGAGGAAAGTAATGAGAAGTAACAGAAATGAGAACAGCGAGAAACTTAATACCAGGATTAGCATTTACAAAGTAGATGAAGTTAAGGAATTCTGCTATATATGCAGCAAAATAACCCATTAAGGACGGAGCAAGGAGGACATAAAAAAACGGACTATCTCTTGAAAAACGGCATTCCTGGCAAGAGAATTCTATTAGTATCAAACATAGGCCTTAATTTGAGGAATAAATGTGTGAGAATGTACGTTTGAAGCACAGCATTGCATGACAGTGAAATATGGACTGTGGGATAACCGGGAGAGAAGAGAATCGAAGCATTTGATATGTGGTGCTACAGAAGAATTTTGAAAATTATATGGTCTGATTAAGGTGAGGAATAAGGATGTTCTCTGCAGAATCGGCGTGGAGAGGAACGTATGGAAAACACTCCCAAGAAAAAGGAACAGGATGGCAGAACACCTGTTAGGACATCACGGAATGACTTCCATGCTACTAGAGGTAGCTGCAGATGGTAAAGAAGGACAGAGGTTGGAATACACCCAGCGAATAACTGAGGACGTAGGTTGCAAGTGCTACTATGAGATGAAGAGCTTGACACTGGAGAGGAATTCATGGTGGTGCATCTACATGACTAGTCTGTAGTTCACACTTATGTGGTTAGTAGAGAATGTTTCAGGCAGATTCATTTGATTTCACTACGTCTTCTATAAAAATCACGACAGATGTGTGGATGAATTTTAACTTGCTGACTGCAGTGGATTTCGTTTTAAATTTGAAATGAACTATCTGATTTTACAATGGCACATGGATAACATGCTTGCACATAGATGCTCGGTGTACTTTTTCAATTATCTTGACGTCCAAGTTTTCATTTACCGTTCATAATACGTAATATTCACTGTGGTAGCCAACGGACTAGGCGCGGATCCAAGGGAAGGGTGAGTTCAAGGGAGAGGGGCGGGGGACATGACCGCACCCCTTCTCCCCCTCCCCCAGGCCGGTCGTCTTCATGTGGAGACTTTATTTTTCATTAAAAGGTTTATGTTTTTAAGTATGGAAATTTCATAATTTTTCAGTTAGCCTTCGGAGAATGAAGCAGTATGGAAACGGAGAATCACAGAAACGTCAAAGTACTCTCAGTAATTACAAACTCTGTTTATCACAAAGTACCTCTCAACAACATAATTCACACCTGTCCACGTGGATGGATTTGATGACCGACCGGCAGCAGAAGCAGCCAAGTACATGTAAACGTCCCCTTAGAAAAATTATGAATTACTGTGCTGGTGAACCTCTTACGTTATTTGATTTAGAAACAGCTGAGCAAAACTCAACGTACTCAAACATTTTTCTCTTTACTTATTCTGATAATCATTAAATTGACACACAATATTTTTAGCGTCACGCAATCTGACTCTCAATAATCCTTATAAAAGAATGTCCCTGACTAACAATTACCTACACCTTTCATGAACCACTTACCTCACAAAATCTTTGTTACTCGAACTACTGCAATACAGCGGGCGCCAATACTGCCAGCTAAATAAAAGATTCTAACTACTGAAGGCACTAACTACTGATAGGCATAATTAGCAAATGAAAGATTTTGATAGAGAACAAACAATGTATTTACCTTAATAATGTTCAAAAGTCATCATATATATATATATGTGTCTATCAATTCATGACATCCATCTTTACAAATTTCCATTTTCTGGCGGACACACGTTCAGATCATGCTCACTCTCAAAACTCTGGCATCTCTCTCTCCACATCCACCACTGCTGACGGCTCACCTCCAACTGCGCAACGCTACGCGCTGTACCCAACCAACTGCCCAACACTACGCAAGCGAATATTCCAACAATGAGTCCAACCAGCCACAGACGGCACACAGCACAGTCAGTGATTTTCATACAGAGCGCTACGTGGCGTTGTTGTTGTTGTTGTGGTCTTCAGTCCTGAGACTGGTTTGATGCAGCTCTCCATGCTACTCTATCCTGTGCAAGCTTCTTTATCTCCCAGTACCTACTGCAACCTACATCCTTCTGAATCTGCTTAGTGTATTGATCTCTTGGTCTCCCTCTACGATTTTTACCCTCCACGCTGCCCTCCAATGCTAAATTTGTGATCCCTCGATGCCTCAGAACATGTCCTACCAACCGATCCCTTCTTCTAGTCAAGTTGTGCCACAAACTTCTCTTCTCCCCAATCCTATTCAATACCTCCTCATTAGTTACGTGATCTACCCACCTTATCTTCAGCATTCTTCTGTAGCACCACATTTCGAAAGCTTCTATTCTCTTCTTGTCCAAACTAGTTATCGTCCATGCCTCACTTCCATACATGGCTACACTCCATACAAATACTTTCAGAAACGACTTCCTGACATCTAAATCTATATTCGATGTTAACAAATTTCTCTTCTTGAGAAACGCTTTCCTTGCCATTGCCAGTCTACATTTTATATCCTCTCTACTTCGACCATCATCGGTTATTTTACTCCCTAAATAGCAAAACTCCTTTACTACTTTAAGTGTCTCATTTCCTAATCTAATTCCCTCAGCATCACCCGACTTAATTTGACTACATTCCATTATCCTCGTTTTGCTTTTGTTGATGTTCATCTTATATCCTCCTTTCAAGACACTGTCCATTCCGTTCAACTGCTCTTCCAAGTCCTTTGCTGTCTCTGACAGAATTACAATGTCATCGGCGAACCTCAAAGTTTTTACTTCTTCTCCATGAATTTTAATACCTACTCCGAATTTTTCTTTTGTTTCCTTTACTGCTTGCTCAATATACAGATTGAATAACATCGGGGAGAGGCTACAACCCTGTCTCACTCCTTTCCCAATCACTGCTTCCCTTTCATGCCCCTCGACTCTTATAACTGCCATCTGGTTTCTGTACAAATGGTAACTAGCCTTTCGCTCCCTGTATTTTACCCCTGCCACTTTCAGAATTTGAAAGAGAGTATTCCAGTCAACATTGTCAAAAGCTTTCTCTAAGTCTACAAATGCTAGAAACATAGGTTTGCCTTTTCTTAATCTTTCTTCCAAGATAAGTCGTAAGGTCAGTATTGCCTCACGTGTTCCAACATTTCTACGGAATCCAAACTGATCTTCCCCGAGGTCGGCTTCTACCAGTTTTTCCATTCGTCTGTAAAGAATTCGCGTTAGTATTTTGCAGCTGTGACTTATTAAACTGATAGTTCGGTAACTTTCACATCTGTCAACACCTGCTTTCTTTGGGATTGGAATTATTATATTCTTCTTAAAGTCTAAGGGTATTTCGCCTGTCTCATACATCGTGCTCACCAGATGGTATAGTTTTGTCATGACTGGCTCTCCTGAGGCCATCAGTAGTTCTAATGGAATGTTGTCTACTCCCGGGGCCTTGTTTTGACTCAGGTCTTTCAGTGCTCTGTCAAACTCTTCACGCAGTATCTTATCTCCCAATCCATCTTCATCTACATCCTCTGCCATTTCCATAATATTGTCCTCAAGTACATCGCCCTTGTATAAACCCTCTATATACTCCTTCCACCTTTCTGCTTTCCCTTCTTTGCTTAAACGTGGCGTTACCAACATAAAAACCTAAACAGCCTACTTATACATGCACCATTCACAGGTTGGCAGTACTTGCCGTCAACAGCAAACCTGACAGGGTCCGTCAGTCCGCAGCTAGAACCATCAGACCAGAGGAAGTTGAATAAGACAAGACACAAGGAAAAAACACCCTCCCACGGAGAGAAACAGATTAATTGGAAGGTTGACTTTTCTTAACATGGACCTCAATAAACACCATCCTGCTACAGATATGCGTTCGCAATCGCAGTGGCAAGGATAAATTTGCCACTCTTGAGAGAATAGTTAAATTTTAAGTGGTGTAAATTAGGAGACTCTCAAAGTCGTGAGACTTTTTGCTTTCGTAGTTTTTAAAGAATTTTCAATGCATGTGCGTACTTCTCGAACCTTCTAGTTTCTTTGAAGTTATGACGAAGTGTCGTAGTAAGGAGCGATGTGAACAATCAGTGTTCTGAGAGGTTTCATGCGCCCCGCCACGATTTCCCATCTTGTGGCTGCCTCTGGATCTCCATTTTCACTCGACGTCCCCAATTACTTGTTCGATACTTTCCGGTCTCCCTCTTACCCTACAGTTTTTGCCTCTACAGATCCGTCAAGAATCATAGTTATCAGTTGACGTCTTAAGACGTTTTTTTTGTTGTCGGTGTTTCACGCATTATCCTGTCCTCAGCGATTATGCAGGGAATCTCTTCTATTCTTATCTAATCAGAACACATATTTTGCAACATCCTTCTGTATGACCACGTCTCAAATGCTTCAATTATCTTTTTTTTCTGTTTTGCCATAGTCGCATAGTCCATAATATACTGGGCTCCTAACGGGTGAAACTTCTTGCTCAGACAGAGGCCATTCTTTGACACTAACAGATTTCTTTCGGTTAGGAACGTCCTGAATCAATTTTCACTCTGCAGCGGAATGTGCGCAGGTATGAAACTTTGTGACAGATTAAAACTGTGTGAGAACAGGGATTCGAACTCGGGAAGTTTGTTTTTGGCGAGCGGGTACTCTACCGACTGAACTACACTCGCTTTTGGAAGGCACAAGATGAGAAACTGGCGGAAGTAAAGCTGTAAGGACTGGTCGTGGGTCGTGTTTGGGTAGCACAGTTGGTAGAGCACTTACCCGCGAAAGCCAAAGGTCCCGAACTCGGTACACAGTTTTAATCTGCCAGTAATTTTCAAGGGAATGTCCTCTTTGACTGTGCTAATCTGCTTCGTATATGCCCCTTGCTTCGTCGTGATTTTGCCTCCAAGGTAGCAGAATTCCTTCAATTCGTTTATTTCATGCTTCCAAATTGTGATGTTAAGCTTATCGTTAATCTCGTTTCTACTGTTGCTCTTCGCTTTCGTTGGCTCACGCTGAATTCCTAGTTACGTGCTCATTAGGCTGTTCACTCCATTCATCTGTTCCTGTACCTCTTCCTCACTTTCACATTCACCTTGACTTTCAACTTCATCAGCGAATCTCATCACTCATTCTTCGATGTAAGGCTACGAAAGTACGTGAAAAAGATTACATCTCTGATTACACCCATTTTAATGCTTGTATGGTTGTTGTTCCTTGTTGAGTCTTAATTGTATACAGGGTGATTCAGAATTCGTATTATAGTCTTCTTGGAGATGTACAAGGACCTTAGTAGCTGAAGTTTTCGTAAGAAACTGATGGATGTAATCTCTGACGATCGGATCAGTTTCATATCTTTCACTTCACGAAGCACGCCCAACATGAGAAGAGGGCGCCAACGTCATTCCACGTTGTACTTACGACGTCATGTAACACCTTCATCCGACCTCAACAACGGGTGCGAGGAATCGAAACTAGAGGGGTTGTCCAAGGAAGCGCCGCAATCTCGACGTTGAAGAGCACGCCCTTCGTCGTGTAGAAGACAACCCGACGACAAGTGTTCGAGACACAGTCCGTGCCCCGGGCTCCTACAGCATACAAGTCAGATGTGATATTCCTGGCCGTGGCCGCCAGTATTTTATTTTGCTAGAAGCTAGCCTTGGTGCAGCCTGATACACGTGAAGTAGCATATGGTACGAAAGTGGAGTGAGGTACATGTGACAGATGGTACAGTATGTACCAGTCCCATGGGAGAGTCCGCCAATTCTACTGAACTTGCTTCTGATCTGTCGGCACGTTCGAGTGCTAGGCGCAAACACACCTAACTCCTCTTATTAACTACACTCCTGGAAATGGAAAAAAGAACACATTGACACCGGTGTGTCAGACCCACCATACTTGCTCCGGACACTGCGAGAGGGCTGTACAAGCAATGATCACACGCACGGCACAGCGGACACACCAGGAACCGCGGTGTTGGCTGTCGAATGGCGCTAGCTGCGCAGCATTTGTGCACCGCCGCCGTCAGTGTCAGCCAGTTTGCTGTGGCATACGGAGCTCCATCGCAGTCTTTAACACTGGTAGCATGCCGCGACAGCGTGGACGTGAACCGTATGTGCAGTTGACGGACTTTGAGCGAGGGCGTATAGTGGGCATGCGGGAGGCCGGGTGGACGTACCGCCGAATTGCTCAACACGTGGGGCGTGAGGTCTCCACAGTACATCGATGTTGTCGCCAGTGGTCGGCGGAAGGTGCACGTGCCCGTCGACCTGGGACCGGACCGCATCGACGCACGGATGCACGCCAAGACCGTAGGAACCTACGCAGTGCCGTAGGGGACCGCACCGCCACTTCCCAGCAAATTAGGGACACTGTTGCTCCTGGGGTATCGGCGAGGACGATTCGCAACCGTCTCCATGAAGCTGGGCTACGGTCCCGCACACCGTTAGGCCGTCTTCCGCTCACGCCCCAACATCGTGCAGCCCGCCTCCAGTGGTGTCGCGACAGGCGTGAATGGAGGGACGAATGGAGACGTGTCGTCTTCAGCGATGAGAGTCGCTTCTGCCTTGGTGCCAATGATGGTCGTATGCGTGTTTGGCGCCGTGCAGGTGAGCGCCACAATCAGGACTGCATACGACCGAGGCACACAGGGCCAACGCCCGGCATCATGGTGTGGGGAGCGATCTCCTACACTGGCCGTACACCACTGGTGATCGTCGAGGGGACACTGAATAGTGCACGGTACATCCAAACCGTCATCGAACCCATCGTTCTACCATTCCTAGACCGGCAAGGGAACTTGCTGTTCCAACAGGACAATGCACGCCCGCATGTATCCCGTGCCACCCAACGTGCTCCAGAAGGTGTAAGTCAACTACCCTGACCAGCAAGATCTCCGGATCTGTCCCCCATTGAGCATGTTTGGGACTGGATGAAGCGTCGTCTCACGCGGTCTGCACGTCCAGCACGAACGCTGGTCCAACTGAGGCGCCAGGTGGAAATGGCATGGCAAGCCGTTCCACAGGACTACATCCAGCATCTCTACGATCGTCTCCATGGGAGAATAGCAGCTTGCATTGCTGCGAAAGGTGGATATACACTGTACTAGTGCCGACATTGTGCATGCTCTGTTGCGTGTGTCTATGTGCCTGTGGTTCTGTCAGTGTGATCATGTGATGTATCTGACCCCAGGAATGTGTCAATAAAGTTTCCCCTTCCTGGGACAATGAATTCACGGTGTTCTTATTTCAATTTCCAGGAGTGTATTTGTGTACTTTTCATTGTATTTAACCCAGTTTTTAGTATGACAATCTCTCACGGTTACCTTACGAGTCTATCGTTTTTGTTTATTAAATTTCGCTAGTTTTGAGAAACATATAAGAGTAATGATATTGCAACCGAAGTGCTTCGGACACCTTCGGGTCGCTTTGGTGCGCCTGGGAGACGAAGACGTTTGGCTGCCCTAGTCACTCTGATTGGGGTGCTCTTTAGACCCGGACACGTAACTCTGTTTCGGGCGTTCTGGTGGGACGGACTTGTACTCTATATCGGACGTTGGATGGAAAAGTTACGAATGGCTCTGAGCACTATGGGACTTAACATCTGAGGTCATCAGTCCCCTAGAACTTAGAACTACTTAAACGTAACTAACCTAAGCACAGAACACGCATACATGCCCGTGGAAGGATTCGAACCTGCGACAGTAGCGAAAAAGTTACGGTACAATTAAGAAAGCCATGTCGAGTGTTGTACAAGACAGTGTAAAATATGTGAATATTTAAATAATAACCAAACAGGTTACAATAATGAGAAGTGTCGCCTACCATCTTTGTCAGTACTACAGATCTTGCCCTTTGTACATACAGAGACTAACCTGGGCAAAGTGGCATCCCATAAAAAAAGCACACTCACAGTTTCAAGTTAACAGCGTAGCAATCAAACGTCTTCGTCTCCCAGGCGCACCAAAGCGATCCGAAGGTGTCCGAAGCACTTCGGTTGCAATATCATTACTCTTATATGTTTCTCAAAACTAGTGAAATTTAATAAGAACCAAAGAAGATCCTACGACAGACGACTGCGCTGGGGACCCAACTTTAGAAGGCGACTGGTTGGTCTCTCCAGCTTCCAGATCTGACTACCAAAGGAAGCATAATTTATACAGAACTCACTCAATTGATCCGATTCTCACACTCGTTTTACACCGAAGCGGTATATTTCCGGCCATGGATTCCTTATCAAAAGTAGGTCTACCAAGTCCCTAGAAGCCTGTAATAGGAATTTTAAATACACTACTGGCTATTAAAATTGCTACACCAAGAATAATGCAGATGATAAACGGGTACTATACTAGAACTGACATGAGATTACATTTTCACGCAATTTGGATGCATAGACCCCGGGAAATCAGTACCCAGAACACCCACCTCTGGCCGTAATAACGGCCTTGATACGCCTGGGCATTGAGACAGAGCTTGGATGGCGTGTACAGGTACAGCTAGCCGGCCGGTGTGGCCGTGCGGTTCTAGGCGCTTCAGTCTGGAACCGCGTGACCGCTACGGTCGCAGGTTCGAATCCTGCCTCGGGCATGGATGTGTGTGATGTCCTTAGGTTAGTTACGTTTAAGTAGTTCTAAGTTCTAGGGGACTGATGACCTCAGATGTTAAGTCCCATAATGCTCAGACCCATTTTAACCACAGGTACAGCTGCCCATGCAGCTTCAACACGATACCACAGTTCATCAAGAGTAGTGACTGGCGTATTGTGACGAGCCAGTTGCTCGGCCACCATTGATTGGACGTTTTCAATTGGTGAGAGATCTGGAGAATGTGCTGGCCAGGGCAGCAGTCGAACATTTTCTGTATCCAGAAAGGCTCGGACAGGACCTGCAACATGAGGTCGTGCATTATCCTGCTGAAATGTAGGGCTTCGCAGGGATCGAATGAGGGGTAGAGCATCGTGTCGTAACACATCTGAAATGTAACGTGCACTGTTCAAAGTGCCGTCAATGCGAACAAGAGGTGACCGAGACGTGTAACCAATGGCACCGCGTACCATCACGCCGGGTGATACGCCAGTATGGCGATGACGAATACACGCTTCCAATGTACGCTCACCGCGATGTCGCCGAACACGGATGCGACCATCATGATGCTGTAAACAGAACCTGGATTCATCCGAAAAAATGACGTTTTGCCATTCGTGCACCAGGTTCGTCGTTGAGTACACCATCGCAGGCGCTCCTGTCTGTGATGCAGCGTCAAGGGTAACCGCAGCCGTGGTCTCCTAGCTGATAGTCCATGCTGCTGCAAACGTCATCGAACTGTTCGTGCAGATGGTTGTTGTCTTGCAAACGTCCCCATCTGTTGACTCAGGGATCGAGACGTGGCTGCACGATCCGTTACAGCCATGCGGATAAGATGCCTGTCATCTCGACTGCTAGTGATACGAGGCCGTTGGGATCCAGCACGGCGTTCCGTATTACCCTCCTGAACCCACCGATTCCATATTCTGCCAACAGTCATCGCATCTCGACCAACGCGAGCAGCAATGTCGCGATACAATAAACCTCAGTCGCGATAAGCTACAATCCGACCTTTACCGAGGTGGGAAACGTGATGGTACGCATTTCTCCTCCTTACACGAGGCATCACAACAACGTTTCACCAGGCAACGCGAGTCAACTGCTGTTTGTGGATAAGAAATCGGTTGGAAACTTCCCTCATGTCATCACGTTGTAGGTGTCGCCACCGGCGCCAATCTTGTGTGAATGCTCTGAAAAGCTAATCATTTGCATTTCACAGCATCTTCTTCCTGTCGGTTAAATTTCGCGTCTGTAGCACGTCAACTTCGTGGTGTAGCAATTGTAATGGCCACTAGTGTACCTCTGTATTACGCGCTCTTTTCAGAATTCATTGCTACGAGAATTTCCCACATCCAGCACGTGTCGACGCTGACGCTTTTGCAGGTCGACAAGATCGTCTCGTGCGCAGAATCCACTACGTCTTCTCCTCGCTAAGCTGCAGCCAGATCGGTGTGTGTTCGTAAAGGCGGCTTCGCCTGCGCATCAAAGTCAGCTGAGAAATGACAGCGCCGAGTCTCACAGAGATACGTGAACACTGGCACACGAGCACGCGTGGGGGACACTGTATCGAGGGCACTGCAGGGGGTCAGCCTCGGTGGGAAGGAAGGGGCCATCAGCGGCCCGCCCGCCCACCGCTGTGGCCTGTGGGCGTGTTGCGAGACGAGACCCGCCCTGCAGGCGGCTATAAATCACCCTCACATCTCCCCGGGCGGCGAGGGGCAGTCCCACACAGCGCCGCTTTGCAGCAGACGGCTGACAGCACCGGAAAGCAGACAGTGGCGTTTGCTGCAAGCAGTGCGGGCCCACCCGCGGAAGTCGCGACGAGGGCCAGCCAGCTCCGGGCCGAGCTGCGGCGAAACCGGTTGCCCTCGGACAGGTATCGCGTGTACAGCCAGTGTAAACCTGCGCGGCGGAAAACGGGTCCCCCTGGCCACTGGCGGCGATTCCCGCTTCGCCGGTAGCCACGTGCTGGCCTGCCCGTACCGCGGCCTACTTCGCAGTGCGCGGTCACCCACCATCTTTCTGGGTCCTGTTGCATTAGTGCACCTCTACACACGCAACTGATGTGACACGACTGCCCGTGGCATATCTCCTGCAGTGGCGCCGCCCTCGCACGTGGTCCGTTCTCATTGACGTTGTTTTCATTTCTTACCGAAAAAAAAAATCAAAAGAAATGGTTAGCTCTTCAACTTTTGTAGTCCTGTCTTCCTCAGTTGCGTCTAATATTACGGTAAAAACACCACAACCATCATCCTACAAACATGGAACAAGAAATGAAAATAATGAGAATAAGCAACCATGACAAACATCTTATACAAACGCAAGAAAACTTCCACATCCAGAAAGCCATATCAGAAAACAAACATGTGATAAATGAACAAACACACATCAGCACAGGCTGCCCACTACACTTAATAAAGGAAATGATAAAATAAAACAAAAAAATCTCGTCCCCACACCATCTGGACACACACACACACACACACACACACACACACACACACACACAAAGACCACAAAAAAACACACCAAAATACACATACCCACACACAAGTAAAGAAATAAATAAATAAAAAATAATGAAACCACCATAACACACACACCCACCCACACACACACACACACACACACATACACATACACATACACAAACGCACACACAAATGCATACACGAACAGATCACAGATACTTCAATAATTATACTCGAAAGTTTGGCAATAACATTCACTCTTTAACAAAAATATTTGACAGTCGGCAACAGAAACCAAAACATTGCATTGAAACAAGCGTTCAGTTCATAGTGCTGTGGAATGTGGGAAAAACCGCAAATTGGCATTCATAAGACGAAGAACACCAAAAATGCAACAGGAGGGTAATATGTAAGAAATTGTCCACGCAACCTGTAAGTACAGTTCAAAACATTACTTTTCAATAGGAAATACCAACCACCAGAACTGTTTATAACCTATAGGCACAGTGACGAAATGTAAATTAAATGGCTAACATATGTACATATTCCAGGCCACTGATGATGACTTGCAGAAAATAAAGGCGAAACGCGTATGGCACTAAAATTGTGTTTTATTCAGTTGCTGTCAGACGGTCCATAAGTAAAAATTATCAATATGCCGTAAATGGTTAGCAGTTACAATGTCGCACAGTGAAAGCGAAAACTGAACTGAAATTACTGTCTAATCTTCTGTAGAAATATATATGTATGGTATACGTGTGTGTGTGTGTCTGTGTTCACAATACTTACAAATGAATCATGTATCCTACAATATGGAGAAATTTTTAGAGAAGTAAATATAATATGTTGTTGTTGTTGTTGTTGCTGTGGTCGTCAGTCCAGACACAGGTTTGATGCAGCTGTCCATGCTGCTCTATCCAGTGCAAGCTTCTTCATCTCCCAGTACCTACTGCAGCCTACATCCTTCTGAATCTGTTTAGTGTATTCATATCTTGGTCTCTCTATATGATTTTTACCCTCCACGCTACCCTCCAATTCTAAATTGGTGATCCCTTGATGCCTCAGAATGCGTCCTACCAACCGATACCTTCTTCTAGTCAAGTTGTGCCACAGATTTCTCTTCTCCCCAATTCTGTTCAATACCTCCTCATTAGTTATGTGATCTACCTATCTAATCTTCAGCATTCTTCTGTAGCACCACATTTCGAAAGCTTCTATTCTCTTCTGGTCCAAACTATTTATCGTCCATGTTTCACTTCCGTACATGGCTACACTCCATACAAATATTTCCAGAAACGACTTCCTGACACTTAGATCTATACTCGATGTTAACAAATTTCTCTACTTCAGAAACGCTTTCCTTGCCATTGCCAGTCTACATTTTATATTCTCTCTACTTCGATCATCCTCAGTTATTTTGCTCCCCAAATAGCAAAACTCATTTACTACTTTAAGCGTCTCATTTCCTAATCTAATTCCCTCAGCATCACCCGATTTCATTCGATTACATTCCATTATCCTCGTTTCGCTTTTGTTGATGTTCATCTTATACCCTCCTTTCAAGACACTGTCCATTCCGTTTAACTGCTCTTCCAGGTCCTTTGCTGTCTCTGACAGAATTACAATGGCACTGGCAAACCTCAAAGTTTTTATTTCTCCTCCATGAATTTAAATTCTTCCTTCACATTTTTCTTTTGTTTTCTTTACTGCTTGCTCAATATACAGACTGAATAACGTCGGGGATAGGCTACAACCCTGTCTTACTCCCTTCCAAACCACTGCTTCCCTTTCATGCCCCTCGACTCTTATAACTGCCATCTGGTACGTGTACAAATTGTAAATAGCCTTTCGCTTCCTGTATTTTATCCGGAACCAAAGAAAGCGAGTCACATGAAGATACACAGCAAAAATGATGTATTGTATGTAGGAAACAGCCACAGAACTTGATGTGACAGTTGCAAAAATAGAAACTAGAAGTACTTTAAATCCCTACATTAAGAAAACATCAAAATTCTAAAATTATGGAAGAGTGAAATCATATTTACAAGCCAACTATAGATTGGTTTGCCATAGCAGGCAGCAGTTTTGCCTCCGAGTGTTATTTCTTTTGTTAGTGCGTTTTTCCACCATTTTATCCCTGCACCAAATCCGTGTTTGGATACATCATTAGCGTTTCCTTTTTCTTCCCTAAACGCAAATGTCGTGCACTGTAACATTAACACCTACGCAAATCGTCTCAGTTGGCGACGTATTGGAAACTTCTATGCTGTGCCACTACGTAGAATCTATGGCGTCATAACCGATCGTCAGCCTACGATGCCACAGTAGCGTAACACGAGCTGTGACGTCATTTTAATTGCTCTTGTGAACGCGACTTAAGTACCCCTCATGGTTGTTACAATTGCATCTAAGTCTACATTTTGCAGCGCAGTTTACATTTAAGTGTTTGGCAGAAGGTGTATGGAACTACTTTCACACTATTTTGAATAGACAACCTTCCACTTTGTGTGATTTATCGTATAACCGAAGTTTAATGGAATGCTTTTAGTGCTCATTCACACTTTTTGTTGTTCAGGGCCAGTTCTACTTTTCACACAATGCAGCTGTCTTGTCTAAATAATTATCCAATCCGTTTTAATCTTCTGACAACTTTCCTGCGAGATAAACGACAGCATTGTCTACAAACAAGTTAGCAGCGCTGCTCACATTGTCTCCCAAACAGTTTATATGGATTAAGAACAGCAAAGGACCCTCTAGCGCTCTCTTAGGGAAACGAAGATGTAATCGCTGTTTCACTAAATGACTTCCGGTCAGTCCCTACGAAGTGTGGCCTTCCTGGCACACGACGTCAGTAGCATAGTTAACACGATTCTCCATGGGCACGCAATTTGAAGCCGCTGTGAGGTACGATGTCAAAAGCCTTTTAAAAATCGAGAAATATACAATCAATGTAAGATACCCTGTCAATGGCACTCACCACTTTGGGTGAACAAACAGCCATTTGTCTTTCACAAGAAAGATATTTTCAGACCCCATGTTCGTTCTGTGGCAATAGATTGTTTTCTTCGAGGTATTTTGTAATGTCGGAACACGGTATATGTTCAAAACTACTAGTAGAAATCGATGTCTACGATATTGAATACCTCGAGCAAACCAGAGGCCAACCCGGAAAATAACCTCATGTAAGCTGTAAATGAAATAGGGTCCTTGAATACATTTAGTGCAAAAAGTTTAAATTTACACCTGTATGTTGCTGCACGTATTCTTATTTATGAGATTGCTCTTCTTCATGAACCTGGTTCAATACTGAATCTATTCAGTTGTAATGTTTGTATATATGCATTTACTTGTCGTATCAGTTTCAGATTTGACAGGTGAAGAGCAGTGTCTTGGCGCCTTTCTTTCGAAGTTCGAGAGCGTATTCGTTATCTATTGGCTAATAAACTGTAGAATGTGGACTAACCGCGAAGTAGCATCACAAGTGTCAAAACGTAGTGATTAGTGAATGTCAATAGCAAACACATAGTCTGATGAAGAGTACTTTGTGTGGAAACGTGTCAGCAAGATCTTGCTATACAAGGTAAAGGGCTGTGCAGTTGGAGACTCATGGGTATAATAAACTAAAATGCCCTGAAGGGGCAGCGAAACAGTCCCTGATTTCAAAATTAAATACCTCGGAAACTAAGCTCGATAGGCGGGTGTCACGAAAAGTATAGTTATTGTGAAAACTGTAAGAATTTTATATAGAAATTGTACAGAGGATAAGCAAAATAATGTGAACACCTGTACTTACTTGGGAATGGTTAACTATTAAGGGGTTGGATATCCATTTGCCCGTAGTACAGCTGCGGTTCTTCTTCGAATACTGCCATATAATGATTGTATAGTCTCCAGTGGAATTTTATACGACTCTTCGATCAGGACCTTTTCTGACTGCTGTAGTGACGAGGGAGACGGAAATCTGCTCCGGAGTCCGTGCTCCAGTACTGCCCACAAAGATTCGATAACGTTTAAGTCCTGCCAGGGAAGACGCTGCAGTTCAGTTGCAGGCTCTTCATACCACAATTGTACTTTCCTGACTGTGTGAACGGGTGTATTATCATCCTGAAATATGGCATCAGTGTCGAGGAACAACATCTGAATCATGGGGTGCACCTGATCACCTAAAATGTTCACATAATCGTTGGCTATAAGACGGTCTTTGAGAGTAATGATGAGACCAACAGAATACCATGATATGGCTGCACACACCATCACACTTCCACCTCCACGCTTAACCGTTCGAATCAAACAATCAGGACTGTAGGCTTCTTTTGGCATTCTCCAGACACAAACACGGCCCGATGTTGGAAATAACAAAAACGGTGACTCCTCGGACCATACGGCATGTTTCCACTGATCAGCCGTCCAGGCTTTATGCTGCTCACATCATGTTTTACGCTTCTTTGCACTGATTGTCGTCACTCTTGGTTTCGGTATAGCAGCTCGTCCATGAATATTCGCTTTATGGAGTCCTCGACGAACATTGTCGATAAATACGGGGTCTCGAAGATGGCTATTGAGCTCTGCAGTCACTTCAGCCGCCTTAGTTTTGTGTTGTATTGACACAATTGTATTAGCGTATGACGATCTCTGTGATTTAGTTTCGATTTGCGCCCACTATTATGTTTACACGATGATGTCTTTCCATGTTTTGTGTACGCTGTCATGACAATTGAAACGGCTGCCTTGGTTACGTGTGCTCGAGCTAATCGGGCTACCACAGTCTGCCCTCTTTGGAACTCTGTTACATCTTTCTTTGCACGTCGACCTCGGCCTCTGAACGCAAATACTAAGTGTGCACTACTCGTGAACAACCCGCACTGATGTCTAGTCCGTACTGAACCCGCACAATCCAGCGCGACAAGTGACTTACCTGCGTTGTTCACCGCCAAACACAACCATCCCATCACTACCACTGTTCACATTATTTTACCTACCCGCGGTACATAAGCTTTACAATAGTTCAAAAGGCCGCTAATAGATGGCGCCGAACGCTACGCAGCTAGTATAGAATCAAATGGTTCAAATGGCTCTGAGCACTATGCGACTTAACTTCGAAGGTCATCAGTCGCCTAGAACTTGGACCTAATGAAACTTAACTAACCGAAGGACGTCACACACATCCATGCCCGAGGCAGGACTCGAACCTGCGACCGTAGCGGTCGCTCGGTTCCAGACTGTAGCGCCTAGAACCGCACGGCCACTCCGGCCAGCCGTATAGAATCAGCGTTCACAATTAAATACTGTCCTGTGGGAATCGTCTTTGCCGTCACAGAACAACTTCTCGAAATACCGATCATTCGCAGGGCATGGTGCAAACGAACAATGAAATTTGCCATCACATCCTGCAGTTTCACGACGGATATGAATTCACATGTCACACAGTCCTGCGGGTTGCGATAGTTCCAGTAGACAGTGTCTCTCAAGGCCCCTCCCCCCCCCCCCCCCACACACACATAAGTAATCACAAGGAGTCGGGTAGGGAGAATGCGGAGGCCAATCCACGTCTGCGCCAGTAAATTTGCAATAATCCAGCGTAATGACTCATTCCACGAAGTATTAATCAAGAAAGCGAAACACACATTCGCTGAGATGTGGTGCCGGCCGCTGTGGCCGAGCGGTTCTACGGGCTTCAGTCCTGAACCGCGCTGCTGCTACGGTCGCAGGTTCGAATCCTGCCTCGGACGTGGATGCGTGTGATGTCCTTAGGTTAGTTAGGTTTAAGTAGTTCTAAGTTCTAGGGGACTGATGACCTCGGATGTTAAGTCCATAGTGCTCAGAGCCATTGGAATCATTTTGATATGTGGTCTGGCCCGATCTCCCAGGAACGATTCAGTGTGTTGTCGATCCTCCCTGTGTAGCTAAAAATTGTTCCAAAATTGCAACGTAACTTTCGCTAGAGCTCGTTTCTCGCATCGAGAAAAGACAAATAACGCCTCTGCTGCACGCCACAGCACAAACTGTAGCTGTTGGAGAATGCAGTAGTTTCGCTTCACACAAACGGGGGATTTTCGGAATCCCAGAATCGCCAGTTTCGTTTACTCACGACTCACTTCGGATGGAAGTGAGCTTCATCTGTGAACCAGATGCAGCCGACATCAAATCCTTAATTATCAGTCATTGTGATAATCTGTTTCGCAAATTCAGTCACGTATCGTACAGCTCGTAGAGATGTGGCTCGGCGGCTTTGAGTTTTGAATGGCAACGTGTGTAGGTTCTGTCTCAGTATTTTCTGCCTGCTGGAAGGCTCCAAACCAGTCTCTGCTGCAATGCTTCGGGTGGATATCCTTGGATACTGCTGAAAAATTACGGAAACCATAACTACTGTTTGCCCACATTCAACATTCCCCGACAGATAATCAGTCAAGCTCCCTGTCTGTTGGAATTTGGCGTAGAGACTGAGAATGGTTTTCGCATTGGGTCCTTTTGGAACATTCCTTCGGTACGCTAACCTCCTCTCACGTTTCAACGGCGGAATCGATGGCTCTGAGCTGCGACGCACAATTTACAGGCGCTACGTATTACGGTTACAACGCCATCTGTTAACAGCTTTTCGATCTACACTCCTGGAAATGGAAAAAAGAACACATTGACACCGGTGTGTCAGACCCACCATACTTGCTCCGGACACTGCAAGAGGGCTGTACAAACAATGATCACACGCACGGCACAGCGGACACACCAGGAACCGCGGTGTTGACCGTCGAATGGCGCTAGCTGCGCAGCATTTGTGCACCGCCGCCGTCAGTGTCAGCCAGTTTGCCGTGGCATACGGAGCTCCATCGCAGTCTTTAACACTGGTAGCATGCCGCGACAGCGTGGACGTGAACCGTATGTGCAGTTGACGGACTTTGAGCGAGGGCGTATAGTGGGCATGCGGGAGGCCGGGTGGACGTACCGCCGAATTGCTCAACACGTGGGGCGTGAGGTCTCCACAGTACATCGATGTTGTCGCCAGTGGTCGGCGGAAGGTGCACGTGCCCGTCGACCTGGGACCGGACCGCAGCGACGCACGGATGCACGCCAAGACCGTAGGATCCTACGCAGTGCCGTAGGGGACCGCACCGCCACTTCCCAGCAAATTAGGGACACTGTTGCTCCTGGGGTATCGGCGAGGACCATTCGCAACCGTCTCCATGAAGCTGGGCTACGGTCCCGCACACCGTTAGGCCGTCTTCCGCTCACGCCCCAACATCGTGCAGCCCGCCTCTAGTGGTGTCGCGACAGGCGTGAATGGAGGGACGAATGGAGACGTGTCGTCTTCAGCGATGAGAGTCGCTTCTGCCTTGGTGCCAATGATGGTCGTATGCGTGTTTGGCGCCGTGCAGGTGAGCGCCACAATCAGGACTGCATACGACCGAGGCACACAGGGCCAACACCCGGCATCATGGTGTGGGGAGCGATCTCCTACACTGGGCATACACCACTGGTGATCGTCGAGGGGACACTGAATAGTGCACGGTACATCCAAACCGTCATCGAACCCATCGTTCTACCATTCCTAGACCGGCAAGGGAACTTGCTGTTCCAACAGGACAATGCACGTCCGCATGTATCCCGTGCCACCCAACGTGCTCTAGAAGGTGTAAGTCAACTACCCTGGCCAGCAAGATCTCCGGATCTGTCCCCCATTGAGCATGTTTGGGACTGGATGAAGCGTCGTCTCACGCGGTCTGCACGTCCAGCACGAACGCTGGTCCAACTGAGGCGCCAGGTGGAAATGGCATGGCTAGCCGTTCCACAGGACTACATCCAGCATCTCTACGATCGTCTCCATGGGAGAATAGCAGCCTGCATTGCTGCGAAAGGTGGATATACACTGTACTAGTGCCGACATTGAGCATGCTCTGTTGCCTGTGTCTATGTGCCTGTGGTTCTGTCAGTGTGATCATGTGATGTATCTGACCCCAGGAATGTGTCAATAAAGTTTCCCCTTCCTGGGACAATGAATTCACGGTGTTCTTATTTCAATTTCCAGGAGTGTATTTCGAAACTTCCGTATAACTTCTGTATAAAATTCTTACGGCTTTCACTATAAACTTACGAGGGTTGGAACTTTAAGAGTCGCAACTACTTATTTACAGATCGTACAAAATAGATACGTGTTTCAAAGTTTTACTGACCTTCAAATGGGGCTGCTAAGCGCTATACCACCTATTGTGTAAGGTGGCTATAATTTCGGACCTTACAAGCACTCATCCACATACTTTGCCGTGATCTACAAACACAATTAGGTATCATGTGATAGGTTTACATCGTAGATATGAATCTATAAAGGAGACTGACATTGCCATTTATGTCTTGTAAATAATTGTTATCGCTTATTGCATGAAAGGTGACGGAGTGTCATTATTATAAAAACGGCGTAATGAATGATTGCCTATACTAATAGAGGTTGGAACGCCAGTGGGAATGAAATGGCTGGTGGACTGAAGCCCTGAGTGGAAGGCCCACACAGGTGTGTTGGCCCTGCTTAAACACAGGAAATAGCAAGACGGACGTTGTAGCACTTAAGCACTGGAGCACAATAGAGTCGCGACCGGCAGGTGTTTTAGCCAAACCTGAAGGATTATACTTCGGAAACGCTGAAAATCTTGGACGCAGCTGAGAGGAACGAAGAAGCGGCACCTCGGAAACCACACACGTTGGGTTATTTCCAAGGATTTTTACTCAGAAGCGTACCATTGTACGAGTATAGGTTTGTCCTCGCAAACTTTCCGCACTGGACGCCAAAAGACTAAAATATGGTTGATCGGCGTTCGGAAGAATCTGTAGAGTGGGAGAATATTCTGTGGTTTCGGGAATATGATTCGTTTTCGGAATTACGAGGGTGGGGAGCCAAGCCTTGCTGGGAAACCAGCGCTGGAGAGACGTGGTCTCCCGTTTTGAGCCCCCGTGTGTGACGGTCGCTCAGTATCGACTTCTTGTTGGTACGGACGGACTTGCTGTCTTTGCTCTCTAGAGATTTTATAGTTAGAACGGTTAGGCACTGTACTGTTGTGAACTTATACGATTCTGGACTTCGTCTCTGGGTTGGAAGTCGTCGTTGAGTACGCAGAGTTCCGTGATTGAGAGCACTTAATCTGCCTATGCTTATGTTGAGACGTTATCTGAACTCCGTCCTTGTGGCTGGGATCCGTTTTTCTCGTCTGTAGAACACAGAGAGGAGAAGACAGTATTATAGTAGTCAGAGTACCGCCTTCAGCCGTCCTACTCTTTGAAAGAGTTTATTTTGTGGCTGGGGTTCTTCCATCATCGCAGACGTGTACGAGAACCATCACTCAGACACACTGGATGCAGTACATACGGTGATATTGCTAACTGCTTTGGCTTATTAGGGGCTATAAGGCTAAACAGCTGTGATCACATAGGATTTATTTGCCCAGACGTTGCACTCCATTGTAGATCTTATATAAAAATAGTGTCTTCTTGTGTTTAGTGCATAGATAATATCAGTCATTTCGCGTTATTTATACTAGATCGCGCAGTCATAGCAAAAGGGCAGATTTGTTCAATGAATCAGTAATTTTAGTTAGGAAATATAAACATTTGTAATATAGTTTGTTTTAATATAGAATAAATGTGTAACAGCAACAGCGTTTATCATTTAGTGTAATTAGTTCCCTTAATCATTCATTTCTGTTTGAAACGTCCCCTTTGAACAATTTATACAAGACTATGCTTAAACTGACACACAATATTTTTTTAGCGCAACGCAATCTTACTTTCAGAAATCCCTACAAAGGAATGGCCCTGACTAACATTAACCTGTACCTTTCACAAATCACTTACCTCACCAAAAATCTTCGTTACTCGAACTACTGCAATACGGCGAGCGCCACTACTGCCAGCTAAATAAAAGATTCAAACTACGGAAGGCCCTAACTACTGATAGGCATAGTTAGCAAATGAAAGATTTTAGTAGAGAACAAACAATGTATTTACCTTAATAGTCATCAAAAGTCATAATATATACAGCAGTTCATGACATCCAGTATTGCAAATTTCAAAACTCCGCCATCTCTCTCCTCACATCCACCACTGCTGGCGGCTCACCTCCAACTGCGCAACGCTACGCGCTGTTCACATCCAGCTGCCGCTGCCCTACAATGGCAGACAACAATGCAAACTAGCCACAGACTGCACACAGCACAGCCAGTGATTTTCATACAGAGCGCTACGTAACGTTGCCAATAAGAAAACATAAACAGCCTACTTACATAGCCCCATGCTCCCCACAAAAAATTTTACAAATTGTTTTGGGCAGTGGGCAATACATATTTGTTAAAATTTTTCATAATCGTAATTACAATAACAAAGAAATCAAATGCACACACTTACTGATACAATGTTGGTCAAAAGCTAAAATTTTCTCACAGTCCATAAAGACAGTCCTGATCATTTATCACATTAAAATTGCAGTGTTTTTTTTTCTCAAAGTCTGAGTAGTATAAGAGAATGCACACGGAAGTAGTGGATTTCCATGCAGTCTTGAAGAAGTAGTGGTGTCCTTCCAACGGAAAGACAGTGCTGACTCTTGACATGCTGACAGGTAATGGGCCACAACAGAGCAAACCCACATCAGAGTCAGTCGACGTTTTGAAGAATATTGGTAGGTAGGTCATCACAGAGCAGAGCCACTGTAGTCCTGGTAGAGATTACGGTATTGGTGGGCCACCAGAGGTGCAGACCCACTGCAGTCCTTATAGAAATAATGGTACTGGTGGGTCGTCAAAGGTGTAGACCCAGCCGGCCGGTGTGGCCGTGCGGTTAAAGGCGCTTTAGTCTGGAACCGCGTGACCGCTACGGTCGCAGGTTCGAATCCTGCCTCGGGCATGGATGTGTGTGATGTCCTTAGGTTAGTTAGGTTTAATTAGTTCTAAGTTCTAGGCGACTGATGACCTCAGAAGTTAAGTCGCATAGTGCTCAGAGCCATTTTTGTAGACCCACTGTAGTCCTTGTAGAGATGGCCAGCAGCCATCTGTTGCGACTGTGCAGGTGCACAATCACCATCGAAGAGTCTTGCGGAGAATATAGCAAGTCCATAAACCACCACTTGTACACTCACGAAGTTTTTGGAATTGTCCTTAGAACCAGCAATGCTGTTATCCAGTCCCTTGCTGAATTAGTAACACACGGGCAAACACTAACAGTCCCAACTTCTCACATATTGTGCATTACTATGACCAACAGAAATGTGTGCAGTTAAATGAATGCTTACAAGTTACTTAATATGATGAACTGGTGTCAATTACAATTTTATAACATAAGAATACAATTACAAAGGTACAAAATACATCATTAAAGAACATAACAATACAGATAACATTTGTTGTACAGGCTTTACAACAGAATAGAAATAAACATATACATCAGTGTTATAGGAATTATGACATAAGAAAATACATAAAAGATGAGAATAACTTTTGAAACATCAACTTTACACATGAGCATTAAAACAAAACCGAATAAATAATGTCTAAACATCTTTACAAGGTAAATAACATATTATTAATGCCAATCATATTCGAGGATAACAGTATTCTTCATCATAGTTCATGTAGCTGAGTATTAGAAAAATTCTACAACATAAGTCTTATCAGGAAAAACATAAATACACAAGGGTACACAAACATATAGTGGGATAACACACAAGTAAAGGACAGGGTTCGTTTTCAGTGTAACATTTGGTACTGCAGTCCAACCCAAAACTTCATTCCATAGATTTTTCGTCTTATTTCAACATTTGTTTCCACCAAAAAAAACCTATCCAAGCATGCTTTCTGTATTTTTATCGTATAACCTCTCAGTACATTTCTTCAAATTCATCGAAACTAATTCTCTTATAGGCTATCCCCTTCTTAAGCTAACTTAAATCTACTGAGCTCAGATGCTAAACTAAGGAACGAGGCAATGCAGCAGCACAAAACAATTAACACAAACATCAATGACAAAAAAATTTAAATAGGCAAAGCAATTGCAATATTACAACTAATATAAGGCACTGTGCAGCAAACAAGAAAAATAAATCAGTAGTAAAACTAGCTTAACAGAGTAATACAAAGTCAAATTCAGTAACACTATGCCTGGCAAACAGCAGTAACTTATACCTAAACATGACATAGCTCAAGCAGATAAAATATTACAGTAAAAACAATAATGCAGACAAGGGAAATGTATATTCACATCTTAATGTCTATGTAATTAAAGTGGTGCACCACAAATTATTCTACAAAAAATTACCAAGTACTTGAAAAGAAAATTATAGATGCAGGTACCGTTATTAGTCCCTTCTTATTGTTCTCTCCATTCCAAGAGCTCCTTTTTCGAAGAATGTGGATCAGAAAATAATTATTTAATAAATCTGTTGCCAGAAAGTGTTCAATTAGCAGATGCATTTAAGTTTATTTTATAAAACCAATGCTGCAACACAGCTGGAAAACAGGTAGCAAATGAAATAAGCAATTACGCAAACCAAAGCATAAAACATCATTCAATAGCTATGTGGTATTTCGTAAGTCAGTAGCTCTCAACTCTCGTAGAAAGACACTTGTCATAATCAGGTGTGCAGATGTAAGAATGTTTCCAAGTAATGAGCGTGTCGTATTTGCGGTGCTTTCTATAAAGGAATGTCAATAGTGAGGATAAGGGCCCCCCTTTTTTTTCTACCTGTGCCTCTGCAAAGGCTTTCACTAATGGCTTTTTTTTTTCAGGCGTCTGACACAGCTGGGTGCCCACGACGCATTACGTGCAGGTGGTCACTTAACTTTCTTACGGAAATATTTACGACAGCCGTTTCCGCTACAGTGACAGTCTCATATAAAAATATTTCACAGGTCATGAATTTATGTTGCAAATGTGTTGAAACAAAATCCTATAAATATAACAGTGTCCAAAAAGTTTTCCTCGGCATTGTGATACATTCGCACATTTACACACATTTCATAACTCAAAGTACGATTCTCGGTTTCCAACATCCTTTTTCACAAGTCAGAGTCCCTAACCACTACTCCTTATTCCTTACCTAATTACGCATATACATATTCATCAACACGTCTTCAACAATTCATCATAATAAATACATATCATAATAAACATTCCTCAACAGCATAATACACAACGTCGTCGTAAAAATAACATCATAAAACCTCAGTCAAATCTCAAAAAAGTCGTAGCTTTCTGCAATAATTTCAAACCATAAAAAATATTCTCTGCTCATTTCAATAGCATCATCTACCTCGAACGTAGTTTAAAACTCGTAATCCCATACCAAATATATCATTCAAAGCTCTCATAATATCACAATGGGTCCGAGAAAATATGAACAGTTCACAAAGTACAGACAAAATACAATTTCGTAAGTGTGAAGTTATACAACGGTGTAATTATGTAAACATATCACTGATGTCGTGAAAAAAGAAATGTTTGTCTCTCTCAGTTAAATGATCAGATAGCTGTGTAATTTGTGTGTTAGAGAAATATGGTACCGATGTGTAAAGTTGTATAAGCAAATACCATATTAGCTAGGGCTCCTTGTGCTTGCCAAACACATGGTACACAAAGTAAGCGTGTACCCCCCTGAAACCTGAATCTACAGTATTTGCAAAATTGTGTCCTGTCATTTCGGATTCCTGAGGCGAGCTGTTGCCGAGCGATCGATTGATAATGCTTCCCTGTTCACTAATTGTTTCACTGCCTACGCCATTGTTTGCCGCCCGCTCAATTTCCCTATGCACAATTACCATATTACTACTTTGAATTTCTGTTAATTCACTACACAGTGGTGCTGATAAGCTATGCTCGTCGTCACTATTATTTCTCAGCTTACTTTGGAGCCTAGTGTTACGTTTTTCACACACCATTATTGTCAGAATATTTCACACGACAACACAGAAAAACACAATTTGAAGAGCAAAAATAGGGGAACACATTAACATAGCACTGAAAATAATATCTAGTTAATTGCAAGCGCAGCTGCGAAATACTTCGTGCAAATCTACATGCATGCCACATCTGTTTTACTGTACAACAATGAAAGACTGCAACTACAAAGGAGATTCTCTCTACAATTACGTGCTAGCAATAAACAAAAGCTACACTAATTACACAAACTACAAGAAAAAATCAGAAGATTCCAGTGAGGTATCCTCGGCTAAGGGTCGACATATGAAACGTCCCCTTTGAACAATTTATACAAGACTATGCTTAAACTGACACACAATATTTTTTTTGCGCAACGCAATCTGACTTTCAGAAATCCCTACAAAGGAATGGCCCTGACTAACATTAACCTGTACCTTTCACAAATCACTTACCTCACCAAAAATCTTCGTTACTCGAACTACTGCAATACGGCGAGCGCCACTACTGCCAGCTAAATAAAAGATTCAAACTACGGAAGGCACTAACTACTGATAGGCATAGTTAGCAAATGAAAGATTTTAGTAGAGAACAAACAATGTATTTACCTTAATAGTCATCAAAAGTCATAATATATACAGCAGTTCATGACATCCAGTATTGCAAATTTCAAAACTCCGCCATCTCTCTCCTCACATCCACCACTGCTGGCGGCTCACCTCCAACTGCGCAACGCTACGCGCTGTTCACATCCAGCTGCCGCTGCCCTACAATGGCAGACAACAATGCAAACTAGCCACAGACTGCACACAGCACAGCCAGTGATTTTCATACAGAGCGCTACGTAACATTGCCAATAGGAAAACATAAACAGCCTACTTACATGTTTAGGTTGGAATTTATATGTGAAAGAGCATTAAGAGAACCTAAGGTCTGCTTCAGGGGGTAGTCAGACAGGGCCAAATCTTCATTTTAGCGTTAATTATTTTCCGTTGTGCACAGTCATTTAACACCCACCTGCAGTAGCATCTTGGATATGGCGACCCTGCCAGGGTTCTACTTAGACTCTCCTGATAGTAATCATAAAGTGGTTTGAAGCCTCGAAAATTTTCAAAAATTTTTCCCCATTTAATGATTAGTTGTTATTGTCAGTGATCACCAGCTTGCATGTATAGTTTGCCATGGTAAAGTCACGCAGCAACATTAAAAATAATATTTGTACATTGTAATTTATTTCTTTTCAGAGACATTGCGCTTCAGCCCACTGGCTGCAATTTATTTTTATGTTATGTAGTGTGTCAGTGTAAATTGTTGTAATGACACTCCTCATTCATCATGTTGTCATTAGTTTAGCTTCTTTGTTGTAGATATTTATCTTACATGCCGTTACATAATAAATGTGGGTATTGTAAATTGAGTGTATTTGAACAGAGAATTGTTATCAGGGATCAGTCCATGTTAACTAGGGCGAAAGCGCGCTTACTAGCACAACAGAGCACTAGTTGTAACAATACAGAAATGTCAGACACATGGGGTAGTCAAGAAAGCCTATGGGATGAGAAAGAGTTAGCTACGTTAGCAGCAGAAGGCACTGGTGAGGAGAATACCGATCCAAGAGAATTTTTTGAGGATGATAGACACAGTCAGGCCCATGGTGAGCAATCCGATAGCGAAGATGAGGAACGGCGACACACTGAGGCAATCGTAAAGATATGGGAATATAGTGTAGGGAGTCCAAGTCAACACGGAAGGACTAAGAATAGTGGTATATCGCTGTCAGTGGCATCGTCACAAGGCAGCATATCAGGGGCGTGTGGTGATGACTTTCTTGAATACCAAGAAATGGAGAGGGAGAAGGGGAGAAGATCACCTAAGAGTACAGGAAGGGCAAGTCACTATAGGAGAGAAGGTTTAGATAACACAGGTGTGTTGGTCATCCTTGCATACCTAAAGGAGTTACGAGAACAAATAAAAAAGGGGAATGATGAAATACGTTCTGAAATGGGATGTAAAATTCAAAACTTAGTGCTGAAATAGGAAGTAAAATCGAAAAACGTTAGTGCTGAAATGCAGAAGGGTAATTCAGAAATTGGAAGTAAAATTCAAAATGTTACTGCAGAAATGGGAAGTAAAATTCAAAACCTTAGTGTCGAGATTCAGTCGATAAAACATGAAACGAGGGAAGTGAAAAATGATGCTCCGAACAAAACTAGAGCGAGAGATTGCGGAGGTCAGAAGAACGGTGAACGAGGCGCTATTACAAGCGAGGAGGCAAAGCGGATTGCTCTTGAAACATTAGAGAAGACGGAAAACACGACAAAGATAGGCAGAGTGCATTAACGAAGTTGTTGAGGCGCGTGAAACAAGTAGAAGTAATGCAGCTGCAAAAGAAGGAAATTTCACCAAATAAGGCTTTGACCGACGAACTCTCCCAGTTAAACAGAACATAGAGAGCGAAATTAAGCAATTATCTCAGGAAGTCAGGTCGCAACCTAGTTAAAAATCACATATCAGAAAAGAAATAATACGCGATTTGGAAACATCAGAAACCGAAAGAGTCAGTTCAAATTCTATACAATCATGTCCAAGCCCAGACGATATTAGAATGTGCTCGAATGTAAGAGTTGCTCTTCAACTACGGACTGAAAGCAGAGTCGACGCAAATGAAGTCTGCGATCACCACGGACGAGGTGACAGACGTGCTTGAAAAGGGGGTGAAGAACAAGTCGCCAGGTTCAGATGGTCTACCAGTGGAGTTCCATTGGGCGTTGACCACCTTAATGCTCCCTCGCTGGATGCAGATGCTTCAGGAACTCTTTACTCTGTCCTTCCTGATACCACCCAAATTTGTGACTGGCGTTCTTTTACCAATGTCTAGGCAATCAGGAGGAACAAATGTCTCCACAATCCTCTCTCTTATATTATTGGATGTTCATTATAAAATCTATGCGCTCCTCTTAGTGGCGCTAACGCACAGTCGTGCCTATTGTCCTTTCACTGAGATAAACTACACGTGGTTGTGGGGCTACCCTTCAAACAGCTTTGGGAGACCTAATCTCGACAGCTATGGTCTGTCTGTTCCACGTGGCACAGGTCTCCATTCATTTTACAAGTGCCTTCGATCGTGTTCAACACTCATTCCTCCTCATGGTCGCGATGCATATGGGGTTCCCGCCACTCCTCGTAGATGCCATTCGCCAATTATTGTATCCCGCCATTTCCATAATCCAGGTCTATGGGAGACTTCCTGAACTGATTCCTATCAAGAATGCCCCATGTCCATGCTTCTGTACGCAATTGCACTGGAGCCCCTCATCACTGGTCTTACAATGTCTCCAATGTGGAGAAGTAAAATAAATGCCAATGGTTGCACAAAAAGTAGCAGGCCTATCCAAAACGGTAGCAACAGGGGCAATGAAAGTCGCGGAAGCAACTTCTAAACTCGCAGGGCGCTTGCGACGTACAACGCAAGCCCATTCAAAATCCCTAGCGTTCTTCAAAACCCAAGGTAATATCGCGGTTACGAACACCACGAAACGAATGGAAGAAGTAGAGAGTCGGATAGCAAAACTAGAGCGAAACGGGCACACGAACACTGCGCGTTCGGGTACCAATGATGGAGTACACAGAATTGTGTCGGCGAGGAAAAGTCCGCCGTTCTCTAGCCCAACGACCGAGTGCGAAACTAACACTGCGTACGCAGAAACAGCGAGTAAAAGCTCTAATAATTGCGGCCCACTTAGGAGAGTGAATTCTGAATGTCACTTCCACTGTGATACAGAGATAGCACATCACAAGATAACTCAGGACACTCAGCAGACGTGTAAATATCGGAAACGACTGACAACACCAGTGCGAGGATCGGACAGGATTTTCATCACAATCACTTCCTGTCGATACTAAAATTCCAGAAGTTAAAAGATAATGGAGGGTCGATGCATCCCAAGAGTTGGGTGATGCAGTTAACAAATTCATTACCGTCATCATGGCCAACACAGGGAAAATTAGAATCCATGTGTGGACACATCGAAGGCGAAGCGGCGGAAAAATGCGGGGTGTGGCAGCGACGTGTCGGACGTATCGGGAATTTGTCGGTGAGTTCCTGCGGACCTACTGGTCAAAGGAAACTCAAGAGAGGATTAAAAAGGAAGTATTATTTTTTCCTGAACTGGAAATGTCCGGGCAAAGGAGCGCAATCAAATTTTTTGATGTACATTTCGCCTACAGTGTCTCACCTTGCGCATTCATACCTATCGCTGCAAGGCCTATGAATATGATCTCCTATTTCCTGCCCACTCCACACAGGAACTGAATGACCTCATCCAATGACTCCAGCACTTCGAATATACACTCCTGGAAATGGAAAAAAGAACACATTGACACCGGTGTGTCAGACCCACCATACTTGCTCCGGACACTGCGAGAGGGCTGTACAAGCAATGATCACACGCACGGCACAGCGGACACACCAGGAAACGCGGTGTTGGCCGTCGAATGGCGCTAGCTGCGCAGCATTTGTGCACCGCCGCCGTCAGTGTCAGCCAGTTTGCCGTGGCATACGGAGCTCCATCGCAGTCTTTAACACTGGTAGCATGCCGCGACAGCGTGGACGTGAACCGTATGTGCAGTTGACGGACATTGAGCGAGGGCGTATAGTGGGCATGCGGGAGGCCGGGTGGACGTACCGCCGAATTGCTCAACACGTGGGGCGTGAGGTCTCCACAGTACATCGATGTTGTCGCCAGTGGTCGGCGGAAGGTGCACGTGCCCGTCGACCTGGGACCGGACCGCAGCGACGCACGGATGCACGCCAAGACCGTAGGATCCTACGCAGTGCCGTAGGGGACCGCACCGCCACTTCCCAGCAAATTAGGGACACTGTTGCTCCTGGGGTATCGGCGAGGACCATTCGCAACCGTCTCCATGAAGCTGGGCTACGGTCCCGCACACCGTTAGGCCGTCTTCCGCTCACGCCCCAACATCGTGCAGCCCGCCTCCAGTGGCGTCGCGACAGGCGTGAATGGAGGGACGAATGGAGACGTGTCGTCTTCAGCGATGAGAGTCGCTTCTGCCTTGGTGCCAATGATGGTCGTATGCGTGTTTGGCGCCGTGCAGGTGAGCGCCACAATCAGGACTGCATACGACCGAGGCACACAGGGCCAACACCCGGCATCATGGTGTGGGGAGCGATCTCCTACACTGGCCGTACACCACTGGTGATCGTCGAGGGGACACTGAATAGTGCACGGTACATCCAAACCGTCATCGAACCCATCGTTCTACCATTCCTAGACCGGCAAGGGAACTTGCTGTTCCAACAGGACAATGCACGTCCGCATGTATCCCGTGCCACCCAACGTGCTCTAGAAGGTGTAAGTCAACTACCCTGGCCAGCAAGATCTCCGGATCTGCCCCCCATTGAGCTTGATAGGGACTGGATGAAGCGTCGTCTCACGCGGTTCTGCACGTCCAGCACGAACGCTGGTCCAACTGAGGCGCCAGGTGGAAATGGCATGGCAAGCCGTTCCACAGGACTACATCCAGCATCTCTACGATCGTCTCCATGGGAGCCAGAATGAGATTTTCACTCTGCAGCGGAGTGTGCGCTGATATGAAACTTCCTGGCAGATTAAAACTGTGTGCCCGACCGAGACTCGAACTCGGGACCTTTGCCTTTCGCGGGAAAGTGCTCTACCAACTGAGCTACCGAAGCACGACTCACGCCCGGTACTCACAGCTTTACTTCTGCCAGTACCTCGTCTCCTACCTTCCAAACTTTACAGAAGCTCTCCTGCGAACCTTCGCAGGAGAGCTTCTGTAAAGTTTGGAAGGTAGGAGACGAGGTACTGGCAGAAGTAAAGCTGTGAGTACCGGGCGTGAGTCGTGCTTCGGTAGCTCAGTTGGTAGAGCACTTGCCCGCGAAAGGCAAAGGTCCCGAGTTCGAGTCTCGGTCGGGCACACAGTTTTAATCTGCCAGGAAGTTTCGTCTCCATGGGAGAATAGCAGCCTGCATTGCTGCGAAAGGTGGATATACACTGTACTAGTGCCGACATTGTGCATGCTCTGTTGCCTGTGTCTATGTGCCTGTGGTTCTGTCAGTGTGATCATGTGATGTATCTGACCCCAGGAATGTGTCAATAAAGTTTCCCCTTCCTGGGACAATGAATTCACGGTGTTCTTATTTCAATTTCCAGGAGTGTATTTTGGGTAGCATCTTTAATGTCCGCAAGTCGATGACGGACATGGACCTGCTCTCCATCAGTACCACCCTTTGTTACTGGGGGATCGACTTTATGGGCCCCAAACACCACATTATGGCATTGGCTTACCGCTGGCTTTTGCAGTCCATATGACACCATGTTCGCTGCCATGTCTTCTGTAGCGTAAACCAACTACAATGCGTGTCCTATGTCAACACGTATGTGGATCCTAAACTAATACATGTTGCCCAAATATTCCCAACACGGTTACTCCTTGGTTGCTAACTTCAATCGGCATTCGGATACTTCATGTCAGCAGGGATTCTTTCCAGAGTCCGCTACAAGTCCCTAACACTGCCCTCTCTGAAAGGTGGCCTAGTACTCGTCAACGTGTGAGCATGATCCAGTGCTCTCTTAGTACTTGCCTTGCTATGTTGTAGCAATGGCGAGGGTCCTCCCCGTCTTTAACACGTATTCTCTTGGATATGCTCTGATCAGCTTCTCTCCAGCCACCGACTGACATATTGGTTTTCTCACCGTTATCATAATTTACTGAATCGAACCGAGCTACGTTCGGAACGATATTCCGATCACCTGTCCTTCCCATGCGAAGGACCGTCTTTTGTTTACATTGCCCTTCCCTTGCAGTGCCATAGAGACACAGCACGCAGAAGTTAACTGGAGGACGGTTTGGGGGTACGTCCAGGCACTCTTTTTACCATCAAACGTGTCTGCACTCTGTCGTTGTCAACAGTAAATTCCCGATCAGACGTCATACGGGACTGGCTACTTTGCTCGGACTGCCAACTCGACGACGACGAGTATTTTGTCACCTGCCCCTGAAATCTACATCTAAATCTACATTTATACTCCGCAAGCCACCCAACGGTGTGTGGCGGAGGGCACTTTACGTGCCACTGTCATTATCTCCCTTTCCTGTTCCAGTCGCGTATGGTTCGCGGGAAGAACGACTGTCTGAAAGCCTCTGTGCGCGCTCTAATCTCTCTAATTTTACATTCGTGATCTCCTCGGGAGGTATAAGTAGGGGGAAGCAATATATTCGATACCTCATCCAGAAACGCACCCTCTCGAAACCTGGCGAGCAAGCTACACCGCGATGCAGAGCGCCTCTCTTGCAGAGTCTGCCACTTGAATTTGTTAAACATCTCCGTAACGCTATCACGGTTACCAAATAACCCTGTGACGAAACGCGCCGCTCTTCTTTGGATCTTCTCTATCTCCTCCGTCAACCCGATCTGGTACGGATCCCACACTGATGAGCAATACTCAAGTATAGGTCGAACGAGTGTTCTGTAAGCCACCTCCTTTGTTGATGGACTACATTTTCTAAGGACTCTCCCAATGAATCTCAACCTGGTACCCGCCTTACCAACAATTAATTTTATATGATCATTCCACTTCAAATCGTTCCGCACGCATACTCCCAGATATTTTACAGAAGTAACTGCTACCAGTGTTTGTTCCGCTATCATATAATCATACAATAAAGGATCCTTCTTTCTATGTATTCGCAATACATTACATTTGTCTATATTAAGGGTCAGTTGCCACTCCCTGCACCAAGTGCCTATCCGCTGCAGATCTTCCTGCATTTCGCTACAATTTTCTAATGCTGCAACTTCTCTGTATACTACAGCATCATCCGCGAAAAGCCGCATGGAACTTCCGACACTATCTACTAGGTCATTTATATATATTGTGAAAAGCAATGGTCCCATAACACTCCCCTGTGGCACGCCAGAGGTTACTTTAATGTCTGTAGACGTCTCTCCGTTGATAACAACATGCTGTGTTCTGTTTGCTAAAAACTCTTCAATCCAGTCATATAGCTGGTCTGATATTCCGTAGGCTCTTACTTTGTTTATCAGGCGACAGTGCGGAACTGTATCGAACGCCTTCCGGAAGTCAAGAAAAATAGCATCTACCTGGGAGCCTGTATCTAATATTTTCTGGGTCTCATGAACAAATAAAGCGAGTTGGGTTTCACACGATCGCTGTTTGCGGAATACATGTTGATTCCTACATAGTAGATTCTGAGTTTCCAAAAACGACATGATACTCGAGCAAAAGACATGTTCTAAAATTCTACAAATGGGTCGTTTGATTCCAAAGCACCCCATCAATGACTGTTACCTACGAGTCCCTGCTGCTGCTCCAGACCTCACACTACCCTGTTGCAAAACATCACCCATTCATCTGAATATTTCTTTCACAATGGTCCACATACAGTCCTCGACGTCTGGAATCGGATTGTGATCGCGCACAATGCACCCACCCGGTCGCCACATTACTGACGAACCTTTGCAGGATATCTCAACAGTGTCTTTCTTGACCACTACTCGCCCTGCGGTTGGAAAGTGTCCCATACCCCATTTCATGACGCACCTCTGATCACCTTCTACGATACGGTACACCAACGAGTACAGGTCAACAAAATAAAATCAAATAAAAAGTAGATAAAAAACAAAAAGAAAGAAATACATAAAAAACTTGTTTCATGGCTGTTGGGATCTCTTATCCCTCATTCCTATCGCCCTTAAAAACTGGCGGTCGAAGGATTGCCACTTTTTGTTACCCTTTAGTCTTCTAGGTGGGGTGGTGGGGCAGGTATAGATGCAGTTGGGACGGCAACACCTGAAGAAAGATCAGTGTATTTTTGTTTGGTAGTGTCACAAGAGATGGTGTCCCATAGGTTTAGTACTGCTTTTTTGTTTTCTTCTGATAGGTACCCTTAATGTGCAAAGGAAGGGGGCGGGGGTAGCGTAAAAAAGAGGGGCCTATGTCTTTGATTAGTAGTCATAACGACTTCGGCTACGGATTCGAAATCCGCCACTGCTTTAATTCTGAATAACAATCATCAACAATGGCGACCGAAGACTTCTGGCATAAGAAGCCATCTTCGTTCTGCCAACGGCCATGCCAAAGAGGGCAGAGAATGGACAGAGGTTTAGGGCACCCTCTTGCCCTTAGGGCAGGAAACTACATATAAAAGGCGGAAGAATCAGTAATGGCCAACAGCACGAGGAGGCAGAAGATAATGGAAAACGTGTATCCACAGGACATGTGGGCTGCAACTGAAAAAAAAGACAAGTGTCATGATGATTTCTACGTTGGCGAAAGATTTCATACTAGTCGCCCATTCGGATATCTGGGAGGGTACTGCCAATGGTCGGTGACCTTGAAGAAAAGATTGAATAACCAATTGAAGGATAACACGTTCTACGAGTCGGCGCGTGGAATGTCAGAAGTTTGAAAATAGTAGGGAAGCTAGAAAATCTGAAAAAGGACAATTCTAAGACTCAATCCAGAAATACAGGGCGTCAGCGAAGTGAAATGGAAAGAAGACAAAGGTTTCTGGAGAGACGAGTATAGCGTAATATCAACATGGACAGAAAATGTTACAACGGTAGTGTGATTCATTGTGAGTAGGAAGGTAGGGCAGAGAGTGTGTTAGTGTGAACAGTTCAGTGATAGGGTTGTTCTCATCAGAATCAATAGCAAACCAACCCCAACAACAGTAGTTCAGGTATACACGCCAACATCGCGAGCCGAAGATGAAGAGACAGAGAAAGTGTATGGGGATATTGAATGGGTAATTCAGTACGTAAAGAGAGATGAAAAACTAATAGCCATGGGATGCGGCTGTAACGGAAGAATATGAGCTTGGTAGTAGGAATGAGAGAGGGGAAAGATTAATTGACTGCTGCAATAAATAACAAATATTCTGTTCAAGAATTACAAGAGTTCGAGGTGTACTTGCAAAAGGGTGGGAGATACAAGAAGATATCAATTGTATTACGTCATGATTAGGCAGAAATTCTGAAATGAGATGTTGGAATGCAAGGCGTACCCAGTTGCAGACAAGATCACAATTTAGTAATGGTAAAGAGTACGCTGAAGTTTCAGAAACTAGTCAGGAAGAATTAATGCACAAAGAAGTGGGATACGGAAGTACTAAGGAATGAAGTTCTCTGAGGCTATAGATATTGCAATAATGAATAGCTCAGTAGGCAGTCAAGTTGAAGAGAAATGGTCAGCTCCAAAAAGGGCCATCACAGAAGTTGTAGAGAAAGACGTAGGTACGAAGAAGCTAACTGCGAAGAAACCATGGATAACAGGAGGAGTATATCAGTTGATCGACGAAAGAAGGAAGTACAAAAACTTTGCGGAAAATTGAGAAATACAGAAGTACAAGTTACTGGGGAATCAAATAAATAGCAAGTGCAGACGAAATGGATGCATGAAAAATATGAAGGAATCGAAAAAGAAATGATTGTGGGAAGGACTGATTCAGGGCCGGCCCGTGTGACCGAGCGGTTCTAGGCGCTTCAGTCTGGAACCGCGCGACCGCTACGGTAGCAGGTTCGAATCCTGCCTCAGGCATGGATGTGTGTGATGTCCTTAGGTTAGTTAGGTTTAAGTAGTTCTAAGTTCTAGGGGACTGATGACCTCAGATGTTAAGTCCCATAGTGCTAAGAGCCGTTTTTTTTTTTTTTTTTTTTTTTTGACTGACCCAGGACATAGAAAAATCAATCTAACTTTCAATGGAGTTAAAAGCAAGGACGGTAACTTTAAGAGTGCAATAATAATTCCACTGTTAAATGCAGAGGAGAGAACGGATAAGGCCCGCAGCTCGTGGTCGTGCGGTAGCGTTCTCGCTTCCCGCGCCCGGGTTCCCGGGTTCGATTCCCGGCGGGGTCGGGGATTTTCTCTGCCTCGTGATGGCTGGGTGTTGTGTGATGTCCTTAGGTTAGTTAGGTTTAAGTAGTTCTAAGTTCTAGGGGACTGATGACCATAGATATTAAGTCCCATAGTGCTCAGAGCCATTTGAACCATTTGAACCAGAACGGATAAGGGGAAAGACAACATTGATGTCCTCTGTGAGAGGGCGGACTTACCTGATGACGTGATAGAAGAAGAATTAGGAGTCAACAGGGAAGAGACAGGGGATTCGGTATTAGAATCAGAATTTGGAAGAGCTCTGGAAGACTTAAAAACAAATAAGACAGAAAGGATGGATTATATTCCATCGGAATTTCTAAAATCATTGGCGGTAGTGGCAACAAAATGACAGTTTACGTTGATGTGTAGAATATATGAAACGGTCGATATAGCATTAGGCTTTCGGAAAAACGCCATCCACTTGATTCCCAAGATTGTAACGGCCGACAGGTGCGAGAATTACCTTAGAATTAGCCTATCAGCTCATGCACTCAGCCTGTTGACAAGAATAATATAGAGCAGAATGGAAAAGAAAATTGAGGATGTTTTAGATACCGATCTATCTGGCTTTAGGGAAGGTAAAGGCACTAGAGATGCCATTCTGACGTCGCGATTGATAGTGGAAGCGAGACTAAAAGAAAAATCAAGACACGGTCACAGGATTAGTCGACCTGGAAAAAGCGTTCGACAACGTAAAATGGTGCAAGATGTTCGAAATTCGGAGAAAGATAGGGGTAAGCTATGCAGAGAGACGGGTAATATAGAATATGTACAAGAGCCAAGAAAGAAACGCTCGGATAAAAAAGGGTGTAAGGAAGGGATATAGTTCTTCCCCCCTAATGTTCAGTCTGTACATCCATGAAGCAATGAAGGAAATAGAAGAAAGGTTCAGGATTGGAATTAAAATTCAAGGTGAAAGGATATCAATGATACGATTCGCTGATGACGTGAAGAAGAATTACATAATATGCTGAATAGAAGGAACAGTCTAATAAGTACAGGATATGAACTGAGAGTAAATCGAAGAAATACGAAAGTAATGAGAAGTAGCAGAAATCACAACAGCGAGAAACTTAACATCAGGATTGATGGTCACAAAGTTGATGAAGTAAAGGGATTCTGTTGCCTAAGCAGCAAAATAACCAATGAAGGACGGAGTAAGGAGGGCATCAAAAGTAGACTAGCACTGGCAAAAAGGGCATTCCTGGCCACCAGAAGTCTACTATTATCACACATAGGCCTTAATTTCAGGAAGAAATTTCTGAGGATGAACCTGTGGAGCGCAGCATTTTGTGGTAGTGAAACATGGAATTTGGGAAAACCGGAACAGAAAAGAATCGAAGCATTTGAGATGTGATGCTATAGGCGAATTTTGAAAATTACGTGGACTGATTAGGTAAGGAATGAGAAGGTTCTGCTCAGAATGGGAGAGGAAAGGAATATGTGGAAAACACTGACAAGGAGAAAGTAGAGGATGATAACACATCTGTTAAGACATCAGGGGACGACTTCCATGGTAGTAGAGGTAGCTGTAGAGAGTAGAAATTGTAGAGGAAGAAAGAGATTGGGATACATCGAGCCAATAATTGAGGAAGTATGTTGCAAGTGCTACTCTGAGATGGAAAGGGTAGACCAGGAGAGGAATTTGTGGCGAGCCGCATCACAACAGTCAGAAAACTGCTGATGACTCAAAGAAATAAAGCGACAGCACTTCAGAAAAAGGTAGTTTATTTTAAGTTATTAGCTGCAAGCGAGAATTGAGTAATTATTGCTGTGCAAGGATTTCATTGTGTCCGATAATACTTATGCTAGTAATCAGGAAGGACTATCAATCATTTATTCAGGTTTCTAATTAGACCTCTCCATTTAGATTAGTTAAACAGTCCCTCATTACAAACACAAGAAAGAGATTTTTGTAATATAAATAATTTATAGAAGCAGACATTATCGAGTATTATAATGCGTAGACAGAGAATGTTGATTGTTCGCGTTAGATGGAGTTTACTTTTGTGTCATTAAAAGGTTTGTGTTGGAAAGTACTTCCTTTTGTCATTTATAAACATTTCGCAAAAGTATATCCCCAAGGCTCAAAACAATACGTCCGGTAAAGTTGCCCTAAAATTACCAAATATGCAGCGACCAATCGCAAAATCATGTTTTATTTATTCACTTTTGCAAATCGATTTCAAGTAATTAACAGCCATCGTCGGTGCTTTCAACTACTCAGGACACGTATAGGTTGAAAGCACAGATGATGGCTGTTAATCAGTTGAAATCGATTTGCAAAAGTGAATAAATAAAACATGATTTTGCGTCTGGTTGCTGCATATCTGGTAATTTTGTGGTTTACGGTCGCTGCACGACTTGGTAACCACATGGAGACCACCATTCAAAATTTGCCCCGTCACGCCTTGTACTCTTACGTGCCAAATAACTAAAAATTTTGAAGAGAGGATAAAAAAATAATTTGCTAAAATAGCAACTTAAATAAAACAAGAATACGAAGGCAAACTGGCGTGCAGAAACGTATTTCAGATCATCAATCTTGTATTGCAGCCATATTGTAGGACAGTCAGGCTTCTATTGCAAGGTAATTATTTACTGTAAGGCGTAAACGAACATTTTTTCACAGAATATTACGATCAATTTACAACTCGAGAAATTTCATGTAAATTCAACAGATGCGTTTTTGTAATAGTGCAAGTTACATAACAGTAGTTCTGAGTGTTCTTGTGTATCGTTTTTTATGCAGTCTGATGTACATAGAGTATGATGCATTTCTGACTAATAAAAATCACTTTCATAAAAAGTAAATTGCATAGACAAGCTTTTGTTCTTCTGGATATGAATTTGTAATCGGAAGTTTAGAACTCATACAGTTTCGAGACTGTCAGCGAGAAATTCAATTACACACTATTTCAGAATACAACCAGTACTGAAGAGTTATCTCATACGAGGAGCTGGTGGGGAAAATGAAAGACAGCCATGTATGTTTTTAGCAACTTACGCGAAGCGCTCATAGCCAATCAGAAGACCGCCCAACCGCGACAGCAGCGGAAGTGTTGCAGCTGTGTTAGCCAAATCCATAACACTTTTACCGTCACCTAATCGCCACGAAAGGGTGCTGGTTACATAATTACGACCTCGAGATAAAGTAGCAAGGCAAGTAGTGAAAACATGTGGATTCGACGCCGTTGAATAAGGCGCAGATGCGATCAGCATCGGGCAAGGCGAGTCAGAGTACATTTTTGGGACGGACTGGTGTGGCGTCAGCAGATTATGCTTGTGAGAGGCGAACTGACAGTGGAGCATGTTACCAAAATCCCCTGGAAAAGTTAGGGATTTTGGAACACGTATTGTGTTCGAGTATAATGACTTTTCTGGAGACTAGAAATCTACTCTGTAGGAATCAGCATGGGTTTCGAAAAAGACGGTCATGTGAAACCCAGCTCGCGCTATTCGTCCACGAGACTCAGAGGGCCATAGACACGGGTTCACAGGTAGATGCCGTGTTTCTTGACTTCCGCAAGGCGTTCGATACAGTTCCCCACAGTCGTTTAATGAACAAAGTAAGAGCATATGGACTATCAGACCAATTGTGTGATTGGATTGAGGAGTTCCTAGATAACAGGACGCAGCATGTCATTCTCAATGGAGAGAAGTCTTCCGAAGTAAGAGTGATTTCAGGTGTGCCGCAGGGGAGTGTCATAGGACCGTTGCTATTCACAATATACATAAATGACCTGGTGGATGACATCGGAAGTTCACTGAGGCTTTTTGCAGATGATGCTGTGGTATATCGAGAGGTTGTAACAATGGAAAATTGTGCTGAAATACAGGAGGATCTGCAGCGAATTGACGCATGGTGCACGGAATGGCAATTGAATCTCAATGTAGACAAGTGTAATGTGCTGCGAATACACAGAAAGATAGATCCTTTATCATTTAGCTACAAAATAGCAGGTCAGCAACTGGAAGCAGTTAATACCATAAATTATCTGGGAGTACGCATTAGGAGTGATTTAAAATGGAATGATCATATAATGTTGATCGTCGGTAAAGCAGATGCCAGACTGAGATTCATTGGAAGAATCCTAAGGAAATGCAATCCGAAAACAAAGGAAGTAGGTTACAGTACGCTTGTTCGCCCACTGCTTGAATACTGCTCAGCAGTGTGGGATCCGTACCAGATAGGGTTGATAGAAGAGATAGAGAAGATCCAACGGAGAGCAGCGCACTTCGTTACAGGATCATTTAGTAATCGCGAAAGCGTTACGGAGATGATAGATAAACTCCAGTGGAAGAGTCTGCAGGAGAGACGCTCAGTAGCTCGGTACGGGCTTTTGTCAAAGTTTCGAGAACATACCTTCACCGAAGAGTCAAGCAGTATATTGCTCCCTCCTACGTATATCTCGCGAAGAGACCATGAGGATAAAATCAGAGAGATTAGAGCCCACACAGAGGCATACCGACAATCCTTCTTTCCACGAACAATACGAGCATGGAATAGAAGGGAGAACCGATAGAGGTACTCAAGGTACCCTCCGCACACACCGTCAGGTGGCTTGCGGAGTATGGATGTAGATGTAGATGTAGAGCCTGTAAAGACAAAACGTAGTGGGACAGCTTACATTTTATATGACTCTGTGGTGTCTGTTCTTTCGGACATGACCGAAAGAACAGACATCACGCTGAATCTGCAGCTGTTGCACGGGTCCCGATGCAGCTGACATTAGTGATGCCCCGTCACTTTCCTTTCCTTCCCCCCCCCCCTCCCCCCCTTCGATTGACGTGTAGTGTGGCAGAATGCAATAGTCGACTAGCCCTTCATAAAGGACACTTGAGTTGGTGTGAAGACTGAAGCCATGACTGGAAACGACTGATAGGCAGTGATGAATCGCACTAGACACTGGAAAGCGTTACCTGTCCTTATATGTAGTGCCAACGGTGAAATATGGAGAAGGTGGTGTTAAGGTAGGAGGTGTTTTTCGTGGTTAATGTGTGATCCCCTTAATGTGCTAAATAAACGGAACAGTGGAATGTTGGGAGAGTCCACTTGAAGGAAAATAATCCAGGCAGGCGAACAATCATAGGGCACGCGCGGCTAACTATCGTACGGCGAGAGAGCAAAAAAATGGCTCTGAGCACTATGGGACTTAACTTCTAAGGTCATCAGTCCCCTAGAACTTAGAACTACTTAAACCTAATTAACCCAAGGACATCACACACATCCATGCCCGAGGCAGGATTTGAACCTCCGACCGTAGCGGTCGCGCGGTTCCAGACTGTAGCGCCTAGAACCGCTCGGCCACCTCGGCCGGCCTGCGGAGAGACTTTTCGAACACACCGTATATTATATTTGCCCTAAAATAAAATTGTTTTATCAAAACAAGAAAAAAGGAGAAAATTACTAATATGTCGTTATAGCGGTAGGCGGTCAGGGGTTAATGATACTGATAATTACGTTTTCGAAAGATTTTAACGTAAACTATTTCGTAAGTAATTGTTATTATATGCTTGCAACTCTGCTTAATAGATTTTGTAACACAAAGTAACTTTCATACTTTGTAAATCGCCATTACCGTAGAACTGGTTGGTGTGAAGACTGGCGCCATGACTGGAAACGACTGATAGGCAGTGATGAATCACACTAGACACTGGGAAACGTTACCTGTCCTTATATGTAGTGCCAACGGTGAAATATGGAGAAGGTGGTGTTAAGGTAGGAGGTGTTTTTCGTGGTTAATGTGTGATCCCCTTCATGTGTTAAATGCGGAACTACACTCCTGGAAATGGGAAAAAGAACACATTGACACCGGTGTGTCAGACCCACCATACTTGCTCCGGACACTGCGAGAGGGCTGTACAAGCAATGATCACACGCACGGCACAGCGGACACACCAGGAACCGCGGTGTTGGCCGTCGAATGGCGCTAGCTGCGCAGCATTTGTGCACCGCCGCCGTCAGTGTCAGCCAGTTTGCCGTGGCATACGGAGATCCATCGCAGTCTTTAACACTGGTAGCATGCCGCGACAGCGTGGACGTGAACCGTATGTGCAGTTGACGGACTTTGAGCGAGGGCGTATAGTGAGCATGCGGGAGGCCGGGTGGACGTACCGCCGAATTGCTCAACACGTGGGGCGTGAGGTCTCCACAGTACATCGATGTTGTCGCCAGTGGTCGGCGGAAGGTGCACGTGCCCGTCGACCTGGGACCGGACCGCAGCGACGCACGGATGCACGCCAAGACCGTAGGATCCTACGCAGTGCCGTAGGGGACCGCACCGCCACTTCCCAGCAAATTAGGGACACTGTTGCTCCTGGGGTATCGGCGAGGACCATTCGCAACCGTCTCCATGAAGCTGGGCTACGGTCCCGCACACCGTTAGGCCGTCTTCCGCTCACGCCCCAACATCGTGCAGCCCGCCTCCAGTGGTGTCGCGACAGGCGTGAATGGAGGGACGAATGGAGACGTGTCGTCTTCAGCGATGAGAGTCGCTTCTGCCTTGGTGCCAATGATGGTCGTATGCGTGTTTGGCGCCGTGCAGGTGAGCGCCACAATCAGGACTGCATACGACCGAGGCACACAGGGCCAACACCCGGCATCATGGTGTGGGGAGCGATCTCCTACACTGGCCGTACACCACTGGTGATCGTCGAGGGGACACTGAATAGTGCACGGTACATCCAAACCGTCATCGAACCCATCGTTCTACCATTCCTAGACCGGCAAGGAAACTTGCTGTTCCAAGAGGACAATGTACGTCCGCATGTATGCCGTGCCACCCAACGTGCTCTAGAAGGTGTAAGTCAACTACCCTGGCCAGCAAGATCTCCGGATCTGTCCCCCATTGAGCATGTTTGGGACTGGATGAAGCGTCGTCTCACGCGGTCTGCACGTCCAGCACGAACGCTGGTCCAACTGAGGCGCCAGGTGGAAATGGCATGGCAAGCCGTTCCACAGGACTACATCCAGCATCTCTACGATCGTCTCCATGGGAGAATAGCAGCCTGCATTGCTGCGAAAGGTGGATATACACTGTACTAGTGCCGACATTGTGCATGCTCTGTTGCCTGTGTCTATGTGCCTGTGGTTCTGTCAGTGTGATCATGTGATGTATCTGACCCCAGGAATGTGTCAATAAAGTTTCCCCTTCCTGGGACAATGAATTCACGGTGTTCTTATTTCAATTTCCAGGAGTGTATATGAACATGTTCTGCAGCGTTACACGTGCAGTACAGTAGTGGAACTGTTCGGAGAGTAGGATAGTTTCTATCAGCATGACAATGCACCATGTCACAAAGCAGCAGTTTGGACAATGGTGTGCGGAGAATAGCATTCCTGAAATGGACTGGCCTGCCCAGACTTCCGATCTTATCCAAATGGAATACCTCTGGGCTGAGGTAGAGCCTCAACCGCCTGCCAAAACCCAGCGTCCGACGTATCTATCTTCTCTGTCTTCGGCTCTTCAAAAATGGCCTATTAATGCTCGACATACATTGAGACAGGTCAGTGAAAATATCTGAGGCGGTATTCAAGCCACCGTAAAGGTCAATGGGAGTAGCAGTTAGCAAGTGGATAGGCACGTGAATGGGCATGATATTCTTAATGGGAACTGTGTTGGTAGGACACGCATTGTAAAGTGAGATGAAATGGTGTTTGGTTGCTAATGTTTGAGCAGTGGAATTATTGACAACTATATAATTTTTGGAACTGTATGTAACATGAATAAGGTAAAATTTTTTTAATTACGTTGTTTGCTCTTTAACGAAATCTTTCGTTTTGCTAACCCTATGCCTCCTAGTAGTTAGAGTCTGTAGTAATTAGAATCTTTTTATTTAGCTGGCTGTTGCTGCTACTTGCTGTAATTGCTGTACTTCGTGTTATGAAGATTTTCTGTGAGATAAGTGATTTATGAAAAAGAATTGGGCTTGCATATTGTGGGTAATAAATGAATAGGTTAAGTTTAAGTTGTCTTTGACACTATCGGGATTCGTGACTGAAATGAGTTTAGGCAAGTAGCAGAGTTGGAGGTAGTTTCATATTTCTTTAATTTCATATTTTCTGGATTTGTATGGTTATTGTCAGGATTTATTGCAAATTCATGGCCATTCTTTTTGTTAATTATTCGAAGTCATGTTGCCAATGTACAGCGTTGGGCTTGTATATTGGGGTTAAGTTTGAGTTGTCTATAGAAAGGGAAAATTTTGTAGGTCAGTGCTTAATAAAAATAATTAAAGAGGTAGTTTCATGTGTTATACTGGAAGTGAGGAAACAAAATGAATATCAAATACAATGAAGGTGAACTCATATGTTTACTACAGACAAGCAGACTAGGGAATTAATTCAGGTGTGGGCTTGATTGCAATTAAGAAAATTACACACCATGTCACAAATAGTAAACGAACTTGGAACGGAACAGCAGGGCTTTATTGAAATACAAATAAAAGATACTCTATGGAAATGGATAAAGTATGTATAACAGATTGTTCACATTCTGATGAGGCACTAGAAGATCACAACTAACAGTTACAAAAGCTGATAACAGGAAATGACACAACTTGATAATTGATGTTTTCAATACGACAGACGGGAAGAAAACTGTAGGACAGCTTCTCAGTGGGACGATTACAGAATGACAAAAATCAGACGTTAGTAAAGTTTGGAGATAAGCAAAGTACGTTTCCTCATAACGGATTCTTCCATGACAAAATAAAGAGAAAACGGTCTCGTGATGGTGCAAACTCAGCAAGAAAAGTAGTTGATAGTGATTGGTTGAATAACCAAAAAATTGTTCAGTATGGGACAATCCTAAATAAGTGTAGAAGTGCAAGTGACGGTATACTTGGAAGAATCCACATACACTGGGGTCGTGGTGGCCGTGCGGTTCTAGGCGCTCCAGTCCGGAGCCGCGCTGCTGCTACGGTCGCAGGTTCGAATCCTGCCTCGGGCATGGATGTGTGTGATGTCCTTAGGTTAGGTAGGTTTAAGTAGTTCTAAGTTCTAGGGGACTGATGACCACAGCAGTTGAGTCCCATAGTGCTCAGAGCCATTTTGAGCCACATACACTGGTACGCCGTACTTAAGGACGAAAGCGAAGTGCCGCTGCCAAGCCCTATGTCTCGATGTAACTTAGACCACACGTAAAAAGAAAAGCCACAGTATGGTACAGAAGGCAGCTAAAAGAAATACAAGTCAGCTGCAACAACAACAGTTGTGGAGCGTCATAAAAAGTTACTTTATGGAACGTAACTTGATCTCAGGCGGTCTAAGTAGACATTCGTACGCGCCCTTTCTGGCAAACACTCTGCCGGCTCTTATGGTGTAGACACCACTGGATATTCGACAGTGTACGAGTATGTGGCTGCAACACGATGGTTGTCCAGTTCACTCGTCCCGTGTTGCAACGCAAATTCTGAATGGAAACTTTCCAGGACGCTGGATAGCACAAAATTCTATTGTCAAATGGCCTGTGATGTCCACCGAGTTGACTCTTCTTGATTTCTTTCTTTGGGGAGCAAACATGTAGTCTATGACGAAGCCCTAAGTACAAAAAAAAAATTGTTCAAATGGCTCTGAGCACTATGGGACTTAACATATGAGGTCATAAGACCCCTAGAACTTAGAACTACTTAAACCTAACTAACCTAAGGACATCATACACATCCATGCCGGAGGCAGGATTCGAACCTGCGACCGTAGCGGTCGCGCGGTTCCAGACTGAAGCGCCTAGAACTGCCCCAAGTACACCAGACGATATGTGTCGTCGAATGGCCAGTGCATGCTCTACCATATCATCCACTGTAATTACATTTGTTCATCGTTCTTTCGAACGGCGATTACAGATGTCCCTTTCTGTCCATGGTCAACAGTTTTCAACACATGCTTAAATAGAGGATAAAGTTATTTTTTTGAAAGACAAAAATTATGTTAAGTGATTTGGGTGGTTACCAAATCATTGTTGGTAAATGGTTAAATTCATTTACGAGTGTATGAAATTAAATTGCAGTGTCAAATAAGTCTACATCATCTACTGCACGTAGCTGGTAACACTGTCGTTACTGGCTCACGTTCAATATGAAACGACGTTTACTTAAAAAAGAATATTTATTTTACACAGTATCACATTATTGCACTTAGGATATTCCGACACTGTAGAAACATACCGTCTTCCTCTCAACAACACATGGGCACTAGAACAAACCTAGGAGACTTTGGTACCATTGTAAATCACCTCATTCACTGGAAGCGTGCCACCAGAAACTTCGTCGGTCCGTGCGTGGTAGTGTTAGTTCCCAGTGTGTCCCAAAGAGCCGCTCACGAAAATGCGTTTTTTTGACACACTCATACCTCGGATTATACTGATCGCAGAGAGAAGGGGTCGAGTGTTTTGGACAGCCCTTGGCCTAGCGACCATTTGTGTACCTAGTGGAACAACAGCCGCACTGTACAAGGGGCGTTTGAAAAGTCCGTGCAAAGTCCGAGAGATGGCACCACCGGCGCGTATCGAGGTCATGTTTAGTTAGCAGCATCTTTGGAAAGAACTCACACCAAGTTTCGGCCATATTGGTCTATTTCTTTGTGTTTGGCATTTGTGTGAATCAAGGACGTCGAATGATTGTCAAAAAATGGACGAAAAAGAATTTCGTGTGGTGATTAAACATTACTTTATGAAAAACAAAACGGCTCAGGAGAGTAAAGAGATTCTTACTGAACACTACGGTGACTCTGCACCTTCGACTAGAACAGTTCATAAGTGGTTTCAAAATTTTCGGAGTGGCCATAATGGGTACAAGTGATGCCGTACGTTCTAGACGCCCTGTGGACGTTACGACTCCAGAAATCATTGATAAAATCCATGATATGGGGATGGATGACAGAAGAGTTAAGGTGCGTGAAATTGCTAGTGCTGTGGGAATTTCGAATGACCGGATACATAATACGTTGCGTAAACATTTGGACATGAGAAAGCTATCCGCAAGATGGGTTCCGCTATTGTTCACGCTTGACCAAAAACGGAATCGTGTGAAGTGTTGCAAGGATGCTTTGCAGCTGTTCAGCAAGAATCCACAGGACTTTAAGCATCGTTTCGTTACTGTGGATGAAGCGTGGATACATTACTATACTCCTGGGACCAAAGGACAATCTAAACAACGGGTTAGCAAGGGAGAATCTGCACCAAAAAAGGCGAAGACCATTCTTTCGGTCAGACTGTCTTTTGGGATTCGCAAGGGATAATCCTCATCGACTATCTGGAAAAGGGTAAAACTATTACAGGTGCATATTATTCATCGTTACTGGAGCGTCTGAAACCGAGCTGCAAGAAAAACGACGGCGATTGGACCGCAAAAAAGTCCTTTTCCATCACGACAATGCATCAGTACACACCTCAGCAGTTGTGGTCGCAAAATTAATGGAAATAGGATTCCAACTCGTTTCACATCCCCTCTGTTCTTCCTCGGACTACTGTTTGTTCCCAAATTTGAGGAAATGGATGGAGGGGCAAAGATTTTATTCAAACGAGGAGGTGATCGTAGCAACTAATAGCAATTTTTCAGACTTGGACAAATCCTATTAGTCGGAAGGGATCAACAAATTAGAACAGCGTTGGACGACGTGTATAAGTCTAATAGGAGAAAAATAAAAAAGGTTTACCCCAAACACGTAAGTAGTTTTCATTTTTGCATGGACTTTTCAAACGCCCCTCGTAGCTGTCCCACAGTAAATGGTCAAAAATTAAAAAAAAAAATGGTTCAAATGGCTCTGAGCACTATGGGACTTAACATCTGAGGTCATCAGTCCCCTAGAACTTAGAACTACTTAAACCTAACTAACCTAAGGACATCAAACACATCCATGCCCGAGGCAGGATTCGAACCTGCGACCGCGCGGTTCCAGACTGAAATGCCTAGAACCACTCGGCCACCACGACCGGAAAAAATTTGAACATGTCACAGATCCCCCAACCCAGGCAAACTGAGAAGATCGATGGGTGCTTTTGCTTTAGGGCGGATCTTAGGCAGCTTACAGAAGAACCATTTGTTCATGGGCGGTCCCCGAGAAAACTAAAAAACAATGAATTTTGGGTACATAGATCTTAGAAACTTTTTTCGATATCCTTTCCCCGTTAACTAGACGCAGAGCAATACAGTTACCGTACTCGTGCACGTAATATCCGGTCTGAGAAGTGGATATAGTTTCAGCTGCTGCAGTGAACAAATGGTGAGGGTCGAGGGTCATCGCAAGGTGTTCTAAGGTTACAAAAACATGTTTTACTCAGCATTTTTCACCAAGAAATCATTACGACGCGCTGTCTCTGAACAACGTGTACTTCACAGGTAAACGGTTTTGCCCAGAGTCGTACAGCAGTGACAAAAACGGGCTAAAAAGCATCTTATCATACCGGAAAACAACTTAAAATGATTACCAAAAATTTTGTAAAATTGGAAAGACTCCAAATACAGTAAGGTTTTACTTGATTGGAATACAAATAATAAGCCGGGGGTATTCAGTGAATTGCGATCAATGAACGAAGTATCCGGAAGGAATGTAAAGGAAACGGTTTGGTGCTAACCTTACATTATGCGTACTTTTTCTTGTATATACAGTATGTGCCGAAGTATATAAATATGTCGAAAAATACAAATAAATTGCCAATAATCTACTGGCCCATAGGATTCCTTTTATATGAGAAATACAGGTGGACTGATAAGGCAGATAAAGAAGAGATTTTTCGCAGAATCGGCGAAGAAAGTAATATATTGGAAACACCGGCAACAGCAAGGGACAGAATGATAGGAAACCTGTTAAGGCATCAAACAATAACTTCCATGATACTAGAAGGAGCTGTAGGGAGTAAAAACCGTAGAGGCAGACAGAGATCGGAATACGTGAAGCAAAAAATTTAGGCCATAGGTTGCAGAAGCTACTCTGAAGCGAAAATGTTGGCACAGGAAAGGAATTTGTAGTGGGTCACATAAACCAGTCAAAAAAAGGAGAAAAAGGTGAATATATCTCCGCGCTTTTTTGTGCTGAACGGGAGTAGCAGAGAGACAGTGACAGTGAAAAAGGGAGGAGACACTGCCAGTGAAAGAAAAGATAAAGGACATAGTGAGGGTGGGAGACAGAAATGTCAGTGAAAAATGGTTCAAATGGCTTTGAGTACTAAGGAACATAACTTCTGATGTCATCAGTCCCCTAGAACTTAGAACTACTTAAACCTAACTAACCTAAGGGCAGCACACACATCCATGCCCGAGGCAGGATTCGAACCTGCGACCGCAGCGATCGCGCGGCTCCAGACTGTAGCGTCTAGAACCACTCGACCACTCCGGCCGACAGTGTCAGTGAAAGAGAAACAATAATGGATGATGGCAATAGCAGTGAGAGCCAAAGAAAGAGGAGATGTCGACGGTTAGAGATAGTGGCAGTGGGAGCAAAAGAGAGAGTAGAAAGTGGAAATGAAAAATACAGATGAGTGGAGACAATACATAGGCTTGAGGTGTTTGGACCCTCCCAGAACGGCGAACTTTAACACATAGGTATAGGGGACGGCTCGTTTTGTACTGATAATTTAAACATGTGGGGGTAAGGGAAAAAATAAATTTGACCCACAGAATTTTCGTACTTACGAGGTATGGTGGAGTCGGGGGCAGTGGGAATGAATGAAAGAAGGAAACAGTGTAAGTGAGAGAAGAGACAGTGACAGTGGGATATACTATAAATCAATGGCAGAGAACAGTAGAAAGTAGGAGAGAGACATGTTCAGCGGCAGTGACTGAGATGCTGAGTAAGAACGCATAACTACAAAGTAAGACTGAATAAAAGGATTTAGAATGTTCTGTGTTAAGAGAGTGGGAATATGTTCGCATGACAAATTTTTTTGCGAGGAGTGAGGCAGCTGGTTCCCCATTTTTCTGACAGAGGCATTAAAAGAGTAAAGTATTCGCCTTTCCTGTGCTCCGACAGGAGCACTTTTCCCTTGATTTATAAAATATATTCGAGTTCTATCCTTGCCTTTTGGACAATGACACCGTTTCGGGTAGGGCTTGGATAACAACCAACCTCTCAAGTTTTTTTTAAAAATATTTGACTGCTTTCTTTACTAAAAGAACACGTTAATAAACGACGAACTACAAACGTCTTTAATGTTATCTTAGAATGAAAGCCAGATAAATTATTCTTCCGTTTACCGAACCTACAAGATACAATAATGCTGAGTTTTTCACAGACATTCAATTGACTCTTCCTGCATTATCATACTCAAATGTCTGCATCTTTAAAATATTTATATTACAAAAATCTCTTTTCTTGAATTCGTAACACAGGACTGTTGAACTAATCTAAATGGGGAGAGCTAATTAGAATCCTTAATAAATCATTGATAGTTGTCCCTGATTACCAGCATAAATTGGACACAATGAAACCATTGCACAGCAATAATTACTCAATTCGCGCTTGCAGCTAATAACTCGAAATAAACTAGCTTTTTGTAAAGTGCTGTCTCTTTTTTTTTTTTTTTTGAGTCATCAGTTTTCTGACTGTTTTGATGCGGCTAGCCAGAAATTCCTCTCCTACCCTTTGCATCTCAGAGTAGCACTTGCAACATACTTCCTCAATTATTTGCTCAATGTATCCCAACCTATTTCTTCCTCTATAATTTTTACTCTCTACAGCTCCCTCTAGTACCATGGAAGTAGTTACCTGATGTCTTAACAGATGTGTTATCATCCTCTACCTTCTCCTTGTCAGTGTTTTCCACGTATTCCTTTCCTCTCCCATTCCGCGCAGAACCTCCTCATTCCTCTTCTTGTCAGTCTACCTAATTTTCAACATTCTTCTGTAGTACTATATTTCAGATGCTTAGATTCTCTTCTGTTCCGGGTTTCCCACAGTCCATACAATACTGTGCTCCAAACCTATATTCTCAGAAATTTCTTCTTGATTGCGAGGCCTATGCTTGATACTAGTAGACTTGTCTTGACCTGGAATGTCCTTTTTGCCATTGCTAGTCTGCTTTTGATGCCCTCCTTACTCCATCTGCCATTGGTTTATTTGCTGCCTAGGTAGCAGAATTCCTAAAATTCATCTACTTCTTGACCATCAATCCTGATGTTAAGTTTTTCGCTGTTCTCATTTATCCTTCTTCTCATTACTCTCGTCTTTCTTCAATTTACTGTCTATTGACATTATGTATACATTACACTGTTCATTCCATTCAGAAGATCATGCAATTTATCTTCACTTTCACTCAGGATAGCAATGTCATCAGCGAATCGTATCATTGATATCCTTTCACCTTGAATTTTAGTTCCACTCCTGAACTTTTCTCTTATTTCCATCATTTCTTCTTCAATGCACAAACTGAGCAGTAGGGGCGAAAGAGCACATCCCTGTCTTACACCCTTTTTTAATCTCAGCATTTCCTCCTTCGTCGTCCACCCTTATTGTTCCCTACTGGCTCTTGTACCTACTGTAAATTACCCGTCACTCCCTATAGCTGACACCTATTTTTCTTACAATTTCGAACATCTTGCACTATGGTACACGATCGAACGTTTTTTCCAAATAGGTGTCTTCCATTATCAACCGCAACGTCCAAGTTGCCTCTCTGGTGCCTATACCTGCCCTAAAGGCAGGCCTCAATTTTCTTTTCAATTCTTTCGTATATTATTCTCTCAAATAACTTCGATACATTAGCTATTAAGCTTATTGTGCGATAATTCTCGCCCTTGTCAGCTCTTGCAGTCTTCGCAAATGTGTGGATGATATTTTGCTGAAAGTCAGATGGTAAGTCGCCAAACTCATACATTCTACACACCAACTTGAATAGTCGTTTAGTTGCCACTTCCCCCAATGATTTTAGAAATTCTGGTAGAATGTTAGCCATCTCTTGTCCCTTATAGAATCTTAAGTCCTGCAAAGCTCTCTTCAATTCTAATTCTAATACTGGATCCCCTACCTCTTCTGTATCGACTCCTGTTTCTTCTTCTATCACATCAGACAAATCTTCACCCTCATAGAGGCTTTCAATGTACTCTTTCCACCTATCACCTCTGCATTTAACAATGGAATTCCCGTTGCACTTTTAAGTTAGCACCCTTGTTTTGTTTTGACTTCCATATATGCTGCGTCAGTCCCTCCGACAAACATTTCTTTTGCGATTTCTTCACATTTGTCGTGCGCCAATTTCGTCTTAGCTTCCCTGCACTTCCTATTTATTTCATTCCTCAGCGACTTGTATTTCTGTATTCCTGAGTTTCCCGGAACGTTTTAGTACTCCCTCCTTTCATCGATCAACTGAAGCATTTCTTCTGTTACCCATGATTTCTTCTCAGTTACCTTCTTTGTACCTACTTTTCCCTTTCCAACATCTGTGATGGCTCTTTTTAGAGATGCCCATTCCTCTTCAATTTTACTGCCTACTGAACTACTTCTTACTGCCGCCATCTCGTCATTTCTTTGTAGTTCCGTATCCCACTTCTTTGTGTATTGATTCTTACTGTCTTAAACTTCATCCTACTCTTCATCACTACTATATTGTGATCTGAGTCAACTTCTATCTGCGCCTGGATACGCCTTACAATCCAGTATCTGATTTCGGAACCTCTGTCCGACCACGATGTAATCTAACTGAAGTCTTCCTGTATACCTCCTCCACTTGTGATTACTGAACAGAGTATTCGCTATTACGACCTGAAATTTATTATGGAACTCAATTAGCCTTTCTCGTCTCCCATTTCTTGTCCAAAGCCCACAATCGGCGGCGACGAGTGAAAATGTGTACCGCGTAAGGTCCCAATGCAGCTGACAGCAATCATCCCTCCCCTCTCCTTTCCTTCCTTTTTCTACCTTCAATTTTCCTACAATGTATAACAGTTGCGGATTCTGTGTGGTGTCTGTTCTTTCGGACATATCATATTCACATATTCATATAGTTTATTGTGGTATTCAATAGATCACTGGAGTTTCTAAATTAATCATTGGCTTGTATTGGGTTGATGATGTACTGTGCAACTAGGATACGATAGCCATCTCTCCGCTTGCCTATATTGTTAGTTGTCGTCAGCAATTTGTTTTTTTTTTCGTAGAATGTTGATGTAAATAGTCTGTAATTGATTAATATAAATAATAATCGGTTTATGTTTCATTTGCAGTTTCATTTGGAGCAGTTCACTGATTTATTCTAGTGACTGAATGAACAGCTATATAATATTATTACTGCAATTTCCCGCCTTACAATTCTATGTTAGGGTATTTCAAGACAGCGATTCAGTTGCGTAATTCGCAGTTAATATAGAGGTTTCACAATCTCACACACTGCGGGACATTGCACTGGAAAGAAAGGGGATGAAGATTGGTTGTGTTTTACCTCTCTCCGTAAGGGAGGATTATTATATAACAGGTGAATTTGAAATGAAATAAGACATTGAACTTGGTAGAAAATTTACGTTATACAGACGTGTGCGGAGGGGGTAATTTAACTATGTGGGGCAAATAAAACGGTCCGGAGAATGGAGTTCAAGGATACAAAGATACATACCAGAGGAAGTAAATACAGAACTAAGCTGACTACAGCAGATATTGAAAGTGACCACCATTCTTCACTTTTGGGCTCTAGTCAGCAGTTCGCTTAAGGCGGATCGAAGCTGGACTGCTGGAATTGCTATAGTCTCATTCGAAATGTTCTGCTGCAGTTCTTGAAGACTATGAAGGTTGATGCGGTACACCTTAGATTTGAGGGATCCCCACACTGACAGATCAGGTGACTTGGGTGGTCAACTAGGGCCGCGACAAGATTGACCTCTTCTAACAAGTCTGTCAGGTGTGAAGATAAATGTGCTCCAATGACTGACCGGCTGTATTGGCAGTTGGTCCGTCCAGTTGGAAGTAACTGTACGTGTTTACCTCATCCATGAATGATGCCACAAGTAGTTTCCACTTGTCAGGGCCACTTTTATTTGCCCCACGCTGAATAATGAAAATACTTATGTAGATGTTACGAATAGAGCAAAATTAAAAAGATATCCTACAACAAAGCCAGCACCTGTAAGAATCATTCATGTCATCTATCCATACACGAGTTGCTAAGCACTCGTGTACTATTGACTATAGCCATGCAGGATTAGCCACTTGGTCTGAGACGTTGCAGACACGGACAGTGAGGCTGGTCCCAGCAGAGGTTCGAGTCCTCACTCGGGCATTAGTGTATGTGTTTGTCCTTAGGATAACTTAGGTTAAGTAGTGTGTAAGCTTAGGAACTAATGGCCTTAGCAGTTAAGTCCCATTAGATTTCACACACATTTGAACATTTTGAACTATTGACTATAGTCATTATCTGTGTCTGCCAAGAGCAGCTTAATCTTTGTTGGGTTGCGGAAAGCAGATCTTTTCTGAGTAATCTTAACCTATGCCAACCAGCGTCACCACAGTGGTGTCGTGTGCATAGTATAGCTCAGTGCCCGGCGACACCACAGTGGTATTGCGTGCGTAGTATAGCTCAGTGGCCGGCGACACCACACTATTGTCGCGTGCATAGTATCGGTCAGTGGCCGGCGACACCACAGTGGTGACGTGTGCATAATATAGCTCAGTGGCCGGCGACACCACAGTGGTATTGTGTGCATAGCATAGATCAGTGGCTGGCGACACCACAGTGGTACTGTGTGCACAGAATAGGTCAGTGGCCGGCGACACCACATTGGTGTCTTGTACATAGTATAGCTCAGTGGCCGGCACCACGACAGTGGTACTGTGTGCATAGTATAGCTCAGTGGCCGGCAACACCACAGTGGTGTCATGCGCGTAGCATAGCTCAGTGGCCGGCGACACCACAGTGGTATTGTGTCCATAGTATACCACAGTAGCCGGCGACACCACAGTGGTGTCGTGTGCATAGTATAACTCAGTGGCGGGCGACACCACAGTGGTATTGTATGCATAGTATAGCTCACTGGCTGGCGACACCACAGTGGTACTGTGTGCATAGTACAGCTCAGTTGTCGGTGGCACCACAGTGGTGTCGTGTGCATAGTATAGCTCAGTCGCCGGCGACACCAAAGTGGTATTGTATCCATAGTATAGGTCAATGGCCGGCGACACCGTAGAGGTGGCGTGCGCATAGTATAGCTCCACAGCCAGCGACACCACAGTGGGGTCGTGCGCATAGTACAGCTCAGTGGCCAGCGACACCAGAGTGGTATCGTGTGCAAAGTATAGCTCAGTGGCCAGCGACAGCACAGTGGTGTCGTGTGCATAGTATAGCTCCTTGGCCGGCGACACCACAGTGGTATTGAGTGTATAGTATAGCTCAGTGGCCGCCGCCAACACAGTTGTGTCATGTGCAAAGTATAGCTCAGTGGCCAGCGACATGACAGTAGTATTGTGTGTATAATATAGCTCAGTGGCCGGCGACACCACACTATTGTCGCGTGCATAGCATCGGTCAGTGGCCGGCGACACCACAGTGGTGTCTTGTGCATAGTATAGCTCAGTGGCCGGCACCACGACAGTTGTACTGTGTGCATAGTATAGCTCAGTGACCGGCGACACCACAGTGGTATTGTGTGCATAGCATAGATCAGTGACCGGCGACTCCACAGTGGTACTGTGTGCACAGAATAGGTCAGTGGCCGGCGACACCACAGTGGTGTCTTGTGCATACTATAGCTCAGTGGCCGGCACCGCGACAGTTGTACTGTGTGCATAGTATAGCTCAGTGGCTGGCGACACCATAGTGGTGTCGTGTGCATAGTATAGCTCATTGGCTGGCGACACCACAGTGTTATTGTGTGCATAGCATAGATCAGTGACCGGCGACTCCACAGTGGTACTATGTGCACAGAATAGGTCAGTGGCCGGCGACACCACAGTGGTGTCTTGTGCATACTATAGCTCAGTGGCCGGCACCACGACAGTTGTACTGTGTGCATAGTATAGCTCAGTGGCTGGCGACACCACAGTGGTGTCGTGTGCATAGTATAGCTCATTGGCTGGCGACACCACAGTGTTATTGTGTCCATAGTATACCACAGTGGCCGGCGACACCATAGTGGTGTTGTGTGCATACTATAGCTCAGTGGCCAGCGACACCACAGTGGTATTGTATGCATAGTATAGCGCACTGGCTGGTGACACCACAGTGGTGTCGTGTGCATAGTATAGCAAAGTCGCTGGCGACACCAAAGTATTGTCATGTGCATAGTATAGCTCAGTGGCTGGCGACACCACAGTGGTGTCGTGTGCATAGTATAGCTCAGTGGCCGGCAACACCACAGTGGTATTGTGTGCATAGTATAGCTCAGTGTCCGGCCACACCACAGTGGTGCCATGTTCATAGTATAGCTCTGTGGCCGGCGACACCACAATGGTGTCGTGTGGATAGTATAGCTCAGTGGCTGGTGTCACCACAGTGGTGTCATGTGCATAGTATAGCTCAGTAGCCGGTGACACTACAGTGATGTTGTGTGCATAGTATAGCTCCTTGGCCGGCGACACCACAGTGGTATTTAGTGCATAGTATAGCTCAGTGGCCGGCGACAACACAGTTGTGTCATGTGCATAGTATAGCTCAGTGGCCAGCGACACGACAGTAGTATTGTGTGCATAGTGTAGCTCCTTGGCTGGCGACACCACAGTGGTATTGAGTGCATAGTATAGCTCAGTTGCCGGCGACACCATAGTGGTGTCGTATGCATAGTATAGCACAGTGCCCGGTGACACCTCAGTGGTGTCGTGTGCATAGTATAGCTCAGTGGCCAGAGATACCACAGTGGTATTGTGTGCATAGTATAGCTCAGTGGCATGCGACAACACAGTTGTGTCGTGTGCATAGTATAGCTCAGTGGCTGGCGACACCATAGTGGTATTCTGTCCACAGTATAGCTCAGTGGCCGGCGACACCATAGTGGTGGCGAGTGCACTGTATAGTTCCATGGCTGGCGACACCCCAGTGGGGTCGTGTTCATATTATAGCTCAGTGGCTGGGGACTCCACAGTGGATTCGTGTGCATAATATAGCTCACTGGCTGGCGACACCACAGTGATATTGTGTGCATAGTATAGCTCAGTGGCCGGCGACAGCACAGTGGTGTCATGTGCATAGTATAGCTCAGTGGCCGGCGACACCACAGTGGTATCATGTGCTATTATAGCTCAGCGGCTGGCGACACCACAGTGGTGTCATGTGCATTGTATAGCTCTGTGTCTGGCGACACCACAGTGGGATTGTGTGCGTAGTATAGCTCAGTGGCCGGCGAGACCACACTGGTGTCGTGTGCATAGTATAGCTCGGTGGACAGCGACACCACAGTGGGATTGTGTCCGTAGTATAGGTCAGTGGCCGGCGACACCACAGTGGTGTTGTGTGCATAGTATACCTCAGTGGCCGGCGACACCACAGTGGCGTCGTGTGCATAGTATAGCTCAGTGGCCGGCGACACCACAGTGGGATTGTGTCCGTAGTATAGGTCAGTGGCCGGCGACACCACAGTGGTGTTGTGTGCATAGTATACCTCAGTGGCCGGCGACACCACAGTGGCGTCGTGTGCATAGTATAGCTCAGTGGCCGGCGACACCACAGTGGGATTGTGTCCGTAGTATAGGTCAGTGGCCGGCGACACCACAGTGGCGTCGTGTGCATAGTATAGCTCAGTGGCCGGCGACACCACAGTGGGATTGTGTCCGTAGTATAGGTCAGTGGCCGGCGACACCACAGTGGCGTCGTGTGCATAGTATAGCTCAGTGGCCGGCGACACCACAGTGGGATTGTGTCCGTAGTATAGGTCAGTGGCCGGCGACACCACAGTGGCGTCGTGTGCATAGTATAGCTCAGTGGCCGGCGACACCACAGTGGGATTGTGTCCGTAGTATAGGTCAGTGGCCGGCGACACCACAGTGGCGTCGGGTGCATAGTATAGCTCAGTGGCCGGCGACACCACAGTGGGATTGTGTCCGTAGTATAGGTCAGTGGCCGGCGACACCACAGTGGCGTCGTGTGCATAGTATAGCTCAGTGGCCGGCGACACCACAGTGGGATTGTGTCCGTAGAATAGGTAAGTGGCCGGCGACACCACAGTGGCGGCGTGTGCATAGTATAGCTCAGTGGCCGGCGACACCACAGTGGTGTCGTGTGCATAGTATAGCTCAGTGGCCGGTGTCACCTTAGTGGTGTCATGTGCATAGTATAGCTCAGTGGCCGGCGACAGCACAGTGGTGTCATGTGCATAGTATAGCTCAGTGGCCGGCGACACCACAGTGGTGTCATATGCATAGCATTGCTCAGTGGCTGGCAACACCACAGTGGTGTTCTGTGCATAGTATAGCTCAGTGGCCAGCGACACCAGAGTGGTATTGTGTGCATAGTATAGCTCAGTGGCCAGCGACACCACAGTGGGATTGTGTCCGTAGTATAGGTCAGTGGCCGGCGACACCACAGTGGTGTCGTGTGCATAGTATAGCTCAGTGGCCGGTGTCACCTTAGTGGTGTCATGTGCATAGTATAGCTCAGTGGCCGGCGACAGCACAGTGGTGTCATGTGCATAGTATAGCTCAGTGGCCAGCGACACCACAGTGGTGTCATATGCATAGCATTGCTCAGTGGCTGGCAACACCACAGTGGTGTTCTGTGCATAGTATAGCTCAGTGGCCAGCGACACCACAGTGGTATTGTGTGCATAGTATAGCTCAGTGGCCGGTGACACCACAGTGGGATTGTGTGCGTAGTATTGCTCAGTGGCCGGCGAGACCACACTGGTGTCGTGTGCATAGTATAGCTCAGTGGACGGCGACACAACAGTGGTGTTGTGTGCATAGTATACCTCAGTGGCCGGCGACACCACAGTGGTGGCATGTGAATAGTATATCTCAGTGGCCGGCGACACCACAGTGGGATTGTGTGCGTAGTATTGCTCAGTGGCCGGCGAGACCACACTTGTGTCGTGTGCATAGTATAGCTCAGTGGACGGCGACACAACAGTGGTGTTGTGTGCATAGTATACCTCAGTGGCCGGCGACACCACAGTGGTGTCGTGTGCATAGTATAGCTCAGTGGCCGGCGACACCACAGCGGTGTTGTGTGGATAGTATAGCTCAGTGGCCGGCGACAGCACAGTGGTGTCATGTGCATAGTATAGCTCAGTGGCCGGCGACACCACAGTGGTCTCGTGTGCATGGTATAGCTCAGTGGTGGCCGGTGTCACCACAGTGGTGTTGTGTGCATAGTATAGCTCAGTGGCCGGCGACACCACAGTGGTGTCATGTGCATAGCATAGCTCAGTGGCCGGCGACAGCACAGTGGTATTGTGTACAAAGTATAGCTCAGTGGCTGGCGACACCACAGTTGTGTCATGTGCATAGTATAGCTCAGTGGTCGGCTACACCACAGTGGTGTTGTGTGCATAGTATAGCTCAGTGGTCGGTGACACCACAGTGGTGTCATGTGCATAGTATAGCTCAGTGGCCAGCGACACCACAGTGGTGTCATGTGCAGAGTATAGCTCAGTTGTTGCGATGCCACAGTGGTGTTATGTGCATAGCATAGCTCAGTGGCTGGCGTCTCTACAGTGGTATTATGTCCAAAGTGTTGCTCAGTGGGCAGCTACACCACAGTGGTGGCATGTGAATAGTATATCTCAGTGGCCGGCGACACCACAGTGGTGTCGTGTGCATAGTATATCTGAGTGGCCGGCGACACCACAGTGGTGTCGAGTGCATAGTATAGCTGAGTGGCCGGCGACACCACAGTGGTGTCAAATGCATAGTATAGCTCAGTGGCCGGTGTCACCACAGTGGTGTCGTGTGCATAGTATAGCTCAGTGGCCGGCAACACCACAGTGGTGTCATGTGCATAGTATATCTCAGTGGCCGGCGACACCACAGTGGTATTGTGTACAAAGTATAGCTCAGTGGCTGGCGACACCACAGTTGTGTCATGTGCATAGTATAGCACAGTGGTCGGCTACACCACAGTGGTGTCGTGTGCATAGTATAGCTCAGTGGCCGGTGTCACCACAGTGGTGTTGTGTGCATAGTATAGCTCAGTGGCCGGCGACAGCACAGTGGTGTCATGTGCATAGTATATCTCAGTGGCCGGCGACACCACAGTGGTGTCGTGTGCATAGTATAGCTCAGTGGCCGGTGTCACCACAGTGGTGTCATGTGCATAGTATAGCTCAGTGGCCGGCGACAGCACAGTGGTGTCATGTGCATAGTATAGCTCAGTGGCCGGCGACACCACAGTGGTGTCGTGTGCATAGTATAGCTCTGTGGCCGGTGTCACCACAGTGGTGTCGTGTGCATAGTATAGCTCAGTGGCTGGCGACACCACAGTGGTGTCATGTGCATAGTATATCTCAGTGGCCGGCGACACCACAGTGGTGTCGTGTGCATAGTATAGCTCAGTGGCCGGTGTCACCACAGTGGTGTTGTGTGCATAGTATAGCTCAGTGGCCGGCGACACCACAGCGGTGTCGTGTGCATAGTATAGCTCAGTGGCTGGCGACAGCACAGTGGTGTCATGTGCATAGTATAGTTAGTGGCTGGCGACAGCACAGTGGTGTCATGTGCATAGTATAGCTCAGTGGCCGGCGACACCACAGTGGTATTGTGTACAAAGTATAGCTCAGTGGCTGGCGACACCACAGTTGTGTCATGTGCATAGTATAGCTCAGTGGTCGGCTACACCACAGTGGTGTTGTGTGCATAGTATAGCTCAGAGGTCGGTGACACCACAGTGGTGTCGTGTGCATAGTATAGCTCAGTGGCCAGCGACACCACAGTGGTGTCTTGTGCAGAGTATAGCTCAGTTGTTGCGATGCCACAGTGGTGTCATGTGCATAGCATAGCTCAGTGGCTGGCGTCACTACAGTGGTATTATGTCCAAAGTGTAGCTCAGTGGGCAGCTACACCACAGTGGTGGCATGTGAATAGTATATCTCAGTGGCCGGCGACACCACAGTGTTGTCGTGTGCGTAGTATATCTGAGTGGCCGGCGACACCACAGTGGTGTCGTGTGCATAGCATAGCTCAGTGGCTGGTGACACCACAGTGGTGTCGAATGCAAAGTATAGCTCAGTGGCCGGCGACACCATAGTGATGTCATGTGCATAGTATAGCTCAGTGGCTGGCGATACCACAGTGGTGTCATGTGCATAGTATAGCTCAGTGGCTGTCCTCACCAGAGTGGTATTTTGTGCAAAGTATAGCTCAGTGGCCGGCGACACCACAGTGGTGTTGTGTGCATGGTATAGCGCATGGTCCGTAAAAAAAATGAGGTTGAGCAGTAAGCGTTGTCCCCTGCCATTGGCTGAGGCTGTGACATCACGAAGTAACCGCTCCTGCCTGTGGAACAGCGCTGCAAGATGCAGCCTGCGCATTTAAGCGATGTATTTGTGAAATGTTTCAATTTCTACAGAAATAGTAAAAGGTAAATTGTTATGCTGCTACTTCTAGAAAGTTACTGTTATATTCTGTAACTTGTCTAGCTTTTAAACAGACACTGCTGATTGCTGACTTTAATAAAATGAAGCATCTGTAGATCAAACTATACAAAAATAAGTGCAAAGTACAGTCTGTTTTGCAGTTATCTACGAAGTAAACGTACGAAATGAGCATTCAATTTTCTAACTTTGGCTCTGGGAAAAGTGTTAACTGGTAGACAAGCCCTAAGTAACGCTCATTTATATTCTGTTTACATCATGTCTACAAAAACACTGTCGTTTTCACTCAAGAGTTTATGCAGTTGCCTTATTTGTAGGATGCATTTTAATTACTTACCTGATCTGCCACAAACACACACATACACACACACACACACACACACACACACACACACACACACACACACACATTCTTAATTTTCTCACACCTCAAACCTTTGGCTTATATTTTTATCAAGGTGGATGTATAATGTTTGCCGTAGTTGTTAAAATTCACTTATATAAAAGGACATTGAAACTAAAAAGTGCTGTTAAATTCGATTTACAGAAAATAGTGGTAAATTATTTACCGAGTCTGCCGTTCAGCAAAGTTGGTATGTAGTGTGGGAAACAGTAAGCCAATCCTTGACACTGTCAGTGTAGAGTCTTGCTATTTGTGAAACAAACACAGTCAGAGGACCTTCACTTCTATCACTAAGTTTATATATTATTTAACTTTCACAAATATTGTTTATTTACATTCTAAAGCGATGACAAATACCATTTCCTTGCTTTCCGTTGCTGACCGGCAACTGCTTTCTTCGACTTGTCCTTTGCAGACAAGCAATGCAGTCGGATAAATGTTCTCGTCCTAGCATAAATCTTAATGATTTCTGGGTGAATAGTGGGGAGTCGCTCGGTAAGTATAGCGCACAGCTTCTTGATGACACCAGTTTCCCTGGACAAACGGTCGTGTCCATGAATCTGGGCAAAAATTAATTCAAATTTGCTAATTGTTTCGAGCCACGTTTCTGAAGGCACAGGCAAACCCTCACGAGAAACCATGCCCAGCCATCCTCTCGATGTCTCCTCAGGCAGTGTCAGTAACTCTCCAGTGGGTGTGGCCAGTGATCTGTCATACTGTCTGCATCGATAAGCTACATATCCAGCAAGATATTTAAATCCTTCAGCGCTACAATCAGAAGCCAGTGACATTGGAGGCACATCGGATTCTCCTACTCCAAAATCTAAATCTTCTATCTCCTTCTCTCCTTCAACCATTGCCAACGCCTCAGACACATCAGGCAGGATATTGCCATAAACAGTTGCAGTCACGAATCTTCCTTCTTCATCTGGCTCAACAGACGATGCATTTGAAAGTGGAATATCATGAGCGTTTGCTCCCAACAACAGCAGTCTTATCCGGCTCTTTACCTCGACTGGCGATGGATGATTATAAAAACGTCCAAGGCCTCTTATAAGAGAAAGAAAGTTCTCCAAGCAGTCTTGATTTAATCTTGCTGTAAGAATATATTCAATATTATAAACAGCTAAGTCACTGAACAGACCCAAAAGTGACCGAACAGTTTTCAAAAATCCTTTCTGGAAGGGTAGGAGATGCTTTGAGTTGCCAACACACATCTTCTCACAACACTTAGAAAATTTACGTAGGCACTGTTCTTGGGCTTGAAAATTGACACCAAATCCACAGGCTAGTGATTTATTACTTTCTTTTGTCCTTGAATTAAGTACATCGAAAGTCTCATCCACCATCTGTATGAAATCACTGGCGTGTCCTTCTTCAGGCATCAAATACCGAATCGCCTGTGCAGTTGTATTTGATAGCAGCTGAGCTGCTGAGCGTACTCGCTGTCGCCCTCTGCCCTTCACTGTAATGTGTTGCTGAGATAACTTAGGACATATTTTCATCGCGCCACTGTCCAAAACTAACAGTTTCTCGAACACAGTTTTTGTCACAGCCTTGTTTTTCAACATTATTCCTTGATCCAGCAAGTGGTTCCTTAAGAGTTTGAGCAAATGGCGAACGTCAGCAAACACCCACACACGTCTCAGAGAATCACACGGGTGTGGAAAACAAGTATTTTCATGAGTAATGCCAAGCTCCTTCCAGACAGAACTATTCTTTGCACTCATGTCTGCTACTGCAGCCACAACGTTGTAGCAAATGCTGGCCAAGGAAACAATTACTTCGTTCAAGACTGCTGCTGTCATCTGAACGTCAAAATTGAAATAGATAGGCTGCTTCCACGTTGCAAACAAGGCTCGGACCATGACAACAAGGACATTACTGTGAGGTCCAAGAATCCTGTCATCTTGCTGATCGTAACAAATTCTACTGTCAATGTTCATTTCATCAAATGACAAAACAGAAATACGTTCCCTGTCAGTCAGTGTTGCAGCCTGCATTTTCATATTCACTAAAACGTCCTTCAAAATTCCTGGTTGGCAACTGAAACTGCGATTAATTCAAGAACGCAAGGTTGACACTGCAGGTAGAGGATATCCGAGTTTTTCTCTCAGGAAATTGTAACTCTTCTGCGAAAGAGCACGTAAAGTAATAGACTTACGAATGTCCTCTTTGCCCCATAGAAGCCGTTTTGAACCATGCAACAAACTTCTAATTTGATTGGGTGAAAATATTTTGCCTAGTATTCGATTAGTTTCACGAGACACAAGTTCCTTTTTATTAAATTCTTCTTCGTGCAGACGTCGTTTCATTGAGGACAGCTGACCTCTAAGATCTTTATTACGTGCTCGCAATTTCATGCACATGTTCCTTAGATGAGCATTTCTCCTCTGTAGTGACGCTACAGAATTCTGCAAAGTGACTTTATGTGGATCACTACAAAGAACTTCATCTGTAAATGTATACTTGTCAACATTCCTCTTCAATGGTGAGAGCTTCTTTAAAGTCTCTAGGCTTCTTCTACGAATTTCACGTTTGTTAAAACGTTCTTTCCTTTCTTCTATTGCAATCGGTGTGTTATCACTGGCGCTACTACCACAAGGCAAATTGCAAGACGGATACGCATCACTCTTAAGGATTAGTTTCCGCGGTAAATTTAACAGTTCTGAACGTAAGTCCCGGATATAATCCGTTTCCTTGAAATGACGAGAGCATATTCTAGCGTTCCCTACGTTCGCAGGATCTTCCCTAAAGCATTTTGAAAGCAAAACCTTTTGCAGACTTTCATCACGTGGGAAACAGTGCAACACTATTTCAGTCCATTTTGTATTGCGATTGTGAGAGTTACAGCCAACAACAGCACAACCTGGCATTGCTTCCACACACTCAAATACTTCGGACAAACACTCACTGCACAAAGATAACCAAACGGAAATGACAACACGCACGAAACACAACACGGACGAACCACGACAACACAAAGCCCAGACGTACACTTCGCGCGCGCCAAGAGCTGTTCCTCAGTGACGTCATGCGCAGAACGTCAGAAATGGGTTTGCTTCTGCGCAGCAGTTACTGCTCCCTCGTGAGTATAGCTCAGTGGCCGGCGACACCACAGTGGTGTCGTGTGCATAGTATAGCTCAGTGGCCGGCGACACCACAGTAGTATTGTGTCCATAGTATAGCTCAGTGGCCGGCGACACCACAGTGGTGTCGTGTACATGGTATTGATCAGTGGCCGGCAACAGCACTTTCTTTTGCATTCAGTTGGCGTTTGATCAGGTAACAGTAAGTTACACACGTCAACAAGTTTTTTGTTTTTATAAGTATTTGCGTCCTTTCATAAGGCGGACGAAAGAGATAATAGGATTATTTACGATGAATGCGCAGACATCTTGTCTGACATTCCGGACGACTTGGCCAACTGGGAAGAAGGCACTGGATATCAAAAAAATGAAAGTGAAGCAGCATCGTAGGAAGACAGTGAAATACGTCCAAGAAGATTTCAGTGAACGCTACGGTTGCCAACTGCTTCGGATGAGTCAGACGAAGAAGACAGTGCACAGTGGTCAGACTTTTATTTACCGAGTACCGATGATTAATTTGAAGGATCCCCAGCTCCAAACATGTTTCCCAAAGATACAAAGAACGTCGAGGATATCGTAGAATTATATATTATGAACGATCTATTTGAATATATTTGTACGAAACCAACAAGTACTAGAGTCAAAATTGCAATAGAAGGAAACTGGATTTAAAAAATGCCAAATTTGCAGAAGTTACGGGACGTGAACTTAGAAAATGGTTTGGGTTTATATCCTTATGAGAATTGTAAAAAAAGCAAGGATCGATGATTATTGGTCAACGAATCCGTTGATAGACACACCGATATTCCGCAAATGGTGTCCCGCAACCGATTCAGACAAATATTATTATTTTTACATTTTTCCAACAGCAATAATAAACGGGAAAATGTCGACTGGCTTGTCTAAGTGCAATTCGTAATTGATTATTTTTCCAAAAAGTTTAAGGAAACGTTTAATCTAAGTCAAAAATCTCAATTGATGAAGGAATGGTACCGTGGCGTGGACGGTTAAATTTGAAAGTTTACAATCTATCGAAAATTACGAAATACGGCATACTCATTCGGATGCTGTGTGATTCGAGTACGGGACACATTGCCTCATACAAGATATATTCCGGCGCTGGACAGCCATTAGCAAAAATAGTGATGGAACTATTGACACCTTCTGATGGAAAGTGGCAACACCTGTGCATGGATAATTATTATAACAATGTAAACTTGCAGAGAAGTTACTTGAAAAGAAAATTCGAGTTTGTGGAACGATACGGCAGAATTAAAGCGCGCAAAAGTCAATGTGTTTGAAGCTTGTCATCAACGGAATGGTGACAAGCGGCCGGCGACAAGCCTAGTAATCCGAATTAGCGCTGCCGGCGCCAAGCGAATAAATTTGTACGAGACCAGCGGACGGCAAAGTGTTAACGTTGAGTCGCGCCGGCTTATCAGGATGTGACTAGCAACTGGTCCACGTAAGCAATGTTACTTCTTCGTGCGATTCGCGTCTTATGTTAGAATGCATGGAGTTCAGTAAGTCCTTTTCACTGAGTAATAGGGGCATATCAGTGTCCTATCACATTACTTTCCAAATCATTAAATTATATTACGAAGATTATTATGAATGTAACGGAACATTTGTCTTTGGTACATGTGTGGTTCTATATGCCCAAGCGGTCTGTTAGAGGAGATTTTTAATATGTTATTCGTGAGCTTTTGTATTCACTTGCTGACTAATAAGTTAGATTAAGTTCGGGTTTCTCATACATTATTTTCCTTACTAAATCATTTTGCAGTCCTCCCAGGTTTGATTCTCGTCCGCACATTAGTTATTCTCTCATCGTTCACGGAAGTACCACGTTCACGTGCAACGTATTTCAAGTATTTTTTGAACTCGTTTTAGCAAAAGCAACATTTCTTAAACTGTCTTCAGCAACACGCAGTTTCCAGGTAACTGAGGTGAGTGTGAGCTGCAGTGGTCGTCATGACACGTCCTGCAGCGAAGAACACGTCGAGGCTTTGCTTCCGAATAAGAGGTTTTCCATTCGGTAGGCCGTGCATTGTCGTGCAACAGCAAAACATCCTGCCTTTACCGATGTGGTCGAACACGACTCAGTCGAGCTTGAAGTTTCTTCTATGGTGGTTCCACTTGGCAAGAGTCCTTCGGAATCAAAAAACACCGTAGGCATGACTTTTCCAGCAGAAGGTGTGGTTTTGAATTTTTTTTTCTTGGATGAATTTGCATGATGCCACTCCATTGATTGCCTCTTCGTCTCTGGTGAAAAATGATGGAGCTGTGTTTCATCACCTGTCACAATTCTTCCAAGAAATTCATCTCCACCATTCTCGTACTGTTCTAAAAGTTCGCTGCATACCGTTTTTCTTGTTTCTTTGTGAGCCACTGTCAACATCGTGGGAACCCACATGGCACAAACTTTTTTTAACGCCAACACTTTCAGTATTCTGTAAACACTGCCTTCCCCTATCCCAATGTAGCGTGACAATTCGTTCACTGTGATGCGTCTCTCAGCAGTCACCAATTCGTTAACTCTCTGCACATTGTCTGGAGTTTGTGCAGTACGAAGCCTGCCACTGCGAGGACAATCCTCAATATTGCCGTGCCCGCTTTCATCACGGAACCTGCTTGCCCTCCGACTAACTGTAATGCGATCGACAGCAGCATCTCCATACACGTTTTTCAAGCTCTTGTGGATGTTTCACACTGTCTCGTTTTCACAGCACAGGAATTCTATGATAGCACGTTGCTTCTGACGAACAAGTATAGCAGCCTTCTTGAAGACATGCTGTGACGGCGCCACTCACGGGAACAGGTTGAACTAAGTTTGAAAACAAGCGGGAAGGATGTATCTACACACTATAAAACTTTCACACTTTGATGCCATGGTTTGATTCTATGCAATGTAGTGTATCAGTCATTTAAATTCTTTGCCTCATTTGGAGGGAACAAAACTTTCTGTATAAAATTGTAATTTCTGTGTGAATAATTTTTTGTAGAAATGTCAATGTATGCAAATGTTCTGTTTGATTTAATGTGTTTGGTTGCTGCTATGTAAACTGTTGACCTTCACTTAGTGTTTTTAGTTATTTTCTATGTAAAAGGTGGTGTGGCTCCCCTCGCGAACGGAACTTTGTAGCGCGCGCAAATTGTGGTTGGCATGGATAGAAAGGTGGAACCAAGAGTCCGTCGGGGACGAGCTACCAAACTATCAACTGCTCATGTAAAAGTTGTGTATTGTGCTGGTTCCGAGAGAGGCTTTTCCTGACGCTTTCCAATCCCTCGGACGGATGGATGAAGAGCTGGAACTGTTCTGAAATTGGAACCTATCATCGCCACCAAGAAATGACAGAGTCCCACATTTCCGCCTGCAAATCCATCCACTGACATGCACTCGCCACCACGTTGCACAATCACTGAAAAGGAACCAAGGAACTATAAAAATGTACAGTGAAGGATCAGCTCATGTGGATTTGTTTTCAATAATAAGGTAACCAAAAGACTATTTATGAAAACTTAATTTGATTTATCCTCTGTCACATATCCACTTAGGATCCTTCCCATGCTAAAGTGATTACCGAGTGTCCTTATTGAAAGAACATTAAAACTCAGTGTTTTGCCAATTAATGCCACTTGGAGATAGTAAGAAGAAACTATGTTAAAGTTAATGTAGCAGAACTGAGAAATATAGTAAATGATGCTTGCTGAAAATAATTTTTCTATTAAAACTGCTTATTAATATTTTGTTGCCAACTTCTAAAGTGAATGGTCTCAAAACTGTGGCTTATAGAGTTTTGCAAATTAAATGATCACAGTGCAGTCTGTTGAAAATCACCCAAAGGTGAGCTATTATCTTATAACCACATCAAGTTGTGTTCTACTGCAGTAAAAGTTGAGAACTATTACTATTGAAAGTTACATGTTCATGCTTGGTAAGGGCTTATTTCTTTAGTGTATTGAAAGTGTGTTTAGTCTGCTCTGCTACAGTGGTCAAGATTAAGGGCCCCCCTCCATTGAAAGTATTTAAAATGCACTAAGTTACTTAATTATAGAAAGTTTCAATTACTTTTGCTATTCAAGTGAAATTCTGTACAATATTGGGTTCCTCTTGTGTATTAAAAGTACATATTAATATTGTAACAGGATCCACAGTTTGTCTATTGTGCTCATGCTAGATAACGATTAATAGAAAGATCACTATCTATGAAAACAGTAATTTCTTTATTCAAAAAGTGAGAAGTAATTTGTTAGTGCACTCCATTTAATTTCCATTCTAAGTAGAAAGGTGTTTAGTAGTGAGAGACTTAATCTATGCATAATAATTAATTTCGCTGTGAACCATATGCATATTTCATGTCAGATAGGAATATGTTTGAAAGAATAATATTGAACCTATGTCCAATTTATGATTCTAAAGTGTACTGTGTAATGTTGTTGCTTTAATTTTCTATGAAAGCGGTGCTGATAGCCAATAAAAGCGGAATAAAAGCTGCGAGCTGTCTGGGGAAGTTAACCTTCCATTACTGCGCAACTGTTTCACCATGTATCCAGTCTAGCTTACCAAATTCCCAACCAGACTAACATTAATTATAATCTTTTAATGGTCATACGACAACCGGTGATATATATGCAAAAAAAGAGAATTTAAATAAAAAGAAATAAATCAGTTTATATTTGGAAATTTATTTTAACATTGATCATTGAAATTTCAGCATATTAAATGTGGGTCATAACTAAGCTGGTGCCTTATTTAGGACTGTGAAAATGTGAGTTTGTAATCTTACGGAACACATCAAATATGGAGCCAATATTGAGAGACTGCATACAACACTGCATTCATAAAATAACACACGAAAAACGTTGAAACATATGCAAGATGAAATTAACCACAACCAACCGATTCAATTTTCACCCAAAGAAGTTACGTTCGTAGCGCAATCCTGTCCGTCATGAAATTACCACACACTGGTATACTAAATTTATACTAACTCTCTGTGAAATCTACCCGAAAAGAATAGCTGAGGGCTATTTGATGCTTACACCACATGCTTCACGTGGTCAACTTGGTTTACACAAAGAGTGTAACTCCACAATAATTTTGATAATTAAAATAAATTACATCGAAATGCAATTTACTAAAGAAAAACCTCGAACTGGTTACTATCGTCTTACTATTAACCTGATGGGTCAAACAATTGTATAAGCACGTGGTACTGGTCTCACAAAGTACACACCACGTGGGTTGAACATAAAGAAAAGTTGCTATATTGAAAAATATTGTCAAGACGAGACGTTATAATCTCACGCACATTCGTATTGAAGATTGATGATGCTAGTTAGAGTTACTGATCAACACGTGGTTCCACTTTACTCACACAGTAGTGACAAAGCAACTACTGGAAGATATTCTGAACTGTACACTCGAATCACACTGCGTTGCAATTTAAGATAACATTAGATATTTTAGAGCTAAACCTGAAATAAAGGTGATTAAATTTTCAGTTAGGCTGAACTTAAGAAATCCATTGTCCTACGGACTTAGCAGACACGCGCTTAGCCGGAGATCTTACCACTTCAGACGCTCGCCACGGACAGCATGATCTGGTCCCTTCCTGAGGGTGGCTCACAAATACAAACGGAAGTGGCCAGAGGGGCAGCTTCCTATACCAACATGACAAGGGACGGACAGGACCATACTAAGAATAGAAACCTCTCTGCTTTTAGAAAGCGTAGCTACCTGTTCCGACGTTGGTCCTACTGTTCTCTAGCAGACAGGCTTGTCTGCTACCCTCAAGCATGCAACTAGAAATAAATTTGCTCATTCATCCTCTCACACAGAAGGAAAGGGGGATGACAGTATCTTATCATATACAGTATATAAAAGAAAGCGGATGTAGGTTCCGTATGAGACTGTGTGACATAAATTACATATAAACTGTGTTTTAAAGTGTAGTAGTGTGACAGATCGTTGTTGTTTATGTGTAAAAGTAACACGTTCCACTACTCAGTCTCCTCCCAGATAGTCAGAAACGCCACAGTAAATTTAGAAGAGGAATTTATGCCGTAAATGACAACAGATTTAAGAAATCAAACATGAAAGGAATCCAACAGAGACCTTTCAACTGTAATAGTAATATTATTGAAACCACTCAGTTTGACCAAGCCTTGAAAGCAAAAAGTGGATGTCATTATCTGTTGTACTTATGCTAATACCCTTGTTCTTCTATAACTGTTAACACTTTCACTTTCTTTAACGTGAACATATGCAGATTCCAGAATTCATTGTACTCTCGTGTGACAAAGTATAGGCTGTATTTGCCCATTGAAGTTACTTATTTTCAATTTCTTGAACAAGAATGTTACTCATTCTTATGACTAATTAGGCTGGCGACCGTTTTTATTATCATTTGGACGCTGTGGCTAGGTAAATTATTGTTTGTTACTGTTTAAATATTTACGTAATTCTGACTTTCACTTCCGATAAGCCACCTCCGTTAGATATATCACGGTCAACACAACTGAATTCCTTTCAGAGGGTAACACTGCTCCGCTCTTTATACTGTAAATGTTTTCACAAAAATAGTTCCATTTTACGACCTGCCTCCAACTTTAAGGTTATGGTAAACCATTAGCGGACGGTAGCGTTATAGTACGAGTTTTAAGTTGAAGTAGCGAGACCCAGATTTTTAGTGCAGAAATCAAGCAGTTATTCCGGGTTGCTCAGGGAGCAATTTAAACACTAACATTGGGAATTACTGAGAGAGAGAAATACAAGCAACAGAATAAAGAAACAGAGTGCGGCTGGAAGACGAGATTACGACCGCAATGAAAACGGAATGGGGGCAGAGCGATTGTAGCCAGACGAATGGATGGGTGATAAACGGACGGAGGAAGTTCTTTACTAGATTGCACGAGATAAATGGGAGACCGACACGACGACCTACTGGATGTCGTTCAGCTGACTTTGGAAAACGTTCTACATCTGCGTCAGTTCTTTGCTTCTCGCTGTGTTATGCATGGTGGCGAGTGCGTCGTACTGATGTAATCGATTTTCTGAACCGTTGCACTCGCCTACTCAGAGAGGGAAACCTTTCTGTACGCTCGCTAACCGCTCTTACCGGACTCGCATAATCCCTCTACGAAATGTACGACGGTGGCAGCGTAATGGTCGCACGGTCTTCCTCCAGTGCAGATTCCCTAAATTTACTCAACAAACTTCCGTGAAGGGTGAGTACGTCGTGTTTCCTCCAATAATTTGCACTCAACTTCCTCGAAAACCGTTTCGTGTATGCTGTTCCGGCCTATTACGATATACTAAGAGTACGCCCATGAATTTGTCGATGTCTCTCGTCATGCCTACTTGACAAGTAATCCAAACATTGGAACAGTCCTATAGAATTGGTCGCACCAACGTATTGTACACGGTTTCCTTCACAGATGCACCGCACTGTCCCAGAATTCTCCCAAACAGATGAATCTCCCATTCGCATTCCTCAACACCAATATTAAGTACTCCTCATATTGAAAGGTCCCCTTAGAAAAATTTATACATAACTGTGCTTAAACTGACACACAATATTTTTTAGCGCAACGCAATCTGACTTTCAGAAATCCCTACAAAGGAATGGCCCTGACTAACATTAAACTATACCTTTCACAAATAACTTACCTCACAAAAATCTTCATTACTCGAGCTACTGCAATACAGCGAGCGCCACTACAGCCAGCTAAATAAAAGATTCAAACTACGGAAGGCACTAACTACTGATAGGGATAGTTAGCAAATGAAAGATATTAATAGAGAACAAACAATGTATTTACCTTAATAGTCATAATATATATAGCAGTTCAATTTCAAAACTTCCGCCATCTCTCTCCCCACATCCACCACTGCTGGCGGCTCACCTCCAACTGCGCAACGCTACGCGCTGTTCACGTCCAGCTGCCCAACACTACAATGGCAGACAACAATGCAAACTAGCCACATACTGCACACAGCACAGCCAGTGATTTTCATACAGAGCGCTACGTGGCATTACCAATATAAAAATCTAAACAGCCTACTTACATAGCCCCCATGCTCCCCACAAAAAATTTTACAAATTTTTTGGCCAGTGGCCAATAATAATTTGATAAAATTTTTTATAATTACACTAACAAAGATATCCAATGCACACACTTATTGATACAATGTTGGTCAAAAGCTAAAATTTTCTCACCGTCCATAAAGACAGTCCTGATCATTCATCATAATAGTAATTACAGTTTTTTTTCACAAAGTCTCATTAGTAAAAAAAATTGCACACAGAAGTAGTGGATTTCCATGCAGTCTTGAAGAAGTAGTGGTGTCCTTCCAACGGAAAGACAGTGCTGACTCTTGACATGCTGACAGGTAATGGGCCACAATGGAGCAAACCCACAGCAGAGTCATTCGAAGTTCTGACGAATATTGGTAGGTAGGTCATCACAGAGCAGACCCACTGTAGTCCTGGTAGAGAGTATGGTATTGGTGGGCCACCAGAGGTGCAGACCCACTGTAGTCCTTGTAGAAATTGTGGTACTGGTGAGTCAGCAAAGGTGTAGACCCACTGTAGTCCTTGTAGAAATAATGGTATTGGTGGGTCATCAAAGGTGTAGACCCACTGTAGTCCTGGTAGAGATGGCCAGCAGCCATCTGTTGTGACTGTGCGGGTGCACAATCACCATTGAAGAGTCTTGCAGATAATATAGCAAGTCCATAACCACCACTTGTGCACTCACAAAGTTTTTGGAATTGTTCTTAGAACCAGCAATGCTGTTATTCAGTCCCTTGCTGAATTAGTAACACACGCGCAAACATTAACAGTCCCTGCTTCTCACATATTGTCCATATACTATGACCAACAGAAAAGTGTGCAGTGAAATGTAACTTACAAATTACTTAATTTGATGAACTGGTGTCAATTACAATTTTTTAACATAAGAATACAATTACAAAGGTACAAAATACATCATTAAAGAACATAACAACACAGAGAACATTTGTAGTACAAGCTGTACAACAGAATAGAAATAAACATATACATCAGTGTTACAGGAATTATGACATGAGTACATAAATAAAAGATCAGAATCACTTTCGAAACATCAACTTCACAGATGAGCATTAAAACAAAACAGAATAAATAATGTCTAACATCTTTACAAAGTAAATAACAGAGTATTAGAAAATGTCTACAACATAGCTCTCATCAGCTAAACACATAAAGACAGGAAAAACACAAATACACAAGGGTACACAACATATAGAGGGATGACACAAAAGGAAAGGACAGGGTTTGTTTTACTGCAGTATTTTGCATGGAGATCTCCCTTTGTTCCTCATTATTCGCAAAAGTACTATCTAAGCATGCTTTCGGTATTCTGTTCACATCCTCTTTCAAAATAGTTTTTCTCCACTGTACACTACCCTTTTTTTTTGCCAAACCATTTTCTTATAGCTTCTTAATGCATTTCGTCCAATTCATCATAGTTAGTTTCTTATATAGTCTACCCCCTCTTAAGCTAACTTAAATCTACTGAGCTCAGATGCTAAACTAAGGGACGAGGCAATGCAGCATCACATAAAACAATTAATACAAACATCAATGACAAAAAATAGAAATGGCAAAGCAAGCAGCATAAATTACAACTAATATAAGGCACTGTGCAGGAAACAAGAAAAACTAGCCTAGAAAAGTAACACAAAGTCAAATTCAGTAACACTATGCCTGGCAAACAGCAGCAGCAAATATAAAAAATATAAAAAATATAAAACTTATATCTATACATGACAAAGCTCAAGCAGAAAAAATATTACACTAAAATGGCCATGTCTAATACCTAAGTCACATCTTAACACTAGAGTGATGCATCACGAGAACTTACACTAGCAGATTAGTTACCAAATCGTAAAGAAATTATTTATGCAATTCCTGTGAAGGGAAATGTCTATTTATGTGCCCTCGTTTTCTTGGAAGTAAATCATAAATTTCTTATTGACTGGATCTGTAGGCGTAAAATAACTATATTAGTACATATATTAAATTTTATTTTAACCAATGCTGCAGTACAGCTAGAAACTTGATATTAAACAAAATGTGTAAATAAATACATAAAGCAAGCCATATGGCATTTTTCTCAACTAGCAAGACAATAGCCGTGAAATGTTTCTCATCGTTTCATTAGGCATTTCAGTAAATATCATAAATTACGAGCTCCACAGTATGCTTTCAACAAGGAAATGTCAATAGCGCGGACAATGGCCTCCCCTTTCTTTTTTTTCTACCTGTGCTTCTGACGAGGCACTCACACTAATGGCTTGTTCTCCAGGCGTCTGACACACCTGGGTGCCCACGATGCATTATGTGCAGGTGGTCACTTAACTTTCTTACGGAAATATTTACGACAGCAGATTCCGCTACAGTGACAGTCTCATATAAAAATATTTCACAGGTCAAGAATTTGCGTTGCAAATGTGTAGAAACAAAATCCTATGAATATAACAGTGTTCGAAACGTTTTCGTCGGCATTGTGATACATTCACGCATATACACACACATTTCATAACTCTTAAAGTACGATTCTTGGTTTCCAACATCCTTTATCACAAGTCAGAGTCCCAAACCACTATTCATTACTCCTTACCTTATTCATCGACACTTCTTCAATATTTCATCATAACAGATACGTAGATTAATCAAATAACTCATATAGCCTCAGCCTATTAATCATAAACATACCTCAGCAGCATAATACACATCGTCGTCGTAATAATAACATCATAACACCTCAGTCAAATCTCAAAAAAGTCGTAGCTTTCTGCAATAATTTCAAACCATAAAAAATATTATCTGCTCATATCAATAGTGTCATCTGCCTCAAACGTACTTTAAAAATCATGATCTCATACGAAATACATCATTCAAAGCTGTCATAGTATCACAATGGGTCCGAAGAAATATGAACAGTTCACAAAGTACAGACAAAATTTCGTAAATGTAAAGTTATCCAACGGTGTAATCACGTAAACATCTGTCACTGACGTAGTAAAAAACATGTTTATCTCTCAGTTAAATGATCAGATAGCTGTGTAATTTATGTTTTAGAGAAATATGGTACCGATGTGTAAAGTTGTATAAGCAAATACCATATTAGCTAGGGCTCCTTGTGCTTGCCAAACACATGGTACACAAAGTAAGCGTGTACCCCCCTGAGGATTAATGTAATTATACCCTCAGGTGTTACAGATTACAGCAATGGAATGAAATGTATCACGGAAAACTTTCTTTGTAATTCAAAAATCTTAAAAACGAAATGTTTTAAGTACAAACTTAATCACTCAAATACGTGTCCTGTAGCGCTAAATATGCGTCTTGCTGTAAGATAATCTCTGTGGAAGTGTCGTAGTTATCGTCCTCTGAAAGCTAAGTTCTGCAGAAGACAATGTACTTACCTCATGATAAACAAAAGTGAAATGCTTTGCGTATAGATATCTTAGTTATTACGCTTATTGTCGTGGTGAAGAACGTACTGTGCTGTAACGTATTGTTGTGCTACGAAAGAGGCTGTCTCATTGTAGCTATACCACAAAAGTTACTACTAAAACATGTTTTACTTCCCAGAGTAATACAGAAAAACTGTGCAGATATAAAACAGAAACACCGCAAAAGCAACATTGTAAATTGTCACTCATTAGTAGCGTCGTGATAAAAATCGTGTAGCTGTCACATAAACTAACCACTGTGTCATCGTTAATCTCACCGAATGTACTACAAATAAAGAGTATCTTTTCAAGTAAACCAAAACGTTGCATTAAAATCTCATTAGCAGTATATGTTCTAAGTATGTAAGCCTTATAGTCGTTACGTAATCGTGCAACTAACAAGCAAGAATGTACACACACAATTACACTGTGTCGTCTGTTTCATTCTCCAAGTAGCCACACATAAATTCTAATCTGTGTTCTAATGACCAGTTGGGAGGAAAACAATGAGAGAATTGATGGAGCCACGCTTGTGGATGAATGTCGTTGGCAGAATTCTTGAATGTTTTGAATTTACGTGTAGTAATGAACAGCTTATAGTCGAAATCATCGTGTCGGCGAGTCGCATATCGGTCATTGTTACGTCGTTGCGGCGGTTCCATCTCAAAATTCGGTCCACCTTGCCAATTCCTTTCATAATTACCGAAATGCCCTGTGTTATTATTTTGTAGCTTTTCCGTATTTCTATGTCCCTCTTCCCGTATTGGGGTGCGAGTGTCCTCTGAAATACGTAATTCTTGTATTACCTGTGTCAGCTGATCTTGTACTTCCCGGATTTCTCTTTTGTACTGTGTGTTGATTTGATTTTGATTTTGTTTGAATTTTCTAATTTGTTCATACTCTTCTGTGTCAGTGAAGGCTACGGGTCTTGTGTCATTCAGATCATCATCTACCTTTGTAGATAAGTTAGTGACCTGATCCGAAAGTTCGGCTACTTTCTCCGATAGTGTACTTATTTCCTCAGTGTGTTTTTCTGAACCAAGTTTCAGAGTTGTTGAATCTACTGTGTTCTTTAAGTTTTCGTGAGTTTTTGCAAGTTGCGTAACCGAATCGGTAGATGCAACTGAGTCAATTTTAGCCCACAAGGTGTCATGATATTCATGATCAATGGTTTGCAGTTCTTTTATGGCTGCTTCGTGATTCTGTAATGCATTTTCATGCCGCGAAAAAATAGGTTGAAAATGCTCACAAATTTGTGTTTTTACGTCATTACAGACTTTTTGACATTTCGATTCAATGTTATGTAACTCAGTAGTTAAATCTTCACGTGTTTGTTCAAGTGTGGTGTCTAACTTCCGAAGATTTTGTTCCATTGTGTCTAACTTTAGAAGATTCTGTTCCATTGTGTCTAACTTTTGAAGATTTTGTCCCATTTGTCTCTGATTTTGTTCCATTTGTTGCATTAATTGCAATAATAATGTATTAGTGTCTGGAATCTGTTTCTCTATGCTTTTTGGCTGTGCATTTTCACCGGCAACATTCACATTTTGACAAGCTGAAAATGTGTCTTGACGTATTTGAGAAAACGGTGAGGACGCAAAACCTGAATCTACAGTATTTGTAAAATTGTGTGCTGTCATTTCGGATTCCTGAGGCGAGCTGTTGCCGACCGATCGATCGATAATGCTTCCCTGTTCACAACCTGTTTCACTGTCTGCACCATTATTTGCCGCCCGCTCCATTTCCCTATGCACAATTACCAAATTACTACTTCGAATGTCTGTTAATTCACTACCCAGTGGTGCTGACAAGCTACGCTCTTCGTCACTATTATTTCTCAGTTTACTTTGAAGCCTAGTGTTACGTTTTTCACACGCCATTATTGTGACAATATTTCACACGATAACACAGAAAAACACAATTTGAAGAGCAAAAATAAGAGAACACATTAACATAGCACTGAAAATAATATCTAGTTAATTGCAGCTGCGAAATACTTGGTGCAAATCTACATGCATGCCACAACTGTTTTACTGTGCAACAATGAAATACCACAACTACCAAGGAAATTCTCTCTATAATTACGCGCTAGCAATAAACAAAAGCTACACTAATTACACAAACTACAAGAAAACATCAGAAGATTCCAGTGAGGTATCCTAGGCTAAGGGTCGACATATGTAAGGCCCCTTAGAAAAATTTATACATGACTGTGCTTAAACTGACACACAATATTTTTTAGCGCAACGCAATCTGACTTTCAGAAATCCCTACAAAGGAATGGCCCTGAATAACATTAAACTATACCTTTCACAAATTACTTACCTCACAAAAATCTTCATTACTCGAACTACTGCAATACAGCGAGCGCCACTACAGCCAGCTAAATAAAAGATTCAAACTACGGAAGGCACTAACTACTGATAGGGATAGTTAGCAAATGAAAGATATTAATAGAGAACAAACAATGTATTTACCTTAATATCATAATATATATAGCAGTTCAATTTCAAAACTTCCGCCATCTCTCTCCCCACATCCACCACTGCTGGCGGCTCACGTCCAACTGCGCAACGCTACGCGCTGTTCACGTCCAGCTGCCCATCACTACAATGGCAGACAACAATGCAAACTAGCCACATACTGCACACAGCACAGCCAGTGATTTTCATACAGAGCGCTACGTGGCATTACCAATATAAAAATCTAAACAGTCTACTTACAATATTTCGCTACCCTTTCTGATTATTAACCCTAAATACGTATACAGCATAACATGTTCATGATGTTGACCGCTGATCTTATATACCAATACTACCAGCTTCTTTCTTTTTCTTATTATCATTGTGCTGCATTACATTAACCATACATACTGTCCTGTCATTTCTGCATTTCCTTGTCCTCAGCTAACGATGGTACAATCGTGTACAAAAGTGCATCGTCAGCCATCAGTTCTGTTGTGTCGTCCGAACAAGACACAGCCAGGACAAAAGCACCACAGACGTAAAGACGCGAGCTGGTACCAGTGCCGTACAAACTCGCCGTTTGCACGAGCTCACCTGCGCCACGGGCGGTGCTGAAGATGAGGATACCGGCTTCGCCTCAAACAATTACCGGTCGAGCACATTCCGCCAATGATCGGACGACAACGGACATAAGCCTACTCGGAAGATAGAAAAGCACCTCTCGCCCCGTTGGTTGCAGATCATCGTTCAGGGCTGACGTAGACGGGCAAGGTCAGTTAGTGAACTCTTAAGGTGAACAGACAATTGCTGTAAATTGCATTTGCTATGTATTGTGAAGTCTACCTACGATTATTTGCACTTGGCCACTGAGGGCCTTTTTCGTGTTATATTACAAGCAGTGTTGCAGACTTCAGGATTCAACTAATCACAAAGATAAGTAAACCATTTAACTCATTTGTGTGACTTCGTTAGTCATTAGTTATAGTGTTATAGACCCTGGGGCATAGCTGTATGATAGTGGCAGGGTGAAATTGTCTTAGCGGTGTACTGCACCAGAAGCCGTTTCACGAAACCACGAACTCGGCCTCCACAGCAGTAGCAACGAGGCTTTTACGAAACTGGCGACGAGAGTTTACGAAAATTTCAAACAATTTTACAGCGCAGCATATCTGGTAAGTCACTGACAAGGAGAATTAGAGGATCATAACACATCTGTTAAGAGATCAGGGAACGACTTCCATGGTACTAGAAGAAGGTGCAGAGAGTAAAAATTGTAGAGGAAGAAAGAGGTTGGGACACACCGCGCAAATAATTGAGGAAGTATGTTGCAAGTGCTACTCTGAGATTGAAAGTGTAGAACAGGAGAGGAATCTGTGGCGAGCCGCGTCAAAACAGTCAGAAAACTGTTGATGACTCAAAAAAATAAAGAGAGAGCTCTTCAGAAAAAGGTAGTTTATTCTGAGTTATTAGCTGCACGCGTAAATTGAGTAATTATATCTGTACGAGGATTTCATTGTGTTTGATAATATCTATGCTGGTAATCAGGAAGAACTATCAATCATTCATTCAGGATTCTAATTAGCCATTCCCATTTAGATTAGTTAAACAGTCCTGCGTTACGAATTCAAGAAAAGAGATTTTTGTAATAGAAATATTTTATAGAAGCAGGGTATGATACTGCAGAGAGTCAATCGAATGTCTGTGAAAAACTCAGCAGTATTGTATCTTGTAGGTTCAGTAAACGGAAGAATACGCTATCTGGCTTTCATTCTAAGATAACTTGCAAGATCTTTGTAGTTCGTCGTTTATTAACGCGCTCTTATAGTAAAGAAAGAAGTCAAATATTTAAAAAACAAAGTTAAGAGGTTGGTTGTTATCCAAGCCCTACCCGAAACGGTGTCATTGCCCAAAAGTCAAGGATAGAATTCGAATATATTTTATAAATCAACGGAAAAGTGCTCCTGTCGAAGCACAGGAAAGGCGAATACTTTACACTTACAAAGACTCTGTCAGAAAAATGGAGAACCAGCTGCCTCAGTCCTCGCAAAAAAATTTTCATGCGAACATATTCGCACTCTCTCATAACACAGAACATTCGAAATACTTTTACCCAGTCTTACTTTGTAGTTATGCGTTCTTACTCAGCATCTCTCTCTCACTGCCACTGAACATGTCTCTCTCCTATTGCTTATTATTCTCTGCCATTGAATTACGGTATATCCAACTCCCACTGTCTCGTCTCTCACTTACACTGTCTCCTTTGTCATTCTTTCCCACTGCCACAGATTTCACCATAACTCTAAAATTCTTTGGGTCAAACTTACTTTTTCTCTTACACCTTCATGTTTAAAATATCGGTACAAAACGAACGCACCCCTATCCCTATGTGTTAAAGTTCGCCGTTCTGGGAGGGTCCAGACCCCTCAAGCCTATATATTGTCTCCACTCATCGACTGCCAGTTTGATTCCTCTTGGCTAACTCAAATGCCACCTTCCTTACGTCGTTCATTGTAAGTTCAAAAGGCCAATATTCAAAGTGTAAGAGCTCAGTTTCTGGCTCTGTTAGAAGCATCTACTGGAATCGACCTAAATCTTTTGCTTATTCTTGCCTCTTACTGTCCTTCTTAAAGTAGACTGAGGAACACTGCACAGTAGCTTGTTATTAACAGCGTCAGTAGCTTCTTTCATGGCCTCTGAATCTCATCACTGGCAATTACTGATTCTCTTATACATGCCAACCATTATGACTGAACTAATAGTAACAATAATAATTGTGCTGGCGTAAGCTGTCGCCAGCACACCGATCGGCAAAGATGAAGCGCGAAGATCGATGAGTCGCCGCTAGATCGAGCGAGCCTATCGCGAGAGTCCAGAGACACACCTACAAGCAATACAGTGACAACGCTCTCTCCACAGCTCACTCGCTCAATTATCCCGTTTGGCGTCTGTCAGTTTACTCACAGTGCGGGTGCAGTTCGCCATAGGCTGCGACAGTACGAGTGTTGCCCAGGAAGTAATGCAATCCATTTTTTCTTCAGTAATTCTTTACTGAACATAATGAGAATTACACACACGAAAGAATGCGAATGACATCAGCTCGCTCTAACATATGAGGTATGACTGTTGTGGGTTGGCAGGAGAGCCAACACCGGGTTACTAGAGGAAGCCGAAAGGCACGCGTTTTAGCTCACGCAGGATGGCGTGAGGTCTGGAACAGGACAAGGAAATTAGAATTTAGAAAAACGGACGTAGCTGGTGGAATACTTAACTTTAATCCATTAATGATGAGCGTCGCTCTTGACTGTACATGATTCAGTATCAATAGTAACTGGTAATGGCGCCTTGCTAGGTCGTAGCAAATGACGTAGCTGAAGGCTATGCTAACTATCGTCTCGGCAAGTGAGAGCGTATTTTGTCAGTGAACGATCGCTAGCAAAGTCGGTTGTACAACTGGGGCGAGTGCTAGGAAGTCTCTCTAGACCTGCCGTGTGGCGGCGCTCGGTCTGCAATCACTGATAGAGGCGACACGCGGGTCCGACGTATACTAACGGACCGCGGCCGATTTAAAGGCTACCACCTAGCAAGTGTGGTGTCTGGCGGTGACACCACAGTGACAGCCGTGGATGGTCTCCCTGACCGCTGCACATCGTGGAGCTCCACCGAACCGCCTTCTGATGATCTCACACTCCGTGCCCAGCGACTAACTGTACTTCTGTCGAGAGCAGATGCTCCATAGACTTCGCACAAGCATTTGTGACTATTCCCAACTGTTTCTTTCTCTGCAGGGAGGAATTTAATGACGGCACGTTCCTTGTAACCTACATAACCTACAGACGCCATTTTAAAACTGTCCTGGAGCTACGCTATCTGTTGGAAATGATGGAAACTTGGCGCGCTCTCTTAGGATACTTCAAATAATACAAACATAACGTTTCTCGTTCGTAGCATTGTTTTCGGCTGAGAAAAAGAAATGCGGTGCATTCTTTCTGGGCAACCCTCCTACACAGCGACCAGATTAGTGACAATAGCGGGACTAGTTTTATTGAAATTACGTGTCTGCAAGAGGTGGGCTTGTACCACGAAACATGGACTCTACTCAAGTAACATCTTTCTGTTCAAGTAAATAAAGACCTGTATTAATCTACGTGTGGTGCAACCAGTGGTTGCTAAAGGTCAATCCCTCCAAAACCCAGGCGATCCTTGTAGGCAAAACCACCCCTTCCTTCCGCCTCCTCGATTTCTATCTCACCGTCTATGGCCGTCCTATCGCCCTCACTCCCACCCTTAAGTACCTTGGCGTCACCCTCGCCCGTCGCCTCTCCTGGACTCCCCATCTCCGGACAATCCCAGCCAAGGCACGTCCCCGCCTCCGTCTCCGCAAGCTCCTTTCCGGCCGTACATGGGGTCTGGACCCCTCCACAATCCTCCACACCTATAAATCCGCCCTATCCTTTGTTACGCCCATCCAGCCTGGATCTCCGCCCCCCCCCCCCTACCTTTTATAAATCCCTCCAAATCCTTGAACGCCATGCTCTCCGCCTTGCCTATCGCATCCGTCTCCCCTCCCCCACGCGGATCCTGTATGATCTCATCCCCTTCCCCCACCTTCTCCTTTTCCTGGAAAGGATACGGATCCTGTACACCTCCCGTAAACTTGATCCTCCTCACCCGCTCGTCTCCCCGATCCTCTCCCACCCCAGCCCGGTGCAGCGGCTGTATTCCCACGCTCCCCCGGTTTCCATCTCTCCACCCTCCTTACCCTCTCCCAAGGTGGCTTCCGCCAGCTCCCCCTCCCTGATGATGTCCTCCTCCCCTCCATCTACCCCTCCTATCAACTTTGACCCTCCCCCCACTTCCTGTGTCCTTTCCTTTAGGCACCCTCCCTCCCTCCCTTCCCTTCCTCACTCTTTCCTCTCCCCCCTTCCTCCTCCCCTCTTCCCCCGGGCTTCCCCTCCCCCTTTCTCCCTCCCCCTCTCTCCTCTGCCCATGGCATCTCTTCTCTCTTCTATCCCCTCTCCCTTTCCCCTCCTCCTCCTCCTCCTCCTCCACTCTTGGCAGGTCCCCGGACTCGTACACGCTCAGTGGACTTTCGCGCGCCGGAGATCATCGCCATCTGTGTGTTGTGTGTGTGCCTCGATTTGTGTTTAGTGTTCTGTCACCGTCACGCCTCAACTGTACATGTGTGCCGTCGCCGTCATCCGTGTTCTGTGCGCCGTGTCCCCAAGTGTTACTGTTTTTTCGCGTCCAGCGTGAACGGCTTCTCGTTTATTGTTTTTTGTATCTCCTTTTTTTGCCCGCCGTTTTTACTGTATAGTCTGTAACACCTATGTGTCATGTTATTGTTCCACTTAAGGCTGAAGAGCAGCGTAATATGCTGCTGCCAGCCCGCCTGTATCAGGTGATTAAAATTACAATAATCACTGCGGGCGGAGGGTATTTAAATCGGCCGCCGCCGCGACCGAACCCAGTTCCCTCTGAGCAGCCATAGCGCACGGATCTCCGTGCCGGCACGTTCACAGGAGCTCAGTCCGTCAGTTCACCTGATGATGGCAACATGTGTGATCGCCGAAATATTGTGCCGGTTGAACACTGTAGACCGGCAGTACACCCGTGGAAATTTTGATTATCAAATACGCCGGGAGAAACTCAAGAATCACACAGGAGGAACTGACTGAATACCTGACTCAGGAGCAAGCACATTGTCAAGTTAATCGCGTTCAAGGTACTGTAAAGTTACAATACTTTTTTTTCGATTGACGATTCCCCAATGTTCGGGTTAATACAAAAACTATTCCCAACTGCGTCTGCTAACGAACTCGTCTGCGACCAAGTAATCACTGCATTAACTAAGTACTGTGACCAATAAGCCCAAGTAGCTGCAGATGGATATCAGTTCTTTCGCTTGTAGAAAAAGCCGGAACAGACCCACCGCCAGTGGAACACAGAATTAACGGGCATGACTAGGAAGTGTACATTTAAGTGTAGTTGTGGCAACTTGAAAGGGTACAGTACCGCCCGACATTGAAAATAGGTACAACATACTTCATTACTTTTGTCAGAACAACACATTTTTTTTTTGTAAAATAACTCAATTTCAATTAATACAGCGAAGCCGGATACCAGTGTGGGAAAGAATGACAATCTATTTATTTAATTGATCACATGCGTACTCCCACAAAATAAATCCCTACGTCCAGTTTGGTGAAATCTTTTGAAATGAATGAATGTATGGTCGTCTGCTAACTGCAGATAGTGAATGTGAATATATGATCATCTTTGAGTCGATCCTTTGGCCACCTTTGGTGGGACCAAAGAGATGAAACTTACCTGAGCTTTGAGCACCTGAAATGTGGCTGACCAATACGGTAGCAAGGTGCTCCCCCACTTCAGCAGAGGTGCGAGAGGACCTCGAGAATGGCCATGTTTCAGCACTCTGCCGCTGGATCTTGTGCTGTTATGGCCTGTTTTAGTTGTGCTCTGTAATGACGAAAGAGTGGAGACATGGTATGCATGTGGAATATTTAAGAGTAGTTTGAAATAATAATTTCTCTATTTCAGGAACTTTTGTGGGGAGAATTAAATGTCAGGCAGGTAATATTAATGGGATTGTAGTAATCTTCGGAAGTGACCAACGGTCACAATGAAACCACGTGTAGCAATAAGTTGAAATACTTCCGTGTGCTTAAGTTAAGCTGAATTACTAGCGTGTGTACAATAAGTTGAAATATTTAAGAAATAGCGTGTGTACCATAAGTTGAAATATTTAAGAAATGGCGTGTGCAGGACTTGAAATTAGAGACGAGTACTTCCACGTGGTGAGTACTGTGTGAGTCTCAAACTGTGTATGAGACAAAGCATAAAGAGAGGTACTCGTCCATTGTATCAGTTGAGGACTTGTTCTTAATATTACTTTGCGTGATATGATTCCGTGTGACGCTAGATTCAAACTCTGACAGAGAAGCAAGGTGAGTCGGCCGTCTATCCAGCAACGCCACTTGGCTTGCATTGCACAGGAAGACGTGCATATATCTCCAGAGTTCATAGTAGGAAAGTAGAATTACGAAGTGGGGCAGTGTCGTGTGAAACTGGGATAAATATTAATTGAAGTGGGAAAGATGAAAGTGATAATGTTGTGACTATTACCTGTGTAGTATTTCATATTGTAGTGTGGTGTATGTCATGTAATTTGGGTATGTGTGGTTTGCATGGGAGAGTAGCGAGGTAGTTTCAAAAGATTAGTGGGTTATGCTTGTTCCTTCTGTACCGCTCGGTCTGGAGGAAAGTTTCGTGATGACGATTGTGAGAGTCGAAGTGTGGGAAATAATAAAAGATCCACCATCCTATCCAGAAAGTGCACTGTAGCGTTAAATAATTACGAGACCATAATATAGAGATTCACCAATGTAAAGCCATGCCCACTGGGCGGAATTTCTCATGTGTTATTGTTGTAGGTTATAGAATTTTTGTGTTTAGCTTATAGTATTTATTTGAGTAAATAAGATAGTGAAAAGAAAAAGATTGGTGGACTTTTCCTTCGAATTGTATGTTGTCATGATGCCCCGAATTTATAATGTGTGTGCCATTCATATTCAGTGCGGTGGCCACGTGTTGATAAAAGCCGTTAAATAAAAGACATAAAGAAAATGTGGTATTGCCAGTGCATAGTGAACAGTCTGAGTTCTGTAAATCACTGATAGTCAGATGTGCGTATCCGTTGCGTATTATTCATACAGGAGGATAATTTGTAACTTAATTGTGAGTACGAGAGTTCATGTTACTCGATAAATAAGAATGAATCCACTCGCTTGGCAGACCACTCATCTTGCAGGCCTGACTGCTTGATGCCACAGTATGAGCAAGGCATGTGGGTGCCTCTCAAACTGTACAGTCATTTAATGACATGTGATGCAATAACATTCCGTGTCCCAGATATTAGACTACGGGAACAGATATTAAAGTATTCAGACCCATCACTTCCCCGAGTATTGCAAATCTTGGAGCAATATGATTCGGGTGCCACAGTGGCCGATAAATTTGACCAGGCTCCGATTTGTCGGGTCGAGTCGCCCCTTTGTTCGCGACCACCCCAAGCAGCCAAAGCAACGAGCGCGTACACAGTCGCGCGGACAGCCCCGTAGACAGGTAAACAGGCCTGTGAATTTAGTGAAGTCTTGTCCTAGATGTTTTGCTCGCCATAAAAGATAGGATTGCCCATCACGTAACGCAACGTGTTACACGTGTGGAAAAAGAGGCCATCTCCAAGCAATTTGTTTGCAACGGAACAAAAACGCCAATTTTGCCCGCTCCCAGGAGAAACAGGCTCGTACATCATGCAGTGAACGCTGTGTTTTCAAAACCTACAACAGATTCTGAAAAAAGTAGGATTAAAGTTGTGCCTCTTCCTCACCCTAGTGGTGTGCAAAGACGTTCTAACAAACTATCTGTCTCATTACGAATTTCTGGCCGTCGTGTGAACTTTCAGTTAGACACAGGTGTCTCCGTAACTTTGAACAATCGTGACACCTACGAACAGTTAGGCTCACCACGCCTTTCTAAATTTAGGAAGCACCTCACTGCGTACAACGGACAGGAAATTCTAGTGCTTGGACAGTGTAATTTGCCTGCCTCTTACAAATATCACACTAGGACTGTGACTTTCCCGGTGTTGAAGTCAAGAGACAGTGAGACCATATTCGGCTTAGATGCCTTTGCTTTGTATGGACTTAACATCCAAGACAATGTACAGGGTTATTACAAATGATTGAAGCGATTTCACAGCTCTACAATAACTTTATTATTTGAGATATTTTCACAATGTTATGCACACACATACAAAAACTCAGAAAGTTTTTTTAGGCATTCACAAATGTTCGATATGTGCCCCTTTAGTGATTCGGCAGACATCAAGCCGATAATCAAGTTCCTCCCACACTCGGCGCAGCATGTCCCCATCAATGAGTTCGAAAGCATCGTTGATGCGAGCTCGCAGTTCTGGCACGTTTCTTGGTAGAGGAGGTTTAAACACTGAATCTTTCACATAACCCCACAGAAAGAAATCGCATGGGGTTAAGGCTGGAGAGCGTGGAGGCCATGACATGAATTGCTGATCATGATCTCCACCACGACCGATCCATCGGTTTTCCAATCTCCTGTTTAAGAAATGCCGAACATCATGATGGAAGTGCGGTGGAGCACCGTCCTGTTGAAAGATGAAGTCGGCGCTGTCGGTCTCCAGTTGTTGCATGAGCCAATTGTGAGTGCATTTCAAGCACGACATACGCTTTGTCGGCTCCTGTCGCCATTCTGTCTCACTGCGCTCTCGAGCGCTCTGGCGGCAGAAACCTGAAGTGCGGCTTCAGCCGAACAAAACTTTATGAGTTTTTCCACGTATCTGTAGTGTGTCGTGACCATACGTCAATGAATGGAGCTACAGTGAATTTATGAAATCGCTTCAATCATTTGTAATAGCCCTGTAGTTTCAGTGTCTGCTTTTGAACCAAAAGACAGCGCAGCTAGCTTGCTTAAATATTTCCTGAACTATGTACAGAAGGAATAGGAAGAGTTAATAACTTTATAGCGCATGTGACATTGAAAGACAGTGCACAGCCTAAGTTTTTTCAGGCCCACTCCGTTCCAATTGTTTTAAGAGACAAAGTAGGCAGTGAATTGAAAGAATTGTAAGGTAATGGTGTAACTGCTCCCATTCAAGCAAGTCAATGGGCAAGTCCTCTCGTTTTTTTTTTTGCCTAAGTCTTCTGGTCGCATTCGCATTTGTGTTGACTTCAAATCTACAGTCAACCCACAGACAGAAGTTAACACTTATCCGTTACCTCGCCCTGAGGAACTCATGGACAGGCTTGGTGCAGGACTTACTTTTCTAAGATAAAATGGTTCAAATGGCTCTAAGCACTATGGGACTTAACATCTGACGTCATCAGTCCCCTAGACTTAGAACTACTTAAACCTAACTAACCTAAGGACATCACACACGTCCATGCCCGAGGCAGGATTCGAACCTGCGACAGTAGTAGCAGCGCGGTTCCGGACTAAAGCGCCTAGAACCGCTTGGCCACAACGACCGGCTTTCTAAGATAGATTTGCGCGATGCCTACTTGCAAATTCCATTGAATGAATAATCACACTTAAGGACTGTTCAAGTATTTGAGTTTGCGCCGCGCGGGATTAGCCGAGCGGTCTAGAGCTCTGCAGTCATGGACAGTGCGACTAATCCTGGCGGAGGTTCGAGTCCTCCCTCAGACATGGATGTGTGTGTTTGCCTTTTGGCAAGGCTCCCGCAACCGCCATTTTTCAACGTTCCTTGGAACGACTGACTGCGAAAGTACCGTTACGTACAAACTACCTTGACAATATTGTCGTCTCAGCTCGTAAGCCAGATGAACACATTGCCAATTTGCGTACTCTTTTTCGAGTGTTGTCAAATGCAGGATTCAAGTGTTGTCTCTAAAAGTGTGACTTTTTTCAGACTGAACTACAGTACTTAAGTCATATGATAAACAGTCAAGGTGTGCACGCCGTCCAATATCATTTTCTGGCAATCCGTGACCTGCCTCTTCCTCGCAGTGTGTCTGAACTGCAGTCAGTAATGGGCAACATGACATACTACATTCGGTTCTTACCGAAAGCAGCTCACATCGCGGCTCCATTGCATCGCTTGCGTCGCAAGAATGTACCTTTTTTGTGGAATAATGACGGCCAAGACGGATTTCAGGACTTCAAAAATGCTTTGCTTGCTGACATACACACCTGGAAATTGAAATAAGAACACCGTGAATTCATTGTCCCAGGAAGCGGAAACTTTATTGACACATTCCTGGGGTCAGATACATCACATGATCACACTGACAGAACCACAGGCACATAGACACAGGCAACAGAGCATGCACAATGTCGGCACTAGTACAGTGTATATCCACCTTTCGCAGCAATGCAGGCTGCTATTCTCCCATGGAGACGATCGTAGAGATGCTGGATGTAGTCCTGTGGAACGGCTTGCCATGCCATTTCCACCTGGCGCCTCAGTTGGGCCAGCGTTCGTGCTGGACGTGCAGACCGCGTGAGACGACGCTTCATCCAGTCCCAAACATGCTCAATGGGGGACAGATCCGGAGATCTTGCTGGCCAGGGTAGTTGACTTACACCTTCTAGAGCACGTTGGGTGGCACGGGATACATGCGGACGTGCATTGTCCTGTTGGAACAGGAAGTTCCCTTGCCGGTCTAGGAATGGTAGAACGATGGGTTCGATGACGGTTTGGATGTACCGTGCAATATTCAGTGTCCCCTCGACGATAACCAATGGTGTACGGCCAGTGTAGGAGATCGCTCCCCACACCATGATGCCGGGTGTTGGCCCTGTGTGCCTCGGTCGTATGCAGTCCTGATTGTGGTGCTCACCTGCACGGCGCCAAACACGCATACGACCATCATTGGCACCAAGGCAGAAGCGACTCTCATCGCTGAAGACGACACGTCTCCATTCGTCCCTCCATTCACGCCTGTCGCGACACCACTGGAGGCGGGCTGCACGATGTTGGGGCGTGAGCGGAAGACGGCCTAACGGTGTGCGGGACCGTAGCCCAGCTTCATGGAGACGGTTGCGAATGGTCCTCGCCGATACCCCAGGAGCAACAGTGTCCCTAATTTGCTGGGAAGTGGCGGTGCGGTCCCCTACGGTACTGCGTAGGATCCTACGGTCTTGGCGTGCATCCGTGCGTCGCTGTGGTCCGGTCCCAGGTCGACGGGCACGTGCACCTTCCGCCGACCACTGGCGACAACATCGATGTACTGTGGAGACCTCACGCCCCACGTGTTGAGCAATTCGGCGGTACGTCCACCCGGCCTCCCGCATGCCCACTATACGCCCTCGCTCAAAGTCCGTCAACTCCACATACGGTTCACGTCCACGCTGTCGCGGCATGCTACCAGTGTTAAAGACTGCGATGGAGCTCCGTATGCCACGGCAAACTGGCTGACACTGACGGCGGCGGTGCACAAATGCTGCGCAGCTAGCGCCATTCGACGGCCAACACCGCGGTTCCTGGTGTGTCCGCTGTGCCGTGCGTGTGATCATTGCTTGTACAGCCCTCTCGCAGTGTCCGGAGCAAGTATGGTGGGTCTGACACACCGGTGTCAATTGTTCATTTTTCCATTTCCAGGAGTGTATATTCAGCGCATTTTGATTCTACCAAGTGCGAAGTTTTGCAAGTCGACGCTTCTTCCTACGGAATCGGCGCTGTGCTTTCGCACAGAATTGGTGCACAAGACAGAGCCATTACTTTTGCCTGAGAGTTGTTAACTCAAACTCAGTGCAATAGTTCACAAATTTGATAAAGAAAAATCTATCGCTATTGTGTACTGTGTCACAAAATTCCATCGCTACTTGTGTGGTCGCAAGTTCTTTTTAGTGACAGATCACAAGCCTTTCGAGTCCTTGTTTCAGCCATCAAAGCCGGTTCCTATACGCACTGCCAAAAATTGCAACGTTGGAATTTGTCGCTTTCGCAGTATCAGTATGAAAATGTGTACAAACGTACGACAAAGCATGGCAATGGAGACGTCCTATCTCGCCTTCCGATTGGCCCAGACTCTGATTTCGATGCATCTGCCACGTCTTGTTGCCAAATCGATGTGCAGGACTCGGAACTGCTGGAATCTTGCACTCCAGAAGAATTGCACATGTTACGGAAGCAAACCCAGATCTCAAGATTTTGTTGCAATACATTCGCACGTCTTGGCCTCGCTCGTTGTATCCAGAACTCAGGTGTGCGCCGATACTTTGCTCGTCGGCGTAACCTTTCAGTTCAACAGAGGGTGATTCTAGTTCAAAATGACAGAGGAAAATCGCCTGTGGTTATTTCCAGAGTGTTGCAAAACGATGTGTTGCGAGTGGTCCACCACTTGGGAAACTTGGGAAATTGTTCACACTAAACAGTCAGCGCGCCAGCAGTGTACATGGCAGGGCATGGACGCCCATATTGAACAGATGACGTCACAGTGTTGCGCATGCGCGGAAAACACATCAGCTCCGCCACAGACATTCTCAGCTTGGCCTAAGACTCAGTCTCCATGGCAAAGAGTGCACATAGACTTTGCAGGACCATTCTGGAACACTCATTGGCTCATAGTGGTACACTCTTTTAGCATGTTACCATTTGCATCATTTAGCAACATTCAAGCACTGTCCTCCATATTTTGCGTAGAAGGTTTGCCAGAAGTACTTGTGTCGGACAATGAACCACAGTTCACTTCACGTGATTTTGAACAGTTTTGTGAACGAAATGGCATCCGTCATCTAACAAGTGTGCGAGGTGCCGGGGCTAGCAGTGTATTTAACACTAAATTCTTCTAGAATCTACATATGTAAATGATGCTCTAAGCCCCCCCCCCCCTATTCTAACTCCGACTTTTGCTGTTGCACAAGGATTTAAAAAAATACGCGAACTGACTCTAATCAACCCTGCCAGTGGAGTAGAAGAGAGTTTGGCACCTGCAATAATTTAATTTGATAAATAAGTTAAATAAACGAAGGTTTCATTAACATAGTGAGGAATGATAAGGTTGCTCTACCGATTAACAGAATGAAAGTTCTGTCCAAAATAACAATATGATTTATTAAGACTAAACACAAAATAATAAACAAAAACACATGAAACATTTACAATACATCAAATTGGCTCAAATTGGATACTCAAACAAACGCTGTGAATGTGAAGTTGTCCCTAAACTAGATTGTGAGGATTATGACGAAGTGGTATGTGGAACCAATTCCTTGCAACTCAAATCTTAAGAGAAAACACATAGCTAACCCAACATTAATTACTGCTACCCAAGACAGAACAAAGTTAGAAAAAGACGAACAGGCGCGCTCTGCTGAGCTCTGATTATCACCTAGGAAAATCCCTGTCTGCCGGTGCTGCGGACATACCTTCCCAATCTGTCTTCTTAATTGCAAGAACACGATTTGGCGTACCGGAGGCGATGGCTGGTTTCTTCGACGTCCTTGACCGAAAGGCGAGAGCCGACTACCCCGAGCACCCGTACAGGCCGAACACACAACATTCCCCGCGCCCACGACAGTGGCCGTCGTTAAACGTTCCAATCAGCAACTCGAAAACCGGCGGAAAATTCCCCTCTATTGCCGGAGCACTACCATTCCACCAATGGAGATTCTTGGCGCCAATTTCTGCGCTGATTTTGCTACGTCACGGAGCTATGCCCTGAGCAAGCCAATCACAGTTACTATATTGCAGAAAGCGCGGGAATTTTCCCGCCACAACTGCCTGGGTACACAAGTCCTTCCCACGCCTCGCTGGTAGCCCGCCAGAAAGTGTTTTCGCTAAGTTTCTGCGAAGTAACGGAACCTCTAGCCCAGCCGCTACTTCAGACCCCTCCGGGCGTGTCTTTTGACAATGTCGGCGTCTGCAAAGTATTCACTCTACTTCCTCACACCCATTGGGTTAACCCTTTCCAGATCAGCAGAGCCCGCCTGTCACCGGACCACCCGGGTGACGAGAGACGCTGCGTGGGAAGTCCGCGTGTGAAGGAATAGCGACTTTTCACTGCATGTAATTAGAGAGGAAAATCGTAAGATAGAAATATGAGAGGGGCCTCATGCCACCTCTCAAGTGCTCCGTTTCAGCCCAAGTGCAACGGAGAAGCAGAACGCTTTGTGCTCACTTTTAAACAACAGACGGCCAAGCTCCGCACCACCCACACACGGGAACAGGCGCTGCAACTCTTTATCGCCTCATATCGCTCCCACCCACGAGACCGACCATCACCGGCGGAATTTCTGCATGGCCGCCGCAATCGGGTGCTGCTACACTTGATACTCCCACAGCAGCATTCTGTACTTCCAGTGGTCTGCAAGTATCGCTTTGCGCCGCGCGATCTTCTTCTTCCCAAGGTTTATGGCAACCGTGGGCGCTGGGAAGGAGGCGTGATCCAGAAACGCAATGGCACTTTAGTGTACTCGTTTGCAGGTCCCTTTGGTTTGGAGCGCCGCCGCCAGAACCAAATTCATGCGCGTCATTTGCCCCGTGATTCTGCTGCTTTCCTTCCCCCAGATTCACGACCTCACGGGACGCGCGGCCCTAGCAGCCGCCCGCTGGTGCCGCCGGAGTACCTCAGGAGGAGCAGATGGACGATATGCCCTCGTCCCCGCCGTCTCTGCTTGCCCAGCCGATGGGCCCGTCGTCGCCGTCGCCATCGCCGTCGCCATCGCCGGCATCGCCCCAGCACACGCCCTCGGGCCTGGCTGTTTGCTCTGGCAGCAGTTTTGTGGAGTATGTTCCTGTTGCCTCGCAAACCAGATGTCGGGATAAGGTCGGGAGTACGCCCACCTCCACTGTCACAGCTACTGTCTCATCTCTACGTCCAGCATCCTGCCTCACCTCTGCTCCCCCCCCCCCTATCCCCCCAGTTCTCGTTCGCATCCTCCCTACATCACAACAGCATGTCATTTCGAGCGGGGGGGGGGGGGGGGGAAGGTGGAGGAATGTGCTGGTAAGCTGTCACCAGCACACCAGTCGAAAAAGATGAGGCGCGGAGATCGATTAGTAGGGACTGGATCAAGTGCGCCTGTCACGAGAGAGGCCAGGGACACACCCACAAGAAACACGCTGCCAGCGCCCTCTCGACAGCGTGTATTTTGGCCGTCGCCGCTGACCGGAGGGCCTCACTCTGCCATCCAGTTTGGCGTCTGTCAGTTTACTCTCATAGCAGGTCTAGTTCGTCACAGCCTACGACAGTACATAGCGACCAGATTGGTTACTATAGTGGGACTAGTTTTATTGACTTACATAGGTCTGCAAGAGGACTTTTACTGCTGGACTTGTACCACAAAACATGGACTCTACTGGAGTTACGCAATGGCTTCCTGTTCATGTAAATAAAGAACAGCATTAAACCACATGTGTGTTTGTGTTGTAGAAAGAGTTTAGCAGCCACCTCTGCCGTCCTCCCTTGCGGTACAAGATTCTACAGTGGTGAACAAGGATAATTCAGTGGCGATCGACAATAATCAATTTCGCCGAAGAATATGCTTGTATTTTAGCTTGAAAGAGTGATAGTGTTCATGTGTTTCTATTTGCAATAATATATGCAATAATAATAATAATAATAATAATACACTACTGGCCATTAAAATTGCTACGCCAAGAAGAAATGCAGACGATAAACGGGTATTCATTGGACAAATATATTATACTAGAACTGACATGTAATTACATTTTCACGCAATTTGGGTGCATACATCCTGAGAAATCAGTACCCAGAACAACCACCTCTGGCCGTAATAACGGCCTTGATACGCCTGGGCATTGAGTCAAACAGAGTTTGGATGGCGTGTACAGGTACAGCTGCCCATGCAAGTTCAACACGATACCACAGTTCATCAACAGTAGTGACTGCCGTATTGTGATCAGCCAGTTGCTCGGCCACCATTGACCAGACGTTTTCAATTGGTGAGAGATCTGGAGAATATGCTGGCCAGGACAGCAGTCGAACATTATCTATATCCAGAAAGGCCCGTACAGGACCTGCAACATGCGGTCGTGCATAATCCTGCTGAAATGTAGGGTTTCGCAGGGCTCGAATGTAGGATAGAGCCGCGGGTCCTAACAAATCTGAAATGTAACGTGCACTGTTCAAAGTGCCGTCAATGGGAACAAGAGGTGACCGAGACGTGTAACCAATGGCACCCCATACCATCACGCCGGGTAATACACCAGTATGGCGATGACGAATACACGCTTCCAATGTCCGTTCAAAAATGGTTCTAATAGCTCTGAGCACTATGGGACTTAACTTATGAGGTCATCAGTCCCCTAGAACTTAGAACTACTTAAACATAACTAACCTAAGGACATCACACACATCGATGCCCGAGGCAGGATTCGAACCTGCGACGGTATCGATCTCGCAGTTCCAGATTGTCACGCCTAGAACCGCTCGGCCACCGCGGCCGGCAATGTGCGTTCACCGCGATGTCGGCAAACACGGATGCGACCATCATGATGCTGTAAACGGAACCTGGATTCAACTGAAAAAAATGACGTTTTTCCATTCGTGCACCCAGGTTCGTCGTTGACTACACCATCACAGGCGCTCGTCTCTGTGATGCAGCGTCAAGGGTAATCGCAGCCATGGTCTCAGAGCTGATAGTCCACGCTGCTGCAAACGTCGTCGAACTGTTCGCGCAGATGGTTGTTGTCTTGCAAACGTCCCCATCTGTTGACTCAGGGATCGAGACGTGGCTGCACGTTCCGTTACAGCCATGCGGATAAGATGCCTGTCATCTCGACTGCTAGTGATACGAGGCCGTTGGGATCCAGTACGGCGTTCCGTATTACTCTCCTGAACCCACCGATTCCATATTCTGCTAACAGTCATTGGATCTCGACCAACGCGAGCAGCAATGTCGCGATACGATAAACCGCAAGTGCGGTAGGCTACAATCCAAGCTTGATCAAAGTTGGAAACGCGATGGTACGCATTTCTCCTCCTTACACCAGACATCACAACAACGTTTCACCAGGCAACGCCGGTCAACTGCTGTTTGTGTCATGTCAGTACGTTGTAGATGTCGCCACCGGCGCCAATCTTGTGTGAATGCTCTGAAAAGCTAATCTTTGCATATCACAGCATCTTCTTCCTGTCGGTTAATTTTCGCGTCTGTAGCACGTCATCTTCGTGGTGTTGCAATTGTAATGGCCAGTAGTATAATAATAATAATAGTGTAAATGTTATAGTACGTGTTTGAACCTAACAGCGCGCACTTCGCAATTTGTGGGATGAACACATTTAGAAGAAATTGTTGTTTGCTTTCACCTACGGTCAGACAAACGAATCGAAACAACTACTGTAATTGCTTTTTACGCAATCAACAGATGGCACTGCATTCGAGCAACTTCTGTGCTGAACTGCCCACATTTAAATATGAGCAAATAGACTTACTTGTTGTACCCGCCTCGTAGTAGCAATTTGATTAATATGTTACTAAAACAAGAAGGAAGGTCGGGTTTAACATCCCGTCGACACCGTGGTGATTAGAGACGGAATATATCCTCGTATTGTGTCAAGGATGAGGGAGGAAATCGGACATGCCATTTCAAAGAAGCCATTCCGCATTTGCCTGGAGCGATTAAGGGAAAACCTAAATCACGGAAAACCTAAATCTGGATGACCGGACGGGGTTTCAACCGCAGTCCTCCCGAATGCGTAGCCGGCCGGAGCGGCCGTGCGGTTCTAGGCGCTTCAGTCTGGAACCGTGTGCCTGCCACGGTCGCAGGTTCGAATCCTGCCTCGGGCATGGATGTGTGTGATGTCCTTAGGTTAGTTAGGTTTAAGTAGTTCTATGTTCTAGGGGACTGATGACCTCAGATGTTAAGTCCCATAATGCTCAGAGCCATTGTTGAACCGAATGCGTGTCCAGTGTGCTAACCAATGCGCCACCTTGCTCCGTACTATTTTACTGTTAACTTATTGCTCTATATATCAGATCCGAAGGTTAAACTAAATTTTCTTCGATAGGGGTATGACCGCATCAAGCCTGCAAGGCGATGTGCCATCATGCAAGAGCCTGCACACCGCAACAGCGAAGCCTTTGCAAGAATCGCATCACCTGAAATGATCTTTATCCCGTAATACACCGCAATTATTCCTTTCGCTCGTCACACCAATACCAAAATGACAAATATCGGATTACGCAACTGCGAGATGGACAATCAACTAAAATCACTTAATAGAGGGAAGCAAATGGGCCTGATGAGATTGAGCCGCGTGCGGCTCGCGTTGGTGCCGTTCATAGCTTGACAATCCTTAAATAGCGATCCTAGCGTTTCCTTTTCTTAGTGTGTTCACTGGCGCCACTACGCTCGCTCACCTTGTCTGTCCGTGAGTAGCAGCCCCAGCGCTTATCGATAGCGCGTACTGTGGAACCATCTTTGAAGCGGCCCCTAGTATTTCCGGATCGTCGCGTGTCGAGCGAGTTGAGTTGGGACGGAGCAGCAGTGAGGGCCGGACAGGAAGGATGTTGTTGCCAGAGGGCACGACCACGCCAAGGACCAGATTCAGCGAGTTTTAGTCGAATGGACCGTGATATTCGAGTAGTGTGTGTGTCCGCCCATCGAAGTGACCTCATGGCAATAGTTATCAGTCGACAGTTTATACTGGGATCTTTCCCGTACCTGCCTTGAGAGGGGACGACCGTTGGTTAATCGTTCGCTCGGTCTTGGGAGTGTTTCTGAAGACGTGGAGCTGTCCGTCTCTTCGCCCTTGCCTAAAAATATTCCAGCGTTGTAGCGGTGATCACATGTTAGGCGGATCATACCAAATGAAAAGCACCAGTTTGCTTTTGTTCTACAATATTACTTTTATTGTTAACCGGTTTTCGGCTTACAAGGCCATCTTCAGACATTTACTGAGTATTATCACCAAAGAAGTTAAATGTTAGCAGACAACTTTGGAAGAGAAGTAACACATCTAGACTGAAGGAGAAACATACAGTAAGTAACATCATTGCAATGAAAAAGTAAAAACTGAACAGTACATAAATAACAATGGAGTAGACAGGAAAACCTTTAGCACAAAATAGGAGTATCATGCCTACATAACAGTTTCTATTAATAAACAAAACTAATAAAATAAAATAAAATTAGTACTAGACAAGGCTGCATCAGGAGGTACGAAACATGGAGAGTGATACACAACCAAATAAAATAAGAGACAGTTATCAATGTAAATACAGAATACATAAGGAACTTAAGCAATATCAATAAGATAAACAGAAATAAATACACCCCTGGAAATTTAAATAAGAACACCGTGAATTCATTGTCCCAGGAAGGGGAAACTTTATTGACACATTCCTGGGGTCAGATACATCACATGATCACACTGACAGAACCACAGGCACATAGACACAGGCAACAGAGCATGCACAATGTCGGCACTAGTACAGTGTATATCCACCTTTCGCAGCAATGCAGGCTGCTATTCTCCCATGGAGACGATCGTAGAGATGCTGGATGTAGTCCTATGGAATGGCTTGCCATGCCATTTCCACCTGGCGCCTCAGTTGGGCCAGCGTTCGTGCTGGACGTGCAGACCGCGTGAGACGACGCTTCATCCAGTCCCAAACATGCTCAATGGGGGACAGATCCGGAGATCTTGCTGGCCAGGGTAGTTGACTTACACCTTCTAGAGCACGTTGGGTGGCACGGGATACATGCGGACGTGCATTGTCCTGTTGGAACAGCAAGTTCCCTTGCCGGTCTAGGAATGGTAGAACGATGGGTTCGATGACGGTTTGGATGTACCGTGCACTATTCAGTGTCCCCTCGACGATCACCAGTGGTGTACGGCCAGTGTAGGAGATCGCTCCCCACACCATGATGCCGGGTGTTGGCCCTGTGTGCCTCGTTCGTATACAGTCCTGATTGTGGCGCTCACCTGCACGGCGCCAAACACGCATACGACCATCATTGGCACCAAGGCAGAAGCGACTCTCATCGCTGAAGACGACACGTCTCCATTCGTCCCTCCAGAAGCCTGTCGCGACACCACTGGAGGTGGGCTGCACGATGTTGGGGCGTGAGCGGAAGACGGCCTAACGGTGTGCGGGACCGTAGCCCAGCTTCATGGAGACGGTTGCGAATGGTCCTCGCCGATACCCCAGGAGCAACAGTGTCCCTAATTTGCTGGGAAGTGGCGGTGCGGTCCCCTACGGCACTGCGTAGGATCCTACGGTCTTGGCGTGCATCCGTGCGTCGCTGCGGTCCGGTCCCAGGTCGACGGGCACGTGCACCTTCCGCCGACCACTGGCGACAACATCGATGTACTGTGGAGACCTCACGCCCCACGTGTTGAGCAATTCGGCGGTACGTCCACCCGGCCTCCCGCATGCCCACTATACGCCCTCGCTCAAAGTCCGTCAACTGCACATACGGTTCACGTCCACGCTGTCGCGGCATGCTACCAGTGATAAAGACTGCGATGGAGCTCCGTATGCCACGGCAAACTGGCTGACACTGACGGCGGCGGTGCACAAATGCTGCGCAGCTAGCGCCATTCGACGGCCAACACCGCGGTTCCTGGTGTATCCGCTGTGCCGTGCGTGTGATCATTGCTTGTACAGCCCTCTCGCAGTGTCCGGAGCAAGTATGGTGGGTCTGACACACCGGTGTCAATGTGTTCTTTTTTCCATTTCCAGGAGTGTAAATTCAGGAAAATGGAGATGTTTGAGGGAACCTACAGTTTGAGAGTGTGGTGGTACTGCATTTTAACATTAACATTATAATCAAAGCAGTAGCTGTGTACCAGTTTTCATTAAATAAATGAGTAAAGTACAATTAGAACAGTATTTGATGAGACAACCACAAGGGGTGTTAAACATGGACAGTAATACAAGTACCAGTTAAAAGAAACCTAACTAGCCTAAGGACATCACACACATTCATGTTCGAGGCAGGATTCGAACCGTATCAATCGCGCGGTTCCGGGCTGCAGAGCCTAGAACCGCTCGGCCACCGCAGCCGGCCCACTAAGAGTCGTCAAACGCATTTCTTCTGGCGTTTCAGCACATATTCGCAGTTTCGTTTCCGCACTGTGTAGCTGGAGTCAGCCCAGCAAACAGTGCTCAGCACGTCTTTCGTGAGACGCGCAGTTACTCTTAGCTTTAAGACCATAATTTCATTGTCAACCACAGGCCAAGCTTAGTAAATTTTACACGTGCCGTGGTATGGTGCTAACAGCTTCTGCTCGAAAGGGGCGAACCATCCATCACACGAGCAGAGCACACTACCGAAACTTGCTGACTACGGGGCAGCAGGCAGTAGCGCGAAGCTGTGCAAGTTGTGGTGTTCCCACTCCTGCGGCAATGCCCTTGGTCATTCTGCGCAGGGCACGTGCTGCTTCTTCGGACCATCAAATTTTGCTTTATCACCGCGTATTCTCCTGACACATTACCGAGCCATTTCCTCCTGTCTCCTCGGATGAAGAAGTGAGCATTTCCGAAATGACTAGGGGGAGATTTTCGAAATGGAGCGTTTGCCAAACACTCAAAATGCAGACTTCTGAAACCGAGATCTTCACAGTCCCGAGTGTTTGGAAGGAACGAGTCGTATTTGATGTGTTGTGTGCCGGTGCGTGGGTTCTAAACTTAGAAAGCAGAGACTGAGAGACACGGCAACAGTTAGGTAAAAATGGTTTAATTAATTTCACTGGGTTGCAGAACACAAGGTCATCCGAACACAGAATACAGTGCAGAGAGTCACAGTCCGCAGACAAGTCCGTAGCACACTGTAATCACTGACAAGGGAAACTCCCCATCACACCGCCCTCAGGTTTAGTGGCAAGATGGTCCAGCGGGTAGCCTGTCAGAAACTGAACACAGATCAAGCAGTGGGCTGTCAGCGGTGTTGTGAAGCATACATTCGCGGGGGGGGGGGGGGGGGGGGCTCTGTGCGGCGCTCCGCAAGTGGGTAGTTGTTTACTCGCGCGGTTAGTGGTACTGCAGTGTAAACAGATCACCTCGAACGACAATACGAAGAAGAGAGTTTCCTGCGTGAAGTAATGCACGTCGATCCTCAGGAACTTATCGGTATACATCTTTCGATCATCTCCAGCACAGTTTGCCTGAAATTTGTCGATGAAGCAGCGTGCGAAAGACTTCTTCGCCGTTCCACCGATGGATATCGTTTCCACCACTCGGACGGCAACGTGGATGTAGTGACTGTCGACCGTGCAGGACTCGGCGTTCGGAACATACGAATCTCCGAGCTGCCGTTTGAAGTTCCGGCCACGTTTCTAGTGAACGCGCTGCGTCCTTACGGGGAAGTAGTAAGCCACGTGGAGGAAAAGTGGCGTACGTTCGAGACGTATCCTGTACTGAATGGAGTGCGTCAGGTGGGAATCGAACTATGTAAACACATCCCATTGTACGAGGAGTGTTTTTTAAGTGAGTACCGTTTTGAAATTAAAAAAAGACGCACTAAGATATCTCAATAATTTTATTTTTACATGAAAACCTGTACTTCAATCTACATTTCTACATAATTTCCGTCAATATTGAGGCACTTGTCATAACATTGTACCAGTTTTAGAATACCCTCCTCATAGAAGTCTGCCGCCTGACTTGTTAACCACTGCATCACCACTGTTTTGACTTCGTCATCGTCTTGAAGACGCTGACCGCCCAGGTGTTTCTTCAAGAGCAGGAACAGATAGTAGGCATTGGGCGCAAGACCGGGGCTGTACGGAGGATGATCTGGAGTTTCCCAACGAAAAGATGTGATGAGATTTTTGGTCTGATTCGCCACATGCGGACGGGCATTGTCTTGCAGCGAAACAGTGCCCTTGCTCAACTTCCGTGGACTGTTGCTTTGATTCTGGTGTGACGTAGGCCGCCCATGTTTCATCGCCCGTAATAATTTGGCTTAAGAGATCATCACCGTCGTTGTGGTACCACTCAAGGAAAGCCAGTGCACTGTCTAAACGTTTGGTTTTGTCCACATCCGTTAACATTTTCGGTACCCAACGTGCGCACAATTTTCGGTAATTCAAGTGCTCGGTCACAATGCCATACAAACACTACGAGAAACATTAGGAAAGTCATCCCGCAAGGAGGAAATCGTAAAGCGTCTGTTTTCTCTCACCTTATTGTCCACTTCCTGAACCAAACTTTCATTAACGACCGAAGAACGCCCATTCCGTTGTTCATCACGCGCATTTGTGCGGCCATCTTTAAATGGTTCAAATGGTTCAAATGGCTCTGAGCACTATGGAACTTAACTTCTAAGGTCATCAGTCCCCTAGAACTTAGAACTACTTGAACCTAACTAACCTAAGGACATCACACACATCCATGCCCGAGGCAGGATTCGAACCTGCGACCGTAGCAGTCGCGCGGTTCCATCTTTAAATGATCTCACCAACTTTCTTACCATTCCATCACTCATAATGTTTTCTCCGTAAACTGCACAGATCTCACGATGAATATCGATCGCTTTTAGGCCTTTAGCACTAACAAATCTTATAACAGCCCGTACTTCACAGTCGGCAGGGCTCACGATTATCGGAGGAATCTTAAACACTCAGTACACAACGTAGACCCGTATCTAGAGGATGCCGGCACAGTAGCTCAGCGTGTTCGGTCAGAGGGTTAGTTGCCCTCTGTAATAAAATAACTGAGTGAATCGATCAACAAAGAACTTCAACGGGCGTCAGGGGGGACGTCCGCCACGAACAGATGCAACGAACAATGACGAAAAAAAATGAGATAAAAAAAAGGGGTAGCGTCTTTGATTCATAATCAAAAAACGTCTTCGGCTCCGGGTTCGATCCCCGCCACTGCCTAAATTTTGATAAATAATCAGCATTGGCGGCCGAAGATTTCCGGCATAAGAAGTCAGCTTCATTCTGCCAACGGCCTTGCCAAAGAGGGCGGAGGAGCGGATAGAGGTTCAGGGTACTCTCTTGTCCTAGGGGTGGGAAATTGCCCCTAAAGGCGGAAGAATCAGCAATGATCAACGACATGAGGATGCAGAAGGCAATGGAAACCACTGCATTAAAGACACGTAACGTGTATCCACAGGACATGTGGCCTGTAATTGAAGAAGTGATGATCTCTCCATTGGCAAAAGATTCCGGAATAGTCCCCCATTCGGATCTCCGGGAGGGGACTGCCAAGGGGGAGGTTACCATGAGAAAAAGATTGAATAATCAACGAAAGGATAACGTTCTACGAGTCGGGGCGTGGAATGTCAGAAGCTTGAACGTGGTAGGGAAACTAGAAAATCTGAAAAGGGAAATGCAAAGGCTCAATCTAGCTATAGTAGGGGTCAGTGAAGTGAAGTGGAAGGAAGACAAGGATTTCTGGTCATATGAGTATCGGGTAATATCAACAGCAGCAGAAAATGGTAAAACAGGTGTAGGATTTGTTATGAATAGGAAGGTAGGGCAGAGGGTGTGTTACTGTGAACAGTTCAGTGACCGGGTTGTTCTAATCAGAATCGACAGCAGACCAACACCGACAACGATAGTTCAGGTATACATGCCGAAGTCGCAAGCTGAAGATGAACAGATAGAGAAAGTGTATGAGGATATTGAAAGGGTAATGCAGTATGTAAAGGGGGACGAAAATCTAATAGTCATGGGCGACTGGAATGCAGTTGTAGGGGAAGGAGTAGAAGAAAAGGTTACAAGAGAATATGGGCTTGGGACAAGGAATGAAAGAGGAGAAAGACTAATTGAGTTCTGTAACAAGTTTCAGCTAGTAATAGCGAATACCCTGTTCAAGAATCACAAGAGGAGGAGGTATACTTGGAAAAGGCCGGGAGATACGGGAAGATTTCAATTAGACTACATCATGGTCAGACAGAGATTCCGAAATCAGATACTGGATTGTAAGGCGTACCCAGGAGTAGATATAGACTCAGATCACAATATAGTAGTGATGAAGAGTAGGCTGAAGTTCAAGACATTAGTCAGGAAGAATCAATACGCAAAGAAGTGGGATACGAAAATACTAAGGAATGACGAGGTTCGTTTGAAGTTCTCTAACGCTATAGATACAGCAATAAGGAATAGCGCAGTAGGCAGTACAGTTGAAGAGGAATGGACATCTCTAAAAAGTGCCATCACAGAAGTTGGGAAGGAAAATAGAGGTACAAAGAAGGTAGCTGCGAAGAAACCATGAGTAACAGAAGAAATACTTCAGTTGATTGATGAAAGGAGGAAGTACAAGTTGCTGAGGAATGAAATCAATAGGAAGTGCAGGGAAGCTAAGACGAAATGGCTGCAGGGAAAATGTGAAGACATCGAAAAAGATATGATTGTCGGAAGGACAGACTCAGCATACAGGAAAGTCAAAACAACCTTTGGTGACATTAAAAGCAACGGTGATAACATTAAGAGTGCAACGGGAATTCCACTGTTAAATGCAGAGGAGAGAGCAGATAGGTGGAAAGAATACATTGAAAGCCTTTATGAGGGCGAAGATTTGTCTGATGTGATAGAAGAAGAAACAGGAGTCGATTTAGAAGAGATAGGGGATCCAGTATTAGAATCGGAATTTAAAAGAGCTTTGGAGGACTTACGGTCAAATAAGGCAGAAGGGATAGATAAAATTCCATCAGAATTTCTAAAATGATTGGGGGAAATTGCAACAAAACGACTATTCACGTTGGTGTGTAGAATATATGAGTCTGGCGATATACCATCTGACTTTCGGAAAAGCATCATCCACACAATTCCGAAGACGGCAAGAGCTGACAAGTGCGAGAATTATCGCACAATCAGCTTAACAGCTCATGCATCGAAGCTGCTTACAAGAATAATATACAGAAGAATGGAAAAGAAAATTGAGAATGCGCTAGGTGACGATCAGTTTGGCTTTAGGAAAAGTAAAGGGACGAGAGAGGCAATTCTGACGTTACGGGTAATAATGGAAGCAAGGCTAAAGAAAAATCAAGATACTTTCATAGGATTTGTCGACCTGGAAAAAGCGTTCGACAATATAAAATGGTGCAAGCTGTTCGAGATTCTGAAAAAAGTAGGGGTAAGCTATAGGGAGAGACGGGTCATGTACAATATATACAATAACCAAGAGGGAATAATAAGAGCGGACGATCAAGAACGAAGTGCTCGTATTAAGAAGGGTGTAAGACAAGGCTGTAGCCTTTCGCCCCTACTCTTCAATCTGTACATCGAGGAAGCAATGATGGAAATAAAAGAAAGGTTCAGGAGTGGAATTAAAATACACGGTGAAAGGATATCAATAATACGATTCGCTGATGACATTGCTATCCTGAGTGAAAGTGAAGAAGAATTAAATGATCTGCTGAACGGAATGGACAGTCTAATGAGTACACAGTATGGCTTGAGAGTAAATCGGAGAAAGACAAAGGTAATGAGAAGTAGTGGAAATGGGAAGAGCGAGAAACTTAACATCAGGATTGATGGTGACGAAGTCAATGAAGTTAAGGAATTCTGCTAGTTAGGCAGTAAAATAACCAATGACGGACGGAGCAAGGAGGACATCAAAAGCAGACTCGCTGTGGCAAAAAAGGCATTTCTGGCCAAGAGAAGTCTACTAATATCAAATACCGGCATTAATTTGAGGAAGAAATTTCTGAGGATGTACGTCTGGAGTACAGCATTATATGGTAGTGAAACATGGACTGTAGGAAAACCGGAACAGAAGAGAATCGAAGCATTTGAGATGTGGTGCTATAGACGAATGTTGAAAATTAGGTGGACTGATAAGGTAAGGAATGAGGAGGTTCTACGCAGAATCGGAGAGGAAAGGAATATGTGGAAAACACTGATAAGGAGAAGGGACAGGATGATAGGACATCTGCTAAGACATGAGGGAATGACTTCCATGGTACTAGAGGGAGCTGTAGAGGGCAAAAACTGTAGAGGAAGACAGAGATTGGAATACGTCAAGCAAATAATTGAGGACGTAGGTTGCAAGTGCTACTCTGAGATGAAGAGGTTAGCACAGGAAAGGAATTCGTGCCGGGCCGCATCAAACCAGTCAGTAGACTGATGACAAAAAAAAAGAAAAAAAAAACAATGTAAACAAGGAAGAATCAGACTGTAATGGCGTCAGTGCGTAAATTAAGGTACAGGCTCGTACGTCAACGTTGGTGGCTGTCGAGCGATCGTCATTTATGACGGTCAACCGCGGACTTGCTGAGGATGCGGGCGGGAGGGGCATGTACGTTCTGAATGCCTGCAGTGACGCCTCGTCTAGATACCACGTGCAGACACGACGCCTACATGTCGGACGCGGACGTCGTTCCTTTCCAGTTGCCGACCCCCGCGGGCCCGGTTTCCGCGCCTACGACGACGCAGCCTCCATCGGAACCGTCGCCGTGCTCGACAGCAGCGACCACGTCTGCATCCCAGCCGTGTTAGGAAGGAGAGCATCAGAAGATCGATTCCAGCTCGGACACGGAGATGCGGGAGGCGACTTCTGTTTGTCGTGACCCACAGGACGCGGACACGCGTTCCCGCAAGCAGAAGTCGCCCAAGCGATGAAAGAAGAGGAGGCTGTCTGCAGGAAATGATTCCAGAGATGGTGACTCGTTGCAGGAGGATGAGGAAAATACATCTGCGGCCAGTGCTGTGGACCTCACATCAACGGTTCCTGGTTCGCTGCTGGCAACGTCCGCCCAAGGACAAAGCCGAGCTGACGATGCTCAGCTCACCGACGAGGGCCCTGGCGATTCTGCGGCTAAGACATCGGAAGAACGTCATGCGTCGCCTGACGTACCACATCTCCAGCTTGGTGATTGGGCGTACGAGATGGAGATGGAAAGAATGATATCAGACTCGAGCGTTAACGAGATGACCTCGGCCGGCGGACCGTCGGACGGACATCATGTCTCAGTCGATCAATAACATATACGGTGAGGGTGGCATGGACGGTCGGACGGACGACGTGGCGCAATCTGATTTAAACGACTGCAGGACACGTCATCGTACTATCAAATGACCCAGGTGTATCGGATAGGTACAGTCAATGTCATCGACATTAGTTCCACTATCAAAACTCAGTTGTTAAAGGGCATGATTCTGACGGTGGACACTAATATCGTGTTTCTTCAAGAGCTACGGCGTGATCTGCGCCTGGATGCTTATGGATACGCGTCTTACGTCAACCCAAGTTCCGACGGTGGTGTTGGTACGGCCATACTACAACGCGATGGCACCGAACCAACGGATATTCAGTATTCTGCCATCAGCGAGAGCCACTGCGCTCACCATCGGCGCAGTCCGTCTTGTGAATCTGTATGCCCCGTCTGGTACTGCGAAGCGTCGAGATCGAACACTATATTACTCCACTGAGGTAGCTCCATTGTTTCAAGGCGCTACAGAGCACTTGGTGGTGGGAGGGGACTTTAACAGCGTCTTACGCCTTGAGGATCAGATACCTCACCATGTCCCATGTCGAGCCCATCATGCTATGGTCAGAGATCTCGCTTTGCATGATACATGGACGCTAGTCCACGGTGACCGACGCGGATAAAGACACTTCGGCAGCCACTCGGGCAGCAGATTGGACAGGATTTATGTCTCCCGAGATATTCGCGCAGCAACTGTCGGTGCTGAGCTGTGGCCCACTGCGTTCAGCGACCATCAGGCCTCATGTTGTTGTTGTGGTCTTCAGTCCTGAGACTGGTTTGATGCAGCTCTCCATGCTACTCTATCCTGTGCAAGCTTCTTCATCTCCCAGTACCTACTGCAACCTACATCCTTCTCAATCTGCTTAGTGTATTCATCTCTTGGTCTCCCCCTACGATTTTTACCCTCCACGCTGCCCTCCAATACTAAACTGGTGATCCCTTGATGCCTCAGAACATGTCCTACCAACCGATCCCTTCTTCTGGTCAAGTTGTGCCACAAACTTCTCTTCTCCCCAATCCTATTCAATACCTCCTCATTAGTTACGTGATCTACCCATCTAATCTTCAGCATTCTTCTGTAGCACCACATTTCAAAAGCTTCTATTCTCTTCTTGTCCAAACTATTTACCGTCCATGTTTCACTTCCATACATGGCTACACTCCATACAAATACTTTAAGAAACGACTTCCTGACACGTAAATCTATACTCGATGTTAACAAATTTCTCTTCCTCAGAAACGCTTTCCTTGCCATTGCCAGTCTACATTTTATATCCTCTCTACTTCGACCATCATCAGTTATTTTGCTCCCCAAATAGCAAAACTCCTTTACTACTTTAAGTGTCTCATTTCCTAATCTAATACCCTCAACATCAACCGACTTAATTCGACTACATTCCATCATCCTCGTTTTGCTTTTGTTGATGTTCATCTTATATCCTCCCTTCAAGACACCATTCATTCCGTTCAACTGCTCTTCCAAGTCCTTTGCTGTCTCTGACAGAATTACAATGTCATCGGCGAACCTCAAAGTTTTTATTTCTTCTCCATGGATTTTAATTCCTACTCCAAATTTTTCTTTTGTTTCCTTCACTGCTTGCTCAATATACAGATTGAATAACATCGGGGATAGGCTACAACCCTGTCTCACTCCCTTCCCAACCACTGCTTCCCTTTCATGTCCCTCGACTCTTATAACTGCCATCTGGTTTCTGTACAAATTGTAAATAGCCTTTCGCTCCCTGTATTTTACCCCCGCCGCCTTTAGAATTTGAAAGAGAGTATTCCAGTCAACATTGTCAAAAGCCTTCTCCAAGTCTACAAATGCTAGAAACGTAGGTTTGCCTTTCCTTAATCTTTCTTCTAAGATAAGTCGTAAGGTCAGTATTGCCTCACGTGTTCCAGTATTTCTACGAAATCCAAACTGATCTTCCCCGAGGTCGGCTTCTACTAGTTTTTCCATTCGTCTGTAAAGAATTCGAGTCAGTACTTTGCAGCTGTGGCTTATTAAACTGATTGTTCGGTAATTTTCACATCTGTCAACACCTGCTTTCTTTGGGATTGGCATTATTATATTCTTCTTGAAGTCTGAGGGTATTTCGCCTGTTTCATACGTCTTGCTCACCAGATGGTAGAGTTTTGTCAGGACTGGCTCTCCCAAGGCCGTCAGTAGTTCCAATGGAATGTTGTCTACTCCGGGGGCCTTGTTTCGACTCAGGTCTTTCAGTGCTCTGTCAGACTCTTCACGCAGTATCGTATCTCCCATTTCATCTTCATCTACATCCTATTCCATTTCCATAATATTGTCCTCAAGTGCATCGCCCTTGTATAGACCCTCTATATACTCCTTCCACCTTTCTGCTTTCCCTTCTTTGCTTAGAACTGGGTTTCCATCTGAGCTCTTGATGTTCATACAAGTGGTTCTCTTATCTCCAAAGGTCTCTTTAATTTTCCTGTAGGCAGTATCTATCTTACCCCTAGTGAGATAAGCCTCTACATCTTTACTTTTGTCCTCTAGCCATCTCTGCTTAGCCATTTTGCACTTCCTGTCGATCTCATTTTTGAGACGTTTGTATTCCTTTTTGCCTGCTTCATTTACTGCATTTTTATATTTTCTCCTTTCATCAATTAAATTCAATATTTCTTCTGTTACCCAAGGATTTCTATTAGCCCTCGTCTTTTTACCTACTTGATCCTCTGCTGCCTTCACTACTTCATCCCTCAAAGCTACCCATTCTTCTTCTACTGTATTTCTTTCCCCCATTCCTGTCAATTGTTCCCGTATGCTCTCCCTGAAACTCTGTACAACCTCTGGTTCTTTCAGTTTATCCAGGTCCCATCTCCTTAAATTCCCACCTTTTTGCAGTTTCTTCAGTTTTAATCTACAGTTCATAACCAATAGATTGTGGTCAGAGTCCATATCTGCCCATGGAAATGTCTTACAATTTAAAACCTGGTTCCTAAATCTCTGTCTTACCATTATATAATCTATCTGATACCTTTTAGTATCAGGCCTTCATATGCGCCGTAATTCTGCCACGACAACAGACGCTCCGTAGTAGAGGACCTTGGAGTCTTAACGTTGACACTCTCCGGGAAGAGGCCTGCCTTATAGCTGTCACTGATACCTGGCACAAATGTGAGCGACGGCGTCATACCTATGATTCCACGACACGATGGTGGACTTAATGCTACAAACCAGCTCTTCACCGCACACTCATGGCATATGGACGACACCGGGCTCTTTGGCTCCGAGCCACCTCCGAGTTTTGCCACTCCGTCTTGCGGGAACTAGCGGCGCAACAACCTTCGCCAGAGCGCCAAAAGGCCGTCTACCGGACACAGGCACGGCTTCTGCACATCACGGCTGACAGATTGGACGGCACGCGGGTTCGGTCGAGACTGCAAGATTCCATCCCAGAGGAACGTGCCTCTCGTAATCACACCGTCAGAGAACGGAGACATCGTAAGAGACGACACGTCACGGCAGTTATTTCTGCGGACGAGCAACGCGCAGAGAGACACAATGCCATCTCCCGTGCCCTCACAGATTATTACCGCACTCTCTACCTAGTAGATCAACGGCGTGATAGTGACATTGAGGACGTCCTGCAGGATCTGCCACCTTTGGGTAGGGCGCAAGGCGATGCCACATTCTTGGAGGCCGTCACGTGGAAAGAAACGCGCATGGCCCTCTCGCGGGGTGCGAGAAACAGATCACCTGAACCTGATGGTCGTCTGCCTGAACTTTATAGCACTTTTTCTGACCTGACGGGGGAAGTTTGGCGGCAGATATTCTGCGAACTCCTGGATCCGGACTTCCGTTTCCCCCTCCCCCCCCCCCGCGAATTTTGGAGGGCATGATCATCCCTGTACCAAAACCAAGCGGTGGGTAGAGGGGGGGGGGAGGGGTCCAGCCCGCAAGACTTCCAGCCATTGACGTTATTGAATTCAGATTACAAGCTGTTCGCCCGCATTCTTCGTGATCGCCTCCTCGCTATTGGCAAAGATGCCATTCATGCCGACCAAACGTGTCTGGGAGGTGGCAGTAATATATACACGGCCTTAAGCTCTTATAGAGATGTGGTGGCGCTCGTGTCGGCATGCCGCTTAGAAGGCGCCCTCGTGGCGGTTGACCTAGACCACGCATTTGACCGAATTGAGCACCGTTTCTTGCAGGCTGTCTTGGAGAAAATGAGACTGTCCCCAGTATCGACAGCAGTGGTTCTCCATCTCAACCACGGAGCCCCTTCCTCAGTTCTGGCCAGTGGCTACCGCTCGCCACCTTTCACTATCGGGCGCTCAGGGTCAGCCTTTCTCTTCCCAGTCGCCCTCGAGGCTGCACTGCATGGTTCAAATGGTTCAAATGGCTCTGAGCACTGTGGGACTTAACTTCTGAGGTCATCAGTCCCCTAGAACTTAGAACTACTTAAACCTAACTAACCTAAGGAGATCACACACATCTATGCCTGAGGCAGGATTCGAACCCCCGACCGGTCCAGACTGTAGCGCCTAGAACCGCTCGGCCACTCCGGCCGGCCACTGCATGGTCTAAGACAGCGTTTGGATGGCATTCGCCTCCGCGATGTGCATTTTAAGGGGCTCCGGAAAGGCTCAAAATCATGAAAAGTTCAATTTTTACTTTTTGGCGTTTTCTGAATCTGCAGACTATTACCTTTTAATAGATATATAATTTATTCAATTCCGAAGACTACAACTATTTTTAAATTTTTTTTGAAATGTGTTGTACATGGGCGTGACCCACTGTGGCGCTGTTAAACTGCTGTCAAATGGTGTTATTATTAACGTCCGTGTTCATCAGGTCTGCCTCATGCAATAATGGAGGTGATAAAACCTATTTTCAGAGACTTAGCAGCACATGAACTGTTGAAAAAGTGTATTCACGGAAAAACTCAAAACCCCAATGAAAGTGTAAATAGTGTTATATGGTCGAGAATCCCCAAGACTGTTTTTGTTGGAATAGAAACACTTCACTTTGGTGTGTATGATGCTGTTGCGACTTTCAATGATGGCAACATTGTAAGGTGCAAGGTATTTAGAAATATGGGAATGAAGATACGTTCTAACATGGTATGAGCGATGCTTGCTAGACAAGGAACGCCTTCGGGCTGCAGACAGGGCTGTAAAGAGTCTAGAAATACAAGCAAGAGTGAACAGGAGGAGGAACAAGAGGAAGCTGGAGGAGGAGTTTGCAGAGGATGAAGATAATCCATCCTATGGACCTGGAATGCACTAAAAAGTTAATCCAATCTTTGTCGCTCGATTCCCAAAACTTTTATTTTCTCATACTAATTACATGTTTTCTAAGGATCTTCCAAACATATTTGTTTCAAACTTTCAGTAAATGTTACACAGTACCTTCTGCATAATTTAACACGGCCTTTTTCCAAAAAACTGTATATTTTTGAATATATAAATAAAAAATTGCAAAAAATGTTGTGAATTTTCATTACAATTGAAAAAAAATCATCTTTAATAACTGAACTAAAATTTTGTAAAATCCCTGTGTTAAGTTGTAGCCCATATTCCAATAAATAATCTGTAAAAAGTTCAACTTCCTACCTCAAATACTTTGTGAGGAAAGATGTAATTTATAAGCGTTATTTTAACATTGCAAGTATAGGGCGTTCCGGAGCCCCTTAAATGCGGACGATGTAGTATTCTTGGCGAGGTCGGCAGAAGATATACGTACGGCTATCGCGTGCCTTTCAACCATACGGAGAGGTGGGCGGGAGCCGTATCAACCTGCGAAAGTCGCACTACGTAGATGTGGACAGGGGACTGAATATGAGTACGCCAGTGCTCATTACCAAAGTCCCGGCGATGAAGTGTTTGGGAGTGACCTTCCATGGGAACGTGCAGCGTACAGCAGCATATACGTATCGCAGTCTACTTAATGTGATCCGCACGCAAGTTCGTTTCCGTAACTTTCGAACCCTTCGCTTGACCATGCGGGTACATTTTCTCAACGTCTACCTCGTTCCGAAACTTAACCACTACACACACGTTCTCCCGAAGGCCGCTACGGTAGCTGCCAAGTTCCAGGCGGCCTTCGGTCATGTAGTCAGCGAGCGTAGGGTGTTCAGAAACCGTTAAGAGACGCTAACGTTGCCCACACATGCAGCCGGCATTGGAATGATAAACGTGCACAACAGGGCGCGCGCTCTCTTCCTGCGGACGATGCATCGCTTAGGTACTTCGGACAAGGACGCCCTCCGTGGTACACTGATTCAGGAGGTGTTGCCTCAATCCCTCCGTCCGCCGATTCCTGTTGGACGTATCACGCCAGCACTGTGTCACATTCGCACCTATCTGGTCGACATGAGTTACCTGTTGGATGTCTTGCCAACCACGCGGGATCCTAGCACCATGGACTTCTACCGCTGCTTTCAACGGACGCCGCCTGCTAATGTGGTTGAACGCCAACACCCGGCGGTTGGCTGGAGGCGGGTGTGGAGCAACATACACTCGCCTTTCCTTCCAACCACGGTCAGGGCGCTGTGGTATGTGATAACGACTGAAAAATTCCCCATCCGATAGCGTTTACACGTGATACATCTTGCCGAGGATCCTCTCTGCCCCAGATGCGCCGATGTCGACACCGACTTGCACCGTTTCATTTGTGGTACGGCTGCCGGCTGCTGGCTCCTCACACGGCAGCCTGTTGGCATTGTTGCTGCGACGGTCGCCTCGGTCCGTAGAGCCCACCGAGCTGATTCATCCCGACGTCACTTACTTCCCTGCTACTCGTCATGACGCCACGGTGTGGGTTAAGGGTATGGCACTGTCATACTTTTTTAATGAGAGCGTTGCAGGTTCGTTAGATTTCTGGCATTATTTAACGAGTAACTACACGGTTTTACGGCGCAAAGCGTCGTATGGTACGCTCTCTGCGAATTACTTGGGCTCGCGCCCTCCAGACCATTGGGGTGTACCAGGTGTGAGGAGAGACTGAGATATTTATTTTATTTCTTTATTACCGAGTTATAGACCTGCTACCTGATGTTTAAAACAAGTCGCACATCTTACAATTTTCGTTCTTCATCTTTTTACAGTTTTCTTTTCTTTTGTTTTATCTACAATATTTACAAAGAATGATACTTTTCAAAATAACAATAATTTAAGGTTGAAATATAAATAAAATTTTGTTGTTTTTTAAGAAGAATATAAAAAGAAGATAGGACAGAGAGGAGATTTCTTAGTACCACCACCGAATGTGACTGACGGTGAATACCTCGGAATGGTTTCTTCGAGCTGTTGACCGCCACTCACACACACACACACACACACACACACACACACACACACAAATGGTTATTAGTAGAGAAATAATGTTGCTTATCCTATTAATTACTAATCCTATGTATTAACTACTGTAGGTGCCCATCCATGTACAGTATTTGGTGTTTTATTGGTTAGATCACCAGTACCTTTGCTTATTTACTGTCACAGCTCAGCTTCCTCCTCCTGTTTCTCCTATTTGTCACTATTTTCACGGTCACTGTGGGTACCGCTGTCCATCCTCTGCAGACTGTTGTTACTCTGCACATAGGCATGTCTGTAATGTGTCCGATTGTACTCTTCATGTGTTGTTTTTGAAATACTGTTTGTCAGTGCGTTTAATTGTGCCCATTGTTCTTCGTGTCTTATCTCTGTATCTCTGTATCTCTGTATCTGTGTAGTCTAAGTGTAGTGTATGTCTATTGTTCGCGTATTGCCCGCAGAAAAAGACAGTGTGTTCTGGGGAACCTTCTTCCCCGCATGTGCATGTAGGTGTCTGCCTCAGACTCACGCGGTTTAAGTGCGTGGGATAAGGTCCGTGTCCGGTTAAGAAATGTACCATACCGCGGCTGGGATCGATATATCTCATTCTCAACCGCTCCCTTATGTCAGGGAGGAAGTCGTGCAGTCTACGTCCCTTATCACTTACACACCACTCACCTTGCCATGTATCCAAACGCCAACTTCTAAGGTGACATATGGTCTCTATCGGCACACCGGTTATTGTGTGTACCTTATCTAGTCTTCCCACCTTTAACCAGTACCTTGCAGCTCTGTATTTGATCGTGATATCTATGGGTCATATTCCGAGCACTACACACAGTGCATCCGCTGAGCCCAAGCAGGACACTTCTCTGCCCTCGTCTGACCGATGCTTTGTTGGTGACCACGTTCAGTCTATGTGCCCACGTGCTAGCTGCGAAGCTGAGTACTGATTCGAAGAGCGTACAGTGTTACGTACGTATGACTGGTAGAGGTAGTCTGTACTGTTCTGAATGTAGCCTCACCAGTTTGTGTATTATTTTTTCTACTTTGTCTGTTAGCCTTATGTGTTCGTGGAAATTCAATTTTTCATCTATGTGTACCCCGAGACAGCGCGTAATGTGTGCTCGTTTGATGTTTCTGTCCCCAATTTTAACCGAAGGATTCCTTTGGAGTGATCCTGTCAGTAAAGTGTATCTTGTTTTGTTTTCGGCTATCCTGAGTTTGTTGTTGTGACACCACTGAGTAATTGTTTGTAGTATTCCACTGGCCTTCTCTTCTAACTGGGCTCTGTTGTTTGCAGTGACTACAACTAATAGGTCATCTGCTAGGCGAAAATTCCGTCTGACCTGTCATCCCCATCCAGAAGTTATAGGAGGGGTTCGATTGTTATGTCCCAGAAGATGGGGCCGCAAATCGACCCTTAAGGACAGCCTTTGGTAATTCTTTTAATTACTTTCCGGCTGTCCATCTGCCATTCGACTTCTCGATCTTTACAGTAGTCTACAAAACTGTTGTACAGTGACTGCGGTACCTCCAGATGTCTTAGCCTCTGAAACAGTGCGGGCCACCAGAGATTATCAAATGCTCCAGCAATGGCGATAATGACTGCTTTGGAGGTTTTCCACACTGTAGGTACCCTGCCCAGCCGTAAGGCATCGTCCAGTAACGGGGTGATCTGCGGTGCTAGTTTTTTCAGTGTTTCCGAGTGGATACCATCTGGTCCAGGTGCTTTTTTGTTTTTGAGCTCTGAGATTGCAGCGCAACCTCTTCTTGTGCAAAAGGACAGGTGACAGTTGCAGTGTTGTATGGTGTGTGTAGGTTTTCTCTTAGTGTTGCATGATATTGTTTGTCTGTATCGATAACGTCGTCAGGGAGCAGTTTATACAGCAGAAAGTCCGCTGTATTCCTCCATCCCCTCGTCATCGTGCCGTCATCCTGCCTTAGCGTTCCCAGAACTAGTGGGGTTTTTATCTTCTCTGTCAGCATTTTGTATGGTTTTGTGTTGTTACAAATAGCTTCCATTGTTGTCTACGCGTGTTGTATAGGGTCTGTCTATATAAGTCTTGTGCATGCCTATATGCTTCAAGTCTTATTCGTCTGTCCCTATCTGCTATCGCCCTTTGATATAATTTTCGTTTGCGTCTTGCGTCTTGTTTGAGTCTCGTGAGTTCGATGGTCCACGGTACTGGTGAGCATTTTGTGTTTTTTGCTGTCGGTATTGAAGTGTTTTCTGCATGTTGTAGTACCTGTGTTAACTTGTGTGCTCTATAATAGATACTTCCATTGATGTTTTCTCGATCGTGTTGTTGGATAATTTCTGTTAATTTGTTCCAGTCTGCTTTGTGCAACAGCAAGTGTCTGGTGCGTGATTTGGCCTTTGTGTTCTGAGTGAGAGTTAGTGTGTATGTTATGACATTATTATCACTACTGGTTATGTTGTCGTGTACAGTCCAGTTTGTTACGTATGCCATTGCTGCATTATTTGCTAGCGTAAAGTCGATATTACTGCTCGTACCATCGAACCCTGCATATGTTGGTATAGGTCCTTCCGTGTTCATTACATGTAATTGTGTTTCTTGTATTAGATCGGTGATTATGCGTCCTCTGTCATCTGTTCTGAGTTCCAGAGGGTCGATCTGGAATTAATGTCAGCACTTATCACTAATTTTTTGGCTATGGCATACATTACTATGTCTCTGATGTAGTCTGCGTACGGCTGTATTTGATGGCTGTATTGGGCGTACAGGGATGCAATAACCCATGTCACGTTCCCGTTAGTTATCTCTATGGTAACCAAGTGTTGATTGCATAACTGTGTTACCTTAATTATGTTATAAGTTCTATTTAGAATTACTATTGCATCCTTACAGTCATTGGTGTTATTGTGGTAGCATGTTTTGGTAGACATATCAGTTGCCCATTTCTATTATAAGGTTCTTGTAAGCACATGATGTCTGCCTGCAAGTCTTGTGCTATTTTAGGGATTTCCACGCTGACTGTCGTACTGTTTGCCGGCCGTGGTGGCCGAGCGGTTCTAGGCGCTTCAGTCCGGTACCGCGAGACTGCTACGGTCGGAGTTTCGAATCCTGCCTCGGGTCAGAGCCATTTTTTTGTCGTGCTGTTTCTTGTATTATGTTGTAAGATATTCGGTTTTTGTCTATGTGTTCTGGGTGTTTTACGTGTAAAAAATATTTACTGCCAGTCTGTGAGTAATCGAAATATGTTCGTCCGTGTGCTCTTACATGATCTATATACATTTTGTCCAAGTCGAATGATTCTGACCTGCGCAGGCAGACCTGGAGCATGAGATCGAGCAGCGGTTCTGCTGATGTAGGAATATTTTCTGTCCTTAGGATGATTCTGTCTGTTTGCTCAGTTACTGGAAAACAGAGAGAATCTCCCTTTGGATGGCACAATCTAAGTAGCATCCGCTGCGCGGTCTGCAGTATCTCTTTTTTTCTCTGGCCTACTGAAAAGTAAGTTAAATTCTAAATTATCATAATTAGGTGTGGCTGGCTTGCTGTTGGTGCTGGTTTCTGTCGCGGTCTCTGAGGTGGTACTGGACGGATTGTGGCTTGGTGTTGGCCGCTGATTGAGGGATATGTTAAGACGTCTTTGGGATGTCACACGCTTCTTCAGTGCTTTTTGCCTTCACACGTTTTTCACTGATGGTGGTGCTTGCTGGCGTGGTGTCGGCGATGGTGGTGATTTGTATGGGACTGACTGTATGTGCTATGTTGTCTTTGTTTATGTTTGGAGTGGAGGTTGTTGCTAGACGCATGTCGACATCGTTGCAAATGTCACACGTCCCTCCCTCAGTTTTTTCCCTATTCTAATTGCCCTACTTTTATAAGTCTGGGTCAGATAGTTTTGAGTTTTCTGTCTGTGGCCTGAGTGTTTCGATGTGCTTTGATTGAAGGCCTACGTGCCTGCCTGTTCCTTGTTCCTTTTTCCCGGGGTGAAGAGTGCCTCCAGAGACAAATTTGACTGGTTTGATGTACTGTTCACATTTACGTGTGTCGTACGGTTTTCCGTGTGATGATGATTCTGGTTTCTGTTCATCTTGTGTATGTGTGGTGTGATGTACTTCAGCTGGGAGAAATTGTGAAGGAGTATGTCGGTTTTGTTTGTACATTTTCTTGTGCGCAATATATGCAAGCTCATCTTCCAACTCATCTATCCTCTGCGTTAATGTTATTTGGAAGTTTATCCAGTGGTGTAATTGTCTTTTAATTTGCTTTGCCACCTCGTAGTGGATGGAGCCACAGATTGTCATGTCATATATATATTCTATCGAATTAATGCAGCTATCCTGTAACGTCGTTGAGTTTGTTAGGGGCGGGATGGGTTCATTATCGACGTAATTCTCCGGCAGAAGATTCATTTGTCTTCTCCAGGAAATTACTCTTTGGTGGCTTCTCTGTAATGTTGACGGTGATTTGTATTTATGTGTTTTGGGTAATTGGCTTTGGGCGTTCGTGTTTCTTTGTGTGTGCTGATTTTAGTTGCCATAGTCTATACTGTCCAGGAGCAGTCATGCAACTGTTTATAGGTCTCTGACAATCACCTTTAGTTTTATTGCAGACGCGGCCTCTGTATTTGCAGGGGATACAGACGCAAACCGCGGACCTGCACTCACTGCGCTTGTGTCCTTGATTGCCGCACTTGGCACACGTGACGTTGGCTTTTCTGCAGGTTTTAGTCGTATGTCCTAGGTCGCAACACTTAAAACACTTGTTTACTACTGTATAGTCTTTCGCAGAAAGTGATTCGAAGTCTAAGTAGACTGTCTTCTTGTAAGGACTCTGTACAGGTGTGGGCTGACCTCCAGTATCTGGTGACTGAAATCTCTTCCCTTAGGCCCTGTTCTGAATCTTCTTTTGACCTCTCTGTCGAAGTCTTCTTTCATGGTGTCACCGCTTAGATTCTGCTCGTAAAGGCTTTCTAGAAACTCTTCGTCGGTAAGTGTATCTGGCACGTGATATACTGCCACGAGTGGCTTCCGTTTTCGCACATGATGGACTGATGAGATACATCAACGGTAATTATAGGTGGTTATAGGTTGTTTCACCGTCGCTCAACGAGAAGACGACCAAGACATCCCGCCGTCTGGCTGCTCTGGACACACCCGAAAAAAATAGAACAAAAAAGAATTATAGATAAAAACATACAGATAAAAACATAAGGACAAAATGAGCAACAACTAAAATATAATAAAGTATTGTACCCCTTCCTTTATCCTTTCCTTTTTTTAATAAATTGTTCAGAGACATATTAAAAAAAGGTGGGCGAGCCATGTTCAAAATTCGGTCGTCGGCTTTTTTTAACAACATTATGATCTGTCCGTCCGATCATTGAAATTTTGGTTCTCTTTCGTCATACTATACGTTGGTTACTGAATGTGGGTCATCTGCTAAGAATACGGTACCGTCACAAATAAACGTGATGAGTAGTGAGAGCAGGCGAGATACCTCACAGATATCTCACAGAAATGAAAATAAGAAATAAACGGGTGTGAAAGATGTTACAACACAGGAATTCAAGAGTCAAGGCTTCCAAAACGGAAGACAACTTCAAAAATGTTAAAAACATATTTTGACAGAGCACAGAGAAACTGTTTGACTGTGAAACTGTTGCGTTCATTTGTTGCAGCTTGTGTGACAAACTATCACGCGTTTATCAATTCCTTGGGAGTGATCACATTCACATTCATACGAATGCCTATATCGGGCAAGGAGGCATATCTATCTCACTCACTTACCAGTCGTACAAATTAGGTGCGTCGCTAAGAGATTCCTATCATATGACACACGTACTGTCACTAATACCGTGTGAAACACACAATAAATGTTTTCTAGTGGGATATTCGGTTGACTTGTAGCCTTGTCATCAAACCTTTGCGGTTCCCTTTCGAAAGCCACTTCCTTTCGTCTGCTAATAGACTAGTTATGCAGAATCAGCTGTCATTATACACTATGTGATAGTGTGCCCTGGCTGAAAATTACTTACAAGCTCGTGGCGCCCACCATCCGCAATGCTGGAATTCAGTATGGTGTTGGCCCACCCTTAGCCTTGATCACAGCTACCACTCTCGCTGGCATATGTTCAATCAGGTATTGGAAGGTTTATTGGGGAATGGCAGCCCATTCTTGACGGAGTGCTGCACTGAGGAGAGGTATCGATGTTCGTCGGTGAGGCCTGGCACGAGGTCGACGTTCCAAAACATCCCGAAGGTTTTTTATAGAATTCATGTCAGGACTCTGTGCAGGCCAGTCCGTTGCTGGGATGTTACTGTCGTGTAACCACTCCGCCACAGGCCGTGCATTATGAATAGGTGCTCGATGGTGTTGAAAGATGCAGTCACCATCCCAGTATTACTCCTAAACAGTGGGAAGCAAGAAGGTGCTTAAAACATCAATGTAGGCCTGTACTGTGATAGTGCCACTCAACAAAAAGGGGTGCAAGCCCCCTCCATAAAGAACACGACCACGCCATAACACCACCGCCCCCTAATTTTACTTTTGGCACTACACATGCTGGCAGATGACGTCCACCGGGCATTCGCCATACACCTTCTTCCTGATTTCATCTTGATCTGTGTTCAGTTTTTGAGGGCTGTCCACTGGGGCCTCTTACTAAATCTGATTGGGGGGGGGGGGGGGGAGGCAATGTGGAGTTTCCCTTGAGAGAGAGAGAGAGGCTGGCTAATCGTTGGCGTGCAACACAGGAGTGTGGAGGGCTCTTACACACTTTTAGATGATCCATCTATGAAGTGAGGCTGTGACTGATCATAAACTTGTATAAATAAGGAATACCAATGGCCGTAAGTTTTAGAAAATATATTAATTGCGCGACCAGTCTCGACACCACATTATTGTGATCTTCAGGCCCCTGTAGATCAGAAATCACAAAGTATATAATGTGTCACAAACAACAACAAATTTTCTCATTTTCAGAGTGTTGAAGGGTGATTTGTCTTAATTGTTAAAAACTATTCAAAAGGCAAGATCGCATAAAATATATTTAGCTGCCATTGCTGTCATCTTGAGGTCTGTAAGACAGTGCATTTACGTAAAATATGTCTAATAAGTTAAGATGTGACATTTGATAAAATGTTTTGGCTTCGTATTATAAAAAACGGAAGTGGGACTATACGTTGAAAGACGTATACATTGCTGGCGATGGGCGAGGCATGACAGAATCTCTGACCAGAGAGTAGTTTATCGTTAGCTGTTGCTAGTCTGTGCGAGTCGACAGTAGTAGTAGTTAGTCGACAGTAGTCGTCAGTCCGTGATAGTCGGCGGGAGTCGGCATGCGTCGTCTGGGTGCTCTGCTCGCGACTCTGGTCAGGACTCTGCAGGTTGAGTATTGTAGAAGGTAAAGAAGCAGCCTTGCGCATATTTAATAATGTATGTTAATTGTAATTTAATTTGTTCAAAGAAATCCCCCAATAATAATTTTATAATATAAAGCAACTCTTTTAAAGAAAAGCATTCATTTCAATTTAAAGAATTTCCAATGCATTATCATTGCATCCAAGAATCAAAAAAATATACGCCAGCATTGCACGAAGCTGTGTCGAAAAATGAGTAATTAAGAGTGGATATAATTGCAGTTTTATTGAGGTAAGAATTTTTTGCTTTTTTATTCAGAATACAGGGCCGAAGGTCAGCGCTGCTGTCCTCATAAAATTTATCAGATTACAGAACCTTTTTTATTAATTTTGATGTTTAGAATTTTTCTATTTCGAACTTGACATTAAATGAGAAAAGAATTTTGTGGGAATATTGAGTGTGAATGCATTCTTTGCATAGAGACTATAAGTCGGAGCCAATTTTGTTCAGAGGTTACATTTAATTCATTTAAATAATATTTTTTGTTGGGAGGTTACGCTTGGCTCATTTACATTTTCATTGACAGTTTTCTTTGTGGGGAGGTTACACTTGGCGACATCCGGCCAGGATCGTATTTCTTTGTGAATCTTCTGGCGCAACGCATTTACTAATTTGTCACTCTTTCTTTCACAGATCATCGGCAATTTGTTGCTTTTTGTTGTAATTTTGTTTGTTGCATTTTGCATTGTCTTTGTTTCATTTGTGAATAATTTTGATTAGTGAAAAATGCCGCGAAAAACTGTTAACAGTACATCGCGATGTGTAATGAGTGAAACAGCCGACTCGAATAGTTTGACCGATAGTATTTGCGACACTCAGTGTAATGATGACAATCCTCCATTTACAGACAATCAGTGGACACCGACCACTAATAATGATTTTTATCGTAGTGATGAGCAAACAAATTCAATTGTGTCCTCTGTTAATTTAACGACAATTGATGTCGCGGGACGTTCTGTTACAATGAACGCTGCGCAGTTTGACACACCCGGTTTGCAAAATTTACGTAATGAACAGACTATTTCTAACGAAAATGAACAGTGTTCTCAAAGTACGACAGATTTATTTGATTCCGATTTTGTGACCAATAGTGCACATCCGATTAGCAAACTTTTTCAAGAATCACAGAATATCCAAATGAATACACAAAACGTGACAATTGCAGGTACGCCATTAAACAGCACAAAGAATACAGCAGCTAATTTTGACATGGATCAAGTCATAGCATTAATGATACAACTTAACGAGAATCTCAGACAAGAATTTAATGAAAATCACAAACAAAATAGTGAAAATTTCAAACAACTTAATGAAAATTCCAAGCAACGTAATGAAAAACATGCAGTGAAAAACATGACAAACTTAATGAAAAACTAGATAACAATTCTAGACAGCTTAGTGAACAGATTACAGCCGTTGCCGCGCAGTGTCATGATACCAAAGAACAATTACGTGAGGAAATTGAGGCTTGTGCTAGGAAAAGTAGTGAAGAAATTAGATCTGTTGCTCAAGAATTAAGGGATATGCAAACAGCTACAACAGAATCACTTACAGACGAAATTAGTGCAGTAGGTAAACAATGCTCTGAAAATACAACACAGTTACTCGAGGAGTTTAAATTAATGACAGCAGAACTTTCGCGCACACTGGATGCAAAAGTAGACGCGAAATACGACCAACAGAACAGTCAAATTGACGAACGTTTTAATCATCACCTACAAAACAGTGATACGCGTTTCCATAAATTTATACAGGAACAGAATAAAGTAAAACGACAAGTCATGGAAACAATTACCGCACAGAGACAGGAAGATAAACGCAAATTGTTTACGAAAGCAAAACCATACGTAGACAACAATATTGCTACAGTATCACACGAAATTAACACCATCAAACAGTTGAACACCGAATTGCGTGATGAAATTTCCGATCTAAAATCAAAAACAGATACACACACAGTAGACTTTCAGACAGTGACAGACAGACTCGAACAATTAGATCTAACACAGGATTCCGATGTCATCAAACCTGACGTTAAAAAATTGAACGAAACCACATGTAAAATACAAAAACAAATTAATGAAATTAATGCTTCTGACACTAAAAACGATGAACAGGTAAAAATACTGACTGCTAGACATGATGAATTGGCCAGTCGTATTGACGTTATTGAAAGTAATAATGACAGCAAATCAGACGATACTTCACCGATTTCGTTTAATCAGACACCTGAATTCCAAAATCTACAGCAGACGATCAGTGAGATAGATTCGTCCAATAATACATTACGTAGAAAATTGTCAACTTTACAGCAAGAAGTGACAGAGATAAAAAATATTTCAGTTAATAACACGTCACAGCATACGGCACATTCCGAACATTTCTCACACTCACACAGCCAGTATAATTTGGGTAATTTACACAGAGTACGTGACTTAGATTCCGAACAATCACAGACAAATAGATTATCATACAATCCTGAACCTGTTCAGACGTACAGAGACGATAATTTTGATTACAAACATTTTGTATCAGCGAGAAAATTTAAAGTATTTAAAAATGACAGAACACAGATCCACCCCTTGGATTGGATACAACAATTTAGCTTTGCTTTACCACCGACTTGGCCTGTAACGCACAAACTTGAATTTGCAGTTTTTTGGAAGGCGAACCGGCAACTCGTATGAGACCGATCGCGAGACAATGCTATACGGTAGAAGAATTTCAGAATGCTTTTCTTTCAGCGTATTGGTCGAAGACGACACGGTGTGAAATTAAGGATCAACTAATTAGTTTACCGAATTATGAGAACTCAAATTTTCCCAGTGTCACGCAATTTTTTGAACACATGGTCCAACAAAACCAGTACTTAAGTGAACCATACAGTGAATCTGCACTTATTCAATTACGTATTTCTAAATTACCACGATCATTAAGAGTGTCACTTAACGGGTCAGCAGAAAGAAAATATTTCGGCATTCAGAGATCTGTTACAGCTTTTGGAAGTGCAGCAATCTGATTATTCCTTTATAAACAAAAATTTTTCATGTAATAACCAAGGTCAACAAACATACAGCAATTACGATCAGCCACGCAATTTCAATAGCAAAGGTAATAGACGCTTTAGGAACGACAACCACCAGAACTTTAATAACAGGCAAAATTTTAATTATCAGTATAATCAAAATTATCAGCAACAGGAACCACAGTTTGTTAACAATAGAGGTTTTTCTCCGTAACAGCAACAAAACCAACCGGTTAGCGTACCTAACCAACAATGCAGTCTACAAGGTCAACCAAGCTTTAATGTTTCGCCGCGTACGCGTATAGCTTCAGTTCCAACAAATAGTAACACACAGCAACAAGGAAATCAGTATGTACAGAAAACACACTATTTTAATTCGTATCGCAATGCACCGTATAGAAATGACTATCATGACAGACATAAAAATAATGAGCACAATTTTCAGCGTACATTTAATAACAGTAGATCTTATCAGCAGCAAGAACATCAGCATCGACATATTATCATGAATGAACCAGATAGTAGGTATCATCCCGAACGTAATACGTCAGGAAGAAATAATAGAACAGTACAAATAGTTGAAATGCCACAGCATCCTCCCGAGAATGACAACACGTCAGATAGAATTTGACTAGATACTATACAGGTCGCATCTTCCAGCAACGCAAGCACTACTTTTGACACACAGATTGTTGTTCATGAAAATGTTATTACTTTTGACGACATCCGAGACACTCTTTTGCAGGAAAGACCAGTTGTTCAAAAAACCATTTCACACCCTGTTATCGAAGTTAAAATTGGATCATCGAAATTTTCAGCAGTAATCGACTCTGGATCTCCTATGTCAGTCATAAATGAGGAAACTTTCAACGAATGTAACAAAGAGAATACCTAGCCTACGTTACCATTAGGCAAAATGGAAGTGAAAGGAGCAGTATCGAGTAAAGGAGTAGATGTTAAATTACAGACACATTTATCATTTTGTATTGCAGGTCATACTTTTCACTCAAATTTTTGGATTGTTCCCTTATTGACAACAGACGTTATTTTAGGTACGAATTTTCTGGTACAACACGACGCAATTATTGACTTTCAAAATTCCTATTTAATGTTGAAGGATGAAAATGTACAACTGGCTTTAGAATTTCAGCACTCTTTATCTGCTGAAGAACAAACAATTAATTGTACTGAGGTCATTTCCGTATCACGTAACATAGACTGTAATTCCACATTGTTCACAGATACGTACGTACACAACTATAATACTCGAGACGAAGCCGACTATGACGTTATACAGATGATTTCTGATAAAGTTAAACAGAGCAGTGAAAATACAGACGACGAACGCACGCAACTACACAAAATTCTTTTACAGCAAGCTCCGGTTTTTAACAACGTTCCTGGTACTATGTCCGGTTTTATGTATGAATTTCAAGTTAAACAGCACGACAAATTTAAAGCCAAGCATTATCCCATTCCGTATATTCATAGAGAACAAGTTAAGAAAGAGTTGCAAGCTATGCTTGACCAAGGAATTATTGAACCGGCAGTTAGTCCGTACATAAACACGCTCCATATTGTTAAGAAAAAAGATGGTTCACTTCGCCTCCGGACTGCAGAAAGTACACGGCTTTTCTTTGTTTTGGTGACTTATCATTAATGAAACGGATCGCCCACAGACACTAGAAGAACTTCTACAGAAATTTCATGGTACTGCTATTTATTCCACATTAGATTTGAAATCGGGATTTTGGCAAATTGAACTCCATCCGGACTGCAGAAAGTACACGGCTTTTCTTTGTTTTGGTGACTTATCAATTTTGTAAATTACCGTTCGGTTTAACTATTTCTTCAGCAGCATTTATTCGCGGTTTGAATACAATACTTCCGACAGAACTTAAAGACAGAATCACAACATATGTAGACGACATTCTTATTGCAGAAGCTAACTGGTCTGAACACAATCTCATTCTTGAACAACTGTTACGAACTTTTCGTGTACAAGGACTCACAGTTAATCTCAGTAAATCGCACTTTGGCAAAACTTCTATAAAATTTCTTGTACATGTAATTTCAGCAGAAAGCATTGCTCCTGACCCGGAAAAACTTCAAGCTTTACGTGACATTACTGTTCCTACGACGAAGAAACAACTACGCAGTTTTTTGGGTTTGATTAACTTTTTTCGTAAATTTATTCATTACTCTGCTTTAGACACCCCTAGATTATGTCAATTGGCAGGTAAAAACACCATTTGGTCCTGGGATAGCCAAGCACATTCTGAATTTATGAACCTGAAACATGCTTTGTTGAATGCACCACTTTTATCGCACCCATATCTTAATAGAAATTTTTCCATTGCCACCGACAGTTCTAACACCGCTTTAGGCGTACACATTTTTCAGGAAATTGAAGATTGTTGTACAGTAATTAAAAACATCGCTTTTGCAAGTCACATTCTGTCTCCTGCTGAACGAAATTATTCTGTTACAGAACTGGAAACATGTGTTGTTTGGGCTTTTGCCAGATTTAGGCATTTTCCTTATGGAAGACATACTACCGTTTATACAGACCATAGAGCGATACAATTTTTACTTTCGGCTAAATTTACACACGACAGATTAAGTAGATGGAAACTTTATTTGCAGGAATTTAATTTCACAATTGTTCACATTCCGGGTACACAAAATATTGTAGCAGACGCACTATCTCGTTCTCTCAGCAACAATCAGCAAGACATCGCAACCAACTTCTGCAAAGTAAATTTCAGCGTCATGTACATTCAACAAGTTGCATTTAAAAATTTCATTTCGTCGTCATTACAAGACATAGCACAAGAGCAGAGTAAAGACAACGTGTGGAAAGAAATTAAACACCTTTGGCAAGATAAGAATAATGTTACCATTAGAAACCATTACACTGTGCGCAATGACATTGTTTCGCCGCTCTCATCCTGACAGCAACAATTGGTTATTATGCATTCCTGACGAGCTTGTTAACAAATTAATCTGGTATACTCATTTAAGTTATGCACATTACGGAGCCAGAAAATGTTTTCTTATACTGAGACAGAACTGTTATTTTACCAATATGGAGAAACGTATTCGACGAGTTTTAGCGTCATGTAAAATCTGCCAGAAAGCTAAGTCAGACACGACTTCACATATTCCTCCATTACATCCCATTGTATCTGTTAAATTGAGACACATGGCCGCTGTATACATTTTTGGTCCGATTCCCAGAACTAACAGAGGTTTTTGCTACATCTTTGTCGCTGTTGAACTCACTTCAAAATTTGTTACCTTCACTCCGTTACGCAAAGCTACCACTAAAACTGTTTGGAAAGCATTTGTAAAACATTTTCTATTTCATGTAAGGCATGTGTTGAAAGTAATTTCCGACAATGGATCACAGTTTCGATCTGCTATATGGACACATATGTTACGAGCTAGAAACATTTCTCCGGTCTATATAACCATGTACCATGCTTCTTCGAACCCTTGTGAACGATTAATGAAAGAAATTGGTAAACTGTGTAGAATATACTGCCATAAAAGACATATTAATTGGGACACACACATACTCTCATTCCAGGTTGTAATTAATTCCATACCAAATGAATCTACTATGCTATTCATTTAATTCATTTAAATAATATTTTTTGTGGGGAGGTTACGCTTGGCTCATTTACATTTTCATTGACATTTTTCTTTGTGTTTACATACATTTAACATGTTTTTGTGTTTAAAACATGTTCCATTTTTCTGCAGAAGTTGCTTATGAGTTCAAACTCTGCCCTCGGAAACGATAATTTTATATTTCTCAGACGCGCGGGGTAGCCGCACTGTGAAGGGCACTTTGTCACGGTCCGTGCGGTTACCCCCGTCGGAGGTTGGAATCGTCCCTTGGGCGTGGGTGTGTGTGCTGTCGATAGCGTAAGTTCGTTTAAGTTAGGTTAAGTAGTGTGTAGACTTATGGACCGATGACCTCAGCAGTTTGGTCCCATAATACCTTACAACAAATTTCCAATACTTCCCTTAAGTTCTCATAAATACCTCCACAGGTGGCCTATGGTTTTAAGTGCATTGGTATATGTTAATGTACTATGCTATGTTATGTACGCCAAAATGAGTCAGCATAATACATCGATTGTACTCTGTCTGGTATTCGCTAAGTAAAATGACGCGATCTAACTAAGATTAATACGAATGACACTGATTGTCAAATCAAGCTGGAAGCAAACTACTACTGTGCGTTTGAATTGGACAACATCTGCTGCTGTGGGTGAGCAAGGAATACTCCAAAATACTTACAGTACACACGCACAAAAATCGAGATGCATTCCCAAGTCTGCCTTGGTGTCGTGTCGGACAGTTGACCTCCATTATCTCCTCTCATTAGGATACTCCTTCACACCCAGACTTCAAGTAAAATAAAAAAAAAACTCCCCTGGAGGACGCAACCAAATCTCGTCCGCACTGCCGCTCACGAATCTCCTACTCCTCATACTATATGCCAGGCTGCATGGGGTTTTCGCCAAGAAAACTAAAACCGCCAACTAAAAACTGGGAAAACACTCGTGCGGCAAATGCGCAGCACTTCGCGCACTGCACAGCCTCCCTCCCTCCATAAGACGTGAAAAAAGCTGTTCCTCTAACCACAGTACATCGGCAGGCATCCGCAGTGACGATCTGACATCACGGATCACGACCCAGTCAACACACTGTTATTTTGCACCGTGCAGTCCGGTGTGTCTACGTGACCTGGAAAGAAGCGCGGCCACTTAACCATGCGACTTCGCCACTCGGGGACCGGCGAGGTCAAGCTGATGCCGATGTTAGCGGAAGCAGGAGACAGTATGAGGCCCGTTGCCGAAGCGGTGGACTGCGCTTCGCCTTGTTCGGGAACACGTGCGGCTCTCACTTTCCTACGCATCTCTGCGATAGAAGATGCATGCTCTGTGTGTTTTCCCATGGCCATAGGAGCAATGTGCCGAGGCCCCCGCTCCTGGCTCTTCTCTTCCTGTAGCCAGTGACTTCCCCTTCCACTGCTGTGGCTTCTGCTCTGCAAAAGCGGCTGCCCAGCTGCCCTTCTCAGAACTGGCAACATTAAGGCCCACCTGCCGCAGCCGTGGTTGTCCGATCAAAAACAGCCTCTCTTCTCCTCCACCTCAAGTAACTGCGTACATCTGAAAAAAATGGTGCAAATGGCTCTGAGCACTATAGGACTCAACATCTGAGGTCATCAGTCCCCTAGACTTAGAACTACTTAAACCTAAGGACATCACACACATCCATGCCCGAGGCAGGATTCGAACCTGCGACCGTAGCAGTCGCGCAGTTTCGGACTGAAGCGCCTCGAACCGCTCGGCCACCGCGGCCGGCTCTCAAGGTCTGTCTTTAATTATTTTGAATAATTGTTTGGGCCTTCAGCCGTCAAGTTATTTCGAGTTTTCTTCAGATTGTTTTCTGTTGTACTGTGTAAATGCTTGTCTTTAAATGTTGCCTTTTATTATGTTGTAAAATTATTGTGCTTTCAGCCGAGGAACTAATTTAAATGCTACGGTCGCAGGTTCGAATCCTGCCTCGGGCATGGATGTGTGTGATGTTAGGTTTAAGTACTTCTAAGTTCTAGGGGACTGATGACCTTAGAAGTTAAGTCCCATAGTGCTCAGAACCATTTGAACCATTTTTTTGAACTGATTTAAATTTTCCTTAATATTGCTTTTGGCCGAAATTTGTAAATGCTTGCCTTTTAAAGAATTTCTTTTGCTCATATCTGAAATATTAACTGGTTCTTTAGCCGAGAAGATATTTTTATTTTACTTAAGGAAGGCCTTCAGCCGTTTCTCTAAATCCTCGCGTTTTAAAAGGAATTATTTAAACTTTATTATAGAGAAGTTACTTGTGCCCTCAGCCGTGAATTGATTCTTGTTCTTTTGAAGAGAACACTAATTGGTTTTCGAGGAATAAAGTTGTTTCCTCGTGTACCTAACAGTAACTGATTTTGGCCCCTTTCCACAACCTGATCCGCTCTGTCCTGCGAAACCAGATTTCACTGTGATTACCAACCTGATTGAGTCGAGACGAAAGCACCTGCCGTTTTTCAACTTTGCACCTTGATTACTTCCACATGGCTTCTGTGAATACTGTAGATTATCTGTCTGTGTCTGTGCTTTAGCCTCAGTCTTTTAACGATTGGGAACGTCTTATTAAACCTACCAGCAGTGAACTCTTCCTCTAAGACAGCAAATGCTAGGAAAACGCCCTGATTTTTATTCATTCTTCCATTACTAATAAGGGAAACTCCCCATCGCATCCCCGTCAGATTTAGTGGTAAGATGGCCCAGTGAATATCCCGTCAAATACTAAACAGGGATCAAGCACGAAAACAGGGTGCAGTAGTAATGTACTACGGAAAAAAAAGAAAAATGACAGGATAAAATTAGAAACCAGTTGTGAAGGAAGTGTCTGGTCAGCAGCACTAGGTCGACGATATAAAGTCAGATCGCAGTAAAAATATTTCTGTTACTGATAAATCAGATATATGTACAGTATTTAACAATCATTTTCTCAGCATCGCTGGTGAACTAAATGAAAATTTTGTTTCTACAGTGAATCATATGACTTTCTTGGCAAATGCCTTTCCGAGACTGATGTCTGAAATAATTCTCAGTGATACAGACAAGAGGGATATTGAGTCAACAATTAAATTACTGAAGACTAAGGACTCTTATGGTTATGATGGACTGCCTATCAGAATATTAAAGTATAGTGCTGCACATGTTAGCCCTGTATTTAGCCATATTTGTAATTTTTCCTTTAGGAATAGTCAGTTTTCTGAGCGATTAAAGTACTCAGTAGTAAAGCCACTTTATAAAAAGGGAGAAAGGGATCATTTAGATAATTTTGGACCTATTTCTATGCCGTCAGTGTTTGCTAAAGCTATTGAAAAGGCTGTGTATGAAAGGATAATTGATTGTTTTATATCACACAATTTATTATCAAACGTACAGTTCGGCTTTAGAAGTCAGTTAACAACTGAAAATGCTATACTCTCTGTGAGGTACTGGATGGGTTAAAGGAAAGGTTTCGAACGCTACGCGCATATATATATATATATATATATATATATATATATATATATATACTCTTGGAAATGGAAAAAAGAACACATTGACACCGGTGTGTCAGACCCACCATACTTGCTCCGGACACTGCGAGAGGGCTGTACAAGCAATGATCACACGCACGGCACAGCGGACACACCAGGAACCGCGGTGTTGGCCGTCGAATGGCGCTAGCTGCGCAGCATTTGTGCACCGCCGCCGTCAGTGTCAGCCAGTTTGCCGTGGCATACGGAGCTCCATCGCAGTCTTTAACACTGGTAGCATGCCGCGACAGCGTGGACGTGAACCGTATGTGCAGTTGACGGACTTTGAGCGAGGGCGTATAGTGGGCATGCGGGAGGCCGGGTGGACGTACCGCCGAATTGCTCAACACGTGGGGCGTGAGGTCTCCACAGTACATCGATGTTGTCGCCAGTGGTCGGCGGAAGGTGCACGTGCCCGTCGACCTGGGACCGGACCGCAGCGACGCACGGATGCACGCCAAGGCCGTAGGATCCAACGCAGTGCCGTAGGGGACCGCACCGCCACTTCCCAGCAAATTAGGGACACTGTTGCTCCTGGGGTATCGGCAAGGACCATTCGCAACCGTCTCCATGAAGCTGGGCTACGGTCCCGCACACCGTTAGGCCGTCTTCCGCTCACGCCCCAACATCGTGCAGCCCGCCTCCAGTGGTGTCGCGACAGGCGTGAACGGAGGGACGAATGGAGACGTGTCGTCTTCAGCGATGAGAGTCGCTTCTGCCTTGGTGCCAATGATGGTCGTATGCGTGTTTGGCGCCGTGCAGGTGAGCGCCACAATCAGGACTGCATACGACCGAGGCACACAGGGCCAACACCCGGCATCATGGTGTGGGGAGCGATCTCCTACACTGGCCGTACACCACTGGTGATCGTCGAGGGGATACTGAATAGTGCACGGTACATCCAAACCGTCATCGAACCCATCGTTCTACCATTCCGAGACCGGCAAGGGAACTTGCTGTTCCAACAGGACAATGCACGTCCGCATGTATCCCGTGCCACCCAACGTGCTCTAGAAGGTGTAAGTCAACTACCCTGGCCAGCAAGATCTCCGGATCTGTCCCCCATTGAGCATGTTTGGGACTGGATGAAGCGTCGTCTCACGCGGTCTGCACGTCCAGCACGAACGCTGGTCCAACTGAGGCGCCAGGTGGAAATGGCATGGCAAGCCGTTCCACAGGACTACATCCAGCATCTCTACGATCGTCTCCATGGGAGAATAGCAGCCTGCATTGCTGCGAAAGGTGGATATACACTGTACTAGTGCCGACATTGTGCATGCTCTGTTGCCTGTGTCTATGTGCCTGTGGTTCTGTCAGTGTGATCATGTGATGTATCTGACCCAGGAATGTGTCAATAAAGTTTCCCCTTCCTGGGACAATGAATTCACGGTGTTCTTATTTCAATTTCCAGGAGTGTATATATATATATATATATATATATATATATATATATATATATATATATATACTTAAATAAGGTGTTTGATTGTGTTGATCACAAAATATTGCTCCAGAAGTTGGACCATTACGGAATACGGGGAGTAGCTCACAACTGGTTCACCTCTTACTTTAGCGACAGACAGCAAAAGGTCATTATTCACAATGTTGAGAATGGCAGAGATGTGGGGTCTGAGTGGGGTACGGTCAAGTTGGGGGTGTCCCAGGGATCAGTGTTGGGGCCACTCCTGCTCCTCAATTACATAAATGATATGACCTCTAGTATTAGGGTAACTCTAAAATATTTCTGTTTGCTGATGAGACTGGCTTGGTAGTAAGGGATGTCGTGTGCATCATTGGCGCGGTTTCAAATAGTGCAGTTCATGACCTAAGTACATGGCTTGTAGAAAATTAACGCAAAATCACAGTAAGACTGAGTTTTTACAGTTTCTAACACACAATTCGACCAAACCTTACGTTTTAATTTCATAGAATGGGCATATGATTAGTGAAACTCAGCAGTTAAAATTTGTAGGTGTACAAATAGATAGTAAACTGTCGTGAAAAGCCCACGTTCAGGATCTTGTTCAAAGACTTAATGGTGCCATTTTTACTATTCGGATGGTTTCTGAAATGAGTGACCGTTCAACACGGAAATTAGTCTACTTTGCTTATTTTCATTCGCTGATGTGTGGTATTATATTCTGGGGTAACTCTTCCCATTCTAGAAGGATATTTTTGGCTCAGGATAAGTGGTGTAGGTTCACGAACCTCTTGTCGACCCCTGTTCACGATTGAGTATTTTGACATTGGCCTTTCAGTATATACATTTCTTACTGTCATTTCCTGTTAACAATATTAGCTTATTCCCAAGAATGAGCAGCTTTCACCCAGTTCACACCCGGCAGAAATCGAAGCTACATTTGGATCTGATCTCCTGTGCAGAAAAGTGTGCGGTATACTGCTGCATCCATTTCCAATAAGCTACTACTCGAATTCAACAATCTTAGCAGTAATTCACGAGCTTTCAAATCGAAACTAATGAGCTTCCTCTTGGGTCACTCCTTTTATTGTCGAGGAGTTGCTTGAAAAATTAAGCTGATTCTTGTTGTATTGTTGATTGCGTTTACTCTAAGTTAAAGTTATGGTCCTGGCGGAGGTTCGAGTCCTCACTCGGACATGGATGTGTGTGTGTGTCCTTAGGATAATTTAGGTTAAGTAGTGTGCAAGCTTAGTGATTGATGGCGTTAGCAGTTAAGTCCCATAAGATTTCACACACATTTGAACATTTTTGAACTTAAAGTTATGGACTGAATTTTTTCGGGTTCATAAACGTTTATTTTCATCTGTTATTACTTTTATGTTGTAATTTCCCGTACTGACACGTTCCGGGGCCTTGGAGGCCGGCCGCGGTGTCCGAGCGGTTCTAGGCGCTTCAGTCCAGAACCGCGCGACCGCTACGGTCGCAGGTTCGAATCCTGCCTCGGGCATGGATGTGTGTGATGTCCTTAGGTTAGTTAGGTTTAAGTAGTTCTAAGTTCTAGGGGACTGATGACCTCAGATGTTAAGTGCCATAGTGCTCAGAGCCACTTGAGCCATGACCTTGGAGATTTGTTCCTCAATTTGGTCCTGCGAAACTTGACGTATAAATAAGCAAATAAATAAAACAGTGTTCGATCCAAGAACAAGAAGTGCAACAAAGAGCCGCCTGTAAAAGTAAAGGCGTCGTGGGTAAGTGGTCATCCTGTTGCACTACTATGCGGGCGAGCCGAGTTGGAAATCTACTTCTGACTTTTTTTTCCCCCACAACATTACGAACTGTCCGTCCGGTAATTGAAATGTTTACTCTCTTTCTACAGCGTTGGCAGTTGTCATACTATTCACTGGTTATAGAATGAGTCATGTGGTAAGTGATGTGTTGGCAAATGTGCCAACACCTTGTAGATAGAGGAGGCCGAAATGCACGCTATAATCTAACGCAGACGGGCGTGAGGTCTGGAACAGGATACGTAATGAATGCTATAAAGAAAAGTACGTAGCTGCTGAAATACTTAACTTTCAATCCATCATTTGTATACAGCATTCTTGATGATACAAATGAGACTCTTTAAATACAAGCACTGTAAGGCTAATGGCGCCTTGCTAGGTCGTAGCCATGGACTTAGCTGAAGGCTATTCTAACTATCTGTCGGCAAATGAGAGAAAGGCTTCATCAGTGTAGTCGCTAGCTAAGTCGTCGTACAACTGGGGCGAGTGCTAGTAAGTCTCTCTAGACCTACCGTGTGGTGGCGCTCGGTCTGCGATCACTGACAGTGGCGACACGCGGGTCCGACATTTACTAATGGACCACGGCCGATTTAAAGCTACCACCTAGCAAGTGTGGTGTCTGGCGGTGACACCACAGTAAGAATACGTTACCATCGCAAGTAAATGTGATTAATAGTGAGAGCAGGCGAGATACCGCATAGACGTCTCACAGAAATGAAAACAACAAATTAACGGGGGTGAACTATGTCACAACAAGGGAATTAGCAGCCAAAGCTTCCAAACCAGAACCAACTTCAAAAACATTAAAAACATGTTTTGACAGAGCACAGAAAAATTGCGTGACTGTGAAACTGTTGCGTTCATTTGTTGTAGCTTATGTGATAAACTATCACGTGTTCATCATTTCCTTGGGAGTGATCACATTCACATTAACACTTAAATCGGGCCAGGAGGCATATCTCACTCACTCACCAGGCATATAAGTTAGGTGCGTCAATAAGAGATTCCTATCATATGACATAACACTGTGTATGGCACACCAGGCGTGTTTCCAAGTGAGGGATTCGGTTGACTTGTCATCAAACTTTTGCGGTTCCCCTAAGAAAGCCACTCCCTTTCGGCTGCTAAAACAGTAGTTGTGTACGATCAAATCCAATATATGGCCCTTCCTTACACTTCGTGCTGCAAACGGACGACTCACAGAGAACAGACTCGTCAATGACCGGACGGACAGTCCGGAATTTTGTGGGAAAAAAGGGGCAGGACGGGGATTTGAAGACGGCTTGCCTGCTTTCCAGTCCAACACCGAAACCACTTAACAACGACACAATTGCTCTGCGACTTAGTTCGATTTGTTCTTCTTGAGCTAAGAGCGTATACTGTTTCTATCTTGCTTTTTTTTCACAGTTCAGTACACCTTTTTCCTGTTTTCACGCTTGACCTGCTTTCAATTTTTGACGAGTTGTCCACTGGGCCCTCTTACCATTAAATCTGGTGGGTGTGCGATGGCATAGCGTCACGACTGCAAAAAATTGTTCAAATGGCTCTAAGCGCTATGGGACTTAAGAGCTGAGGTCATCAGTCCCTTATAACTTAGAACTACTTAAACCTAACCAACCTAAGGACATCATACACATCCATGCCCGAGGCAGGATTCGAATCTGCGACCATACCAGCCGCATGGTTCCGGTCTGAAGGGTCTAGAACAGCTCGACCACAGCGGCCGGCGTCACGATTGCTTCCATGGTAACTTTCTCATTCCTGCTGATGTTAGCCACTTTATGCAAGGCAGATACTGCAGTACGTCTGCAGTTGCCGAACCATTTTAGTCGGGCACTGTGATACACCTGTGGCCGAGCGGTTCTAGGCGCTTCAGTCTGGAACCTCGCGACCGCTACGGTCGCAGGTTCGAATCCTGCCTCGGGCATTGATGTGTATGATGTCCTTAGGTTGATTAGGTTTTAAGTAGTTCTAAGTTATAGGGGACTGATGACCTCAGCTGTTAAGTCCCGTAGTGCTCAGAGCCATTTGAATTTTGTGATACACCTGTTATCCGTATCGCAGCAAAACTGTATCTGCAGCTAACTCGGAACGTGTGCTCTCTTCCGACACGCTTGTTAGAAAATGGTCATAGTTTGAGACGAAATGCGTAACGTACTTTATGGAGTTTCTACATACAGGGTGGTCCATTGATGTGATTGGGCCAAATATCACACGAAATAAGCATCAAACGAAAAAACTACAAAGAACGAAACTCGTCTAGCTTGAAGGGGGAAACCAGATGGCGCTATGGTTGGCCCGCTAGATGGCGCTGCCATAGGTCTAACGGATATCAACTGCGTTTTTTTTAAATAGGTATCCCCATTTTTATTACATATTCGTGTAGTCCGTAAAGAAATATGAATGTTTTAGTTGGACCATTTTTTCGCTTTTTGATAGATGGCGCTGTAATAGTCACTAGTGTATAAGTACGTGGTATCAAGTGACATTCCGCCAGTGTGGACAGTATTTGCTTCGTAATACATTACCCGTGTTAAAATGGACCGTTTAGCAATTGCGGAAAAGGTCGATATCGTGTTGATGTATGGCTATTGTGGCCAGAATGTTCAACGGGCGTGTGCTACGTATGCTGCTCGGTATCCTGGACGACGACATCCAACCGTCCGGACCGTTCGCAGGATATTTACGTTATTTAAGGAAACAGGAAGTGCTCAGCCACATGTGAAACGTCAACCACGGCCTGCGACAAATAATGCCCAAGTAGGTGTTTCAGCTGCTGTCGCGGCTAATCCGCACATCAGTAGCAGACAAATTGCGCGAGAATCGGGAATCTCGAAAACGTCGGTGTTGAGAATGCTACATCAACATCGATTGCACTCGTACCATATTTCTGTGCACCAGGAATTGCATGGGGACGACTTTGAACGTCGTGTACAGTTGTGCCACTGGCAAAAAGAGAAATTACGGGACGATGACAGATTTCGTGCACGCGTTCTATTGAGCGACGAAGCGTCATTCACCAACAGCGGTAAAGTAAACCGGCATAATATGCACTATTGGGCAACGGAAAATCCACGATGGCTGCGACAAGTGGAACATCAGCGACCTTGGCGGGTTAATGTATGGTGCGGCATTATGGGAGGAAGGATAATTGGCCCCCATTTTATCGATGACAATCTAAATGGATCAATGTATGCTGATTTCCTACGTAATGTTCTACCGATGTTACTACAAGATGTTTCACTGCATGACAGAATGGTGATGTATTTCCAGCATTATGGATGTCCGGCACTTAGCTCGCGTGCGGTTGAAGCGGTATTGAATAGCAGCATATTTCATGACACGTGGATTGGTCCTCGAAGCACCATACCAACGGCCGCACGTTCACCGGATCTGACGTCCCCGGATTTCTTTCTGTGGGGAAAGTTGAAGTATATTTGCTATCGTGATCCACCGACGACGCCTGAAAACATGCGTCAGCGCATTGTCATTGCATGTGCGAACATTATAGAAGGCGACCTACTCGCTGTTGAGAGGAATGTCGTTAGACGTATTGCCAAATGCATTGAGGTTGACGAACATCGTTTTGAGCATTTATTGCATAACTGTGGTATTTACAGGTAATCACGCTGTAACAGCATGCGTTCTCAGAAATGATAAGTTCACAAATGTACATGTATCACAAAATTGTTAAGGGGAGGAGATTTGCAGATTGTACCGACGCCTTGACCAACGACGGAAGAAGAAGGCGCGACTGATGTCCTCTCTCGCCTTTCTGTCACGGTGCCGATATGAATGTGTTACGCCGAAGTTCTTGAGATGTAAGCACCTATTCACCACCGCCCAAGCACATCGTATCTACGACAGAATGGAACGAGTTTTTCTTCGTGAGCGAATACGTACAACACGGAGAGACTTGGCAGGAACGGATCAGGAACTTCTGGACATTTTCTATCAACTAAGTAGCAGAATGCATCGAGACGACTGGGACAAGATCTACAGCATCACTCACAGGAGCATGCAGAACGAACTCGAGCGCTGCACCGAGCGACAGAAGAAATAATTTGAAAGATGCCGGAAGCAGACCGACAAGGCGATTCCCGACATGTCACACACAGTGGTCAACCTCACTGAACGGCAATTGACCGAAGAGGAAGTGTCTGTTCTTCAAAAAGGAGGGAATTTCGCTATCATCCCGAGATTTATACCTACGGAGGATATCATTGCCAACCATTCGGACCCTTCCTTGTGAAAGGGCAGAGGAAATACGCACGGAAACAGCCAGGATACTGCGCCGAGCAAAACCACCAGCTTGCAACCTGAAGAAAGAAGAGGTACAAGCCATTAAGAATCTCAACGCCGACAGGAGTATATTGGTACTGCCTGCCGATAAGGGTAATGCGACCGTCGTAATGAAGACCGAAGATTATGAGCAAAAGATCCGAGACCTATTAGATCCGACGACGTACCGAAAACTAAGCGCAGATCCGAGGCAGCGTATCACACGGAATACGAATCTATTAATCTAGGCGTCTTCTCTGCCGGCGGACATACAGAGAAACCTGCGCAACACAGAAGCCCTACCACCTCGGCTGTATGGTTTACCCAAGATCCATAAGAACAACGATCCACTGAGACCGATCGTTAGCGCTCCTGGATCACCGACATATAAACTGGCAAAACACTTGGCCTCTCTGCTCCAGCCACACGTGGGGAAGACCGACACATACATTAAGGACTCAGGACATTTCATTGAGAAGCTGAAGAAACAAACTTGCACCAAACGACATCTTGGTCAGCTTTGATGTTGTTTCGTTATTCACGAAAGTGCCACTCAGTGACGCTCTGTAGCACATCGGTTCCATTTTCCCGCAGGATATCAGAAAGCTCTTCCATGCATGTCTCACCACGAGCTATTTCACGTGGAATGGAGATTTCTACGAACAGCTGGAAGGCGTCGCCATGGGTAGTCCTCTCAGTCCAGTAGTGGCCAACTTCTTCGTGGAACAATTCGAAGCACAGGCACTGGACTCTGCGACATGCAAACCTAAGGTGTGGTACAGGTACGTCGATGATACTTTGGTGGTGTGGAGCCATGGTGAAGAACAGCTCGGTGACTTCCTAAGACACTTGAACAGCCTCCACGCCAACATAACATTTACCCGGGAAGTAGAAAAGGGCAAGAAACTGCCATTTCTAGATGCGCTGGTCACAAGGGACGGCGAAAACCTGGGACACAGCGTGTATCGAAAACCGACACACACGGACCGATACCTGCACAAACTGTCAAACCACCACCCGAGCCAGAAAAGAGGCACGATTACTACGCTCGTAACGAGAGCAGGACGAATATGTGAGCCGCAAAACCTCAAACGAGAAATGCAACACCTGGAAACTGTCCTGAGGAGCAATGGGTACTCCACAAATTATATTCGAAGTGTAACAGAGCCAAACACTCGGCGAAGTAAGGACCCAGAAAAAGAAATGTCGGGTACAGCCTTTCTGCCATACATTCCCAGAGTGACGGACAGAATCGGCCGTATATTGCGCAAACATGGCGTAAAGACGATTTTCAAACCGACAAGGAAGATCAAAGAGTGTCTTAGATCGGCGAAGGAGAAAAGAGACCCACTTGCAATGTCGGGAATATACCGTATACCATGCACATGCGGAAAAGTTTATGTCGGAATGACTGGACGATCCATCAACACCAGGGTCAAAGAGCATAAGCGACATTGCAGGTTGGAGCAGGTGGAGAAATCGGCCGTAGCAGAGCACGCACTGAATGAGACCCACCACGTAATAAAATTCGCGCGACACGGAAGTTCTGGCTGTAGAGAAGCACTATCACACGCGCTTGTTCAGAGATGCTGTAGAAATACAAAAACACGCGAACAGTTTCAACAAGAAAGAGGAAAGCCTTAAGGTAAACGGATCCTGGCTTCCCGTACTGCAGCGAACGACCGTCACAGATAGCAAGAGGAGAACCGTGCCGGAAATGACCGCAGAGAAGCCCTCGGACGTTGGCGCGCCAGGTACATATAGTCTGCGGCCGCGAGCTCGGCTCCAGTTCACCACCGGCAATTGAGGGTGAAGCTTTGACAATGCCAGCCACTCGTGCTGGCGAAACGCCAGAAAAATCATTATATGAACGTCGGCCGAAGAACCCGAGACAGAAGCCAATAGACAGTTTGTCGTACATGTATCACATTAGAACAACCGCAATAAAATGTTCAAACGTACCTACGTTCTGTATTTTGATTTAAAGAACGTACCTTTTACCAGCTCTTCGTCTAAAATTGTAGCCATTTGTTTGTGACTATTACAGTGCCATCTACCACAAAGCGAAAAAAGTGGTCCAACTAAAACATTCATATTTCTTTATGTACTACACGAATATGTAATAAAAACTGGGATTCCTACTGAAAAAAATGCAGTTGATATCCGTTAGACCTATGGCAGCGCCATCTAGCGGGCCAACCATAGCGCCATCTGGTTTCCCCCTTCAAGCTAGACGAGTTTCGTTCTTTGTAGTTTTTTCGTTTGATGCTTATGTCGTGAAATATTTGGCCCGGTCACGATGAATGGACGACCCTGTATACTGGCTGCTCACCGGATAGCAAGTCCACGTGTTGACACCGGGGCGCTGTAATAGTTCGGAGGAGGATAAGGACTTAGCGCTGCTTAAAGTCCCAGGCCGACTAATTCCCATAGATGTTTGTTAGGTAATAATGTCGATGGTTTCCAGTGGAAGCCACACTACAATAATTGCCATTCAAATGGAATTGTACTGAAAGATTCAAACACAGATATTGTACGCTGAATCACAGGCAGGAAGTACACTCCTGGAAATTGAAATAAGAACACCGTGAATGCATTGTCCCAGGAAGAGGGAAACTTTATTGACACATTCCTGGGGTCAGATACATCACATGATCACACTGACAGAACCACAGGCACATAGACACAGGCAACAGAGCATGCACAATGTCGGCACTAGTACAGTGTATATCCACCTTTCGCAGCAATGCAGGCTGCTATTCTCCCATGGAGACGATCGTAGAGATGCTGCATGTAGTCCTGTGGAACGGCTTGCCATGCCATTTCCACCTGGCGCCTCAGTTGGACCAGCGTTCGTTCTGGACGTGCAGACCGCGTGAGACGACGCTTCATCCAGTCCCAAACATGCTCAATGGGGGACAGATCCGGAGATCTTGCTGGCCAGGGTAGTTGACTTACACCTTCTAGAGCACGTTGGGTGGCACGGGATACATGCGGACGTGCATTGTCCTGTTGGAACAGCAAGTTCCCTTGCCGGTCTAGGAATGGTAGAACGATGAGTTCGATGACGGTTTGGATGTACCGTGCACTATTCAGTGTCCCCTCGACGATCACCAGTGGTGTACGGCCAGTGTAGGAGATCGCTCCCCACACCATGATGCCGGGTGTTGGCCCTGTGTGCCTCAGTCGTATGCAGTCCTGATTGTGGCGCTCACCTGCACGGCGCCAAACACGCATACGACCATCATTGGCACCAAGGCAGAAGCGACTCTCATCGCTGAAGACGACACGTCTCCATTCGTCCCTCCATTCACGCCTGTCGCGACACCACTGGAGGCGGGCTGCACGATGTTGGGGCGTGAGCGGAAGACGGCCTAACGGTGTGCGGGACCGTAGCCCAGCTTTATGGAGACGGTTGCGAATGGTCCTCGCCGATACCCCAGGAGCAACAGTGTCCCTAATTTGCTGGGAAGTGGTGGTGCGGTCCCCTACGGCACTGCGTAGGATCCTACGGTCTTGGCGTGCATCCGTGCGTCGCTGCGGTCCGGTCCCAGGTCGACGGGCACGTGCACCTTCCGCCGACCACTGGCGACAACATCGATGTACTGTGGAGACCTCACGCCCCACGTGTTGAGCAATTCGGCGGTACGTCCACCCGGCCTCCCGCATGCCCACTATACGCCCTCGCTCAAAGTCCGTCAACTGCACATACGGTTCACGTCCACGTTGTCGCGGCATGCTACCAGTGTTAAAGACTGCGATGGAGCTCCGTATGCCACGGCAAACTGGCTGACACTGACGGCGGCGGTGCACAAATGCTGCGCAGCTAGCGCCATTCGACGGCCAATACCGCGGTTCCTGGTATGTCCGCTGTGCCGTGCGTGTGATCATTGCTTGTACAGCCCTCTCGCAGTGTCCGGAGCAAGTATGGTGGGTCTGACACACCGGTGTCAATGTGTTCTTTTTTCCATTTCCAGGAGTGTATATGCTCTACATCCTTGGCGAAGATCGGTTATCGGAATTTAGTGAGCAGGCCCTTCCGTTTAGCGCGCAGTCTATCTTCAAGTGTGTCCCATTTCAAACTTTCAATGACATTTGTAACACTCTCGCGATGCCTAAATGTACCAGTCACGAATCCTGCCGCTCTTCTTTGGACCTTCTCAATCTCTTGAATCAGACCCAACTGGTAAGAGTCCCATACAGACGAACAATACTGCAAGACTGGACGAACTAACGTATTTCCTTTGTTGAAGGACTGCATCGCTTCAGGATTCTACCAATAAACCACAATCTAGAGTTCGCCTTACCCGTTACTTGTGTAATCTGATCATTCCATTTGAGATCATTTCGAATAGTCACACCCAGATTCTTGACGGACGTTACCGCTTCCGAAGACTGGACATTTATTTTGTACTCTTACATTAATGGGGATTTTCGCCTTGTTATACGCAGTACGTTACACTTATATTGAGAGATAACTGCCAGTCGTTACACCACGCATTTATTTTCTGCAAATACTCATTGATTTGTTCTCAACTTTCGTGTGATACTACTTTCCTGTAGGCTATAGCATCATCGGCAAACAGTCTAAGGCCGCTGTCAATACCACCAACGCCGGCCGGTGTGGCCGAGCGATTCTAGGCGCTTCAGTCTGGAACGCGCGACCGCTACGGTCGCAGGTTCGAATCCTGCTTGGGTATGGATGTGTGTGATGTCCTTAGCTTAGTTAAGTTTAAGTAGTTCTAAGTTCTAGGGGACTGATGACGTCAGATGTTAAGTCCCATAGCGCTCAGAGCTATTTTGAATACCACCAACCAGATCGTTTGTGGAAATCGTAAAAAGCAGAGGAGCTATTACGCTGCCCTGAGGCACACTTGAAATTACTCTTGTTTCTGATGAAGAAACAGGACTAAATACTGCTTCTTGTCTGTTAGAAAACTTTCTATCCAACCGCATATGTCATCGGATAGACCGTAAGCGGGCACTTTTTGTAGCAAGCGACAGTGCGGAACTGAGTCGAACGCCTTCCCAAAGTCGGTATCTAGAGCCTGTTGTATATCATGCACAAAGAGGGCCAGCTGTGTCTCGCATGACCGCTGTTTCCTAAAAGCATGCTGGTTTCTGCAGATGAGTGTCTCAGAGTCTAGAAAAGTCATTATGTCTGAACACAAAATTTGTTCCAAAATCGACGTCAGTGAAATTGGCCGGTAATTATGTGCATCCGATTTTCTACCCTTTTTATAGATTGCTATGACGTGGGCCTTCTTCTTTCCGCTGTTCCAATGATCTCTGATAGACGATGGATAAGAATGGTACTACGCAATCAGCTAAAAAGAAATACGAGATTTTTTTCGAGGTGACAAAAGTGTATGGCTGCCCGTCGTACAACAGGCTGAAGTTCTGAAACGTCAGCGGTAACTGCAAGCAGCAACCGGTCGATATTCACCTGTGAGTTGGTGTAGGGGCGAGCAGAAAGGGGAGCTGTGCCTAATTGGATGCGGAGCGGAAACCACGCGCGCATGTGCGTGTGTGTGTGTGTGTGTGTGTGTGTGTGAGAGAGAGAGAGAGAGAGAGAGAGAGAGAGAGCTGTGTGTGCCGAGGGCGGCGATAGGGGGACCGAGTCAATGCGGGAGGGTGGAAAGGGGACGGACGGATCGATGAGAAGTGTATGAGGGATGAGGGTGAGGGGTGGAGGAGGTGATGAAGGGTATGGGAGAGAGGGTTGGGGGAGAGAGAGGGGCGCGTTAGCGGCCGGAATGTGGGGAGGGTGGGAGCGCGGTAGCGTGTCGCGACGTGGCGGGAACGAGGGAGGGGAGGGGGGGTAAGGATTAGAGAGGGGGCAGAAGGAGAGAAAGAGATAAACGGGAGACACAAACCACCGAATCCCAACCGGCAGTAAGGCTGCTCTGTCCGAGTAGCGGCAGTCTTTTAATCTGCAGCCCACGCGCCCTCTTGTCAGTGTGAATACAAACGCTGAGTCACTTAGCAGCGACATGAGACGACGATGCGGGGAGTAGACAGAGGCACTGACACACAATTCTCTTCAGTTCTCCACTTTTTTCGTAAATCACAGCACGAGTGCGAGCACTCTGTTGTTTCTGTTCATTATAACCTCAAATTTCGCGAGATAAAAATTAGTTCCGATGAAACGTAACAGACGCTTTCGGCTACTCTATAAAATTATTTGAAATTATCCTATTATTTCAACATCGACCGTTTTTTTTCTCAGCTTTTTTCCGAGTGCTCCAAGTTTTCCTATTTGGTTTTACATATAATAATTACCCCAGGATTACTCACGTTCGCTGGAGTTCCGGACCACCTCTTACGTGCAGTGACATGACAGGTTTCGTGGATTATACTTTCCATGTACTTATCCTGAATAGCATCACAGGAGAACACTGCTCAACCTACTTCTCGAAATCTTGTTTGAAAGTCTGTGAAGTAACTAAAGTGTTAAAATCAGTGTACAGGTTTCATGTACGTCGCTACAGGTAAGTTATTACATTCAAAAGACAATGTTCCAACTAATATCAACTAATTAAGACGTTGATACAAATTCATCGATAACTTACGAGATACTTCACCTTGGAATCCAAGCCCCACATAAGCAAGAATCTCCACAATTCTAGTAAAATCTGGAACGAACGCGTACGTACTGATGGCTGCACACGCTCCCACAAAGGACTACACCAGAAGATATCGGCGGATAATAGACGACTCCTGGAAAACCAATAATACAGACCCTACACATTACGTGAAGCTTCTGTTAGGAGATTTCAACTGTCAGCTCCGCACAGGAAAACGATAGAAGTTCACACGGCTCACCAGGGAAGGAATAAAAACGGTGAGAGACTAATAAAATTCTGCGAATAATGTGGTCTTAAATTGAAGCCCACGCAATTCCTTAAACAGCGAATAAATTTAAAACATGATGAAACTTCTTTATTTAAATGTGGGAATCTTTACTTAAATTGCTGAATGACTGAGAAGATGAAACTTCTACGTTATTTGATTCTGAAACAGCTGAGTAAAACTGAATGTACCGAGACTACTTTCTCTTTACTTTTTCTTATCATGTCAACACTGACTCACAATATTCTAGCGAACGCAATCTGACTGTTCAAAAATAAAAAAAAAAATAAAACAAAAAATTACAAACTGACTACAAATAATTAATACAAAAGGGTGGCCCTGAATAAGAAGCAACCCTGATATTAACCTATACATTTCATTAACCACTTACCTCACAAATATCTTCCATACGTGAACTACTGCAATACAGCGAGCTTCAATACTGCCAGCTAAATAAAAGATTCTAACTACTAAAGCCACTAACTACTAATAGGCATGTGTTTAGCAAAGGATTCGATTTTGTTGCAAACCAAATAATGTATTTTTACCTTAATAATATGGCATCCAGTTCAAACACGAATATAAATCGTCATTGACATCCAGTACAAAGATATCTAATCATGAATAATTTTCAGTCTCCAAGTCGGATACTTTCAGGTCGTTAGCCCACGCTAACACTTCAGACCTCTACCCTCCATCAATTATAACTTCTCACATCTAACATCCATCTCTGCTGACTGTTCACCTCCAACTGTCCAACAGTACTTCCATCACTGTTGGCGACTAACTTCCAAGTGCCCAACACTACTTGTGATTAACTTCGAACAACGAGTCCAACCAGCCACAGAGTCTCTTGCGATGAAAGCGCAGTCAGGGTTCCATTGCAAAGCGCTACACATCGCTGCCAACACAGAAGCAGCCCACTTACAATACAAACTTCCTAACTCCATTGCAGACACGCTGCTATTTTGAATACGAATGTCGAAGAAGTAGTCAACTTAGGAAGGGAGGAGCCCTTGAGTTGGGTCACCATTTTCTGAAAATAAAAGTTAGACTTCAACCTAACAGAAAAAAACCACAAGTGAACGAAACGCTCAAAATTGATACAGAATACCTGAAATTCAACAAGAACAAAATTCTTCCCGAAATTAGACAATCAAATGCCATGTATGGCAAAAAACTTGCAGAAGTATTGAAAAACACTTTGAGATTACAAAGAAAGAGAAAACACAAGTTATAGAACACTGAGATGGAAGACAGAGACAACATTGATAGAAGAGAGAATTCAAGAATGCAAAACTTTCAGCAGCAACGAAGACCCAGAAAAATGGCGTGGATGCAAAGAAGATCGTCCAAGGCAATACTAATAGAAAAGCAAAGATATGATATACAGTGATGAGGCAAAGCGTTATGACCACTGCCCACAGCGACGGTGATCCTCCGGTGGCGTTGCAGTCACGTAACGCGGTAACAAAAGCACGTAAGCGGAGCAGACACAGACGGGGATCACCTCAGCGAAGATATGGGTTGCAAACGGGGAAACCTGTTGGAGATAAGCGCTTTTGACAAAGGGCAGATTATTATTACGCAGAGCCTGTGAACTGGTATCTGTAAAACGGCGAATTTGATTACTGTCGTGAGTACCTAGGGAAAGAGATAGAACGACAGTAAAACTACTACTAGGCACTAAATGGTTGGACGACCACCAGTCTTCACAGAACGTGGGTTTCGGAGGCTTGTCTGCTTTGTAAAGCAGGACAGATGGTGAACTGCGGCATCTCTGCCGAAACAGCACAATGCTGGTGCACTCGTAACTGTCTCGGATCACATCGTTCATCGTACATTGTTGAACATGGAGCTCCTCAGCAGACCAACCCGACGTGGTCACATGTTGACCCAACGACATCGTCGGGTATGATTGAAGTTGGCACCGTGTAAGGTGGCTATGATTTCGCACCTTACAAGCACGCATCCACATACTTTGTCGTGATCTACAACCACATTAGGTATTATTTGATAGGTAGTACATCTATACATGAATATTTAAAGGAGACTGACATTATCACGTAACGCTTATGTAATGAAAGGTGACGGAGTTTCTTTATTATCATACTAGTAGAGGTGGGAACGACAGTGGCAATGAAACGGCAGACGGAACTCAAGCCCTGGGTGGAAGGCTCACACAGGTGTGTTGGTCCTGCTTAAACACAGGAAGTAGGAAGACGGACGTCGTAGCACCTAAGCGCTGTACCACAATAGAGTCGCGACCGGCGGGTGTTGCAGCCGAACCGGATTATACTTCGGAAACTACGGAAATCTTGGACGCAGGTGAGAGGAACGAAGACGCGGCACCTCGGAAACCACGTAGGCTGGGTTATTTCCAAGGAGTTTTACTCAGAAGCGTACCATTACGAGTAAACGTTTTTCCTCGCAAACTTTCCGCGCTGGACGACAAAAGACTAAAATATGGTTGGTCGGCGTTCGGAAGAATCTGAAGAGAGGGAAAATATTCCGTGGTTTTGGGGAGATGATTCGTTTTTGGATTTACGATGGTGGGGAGCTGAGCCTTGCTGGGAAGCCAGCAGTGGAGAGACGAGGTCTTCCGTTGTGAGCGCCCATGTGTGTGACGGTCGCTCGATATCTGCTTTTGTTGGTACGGACAGACTTGCTGTCTTTGCTCTCAGGAGAGTTTATAGTTAAAACTGTTGCGAACCTATACGATTCTGGACTTCTCCAAATGGTTCAAATGGCTCTGAGCACTATGGGACTTAACAGCTATGGTCATCAGTCCCCTAGAACTTAGAACTACTTAAACCTAACTAACCTAAGGACATCACACAACACCCAGTCATCACGAGGCAGAGGAAAATCCCTGACCCCGCCGGGAATCGAACCCGGGAACCCAGGCGTGGGAAGCGAGAACGCTAACGCACGACCACGAGCTGCGGACTCTGGACTTCACCCCAACGTTGAGACGTTATCCGAACTCCGTTCTTGTGGTTGGGAGTTCGTCTGTAGAACACAGAGAGGAGAAGACAGTATTATATTAGTTACAGGAACGCCTTCTGCTGTTCTAGTGTTTGAAAGAGTTTATTTGTGGCTGGAGTTCTTCCATCGTCGCAGACGAGAACGAGAACCATCATTTCGACGCACCGGACGCAGTACATACGCTGATATCGCAAATTGCTTCGGCTTATTAGGGCTATAAAAGCTAAACAGCTGTGATCACGTGAGTTTATTTCCATTGAGGTTCCACACCAGCGTAGATAATCTTTAAAAGTATCGTCTTCTAGCGTTTGGTACGTAGATGATGTCAGTCATTTCGCGTAATTGATATTAGACTGCGCAGTCGTAATAAGGGGCAGAGATGGGCAATTGATCAGTAATTTACTTAGGAAACGTGAACTTTGTAATATAAAGTTCTTTTTAAACTACGATGAATATATAAACAGGAACAACGTTTATTATTTAACAGGATTAGTTTCCTTCATCATTCATTTATGTTTGGATTGTAATTTATAGAATTAAGAGATCCTAAGATCTGCTTCAGGGGGTAGTCAGACTGGGCCAAACCTTCATTTTAGCGTTTATTATTTTCCGTTGCGCACATTCATTTTACACCCGCCTGGAGTAGCCTCTTGGAATCGGACCATCGGGACTCGAACGACAATCAATAGAAACGTGTCGGCTCTCCGGGTGAATCACATTTCGCTGCACTAGGACAATGGTCGGCTCCACACGCGCCTCATCGAGGTGAACGACGGCTCGAAACATGACACAGAGTGGTGGGAGCAGTATTATGCTATGGAAGACATTCTCCTGCGCTTGCGTGGGACCTGTGGTAGTAATAGAAGGCACACTGAACGCTGCAAGCCATCTGCATTCCTTCACACTTCATGTCTTCCCCTACGGCGATGTAATTTTTCAGTAGCATAACTGCCCGTGTCTCGGAGCCAGAAACGTACTACAGTGGTAGTGAACTCTCGTCGATTTCTCGGCCACCAAACTTGTCTAATGTATTAAACGCGCTAACAAAGTTGACACTCCGCGCTGGCTGATGGGAGCAGCCGTAAATGGCAAATGCCTTTGCAGTCGCTTCCATCAGCCACCGCGCCGAGTGTCAACTTTAATTGCACTTTAATAAATCCTATGGAACCTATCTGCGTCGTTATCTGGCGCCATCACGGATTAAGCAAATCAGCGACCCTTATTTACGTGGACTGCATCACCTGTGTGTAGACTTCTAATGCCACATATCCCCAGAAACCTACCAACAAGCTGTCGGATCCCTGATACGCAGAATCTGTGATGAATTTCGTTGCAAAGACGGACAAACAAGCTGTTCAGCAGGTGGTCATAATGTTTTGACTCATCAGCATATACCGGCTTAAAGAAATTAAACAAGACTTTGTCAATAATAACACGAGAAACTTATACAAAATTTTTAGAGAAAACTTAGAGGGGTATCAGCCACCTAATCTGTGCTTTCCCAGGCCAACGGATCACTAGAAACTAACATAAAAAATAACTTTCAAATTTTAGCCAACTACTTTTATTCACTTCTCAGTTGTGAACCCCCGATAGAAAACTTAGATTTTTTAAAAACTTCTGTCCAAAACATAATTCAAAACCACAAGCTTATGAGGAAATAATGGAAACAATCTTCCTAGGGATACGGAATCGTAACGGAAACATGGAAATTAAATGACAGTAATGTCACACAAGCAAATCACAGAACTGTAACGATATTTGGAAACTGAGCAAATACCTGCAGAGCGGCAATAAAACCCACCCGTGTAAGAGACGAATTTCACTGTTCATTACTGTGTACCAAATTCTTTCAAAAGCTCTGTTAAGTCGATTGGAAGAACAGGCAGACTTAATAATAGGAGAGTATCAGGCAGGATTTCGCAAAAAGGGTGATGAGAGATAATATGGAACCAAAAGACAGTTTTGCAAATAAGAAGACGTGGAAATACTGTGGTAGCTTTTGTCGACGTCAAAAAGGATTATGACTAGATAGATAGACAAACATTATTCCGTACTTTAGAAGAATCCAGAATCGAAAGGAAAACAAGGGAAATTATCCATGAGATATTAATGAGTAAAACCTCCAAAGTTAAATTCATGGCTGGAACATTATAAGCATTTCAAATCCACATCGGTGTTCGTGAAGAAGACAATATTTCCCCACCCCCACCCATATTTAACAGAATTTTCCAAATAATTGTGAATACATAGGAAAAGTAATTAAAGGGAATCCAGCTCGGCATCAAATACGAATAGAGAATGAACGTGAAGTGTGTGGTTTTCGCAGACAGTTTTGCTATTCTTAGAAACAGTAGACGAGAAATCAGACTTGTCTAGGAGAAGCTTAATGAAATCTCGCAGCAAACTAGAGTATACATCCGCTGCGAGAATACTCTGTACGTGGAAAGCGTGCAGATAATCTCCCCATAATTCTGTACAGGGAAATGTCTTAATTTCGCACTCTAAATACCTAGAAAAGATCACCAAAGCATTAGGACTGAACACGACGGCCACTCAAGGGAGGATCTCAAAGTTACAAAAGGCATATAAGCTCACAAAGTGTCACTAAAATGAAAAATCTCTCTCTTTCAAAGCAAAACTAAGGCGCTGCCACACGGTAGTCATACTGGAAACACTCTACCCTGCAGAAACTATGATCTTCCATTGCCAAGCGGAAACAAGAGACCGAAAACCAGGAAGGGAAATTCTCAGGAATATATTCGGTCCAGTTTTTCGTTAAGTAGAGAACTGCAAACAGAAAAAAATAACGGACACATTTAGAAAATAAAGGATGAAATCTTAGGGACATATCCACTGAGTTAACAAGAACGGAATGTCAAGGCAAACCTTCTAGATAGCAAAAACTAGCGAAAATGGATCAATGAAAGGTAGGGAGATATTAAAGAAGAAAAATCACACAAGATATCCTAAGCAATCGAGACCAGCTCAGAAATACAGTGAAAACATGCACTTAAACAACGGAAAAGAGAACAGGAAATAAACAGTCAGAAGTATGCAAGAGAAAACCCACCTAGCGTATGAAGAGAATTTGGGAGGAACGAGGAACAAGGAAAAATCATGACTACTAAAGTTGGACGCTTTATTAAAAGGGAACCTCAGACTTACTTTCCTGTTCTAAACATTATACCTTCTGAAATACGTTGATTTTAAAGCACGGCAACGGCTCCACAGTTTCTACCGTTAATATGCAGAGCAAGGGTTGCCTAAGGAGGCTTCAGGACAGTGCAGGCAACCCGCATTACGGCAATACAGCACTGCAGTGGCACTGTTTCCATTTCTTTGCTGCCTAAGTATTTCAGAAGGTTATAGGAGTGAAACCAGTTTTCACTTGGGTGGAAAAAACACACATATGACATTTAGAAGAACTTAACGTTTCATTGAAAGTGATGTTCCTTCACAGGGGCCCAAAAAATGTATCCACTGTTTGAAAGTCCATTACTTGCAAACTAATTGACGGAGTGAAAGACGTATACATTGCCAGCGATGGGCGAGGATGACAGAATCTCTGACCAGAGAGTAGTTTATCGTTAGTTGTTGCTAGTCTGCGCTTGACCGCGCGAGTCGACAGTAGTAGCAGTAGTCATTCGACAGTAGTCGTCAGTCCGTGCTAGTCGGCGGGAGTCGGCATACGTCGGCTGTGTGCTCTGCTCGCCACTCTGGTCGGGACTCTAGAGGATGAGTATTGTTGTAGAAGGTAAAGAAGCAGCCTTGCGCATATTTAATAATGTATGCCAATTGTAATTTAATTTGTTCCAAAAAATGCCCCAATAATAATTTTTATAATATAAAGCAACTCTTTTAAAGAAAAGCATTCATTTCAATTTAAAGAATATTTCAAATGCATGACCATTCCTTCCAATAATAAAAAAAAAAGTATATACAGGGTGTTTCAAAAATGACCGGTATATTTGAAACGGCAATAAAAACTAAACGAGCAGCGATAGAAATACACCGTTTGTTGCAATATGCTTGGGACAACAGTTCATTTTCAGGCAGACAAACTTTCGAAATTACAGTAGTTACAATTTTCAATAACAGATGGCGCTGCGGTCTGGGAAACTCTATAGTACGATATTTGCCACATATCCACCATGCGTAGCAATAATATGGCGTAGTCTCTGAATGAAATTACCCGAAACCTTTGACAACGTGTCTGGCGGAATGGCTTCACATGCAGATGAGATGTACTGCTTCAGCTGTTCAATTGTTTCTGGATTCTGGCGGTACACCTGGTCTTTCACGTGTCCCCACAGAAAGAAGTCACAGGGGTTCATGTCTGGCGAATAGGGAGGCCAATCCACGCCGCCTCCTGTATGTTTCGGATAGCCCAAAGCAATCACACGATCATCGAAATATTCATTCAGGAAATTAAAGACGTCGGCCGTGCGATGTGGCCGGGTACCATCTTGCATAAACCACGAGGTGTTCGCAGTGTCGTCTAAGGCAGTTTGTACCGCCACAAATTCACGAAGAATGTCCAGATAGCGTGATGCAGTAATCGTTTCGGATCTGAAAAATGGGCCAATGATTCCTTTGGAAGAAATGGCGGCCCAGACCAGTACTTTTTGAGGATGCGGGGACGATGGGACTGCAACATGGGGCTTTTCGGTTCCCCACATGTGCCAGTTCTGTTTATTGACGAAGCCGTCCAGGTAAAAATAAGCTTCGTCAGTAAACCAAATGCTGCCCACATGCATATCGCCGTCATCAATCCTGTGCACTATATCGTTAGCGAATGTCTCTCGTGCAGCAATGGTAGCGGCGCTGAGGGGTTGCCGTGTTTGAATTTTGTATTGATAGAGGTGTAAACTCTGGCGCATGAGACGATACGTGGACGTTGGCGTCATTTGGACCGCAGCTGCAACATGGCGAACGGAAACCCGAGGCCGCTGTTGGATCACTTGCTGCACTAGCTGCGCGTTGCCCTCTGTGGTTGCCGTACGCGGTCGCCCTACCTTTCCAGCACGTTCATCCGTCACGTTCCCAGTCCGTTGAAATTTTTCAAACAGATCCTTTATTGTATCGCTTTTCGGTCCTTTGGTTACATTAAACCTCCGTTGAAAACTTCGTCTTGTTGCAACAACACTGTGTTCTAGGCGGTGGAATTCCAACACCAGAAAAATCCTCTGTTCTAAGGAATAAACCATGTTGTCTACAGCACACTTGCACGTTGTGAACAGCACACGCTTACAGCAGAAAGACGACGTACAGAATGGCGCACCCACAGACTGCGTTGTCTTCTATATCTTTCACATCACTTGCAGCGCCATCTGTTGTTGAAAATTGTAACTACTGTAATTTCGAAAGTTTGTCCACCTGAAAATGTACTGTTGTCCCAAGCATATTGCAACAAACGGTGTATTTCTATCGCTGCTCGTTGAGTTTTTATTGCCGTTTCAAATATACCGGTCATTTTTGAAACACCCTGTATATACACGCCAGCATTTCACGAAGCTGAGTCGAAAAATGACTAATTTAAGAGCAGATATAATTGCAGTTTTATTGAGGTAAGAATGTTTGCTTTTTTTATTCAGAATACAGTGCCGAAGGCCAGCGCTGCTGTCCTCAAAACATTTACCAGGTTACTATACTTTATTATTTTGCTGTTTAGGAATTTTTCTATTCCGAACTTGACATTAAATGAGAAAAGAATTTTGTGGGAATATTAAGTGTGAATGCATTTCTGCGCACAGACTATAAATCGGAGCCAATTTAGAAACTTCCTGGCAGATTAAAACTGTGTGCCCGACCGAGACTCGAACTCGGGACCTTTGCCTTTCGCGGGCAAGTGCTCTACCAACTTGTTTTTTTTTTTTTTTTTTTTTAAATCTCATTTTGCTCGTTTTCGTTCGTTGTATCTGCTCAGGGCGGACGTCGCAAGACACCCGTTTCAGTGCATCCTTGATCCATTAACTCAGTTTTTATTATTACAGAGGGGAGCAAACCCTCTGACCGAACACGCTGAGCTAACGTGCCGGCTTCCCAACTGAGCTACCGAAGCACGACTCACGCCCGGTCCCACAGCTTCACTTCTGCCAGTATCTCGTCTCCTACCTTCCAAACTTTACAGAAGCTCTCGCAGTTTGGAAGGTAGGAGACGAGATACTGGCAGAAGTAAAGCTGTGGGACCGGGCGTGAGTCGTGCTTCGGTAGCTCATTTGGTAGAGCACTTGCCCGCGAAAGGCAAAGGTCCCGAGTTCGAGTCTCGGTCGGGCACACAGTTTTAATCTGCCAGGAAGTTTCATATCAGCGCACACTCCGCTGCAGAGTGAAAATCTCATTCCGGAGCCAATTTTGTTCAGAGGTGACATTAAAATTCAGTTTTGTTCAGACGTTACAATATTTAAAAATTCATTTAATTATAAGTTATTATATTTTGTGGGAAGGTTACTCTTGGCTCACATTTTCATATTTTCATTTTTTTTGCGGGGATGTTACACTTGGCTCATATTTTCATTTTCTTTGCGGGGATGTTACAGGAGTTGTCTCATTTTTGGTGAAAGTGTAGCTTAAAGTCCAACTTAAAGATATCACTGTAGGTGTTCCACACACAAACGATACCGCCGAACTGCAGCACGAACTACTGACTGCGACGTGTTCAGTTGGATATTTGCACATGAATGTACGATGGATTCTCGAAAACGCCGTCGTTTAGTACTCCCACAGGTAAAATTCCAGAGGAGTTAGGTCTGGGGAACGCGGTGGATACTCCACAGCACCTCTACGGCCTATCCTGGTAGATTTTCGTCGAGATACGCTCTAACACGATTTTGGTAGTGGGCTAGGGCACCATCTTGTTGGAAGTAAAGTCTTCCGCCTCCATAAAAGTCTCGGATGGCAGGTAAAATGGATGTCTGAAGCTTCTGAAGGTACACCTCACCGGTATCAGTGCCGTCAAAGAAGAATGGCCCAATCAAGCTTCGGTAAGACAACCCACACCACACATTTACTCCTGGCAAATTCACGGCTTTGTCCACATGGACGTTCGGTATTTCGGCGGTCCAGTAGATGGAATTGTGGCGATTTACTGTACCACTGAGTTTGAACTGTGCCTCATCAGAGCACACAATCATCTCTGCAAACTCTTCATCGTTGCGCACGATGTTAGTAAACCACTCGCAGTACTCCATTCTACGATCTGGGTCATCCTCGTTCATTGCGTGTAGCAATCGTGGGATGTAGCACTTCCACTTTGCCGTTTTCAAAATTCACCGAACACTTGAGCGACTCACTCCAGTTTCAAGGGCACACTGTCTCACAGACTTCTATGGTGAGCGAATGAATTGTAACACACGACGGGAGTTGGCTGGTCTTGCTACTGTTACAGGTCGTCCAGATCGTTGTTTGTGTACATCTTTAACACAGCCTTCGCCTTCAAATTTGTCTCGAATGCGACGAATCGTTAAACGTGTCGATGGCTCTGATACTCATTTCGCCATTGCCGTTTACCTCATTAATGTTTTCGTGCTTAAAATACCACGTCAAAACTGACTTCCTTTCATCGAATGTAAGCCTTGCGCCAGCCATGTTTACTCGAGTAAGTAGGTGCAACTAAGAACAAAACACTGACTATCTGGCGACTGTCATCTGACAAAACAAATGAACGCAATACAACGGTTGTGTGGCGATTGCCGGAACTACAAACTATTACACTACCAAATATGAGACAACTCCGTCAGTTAGTTTGCCAGTTATGGACTTTTAAACAGTGGATACATTTTTTTGGACCCCTCTGTATTTATGGGTTGTGCATTCCTGCGCATTGTGTGCGCCTCTGACATAGGTGCGTCCGTAGAAAACTGTATTTTCCAAATTTTGTCTCATTTCACAAATGTATGAGGTAATGGAACATAGGTATTTGAAGTGTGTTCCAAGCAGGACTGTCACTGAGTTTCTTTTGGCGCAAAACCAGAGCACAGCAGACGTTCACAGGCGCTTGCAGAACGTCTGTCCAGGCCTGGCGATGGACAAAAGCACGGTGAGTCGTTGGCCGAGGCGTTTGTCACCATCGAAACAAGACCGCGCAAACTTGTCTGACCCGCCGCGTGCCGACCAGCCGCACACAGCCGTGACTCCTGCGATGTGCGAACGTGCGGACACTCTCATTCGAGAAGATCGACGGATCATAAACGCCTCGCTGCACAACTGGATGTCTCTGGCGGTGATGGTGCTGACATACACGTCCACCAATTGGGATACTCAGAGGTGTGTATCCGCTGGGTTCCCCGCCGGACAAGACCATAGAGAGCAACGAAGGACCATCGGTGCGGAGTTGCTTGCGCGTTAGAAGGCTGCCAATTTTTTGTCAAAAATCATCAAAGGCGATAAAAATGGGTTCATCTCTTCGAACGGGGCCAGACCACCGCATCCCACGGAGAAAAAGTTCAAAGCCGCACACTCAGCCGCTGCTTCTGGGATTCTGGAGGGGTTATCCTGTATGATGTCCTGCGTCAAGGTCCAACGATCAGCTCTGTTGTGTTAGCCTCGGGAAACTGGAAAAACAACTTCAGCGTGCTCGTCTCTACGAAAATGCATGACAACATATGGCCTCGCGCAAGTGTGCGCACCCGAAAGGAACTCGCAAAACTTCAGTGGACTGTTTTTCCTCATCTACACTACAGCCCAGATCTAGCACCTTCCAACGTCCATTTGTTTGGTCCAATGGAGGGAAGCAATACATGGATGACTGCCGGCATAAAGGCCCTCCCAGTAAGATGGCGTAAGGCAATCGCATTAAACGGATATTATGCTGAAAACTGGGGTATTGTAGCCAAAATTGTACGGCGTAACGTGGTCTCCTTTCGGAAAAAATAGTGTTGCGTTGCTTACTGAACACCCCTTGTATATTTATGTATAGTATGTTTGCTTTTAACTTGAGACTACTAAATATCTAGGAAGCGACGCATCGTCCAAGAAAGATTCTAGGTGGAAGGTTAATATTAGTAAAGGAGACATTTGCCTGTGCTACAACTGGCCGCCTCCTAAACACCCCTCCTGCGTAGGCAGAACCACCCATTTTTATTGCATGTCCGATTCTATGCCAAGAAGTATATGAGGTGCGACAATAAAGTAATGAGACTGATGCTATAAAAATGTGGTCCGCCCATTTGAAAATACAAACTTCACCCCGCTCACTCCGGAAGTGTGGTTAGGGGATCGCCAGTTGTATCGCAGACATGTTTCACCTATACTGATATTAATCTTTCGCCTAGAACATTTTTTTCGAGCGACGCGTCGTTGTCGAGACATCTAGTTGCCTGAAATTAAAACAGACACCCTGTATATACTACATTCTGTTTAATTTTGACACTATTGTAGTGATTTTCGGCAGTCTACGAGATTCCCTGAACACTAAATTGATCCACCAAATCATACCGAAAATTGACCTTCAGCGTACTTGGGAAGTGTAGAAACATTAATTTCATTCATAAGACGCTTTGTAATAGTGTCTTAGGGCTTGTCTGACGCCATGGGAATGACGTCACAAGTCACCATAATAAAATAAGCTGCCTCAGGCGAAGGAGGGCGCTCGTGGACTGTTGTCGAGAGCGTTCAGTTATTTAGGACGGTTACTAGCAACGTAATTCTGATGGTTCTCTTATGTTATTTAGTGAACATTACGGAAAGTTCTTGTTTATCTTTCAACGATTTAAAATTACCTCATTCATTAATACGAAGCCGTAGTCTGAGGCCTGGGACAAATCATGGAGCGCAATGTAAGTATAAAGAAAGCTACGGGAGTTGAGAATTTGAGAATTGAATGTAGGCTCTATTTTTATGAACAAAATAATTGTATGGATGGGCCTCAGCATCGCTCGATATGCGAAAAAGGCGGATTCGGAGAAAGACTGAGTTGGTGATATTTTTCACGTTACTCGTCAAAGTGAGCCGTAGACGCGGCTTGGTGACGAGGTACGGTCAAGATGCAGTTCAACGCGGTGTACGTTATTACCGCACAGTGTACGCATGGAAATCGATCGCGGAAAACGATTTCGCCGGCAGCCGAGTTGGCTCGCAGTTAAGGATATTAAATTTATTGGCGAGCCGAAGGACAAGAGGGGGGAAAAGCGCTGACGGTGAAGGTGAGGGAACGGACAAGCAAAACGTTAAAGCTGAGTCAGTCGATGGCGCGCAGGTTACGGAATAAGGCAAACGATTCTGAGCCTTGTGGTACTCAAGTATCTTCCCCAAACACAAAGCAAAGTACACAATTAGTATCGCACTGACGACACGGACAAACGTGTCATTTCGCTGTAATCTCTGGTGTATTGTGACCAATACAAAGGAACAACAACTTTACCAAAACTTCGCAGCTTTTCTTGCGCAGAACTGGGAGTAAAAAGTAGCAAGGACGCTCTAAGGAAAAGCTATGCTGTCTACGCGATTTGGTTTACAAGATATCACGATAAATAACAATGAGGATCAGGATAATGTTCCGAAGTTGTGCAAAGACTGCTAACTCACTTAGAATGTTCATGAGTCCTGGTACCAACGAAGGCAGGACTGGGTTACGATTGTGGACGGGGCCGTAATCAACTGCTGTTGGTTAGTTTATTTTTCAATCACGTACACTTTATTTATAAACAACAACACATAAAATGTGACAATAAAGTAAGAAGTGTTCCACGGCCGGAGGCCTTAATGACAACAAATTTAAAACTATTTCTCGGCTCAAGGCCCCAATAATGATAATTTAAAACTGTTTCACGGCTAAAGGCCTGAATAGCAATCTTTTAAGAACCAGTTAACGTCTTCAACTTGCAAATACAGTTCTTAAAATATTTTTAAAAGAACGATCATCAAAGTCTCACTGCTAGAATACAATTGTCTAATTAAGATTTGTAGACAACACTCACGGCTGAAGGCCTTAATGCCAGCAAATTCATACTACACTCCTGGAAATGGAAAAAAGAACACATTGACACCGGTGTGTCAGACCCACCATACTTGCTCCGGACACTGCGAGAGGACTGTACAAGCAATGATCACACGCACGGCACAGCGGACACACCAGGAACCGCGGTGTTGGCCCTCGAATGGCGCTAGCTGCGCAGCATTTGTGCACCGCCGCCGTCAGTGTCAGCCAGTTTGCCGTGGCATACGGAGCTCCATCGCAGTCTTTAACACTGGTAGCATGCCGCGACAGCGTGGACGTGAACCGTATGTGCAGTTGACGGACTTTGAGCGAGGGCGTATAGTGGGCATGCGGGAGGCAGGGTGGACGTACCGCCGAATTGCTCAACACGTGGGGCGTGAGGTCTCCACAGTACATCGATGTTGTCGCCAGTGGTCGGCGGAAGGTGCACGTGCCCGTCGACCTGGGACCGGACCGCAGCGACGCACGGATGCACGCCAAGACACTAGGATCCTACGCAGTGCCGTAGGGGACCGCACCGCCACTTCCCAGCAAATTAGGGACACTGTTGCTCCTGGGGTATCGGCGAGGACCATTCGCAACCGTCTCCATGAAGCTGGGCTACGGTCCCGCACACCGTTAGGCCGTCTTCCGCTCACGCCCCAACATCGTGCAGCCCGCCTCCAGTGGTGTCGCGACAGGCGTGAATGGAGGGACGAATGGAGACGTGTCGTCTTCAGCGATGAGAGTCGCTTCTGCCTTGGTGCCAATGATGGTCGTATGCGTGTTTGGCGCCATGCAGGTGAGCGCCACAATCAGGACTGCATACGACCGAGGCACACAGGGCCAGCACCCGGCATCATGGTGTCGGGAGCGATCTCCTACACTGGCCGTACACCACTGGTGATCGTCGAGGGGACACTGAATAGTGCACGGTACATCCAAACCGTCATCGAACCCATCGTTCTACCATTCCTAGACCGGCAAGGGAACTTGCTGTTCCAACAGGACAATGCACGTCCGCATGTATCCCGTGCCACCCAACGTGCTCTAGAAGGTGTAAGTCAACTACCCTGGCCAGCAAGATCTCCGGATCTGTCCCCCATTGAGCATGTTTGGGACTGGATGAAGCGTCGTCTCACGCGGTCTGCACGTCCAGCACGAACGCTGGTCCAACTGAGGCGCCAGGTGGAAATGGCATGGCAAGCCGTTCCACAGGACTACATCCAGCATCTCTACGATCGTCTCCATGGGAGAATAGCAGCCTGCATTGCTGCGAAAGGTGGATATACACTGTACTAGTGCCGACATTGTGTATGCTCTGTTGCCTGTGTCTATGTGCCTGTGGTTCTGTCAGTGTGATCATGTGATGTATCTGACCCCAGGAATGTGTCAATAAAGTTTCCCCTTCCTGGGACAATGAATTCACGGTGTTCTTATTTCAATTTCCAGGAGTGTAGAATGCAACAGTTAATAATAAGAAGTGGAGGAAGGCTAATTAGGTTCGCCTTTCGCTGCTCTTCATCTCGGCGACACTGCGAGCAGCAACACGCAAACAAATGGCGAGATCTCACAGTGGAGGAGGTTTCACTACCTGAATTGAGGCCCACTCAACTTAAACTTCCTGGGTCCGTCTGACAACGAGGTTGTACCCCTCGCGACTACAGCCCTTCCATCCGGCAATGCATGCGTGCTGCCAGTGGTCCCGGCGTGTTCTCGCACTGTGCGGATCTGGCTCCTCCTGAGCCCCCAACCGAACTGCCGACTCACACGACACGGAAACACCACAGCGTCGCCCCAAAGATAGTACCACCGTTACTAGATATCGATAACCGCCGCTGCTGAAACTAGCGGACAGACAACGCTTGCATACGTAGTGGCGCCAGTGAACACAAGAAGACGACAATCGTAACCATACCAACAAAACGATGCCAACCTAGCACGGCACCAACGCGAGCTGCAGCATGGCTCAGTTCAGATGTGTTTGATTTTACGAGACGTAAAAAACGTAGTATCCTGTGATAACAACTGATGCCACTTAACTCGTATAAACACCTGAATCTTACTACTGTACGAATATGAAGTGGAACGATGACAAGCGCTCATTTGTTGGTAAAGCAGCACTGGTAAAAAATATGCTAAGTTTAGAATGGTGGTTGCTTATAAAACACTCGTGCTACTCATCCTAGAATACTGATTCAGTATTGAAACTCATACCAAATAGGGCGATAGGAAGTGGGACAAGCATGTAATGGCAGTTGTGGGGAAGGCGGATAGTCGTCTTCGGTTCATTGGTAGAATTTTGGGAAGATGTGGTTCATCTGTAAAGGAGACCGCTTATAAAACACTAATAAGACCTATTCTTGAGTACTGCTCGAGCGTTTGGGATCCCTCTCAGGTCGGTTGAGGGAGGACATAGAAGCAATTCAGAGGCGGGCTGCTAGATTTGTTACTGGTAGGTTTGATCATCACGCGAGTGTTACGGAAATGCTTCAGGAACTCGGGTGGGAGTCTCTAGAGGAAAGGAGGCGTTCTTTTCGTGAATCGCTACTGAGGAAATTTAGAGAACCAGCATTTGAGGCTGACTGCAGTACAATTAACTGCCGCCAACCTATATTTCGCGGAAAGACTACAAAGATAAGAGAGATTAGGGTTCGTACAGAGGCATATAGGCAGTCATTTTTCCCTCGTTCTGTTTGGGAGTGGAACAGGGAGAGAAGATGCTAGTTGTGGTACGAGGTACCCTCCGCCACTCACCGTATGGTGGATTGCGGACTATGTATGTAGATGTAGATGTAGGGCCAACAAGGGATACTCACCGTATACACTGAACAGCATTACGAATGGTTCCAGGTTTGTAGAGCGTCGTGGAGTTGCTGAACAAACTGAACCGTCAGACGCTTCAAGATGGACGCCAAACTACCCTTCGAAACCCTAGAACTAGTGTTAAGTGAGGAATGTAAGAGTATACTGCAAACCCGTAAGAATACCTGCCGTAGGGAACACGGATGAGGGCGCACAAAGGCATTTATTTTTTCCTCGCCCCACACGCGGATTGGGCTGGATGGAACCTTAATACGCGGTAACATACAGTAGGAAGCAGCCTCTGTCTTATACTTCACAGTGCTTCGCAGAGTATACACGTACATGTAGCACATGTAGATGTAGAATAAACAAGTCGTCATCTAAGAGCGAGGTGACACGGATTGAGAGATGCTATAGTAAATTATCTTCCTACGAAAAAAACGAAATCTTGCTTCACAGTTTCTTTCAGGGGACTGACCTGAAGCGTGTCTCGTATTGTATTTAAGCAAAGCAAGCACTCCGTCTTCAGGCCACAAGTGGCCCATCGGAACCATCCGACCGCCGTGCCATTCTCAGATGGGGATGCGGATAGGAGGGGCATGTGGCCAGCGCACCGTTCTCCCGGTCGTTATGATGGTTTACTTTGACCGGAGCCGCTACTGTTCGGTTGAGTAGCTCCTCAATTGGCATCACAAGGCCCGGACGGTCACCCATCCAAGTGCCGGCCACGCTTAACTTCGGTGATCCGATGGGAACCGGTGTATCCACTGCGGCAAGGCCGTTGCCTTGTACTGTATTCAGACCTACGGAAATTAGATTATGTAAACATGAGACAAGGTGGAGATTAAGAAAGCCGTAGTAGATATTGTCAGGAGTTCTACGAGGTTTTTAGCGGATGACGGTGTTGTATACAGAAAAGTAGCAAATCTAAAACATTGTACCGAAATGTTGGAGGACCTGCAGAAGATTGAAGCTTGGTGCAGGGAGCGGCAGTTGATGCTGAACATAATCTAATGTAGCGTACTGCGAATACATAAGCAGAAAGGCCTTTCAATGTGTGATTACACAACTGCAGGGCAATCACTAGAAGTGTTGTGTTCGACTTGTACACAACGGCAAGGAGATGTGGGCTACAGAGGTATGCGCCAACTGTTGTCGCAGGAAACCTGGGCAGAACCAGAAATGATCACACAACAAACAGAAGATTAAATTTGTAAAGTATGTATGTAGAACTGTAAATGGTTCTTAGCCAGGGCTCGACATACGTTACGTACCAAGAATAACGGAGATGTAAACCTTGTGCGCACTTTCTGGTTAAGCCACCTCACAAGGACAATTATAAATTTAAAATTTACAGGGTCGCCACCAGCCCAAGCCCTTCCTAACAATTAAGATAAGACCGCATTGGAAATTATCAGTTCAATTAAATTAAGAATTTAATTATAAGAATGCATTTTTTAAAGACACTAACAAGATGAACAGCTTTATATGTTTTATATCAGCGATATTGTTTAGTTAAATTGATTTTTTCCTCCCATTTTTGTTCATCACAAGCACTCAGATTAACTTAAAAAATCAAGGAATAGAAAATTAATTTGAACACTGGCACCAATGAGAAAGATAAAGGACGCAGTGTTTATCTTTTACGTAGCACGTTTATTTCATTACTGAATTTGATGCACATCCTATGAATACACATGACTGGTGCCTTAATAAAAAAAGTTCAACTAAATAATTCGCAAAAAATTGTAGAATCGCGCAATTAAAAAGGAAAACACACAAAAGGGATGTGGAACACAATAATTCAATCATTCCGTCTACATACCCATGACTGTCCGAAAGGAACAAAGTAACTTCCACACTTTTAATTTCAACCACTATCATCACCGATTTTTAACAAAATAATTATGCCACATTCCGAAAATACATAACTACACACGCTTCAGTTAAGCTGAAGTTCTTAAATATGCCATGAATTTAACATAGCGAAGTTTTAATTCGACCTACTTCCTATCAGCACAAAAACCTTCTCTAGGAGCTACGAACTGTACTCACCAACCGCTAGCTGCAGAGTTTCCTTTCTCCATCGAGCTTCGCCGAACTACCGGTGCAAAAGAAGCTACCAGAGGGGTAGGCTTCCGCCACCAATCTGACAGACAAATAAACTTTAGACTAAAAGGGGTAAACCTCTCTGTCCAGGTACTGGGATCCTAAGTTGGTCATCCTGTGCTACCCACCAAACGAGAAGCAAACATCACCTGCTCCGAGCAGGCGACAACCAACTTAGCGTCCCCCACAAAAAGAAACCCGAAACCACTCGTAAAAATACTCATTCAGTCAAATTCACGCACACACAGAGTAAGGTGAAGAGAAAAACGTAATACACTCCTGGAAATTGAAATAAGAACACCGTGAATTCATTGTCCCAGGAAGGGGAAACTTTATTGACACATTCCTGGGGTCAGATACATCACATGATCACACTGACAGAACCACAGGCACATAGACACAGGCAACAGAGCATGCACAATGTCGGCACTAGTACAGTGTATATCCACCTTTCGCAGCAATGCAGGCTGCTATTCTCCCATGGAGACGATCGTAGAGATGCTGCATGTAGTCCTGTGGAACGGCTTGCCATGCCATTTCCACCTGGCGCCTCAGTTGGACCAGCGTTCGTGCTGGACGTGCAGACCGCGTGAGACGACGCTTCATCCAGTCCCAAACATGCTCAATGGGGGACAGATCCGGAGATCTTGCTGGCCAGGGTAGTTGACTTACACCTGCTAGAGCACGTTGGGTGGCACGGGATACATGCGGACGTGCATTGTCCTGTTGGAACAGCAAGTTCCCTTGCCGGTCTAGGAATGGTAGCACGATGGGTTCGATGACGGTTTGGATGTACCGTGCACTATTCAGTGTCCCCTCGACGATCACCAGTGGTGTACGGCCAGTGTAGGAGATCGCTCCCCACACCATGATGCCGGGTGTTGGCCCTGTGTGCCTCGGTCGTATGCAGTCCTGATTGTGGCGCTCACCTGCACGGCGCCAAACACGCATACGACCATCATTGGCACCAAGGCAGAAGCGACTCTCATCGCTGAAGACGACACGTCTCCATTCGTCCCTCCATTCACGCCTGTCGCGACACCACTGGAGGCGGGCTGCACGATGTTGGGGCGTGAGTGGAAGACGGCCTAACGGTGGGCAGGACCGTAGCCCAGCTTCATGGAGACGGTTGCGAATGGTCCTCGCCGATACCCCAGGAGCAACAGTGTCCCTAATTTGCTGGGAAGTGGCGGTGCGGTCCCCTACGGCACTGCGTAGGATCCTACGGTCTTGGCGTGCATCCGTGCGTCGCTGCGGTCCGGTCCCAGGTCGACGGGCACGTGCACCTTCCGCCGACCACTGGCGACAACATCGATCCACGTGTCGAGCAATTCGGCGGTACGTCCAGCCGGCCTCCCGCATGCCCACTATACGCCCTCGCTCAAAGTCCGTCAACTGCACATACGGTTCACGTCCACGCTGTCGCGGCATGCTACCAGTGTTAAAGACTGCGATGGAGCTCCGTATGCCACGGCAAACTGGCTGACACTGACGGCGGCGGTGCACAAATGCTGCGCAGCTAGCGCCATTCGACGGCCAACACCGCGGTTCCTGGTGTGTCCGCTGTTCCGTGCGTGTGATCATTGCTTGTACAGCCCTCTCGCAGTGTCCGGAGCAAGTATGGTGGGTCTGACACACCGGTGTCAATGTGTTCTTTTTTCCATTTCCAGTTGTGTAAATACAGGTCATGATTCAAATCAAAATAAAAAAAGATCAAACATAATATCATTTAATAAGCCTTAGTTTGATTGCTCAGTCTTTCTGGGAGAGTTAATAAATTAAACCACAATCAGGCGGTGGACAGAATAGGATGTACAGAATCCAATGAGACAAGCGTCTTATGAAACGACTCCACAGAGACGTTTCAAACTCAACCTGCATTTCTGCAAGCGTACGAGGACTCATTACAAAAAAAAAAAAAAAATGGTTCAAATCGCTCTGAGCACTATGGGACTTAACATCTGAGGTCATCAGTCCCCTAGAACTTGGAACTACTTAAGCTTAACTAACCTAAGGACATCACACACAGCCATGCCCGAGGCAGGATTCGAACCTGCGACAGTAGCGGTCGCGCAGTTCCATGCTGAAGACTAATTACAAATAATACAGCAAGAAGTAGACTCCAGCTCATACAATATTAACCACGTTGAGACTCACTGTACCCCTGTTGCAGGAAATAGAGAAGATACGAAAAAAGAGCAGCACACTTCGTTACAGGTACATTTAACAAGCAAGAAAGCTTCACAGAGATAATCAAAAAGCTCCATTGAAAAAGGCCGCAAGAGGCATTCTGCAACACGGTATGTTCTACTGTTAAAATTCACGAGAGCGTATGATCCTAGAAGAGTTAGCCAATATATTGCTTCACGCAATCTTTACAATTAATCGGAATATGGAGAGTAAAGTATGGCGTCAATACAACTGCCGCGCAAATGGAATGTTGTAGAATGTGACGTACATCAGAGCTGGATGAAGCATGGAATCGAATTTTAGTAGTGACAGCATACACAAAAATTCTGGCAAAAGAACATTTGTTAGATCTGTAAATTGAACTGCGCACATGAACGTCTATAGTGAGTAATAAGATGGTTGATGTTGCATGCAAACTATTCCGTCGCGTATTAATTAACCCTAGGCAACGGCCTTGACGCATTGAATACACCGGTTCCCGTGAGATCATCGAAGTTAAGCGCTGTCGGGCGTGGTCGGCACGTGGATGGGTGACCATCCAAGCCGCCATGCGCTGTTGCCATTTTTCGGGGTGCACTCAGCCTAGGGATGCCAATTGACGAGCTACTCGACCGAATAGTAGCGGCTTCGGTCAAGAATACCATCATAACGATCGGGGGAGCGGTGTGCTGAACCCACAACCCTCCTATCCGCATCCTCCACTGAGGATGACACGGCGGTCGGATGATCCCGGTAGGCCACTCGTGGCCTGAATACCCAGTGCTATTAATTAACCCTAGAACTTTACTTCGGAGTCACCTGCAAGGTCTATGATCTATAGAAGAGGAATGGTCAAAGGATGGCTTTCTCAAGAACACTTACATTCACGCACACTTGAGAGACTAACAGGAAGGAAAAGAACTAAAAATATTCAGCACAGCGCACGTAGATAGCAAGAGGAGCTATTCCCTTTATTTTAACATGCGAGATAAGTGAATAAAATTTCTATTTGAAGTGAATTGCTATAAAAATGAAGCATCATTAAGAATCAAGATTAATTCAGATATTCTACAGCGGAAGATCACTATGGCCTTGGCACCGTAAACTTTCTCATTAGATCACGACCACGTGGTCCTCACAAACAAAAGTGGGCACAAAGAAAGTTACGAAGTGAGACGAATTGAACAAAGTTCAGTCATAGAATCACGGAAATCAAACGTAATATACATGCTCTCGCGAAAGGGATACTAAACAAAATGAACTGAATCACGATAAACTCAACACGGCTCCACGTGTTTGATTAATATTTCAACTGAACAATAGCCTACACCGTCCATGGATTTTAACGCATTTAACACTCGCGAAAGCACTTTCTAGCCCTTTGATGTCTCTGACAGAATTACAATCTCATCAGCAAAACCTCAAGGTTTTTGTCTCATCTCCCTGAACTTTAATTCCAAATTTTTCTTTGGTTTTCCTTACTGCTTGCTCAATGTACTGACTGAATGACATCGGGGGTAGGCTACATTTCCTTCTCAGCCACTGCTTCCCTTTCATGCCTCTCGACTGTCGTCTGGTTTCTGTACATGTTGTCAATAGCCTTTTGTTCCCTGTATGTAATCCCTTCTACTTCCAGAATGTCAAACTGAGTATTCCAGTTAGCACTGTCAAAAGCTTTCTCTAAGTCTAAAAATGCTAGAAACGTAGATGTCCCTTTCCTTAAAGCATCATATAAGAGAAGTCGTAGCATAAGTATTGCCTTGCGTGTTCCTACATTCTTCTGGAATCCAAACTGATCATCCTCGAGGTCGGCTTCTACCATTTTTTACATTGTTCTTCCATAACGAATTTGTGTTAGTGTTTTGTATCCATAACTTATTAATCCCGTAAGATTCACGTCTGACTGCATCTGCTTCCTATGGATCTGGAATTATTACATCCCTTGCATAACACAAGTAATATTCTGGTAAACATTTTTGGAATACAGTTATCAAAATATTATTATATTTTGACTAAAGTTCAGTCTTGATCACACCATTTATGTTTCAATGACATAGGTAACCGGTTTCGGTTGTTTTTACACAACCATCATCAGACCTGTGGATTAATTTTAGGAAATACTAGAAACCAATCTTTAAATAAAACGAAAGTGTCTAATGACGTCAAAATTTAACAATATAAAATAAAATAAAATTAATTATACCCATGGCTCCCTTAGGATGGTATGCGGAGCTCTCCTCAGCTGCTACGAAGTCAACTGATGGTTATGAGTGTTTTTTTTTTCTTTATTGTAATTTTTAACACCTTACAAAAGGCGGGCTGTCAGCAGCTGAGTACGCCGCTCTTCAGCCTTGAGATTTACAGTAAAATAGAGGGGACACAGAGAATACAATCAAAAATGGTGGGCATAACAATGTAGACACCAAAAAACAAAAAAACACAGAGTCGTTCACGCCTGACGAAAAAACATCACTGACACGGTTATGAGTGCTGAGCACGAGCTTAAATATGCAGAGGCTCCGCCTACTTCCTGTCACACTACTTCACAACTGCCAATCAGCGTTCATAATATGACGCCATCGTCAAAGTATAAAAGTAGGAAATACACTAATAACATAAAATTGATTCATTTAAAATGTCTGATTAACAGATAGTTAGTATGTGTACAGCTTATTTATATTTTAGATAAAAACAGTAAACTACGATGTGTAATAGTTGTGCCCTCTATGGGCAACCTTAATACTATTACAGTGTCAGTTACATCAAAGATGTGAAAGTCCTTGGAGTTGTGATATATATCGATTATACCGAGTCGCCTACATCACAATTGCATCTTTGTTGGATGACAGCAATTTCAGTATCAAAAACAGTTATTAACTAGCACAACAAATCCACAATATAGACATTCCAACTAGTGCAAGTTTCGCCTCATTAGATATTAAAAATTTGTATACAAATATACCCATTAATGAGACGATTAATATAATAAGGGGTAACTTAGTACAATACAAAAATATGACTAAAGACGAAATAATCGAATTTATAGAACTACTTGAATGCACTTTAGATTACAACTATTTCTCTTTTAATACTAAAATCTACTGTCAGAAAGATGGCTTAGCAATGGGCAATTCTTTGGCTGGGACAGTTGCAGACATTTTCGTGAACCACATTGAGACGCAATTCCTGAAAAATAACCCTGATACCACAAATAAAATCATACGTTACAAGCGATATGTAGATGATACATTATTGCTTTATAATGGTTCATAAGATGAAATTGAGAAGCTTGCTATAAAATTAAACTCTATGCATCCGAAGTTACAATTTACGGTTGAGCATGAAAATCGAAAATCTATTAACTACCTAGATCTCACTATAACTAATAACAATGGGAAACATTTCTTCACCATATACAGGAAACCTACAACCACTGATGTTATTATTAATGCCACATCATGTCATCCTGATAAGTATAAAAAAGCATTTTTTAAGTCTATGATACACCGAATACTAAAATTACCGCTAGAAGCTAATGAGATCAAAAAAGAAATGACCATCTTAAATCAAATTGCAAAAACCAACTCTTTCGACACACAACCGGAAGGCATCATTTTTAATAAAGTGCAACAATCACAAAGTACTCCACTAATAGGTAATCCAAAATATATGAAGATGACATATATGGGAAACATATCAGATACAATTACTAATTTATTCAAAAATTCTGGAATAACAATAGCATTTACAACTGACAATACTTTACAACAAAAATTAAGACATACCGTAAGTAAAGATAATGGAAAATTTACCAGATCAGGAGTGTACAAGATCCAATGTAGAGACTGTGAGAAAATATACATCGGCCAAACAGGTCGAAATTTTGCAGTAAGGTACAAAGAACATACGTCGGGTACCTCACGAACAAAGTCTGTATTCGGCCATCATATAGCATTCAATAATCATGCTGAGGGGACAGTAGAGCAGAATTTACAAGTTCTTCATTATACAAATAAAGGCTTACTTATGAATATTTTAGAAGAAATCGAGATATATGCTCATTTGAAAACCAAATCATCAATGCTGCTCAATGAACAATTAGATTTTCGCGAAAAATATTTTTACGACCTTTTTGACGAAATTTTATAATAAAAGCACCTACTCTTTTGTTTTAAAATATAAGACTAGTTATACGCATGGCAAAAGCTATGTGTGTAAAATATGCTGTACAACATATGAAAATTTTATTAAATTGACATTGATTATTATAAAAACTATTAAATCGATGAGTTCTAAAAATTTAATCAGCGGTCTCATCAGTTATTCAGACATACATAATGTGGAACGTACTCTTGGCTGCTACCCTACTGCTATAAAGAATATTGCTATGAAAACTACAGTTAAAGTAAGACGATTCTACAACATCCAACAAAGATGCAATTGCGATGTAGGCGACTCGGTATAATCGATATATACCACAACTCCAAGGACTTTCACATCTTTGATGTAACTGACACTGTAATAGTATTAAGGTTGCCCATAGAGGGCACAACTATTACACATCGTAGTTTACTGTTTTTATCTAAAATATAAATAAGCTGTACACATACTAACTATCTGTTAATCAGACATTTTAAATGAATCAATTTTATGTTATTAGTGTATTTCCTACTTTTATACTTTGACGATGGCGTCATATTATGAACGCTGATTGGCAGTTGTGATGTAGTGTGACAGGAAGTAAGCGGAGCCTCTGCATATTTAAGCTCGTGCTCAGCACTCATAACCATCAGTTGACTTCGTAGCAGCTGAGAAGAGTTCCGCATACCATCCTAAGGGAGCCATGGGTATAATTAATTTTATTTTATTTTATATTGTTAAATTTTGACGTCATTTGATACTTTCATTTTATTTAAAGATTGGTTTCTAGTATTTCCTAAAATTAATCCACAGGTCTGATGATGGTTGTGTAAAAATAACCGAAACCGGTTACCTATGTCATTGAAACATAAATGGTGTGATCAAGACTGAACTTTAGTCAAAATACAAGTAATATTCAATTTAACTGATGAAAAGTGACAACATAAAAGTGCAGCAAATGAAGCAGACAAAAGGGAACACAAACACCTAAAAAGAAGTTGATAGGAAGTGCAAAATGGCTAAGCGGCAATGGCTAAAGTACAAATGTAAGGTTTTGGAAGCATATATCACTAGGGGAGAGATAGATACCGCCTACAGGAGTATAAAATAGACCTTTGGAGAAAAGAGAAGCAGCTGTATAAACATCAAAAGCTCAGATGGAAAACCATTCCTAAGCAAAGAAGGGAAGACAGAAAGGTGGAGCCAGCCGCAGTGGCCAAGATGTTCTAGGCGCTTCAGTCTGGAATCACGCGGTTGCTGCGGTCGCAGGTTCGAATCCTGCCTCGGGCATGAATGTGTGTGATATTCTTAGACTAGATAGATTTAAGTAGTTGTAAGTCTAGGCGACTGATGACCTCAGATGTCAAGTCCCATAGTGCTCAGAGCCATTTTTCTGAAAGGTGGAAGGAGCACAGTCTATAGATGGGCTAGACTAGGGAGATAAACTTGAAGGTAGTGTTATGGATTTGGGAGAGAAGTACCGGGTGATCAAAAGGTCAGTATAAATTTGAAAACTTAATAAACCACGGAATAATGTAGATAGAGAGGTAAAAATTGACACTCATACTTGGAATTACATGGGGTTTTATTAGAACCAAAAAGAAAGACAAAGTTCAGAAAGTGTCCGACAGATAGCGCTGGACAGCAAAACGTCAGTGACTGCGCATGACAATCGTGCATAAAAGGAGCTGTAATGAGGGAGAGAATCAGATGCGCCAACAGTCGCAGCATGTTGACGTTGCCTGAAAAGGTGCTTTTAGTGAAGCTGTATTATCAGAATGGGGAATGTGCTACATTAGCGTTACGATCCTATCGCCATAGGAAGGGGATTCGAACGGGTAAAGGTCCGTTGACAAATGCAGCTGTGGCGAGAATGATTTCGAAGTTCGAAGCCACGGGTTGTTTAGACGATAGACCCGTAGTGGCCGAGCGAGCGAGCACAAGGCGTAATGCTGCTGAGACATTTCAGGAAGAAATGGAGACAGTAGCGGGTTCGTCTATGCACGGGGAAGTCGCACGTCGCACCGGCATTCCATACTCTACTGTTTGGTTGGTACTGAGGCGTTCCCTCCGATGCTATCCGTACAAAATCCATCGGCATCATGAACTGTTACCTGGCGATTTAGTGAAGTGGAGGGCATTTGCGGTGTGGGCGTTTCACGCTCCGAGAGTCTGTCAACGCCCACAACTGCAGAATTTGGGCTACCGAAAATCCTAGAACTGTCGTGGAAACTCCATTGCACGACGAGAAAGTCACGGTATGGGTTGGATTTACCACATCCACCGCTATCGGGCCTTTTTTCTTCGAGGAAATGCGTGGTTCTGGTTTTGTAACTGCTATCGTGACGGGTGAGAGGTACGCCGATATGTTACAGAATCGCATCATCCCAAGCCTGGCTGATAAACACCTGTTGGAACGTACGATGTTTTTGCAGGATGGCGCTCCACCCCCTATTGCTAGACGCGTGAAAGGTCACTTGCGCGCGTCGTTTGGTGATGATCGTGTGCTCAGCCGCCACTTTCGTCATGCTTGTCCTCCCAGGTCCCCAGACCTCAGTCCGTGCGATTATTGGCTTTGGGGTAACCTGAAGTCGCAAATGTATCGAGGTTGACCGACATCTCTAGGGATGCTGAAAGACGACATGCCTCACCATAACTACGGACACGCTTTACAGTGATGTTCACAACATTATTCCTCGACTACAGCTATTGTTGAGGAATGATGGTGGACATATTGAGCATTTCCTATAAAGATCATCTTTGCTTTGTCTTACTTTGTTATGCTAATTATTGCCATTCCGATCAGATGAAGCGCCATCTGTCGGACATTTTTTGAACTTTTGTATTTTTTTCGGTTCTAATAAAATCCCATGACATTCCAAGCATGTGTGGCAATTTGTACCTCTCTATCTACATTATTCCGTGATTTATTCAGTTTCAAATTTATACTGACTTTTTGATCACCCGGTAGTTGCAGATGAGACGGGAGTTATGATACAACGGGAAGAATTCTATAAAGCACTGAAAGACCTAAGTCGAAACAAGGCGCTGGGAGTAGACAACATTCCATTAGAACTGCTGATAGCCTTGGGAGGGCCAGCCATAACAAAATTCTTCCGTCTAGTGAGCAAGATGTATAACACAGGCGAGATAGGCCCAGACTTCAAGAATATAATAATTCCCGTTGCAAAGAAAATAGGTGCCGACGGTGCACACTATACCCTCTACAAGATGCATTGCGCCTTGTCAGTCATTTTGTTCAGCCCTACTGTTACCGCAACGTCAGTTAGGTGATCTTTAATGACTTCATGTAAAGGGCTGGTTCTTGCCATCTTACATAGCCCCTCTCTTCAAATTTTGTAGTACAGGTGATGACACCTGTGGTGTTACCACCTGTGGTACAAAATTAATATCTCGAAAACTGGTATTTTTAATCCGTTCGCGTGGTTAGTTACGGGCGATTGATTACCACTGCCTCCTCTCTGATGCAAACTCGCACTCATTCGAGGGTACCTGCCTTCAATCACTGGATTTACTGTTAAAGACGTGGTCATTATTTAGTCTAATTTTACTTTAATCTCTGCCGATTCCTGAGACAAAGAAAACTACAATTATATTACAAGGACACACGTCGCAAAGGGCAAATACAAATGTTTAAGCACCTCTGTGCTTGTCATTTGAATGGCAAGATCCGCAATTATAACTTAAGGTCCATTCACTCTCAGTTATCCATCCCTACTCGACTTAAATTTCTAAAAACATACATGAACAATATTCGTGTAACATTTTGTGAAGTTGATAGTGGTTGCTCTCATTCAATAATATGTGAACGCCCGTTTGATATTTTATAAATAAAGGTTTTTTATCTCACTGTCTCTGGACGTTTATATTGTGCATGGTGTGTCATCTTTACACAATTAAGCCCGCATCTCGTGGTCGTGTGGTAGCGTTCTCGCTTCCCGCGCCCGGGTTCCCGGGTTCGATTCCCGGCGGGGTCAGGGATTTTCTCTGCCTCGTGATGGCTGGGTGTTGTGTGCTGTCCTTAGGTTAGTTAGGTTTAAGTAGTTCTAAGTTCTAGGGGACTGATGACCATAGATGTTAAGTCCCATAGTGCTCAGAGCCATTTGAACCATTTTTGAACCTTTACACAATTAAACAAGGTCTGGCCCAGTCCAGTGTCTGGGATTGTGTACACATATGTACCCTTTTTTTATACACATCTATAAAACACAACCAAAATAACGAGAATCCTCGCGTATTGAGCAACCACTGTTGTGTATTTGTAACAAGGTATAAGTATGAAATCTTATTCTAACACAAACAGACGTGGCATGACAAATATATGACGTTTTAACAAATGGCACATTTATAAAATCATAACCTTCTTGTAACATAATTCATAAACAGAACAAATGAGTACTCTACTTTTTGTTTTTTTTGTTTTTTTTAGGTGTGTGTTATTCATTTGAATCCACACAGACACACTCACACACACGGCACAAGTTTCTTGCAGGAACGGAAGTGACATTAGTTCTGACTAGCAAGTTGAGGGATGGCTAACGGCTGAGAAGAGAGCAACGTCGATTACGGAGATGGCGCCACAGGCACCCGCATCTTCTTGAGGCAGGATGGCTCTCACCTAAGAGCTCGTTGTTGACATATTGTCCGACAGGCAAGACAACAAACAAAAAAAGTAGAGTACTCATTTGTTCTGTTTATGAATTATGTTACAAGAAGGTTATGATTTTATAAATGTGCCATTTGTTAAAACGTCATATATTTGTCATGCCACGTCTGTTTGTGTTAGAATAAGATTTCATACTTATACCTTGTTACAAATACATAACAGTGGTTGCTCAATACGCGAGGATTATCGTTATTTTGGTTGTGTTTTATAGATGTGTATAAAAAAAACGGTACATATGTGTACACAATCCCAGACACTGGACTGGGCCAGACCTTGTTTAATTGTGTAAAGATGACACACCATGCACAATATAAACGTCCAGAGACAGTGAGACAAAAAACCTTTATTTATAAAATATCAAACGGGCGTTCACATATTATTGAATTAGAGCAACCACTATCAACTTCACAAAATGTTACACGAATGTTGTTCATTGCATCTATGATCGGTGACCTCTCGCAGGTCATTGCTCCTTCTGTAGACGCTTTAGGGCAAGGGAGGGACCGTGATCAGACAAGAGCCTATTTTTAGCTCAGGCCCTCAAAGTTGGTGCCATTAGGTGGCGAGCAACAGATATAGAAACCTTCTTGGACCTCTTCATTGCAGCCCCCAATTCCTACCGTGTACAGAGACCAGGACCGACCTCTTTGTCGTACACAGAGGTGCTGGATGTCACCTCTCCTTGGCTGCTGAGTTGACCACCGTCCCCGTCGATTCAGGGCGTGGTCTGCATGCCATCACCATCGTCAGCTGTGTGCTCCCCTCATTGTTGTCCTCGTTCCTCGTCAGTTCGTGTGTGGTGTGCCAGGTGTCGTAGCTTCAACTCCCTCTTGCTCAGTTACGCCACCTTAACACACTAAGACAACTAGTTTTAGCACATGGAAAGTGCTCATGTTTAACCATCAGTACCATACATTTTTTTATACATAAACATAAAAAATGTACAAGACAACTTGCTTCGCAGTCGTTCACATACACACACACACAATCAAGGGATAGGGAATCAATATTATCTGGACAGGGTCCCATCACCATTTCTAACTACCAATTCCTACGACTAACACGGTGTTGGCCAACCCGACTACATATCTGCTATTTACTACTTTTTATCTATAATCTTGTTTTTTTTTTCTTCTGAATTCCCTATGTGGCAGATGTCCCTCTTATTGTGCCTGCGAACATGTATAATACACAACAAACTTAGACATGTGTCAATCTTACCAAGATTTTTTGTTGGAAGTTTGGATAGCGTCCTTTATCGTGTTCTATTGCGATACTTCTTCTCTCCTCTATTTTCTTCCCGTTTTCTCCTTTTGTCACGAATGGTTTTATAATGCCTGTGAACATATTTCGGATTAGCAATGTCATAATGGCACAACATAAATATAGCTCACTGCTCACACTCACAGTTGTTACACTATCTTGGTATCAACAAGTATTTCTGGTTTCCAATGCTGCTATTCGCTTTGTAGATGATTACATCCGGTTCATTTTAACATACACTGGCTACGCTAATTCACGCCACTGCGCATAGCTGTCCACCTCTTACGTATTCAGGGGCATACGAGATGCGTTGGTGCGTCCTCGTAACGACCTATGGGACTGGCCCACCTTAAATATGTTCTCCAATGACAGAGATACAATTACGGGAACTTTTCTGTAATTTACAGAGTTCCTAAGCTATCTTTTTTTTAGGGGTACGCCCAGAAATACTTGTATTCCATTCTTTAATCATGTGTTTTTACAAGATAATCTAGTGCACTTCACTTTTTTAACATCGAGCGGCGAGATATCATTATTAACAATAAACACACAAAATATAGGCACATATAAACGAGACATTCTACCACTAAGATCAGTACATACACAACAAACAAGACTTTAGAAAAAAATCCTTATTCTAAGCCTATATCTACTACGTCCGCGCTCTGGTCTAGTCATTCGTAATCCTGCCCGTTAAGGTGGGATGGACCAGGCTTCGGTGGGCGGACTTCGACCTCTTCCCGGTTGTTATTTTTGTAACCATTATTCCTGTTCCTTCCCGCTTGCTGATTACCGCCCCAAGTCCTTTGTGATTTATTATGTTGCACCGGAGAGTGTCGCTCATCTTCCGTGTACCTTCTTTTCGAGTTGCCATTACTCTTATTTTGATTGTGGCCGTTGTAGTTCGGCACTGGCCTACTATCCCACTGAGGTCCATTATTGCGACGGTTGTTATTTTGTTCACGCTGCCGGCGTTTCTCCCGCGCCTGTTCCTCTTGAAATGCGAATTCCAGTTCGCACAAAATGCCCTTAAATACCTCAGTATCACTACCACAACGACCGGCAAGTGATTGGTGATACGAGATGGGAAGTTTCATGTAGCATAATCTGATGATTTCCGCACCGCTACACGGGTTGTCTAGATACTGGTTCCTTTTTGTCATATTTTCAAAAAATTTCACCGGACTCCGGTACCCTGCCCCTTCCGTATCTCTGGACATCATAATTTCTTGTTTGATCCTTTCTTGGGTTTCTTTAGACCAATACTTGCCCAAGAAGGCATTTTTGAATTTTTCGAACGAGATGCTCGTCTTCGCTACATTTCTCACTCAGCGGTCGCGCCCTCCATATTGGAGCACACGAAATCCAGCTGGTACGTCAATGGCCAGTGTGGGGGCAAAGATAACTCGAATTGTGCCATAAAAGTTTTTGGATGCAAGCTATTACCTTCGTCCTTGTAGTGATGGAACTTTCGGACTGATACAAAATGCTTGTAGTCAAACCGGTCATCATTCCAGTTATCATTTCGACCGTTCTTACGATTCGTATTAACTTCGGGACGTGGACTAATTCGTCCCGACACGCTATCGTCATCTCTCCCCCTCTGTATGTTCGACAGTTGTTCGGTGCATCTAATCAGCTGACAGCAGTTGTGCTCACTGGACTGCTGCGCGCCGTCCGTGTTTACCTCGGTCGTTGCCTCAGAGCTGTGAATCAAGGCGTGGCTCCCGTTGCTTATAGTGTCAACTTTGTCACACCGTGAAGCGGTTATCTGTGTTCCGGCAAGTGACGGTTCAGTCGACGCAGAAATTACGCCTCCTTTCCTGATGTCTCTCTAATGAGACGTTTTACCTCGTCCTCTAAATTTCTTTTTAATATCGCCACCTCCTCTTTCAACATCTCGTTAGGCCCTATGTCCGGTTGCTCTTGCTGCTTTTCTTCGATACGTTTTATCTGGCTTTGTAGCCTTGATAACATGACACTTCCGACTTTTGCCGTGCTTTGCGTGGAGTCCCGAGTTTCCCTCGCCATTTTTCTTGCACCTTTCGCAATTAATTTGGCTTCAATTGCCGTTCGTTTGATGATGGCAAACTCTTTCTCTACTTTGAGGCCGAGATTCTTTACCTCCTCTTTTACTTGCTCTTTCAACTCCGAATTCGCCTTTTTAATTTCGGCATTAAGGTTGTCGCTCTGCTCTTTCAGCTCCGAATTCGCCTTTTTAATTTCGGCATTAAGGGCTGCGCTCTGCTCTGAGTTCACCGTTTGCATCTATTGCAACAGGTCCGTAATGTTTTTGAGAATAGCCGCATTTTGATCCTCGTCCTTTTGTGGTTGAAAATGCGACTCTTCTCCTCTGTTCTGGGGAACCCTTCGATATATAGACAAGTACCGTCTCCGCGCCCACGTCGGATCACTTGTGAATGAATCGTTTGATAATCGTCGGACAACGTTTTGATCCAACACACTCTGGCTTCTTAGGCTGGATCTTCCATACTTATGGATTAATCCTGTACTCCCTGCGTCCCCCGAGCCCTCAGTATCACTGCCTGAATTAACGTCCTTGCTATTCAGCAGACTAAACCAGTCATGAGACGCAGTTTCAGGAAGTTGCAACTCGCGTTCGTCACGCTCATCGGTAGAGCTTTCCCCACTATCACCCATGTTCTGCCGAGTAACAGTCTGATTATATTCTGCCGTTGTCTTGCCTTTTCCCCTCGTTATCGTTTCCACTTTTATGTTACACGAAAACTCAAAACCCAGTTACCCCTTACTCTCAATAATTAGATAACGCAAAACATATATCAGGACACAAATTGATTCCCTGGGTGTGAGCAGAGACCCGACAAATAGTTCATGAAGCATTCCCCAAAAGGGCTAGTACCAATGATTGTGTTCTGTGCGCTCAGCATTGGCTGATTACGGTACTGCACATCATAAGTACTCCAACAAATCACAAATACAATGCACAGGCACTTATAAATGTCAATTTGAAAGGACAGCACATGAAGAAGATAATGTAACTTATTGTAACTACTGCTAACCGTTTTTCAATTAAAAATGGCTAAGCAATGGATCACGTGGAAAAATTTGCTTTTTCAAAACTACTTCCTAGCAAATCCCGAAGTATCGTATCCTGGCATGAGTCAGCCATATGTAACACCCCACCCGTCATTTAGCTGGTTTTGGCGCGTGTTCACCCCAACAGATCAACAGAGAGTGCAAACTGCCGCAATATCGGATAACGCAAAAAAGTAATATGGCCCTGTCACTCCTGATTGAACTGCGGTGGCAGTGTTGACATTATTCAGAATTGATCACTTTTGATTAAAAAGGGGTGCACATTGATGTTTTATTCAGCTATTGAACACCAGATGCAAATGTGGAACATAAAATTAATTAAGAAAGTGACTTGGGATTTCTACTACTTGATTGAAAACAGATGCAGTCGATTAGCACAAATTTATTTTAAGACCTTCAATCATGACATTACAAGACTCTCCTATCAGGCAGTGGTAATAAACTGCGTTTGTGTGGAGTAAAGCGCGATACTCAAAAGTAATACCTATCGGCTGACCCAGGTGTAATGCGAAGTGCGAGAAGAATTCTGCAATACGCGGCCCATGAAACCCTCGTGGAAACTTTGCCGACGTGATCCAGCAAATTAATCAGTGGCCGGAGCGGGCGCAATATCACCGAATACAGCGTGGCGGAGCAGCGACATTGTGTGGACGTCGGCCGACCTCGTGGTGCTGCAAGGCTGCGCTCGTCTATTCACTCCTAGCTATCTTGCTCAGTACATAGCTGAACCAAAACTTCCTATCTCCAAGCTCAATCGTTCCCTTTGCTGCCGAGATGTTCACTCTTTCTCAGGCAAGCTGAGTCAAGAACGCCTCGTCCGCACTCTAGGCAAGCTGGGAACGGAAAACCTCTACTGAGACTTCTGCCAGTCTGCTCTTCACCTCGGTTTCCCCTCCAGCAAAATCACTTACGCCAATTGCAGCGTAAGTCACGTTAATTATGAGTCGCTTCCCAGCGCCGACCAATGTCTACTCTGGGAAGTGAACAAATTCCCACAAATATCCCTTCCTCTCAACTTCTTCTGTTTAGCTCCCCCCCCCCCCCCAGGCCACCCACAAAGGTTAGTGTCTGCACAAACACCAAGTTTACCGGAATTCTGACTCCCAGGAGAGTACTTCAAATTACTTGGTCCTACGTTCCCATTGGAGGCCGGCGTATTTCACGCTGTCGCTCTTCACCTGATTAACTTCAGGCTCTGCGGACCGTGAATTCAGCGTGAAGTTGATATAGTCACGAACACGCATATTTTGACCTCTGTTCACCACTCCACCGTAGCTTTGCCCGGCTTTCTCGCATGTTTCACAGAAAACGGGACGACGGACATTTATCAACAAGCGTAAAGTTCTACGTCTGTTTCCCGGTACAGCAGCATGGAGTCGGGGCCAACCACCCACTCACTGTCACTCATCTTAAGGTGGCTGGAGGCCGCGCACCGTTACTGCTTTCTCAGAGCTTGAGCCCCCCTAAGCTGCCTATTGTCGCTTCCCTTAGCTGCTCCCCCGGCCGGCCATGCTCAACTCTAAATGCTTCCCTGGGGTAAACTAGCGTCCAATAAATCGACTCATTTCCACAAAGTTTTCATGTCGTATGACTTACTTTAAAACCATCACCCGACATTAATTATTCCACTATGTCCATACTATGCCCTCTACAAGATGCATTGTGCCTTGGCAGTCATTTTGTTCAGCCCTACTGCTCGCTCAACGTGAGTTAGGTGAACTTTAATGACTTCATGTAAGGGGCATCGTTCTTGCCATCTTACAAATCCATGGAGAATTTGAGCTTTGCCAATGATGTTGTAATTGTGTCAGAGACAGCAAAAGATTTGGAAGAGCAATTGAACAGAATGGACAGTGTCTGGAAAGGAGGATATAAGATGAACATCAACAACCAAAAAAAGCATAATGGAAGGTGGTCGAATTAAATCAGATGATTTTAACGGATTAGGTTAGGAAATGGGACACTTAAAGTAGTAAATGAGTTTCGCTATTTGGGAAGCAAAATAACTGATGATTGTGGAAGTAGAGAGAATATAAAATGTAGACTGATTATGGCAACGAAAGCGTTCCTGGGGAAGATAAATTTGTTAACATCTAGTGTAGATTTAAGTGTTAGGAAGTCTTTTCTGAAAGTATTTGTAAGGAGTGTAGCCATGTATGGAAGTGGAACATGGACGATAAACAATGTAGACAAGAAGAGAATAAATGATTTCGAAATGTGGTGCTGCAGAAGAATGTTGATAATAGATGGGTAGATCAAGTAACTAATGAGGAGGTACTGTAGAATACTGGGGAGAAGAGGAATTTGTGGCACAACCTGACTAGAAGAATGGATCAGTTGGCAGGGCAAGATCTGAGGCATCAACGGATCATCAATTTGGTATTGGAGTGAAGCGTAGAGGGTAAAAATCGTAGAGGGGGACCGAGAGATGAATACACTCAGCAAAATCAGAAGGATGTGGGTTGCAGTAGTTACTCGGAGATGAAGAAGCTTACACGGGATAGAGTAGCATGCAGAGGAGCATCGAACCAGTCTGAAGACCACAACAACAAACAGTGTTGGCTTCTAAGAGTTCACTAAATGACGTTCCTTGTCTAAGTCAGCCCTGAACGATAATCTATAACCAAGTGGGCGAGAGCTGCTTTTCTATCTTCCGAATAGTCTCTTGTCCGTTGTCGTGCGGTCACTGGCGGATTGCACTCGGCCGGTAACTGGCCGAGGCGAAGTCGATACCTTTATACCTTCATCACCGTGGCGCTGGTGGAACTCGTGAAAGTGGCGAGTCTCTATGGAACTGGTACCAGCTCGCATCTTTGCGCCTGTGGTGCTTTTGCCCTGGTGGTGTCTTGTTCGGACGACACAGCATTCCCTTTGTTGCATTTTTATATTTTCTCCTTTCATCAATTAAATTCCTCCCTCTGAAACTCTCAACAAATTTCCGTTCTTTCAAATTATTCTGGTTCCATCTTCTTAATTTCCTACCTTTTTCCAATATCTTCGCTTTTAATATGCCCCTGTAATGTCTTACAGCTTTAAATATGGTTCCTAAATCTCTCTTTCCATTACGCAATCAATCTGAAACCTTCCGGTGGCTGAAGTAGAGAAACCAATAACCTACAAAACACACGTTTGAGTAGTCAAAGTGGCTGCTTATTCCCATTTTAAAAGCACGCCGAAGGGTGGAAGAACGGAAATGTCACAACTGTGTTCAGCCAGTCGAGACGATTCGTTATTCGGATAATCCCCATAGACGAATGCTGGACGAGATACAGGAGAACAGCAAGCATTTGAAACAAGTAGTAGTATTAGTAGTAGTAGTAGTAGTAGTAGTAGTAGTAGTAGTAGCTTTATTCATCCGTAGATCTCTTTTTACAAGGATGTAGGACATGTCAAAGTATTTACAAATTTAGATCAATTTAAAATAAGCTAATTCGTATAAACATATATTTACAGACTTCTAGTTAGAGACAATCATTAGATTCGCTGCTAGTATACAACACTTTTTTTTTTACAAATAACTTATTCAATAATGTAATGCCACACTGTTCACTCAGATCTCGCTGTCAGTCACTGAACACACTATACACACATTGTTTCATAACACTTCACTCACTACACACACACACACACACACACTGGTGATCTCTTGGCGACTTTCTGTGCCGCAACTTCCCATTTGCTAACCTGAAAAACTGAGTCAGCATCCCTCCATAAGGAATGAGATGTAAAGCGCAGAAAGAGGAAGAGGTGTTAGTATTGTGCTATGCATAGTTTCGGCGTAAGTATTTCTAGAAAGGAAAAAAGAAGGAAAAAACATAAAGTGAAGGTGTTATGTGGAATGTTGGATATTTTATAATTATTATTATTACTATTTATTCGTATAGCATTTTTTATCAAACCCCTACTCTGTTTTAGCTAAGTAATCCTTCACTGTATAAAATGTACTGCATAACAGGTACTTTTTAGCTGTCTTTTTAAATAAGTGTATTTTGGCAATTTCTTTAATCTCTTTTGGTAATTTATTGTACAGTTTTATTCCTTGGTAGAAAATGCTGTTTTGAGTTTTATGTTTATTTTTTCTTGGTAAATGTAAGTTGAGTCTATCTCTTGTTGCATGGTCATGGACAGAGCTATTTGTGCAGTAATTACCAATGTTATTTTTGATGTGTACAACTGACTGGTAAATGTATTCACATGGAGCAGTTAAAATCCACACTGTTCTGGACAGATCTTTACAATGAGCTCGACTAGTATTTTTGGTTATTATTCTTATGGTTCGTTTCTGGAGTTTGAAAACTGTGTTAATATTTTGTGCATTAGTTCCCAAAAAAAGAATTCCATACCTAAGAATTGAGTGTACACTGCATGTTACACACTGATGATAGGATTCTAAGGGCGAAACATGCTGATGACATTCTGTTTGCAAGTACCTTTGTGTGTTCACACCACTTCATCTGAGAATCACTATTCATTCCTATAAATTCTGCATTTGTTACACAGTCTATAGAGGTGGCATCTACATTTAATTTAACATTGTCATTTTTCCTCTTCAAACTGAAATCCATGGCATTAGTTTTCATTATGTTCAATGTCACTTTATCACTTATTGGCGAATCATAAACTTCCTTGAGAGTTCCACTTGCTTTCTCAGCATGGAGTTCTCTTGTTTTCTTAGTGACTGTAATATTGCTGTCTTCAGCGATGAGGATTTTTTCACTATGAGTAACAATATTGGGAAAGTCATTGATGTGTATCAGGAACAGTATTGGTTCTAATATGCTACCTTGCGGAACCCCTATATTAATGTATTTTGGTAATGATAAGTGTTTTACTAAATGTTTGGATCTACTTGAAGTATGTGTTATCTCTACTCTTTGTACTCTTACCTGTGGATTCAACGCCCCCGAGAAAGGCGCCACACCCAATCTGCTTTCCGTTTAACAGATTATGTTCGTAAGGGGCCAGTCGTCACAAGAGTGAACTACCGAAATCTCCCTACAAGATTACAGCAGATTATTGACACGAAGTGTCGCGCGATGCTGTCCGTGGTGGCGCGTCCGGTCCACCACAATGCTCCAGCTGGTTGTGTACAGGACACAGTTGCACGTGCTGCTTCCTTCTGCTATCAGATTTTACCTCATCCTCGTATTTTCTGAGATCATGGCACACAGTGACTTGTTTCCTCGAATGAAGAAACCATTCCGTGGCAGGCATTTTCCGAATGGGATCGAGGTGCTTTTTGGAGTCGGTACTTTTATTGGGCAGCTAGTGCTCAAATTTCTCCAATCAAGGTATTCGCCGAATCATTATTGTTGAGAAAAATATGTAGCAATGGAGGGAGACTGTATTGAGACGGACTCACACCATAAGTAGGCTTTAGGATCATAGTTTTAGTTTTTCGAGGTGACAATTAAAACCCTATGACTGCTCCAAGAAGAGCAGCTACCGGTAAGAACGTTTTTACACGGCATAATCCTTCTGGTCGGAGGTAAGTATAAAGCAATAGACAGTGTACTTAGTACATTACGTGGCTTAAGGATGAACAAAACAAAGACCAGGAGAATGAGGACTCGCTTAACATCACAAGGGACACATGGAGGAATTCTCTTATTGGGGAAGCAAGATTACATAGAATGACCGAAGTAAAGGAAATGTCAAAGGTAGGTTGCAATAGGCGAAATAAGCTTCCAGAGCTCGCGTAATAACAGATACTGGCACGAGAGCGACCAAGTCGTTCCTGAAAACTTACGGCAAGAGCACAGACTTGTGTGTCAGTCATACGAGGACAATTGTGTATCAGGATAAGAGAAACCTGGAAGCATTTAACATTTGGTGCTGTCGAAGAGCGCTAAAAATTAATTGGAGAGATGAATACGAAATGAAGAAATATAACAAGAAAGCAGAGAAGTCCTTCGAAGAATAGGAGGACAATCAACGACTATGTGAAACTTTTGCGGGTGCTGAGTGTAGTAATCGCATAGAGTGCAAAACTACTAATATCGTTGTTATTATTACTGAAGCGTAACAATGATTGTGTTGAAATATTCGTTTTAGGCAGTACTGTAGACCCCTTTCATACTATACTAAAGCGCCAGAGGAACTGGTATAGGCAGGCGTATTCAAATATAGAGATATGTATACAGGCAGAATACGGTGCTGCGGTCGGCAACGCCTATATAACACAACAAGTGTTTGGTGCAGTTGTTAAACCGGTTACTGTTGCTACAAAGGCAGGTTATCAAGAGTTAAGTGAGTTTGAACGTGGAGTTATAATCGGCGCACGAGCGATGGGACACAGTATCTCCGAGGTAGCGATGAAAAGGGGATGTTCCCGCACGACCATCACATGTGTACCGTGAATATCAGGAATTCCGTAAAACACCAAATCTCCGACATCACTGAGGCCGGAAAAAGATCCTGCAAGAACGGGACCAACGACGACTGAAGACAATCGTTGATCGTGACAGAAGTGAAACCCTACCGCAAATTGCTGCAGGTTTCAATCCTGGGCCATCAACAACTGTCAGCGCGCGAACCATTTAACGAAACATCACCGATATGGGCTTTCGGAGCCGAAGGCCCGCACGTGTAGCCTTGCTGACTGCACGACACAAAACTTTACGCCTCATCTGGGTCTCTCAACACAGACAATGGATTGTTGTTGACTGGAAACATGTTGCCTGGTCGGATGAGTCTCGTTTGAAATTGTATCGATCGGATGGACGTGTACGGGTGTGGAGACACGCTCATGAACCCCTGGACGATGGAAGTCAGCAGGGCACTGTTGAAGCTGGTGGAGGCTCTGTAATGGTGTGGGGTGTATGCAGTTGGGGCGTTTTGGGACCCCTAATACCCGTCTAGGTACGACTCTGACAAGTAACAAGTGCGTAAATATCCTGCCTGATTGCCTGCATCCAATCATGTCCATTGTGCATTCCGACGCACTTGGGAAATTCCAGCAGGACAATGCGACCTCCCACACATGCAGAATTGCTACAGAGTGGCTCCAGGAACACTGAGTTTAAACATTTCCGCTGGTCATCGAACTCCCCAGACATGAACATTATTGACTATATTTGGGATGCCTTGCAACGTGCGCTTCAGATGAGATCTCCACCCCCCTCGTATTGTTACGGATTTGTTGGCACCTACACAACACGGACTACATATAATAAAGGTCTAACGTGCATTTAGCTGCGTGTTCTTGATCTTTTACCCTTATCACAGTGCTCACATCTATTATGTTCCTCGTTCTTGGGGCTCTGGATTGCTTTTCTGTACGAAGGCAGTCGGATTTCGGTGGAAAATAATGAAAACTTCACCTCTTCTCTCGTTGTCGTTGCTTTTCTGCTGATAGGAACCAATCGGTCAGTCTGTGTTCTTTTTTGGCACTAAAACTATACGACTACAGAATTTCATGTAAGACGTGATCCATCGTATTTGTGATTTATAAGTAAAGCTTTTATATAATATCTTGTTTATTTGAAGGACGACAATTGTATCTTCAGAATGATAATGTGTCGCTTATCGCTAGAAAACACGTATCAGTCTATTTATTACCACTACCATTACGCAACAAAGCGATGTATTTGGCCATAAGAATCATCATTTGTTCGAAAGAAGCTAAGTGAGAAATTTTTAAACATCATTGAAAATTATTAACGTCGCTGCAGAAAGCTCTTCGACTCCTGTCTTCGCTTTTTATGATTGTGTAATTGAAAGGTTCGCTGCCTGTGTACGATACACATCTATTCGCAACATGAGATTCCTTTTATCTTTCGGCGTTATTTTGGTCACGAGCGGCAGATTATAACTCGATGTATCCTGTTAGTTCAAATGGTTCAAATGGCTCTGAGCACTATGGGACTCAACTGCTGTGGTCATAAGTCCCCTAGAACTTAGAACTACTTAAACCTAACTAACCTAAGGACAGCACACAACACCAAGCCATCACGAGGCAGAGAAAATCCCTGACCCCGCCGGGAATCGAACCCGGGAACCCGGGCGTGAGAAGCGAGAACGCTACCGCACGACCACGAGATGCGGGCATCCTGTTAGTAAGTAGCCCGTGTCAGTATAAACAGTGCAGGGGTTGTACCAATAACATGGGCATTTCAGAAAAGTAAGGTAATCGTGATAAGCACGTTGTTGACTTTCCTGATGGATTACAGTTGTGTGCCACATGTGCGACAGGAGACGAACAAACACAGGTCAATCAGAGCGATAGATATCCATTTGTAGGCTTGCTACTCTCTTTTAGAAACTGGACTATAATAAAAGTGGCACGGTAATGTTACTCAGAACACAGGAGAAGTTGTGATCTAAATGGAAAATAGATTTATTCAGTCCTAACATAACAAGACAACAAGAATGACTAAAGAAAAGTCACACAAACATTTTTATTTGACACACGCTTTCAGTAACATGGGGTCTATGGTGGGCAAAGCGATCAGCTAGGGATCGACACACGACACTGACCAGAACACTAATCGCTCTGACTTCATACACGTGAATCCGGGGTATGGCACAAGAACTACCTCCCAATCAAGCATCTGTACTGTACCATTCCAAAAAGAAAAATATGGTTCGAAAGAACAGGGCGCTGAGAATCACCTATTGGAGCCCTACGCCACAGTAGTGAATACTTTACCCTCCTGCTGGTCAGGGCTGCACACCACGATGCGTTCGGCGACTGAAGTCATGGACGGCCGCAATCTGTCATTAATGGCGCACGCCCGAAAAATGCAAGTACACGGTTCGCGTCCAGTTAATTCGAAACGCAGGTACTTTCCTATGAGCCTCTGAAACCTCAGTGGATTCCAGTGTACAGGTGGAACCGTTTGCTGGTCTGCCAAACCAATTTGACTCCGTGCCACGACTATGCGTGACGGAATATGTCAAATGTTTAGACGGCCGACTCAAGACAAATAAGTACACCCACTCATCACTCATTCTGTGCTTGATGCTAGAAGCAGTACCTCTGACGGTTCAGAAGCTGACTGGCTCAGGCTCTAAGTGGTACACTAGCAAAGGGCACAAGTCTCACCGTTTAGGTAGAGACCTGCAGTTCTTTACTAGCGAAGCACCAGTACAAGAGTGATCTTCTCTTTCTGTCCGCTTTCCTCCTCAGCTCGGTAGCAAAAGCCTTTTTACATCTTAGACTTCCCCCACTTTAGCACAAGCCGATCACGAGCTGGAGTGCGGCATTCGAAGCACGGAGAGCGTCCCTTGCTCTGCATACACCGATCTGACCAGTCAGAGACTTTAAGGTTAACTGGGAGAAAAGGAAAAAGGACTCTGCTTCGCGGCCTCTTTCCCACGTGTTTATGCCGTGTCTCTTCCTAACACATGACCAGGATGCAACCACACGCCTCCATAAAAAGCTTGTTATCTCCCCTGTTGCGTCCGTTTCGAAGCTTCCAAAGAACGGCCATAAACTCTATAAAGGCCTCATGCATTCACAAATATGTTTTGTAACTGAGTCTGGACGTCTGGGCCGTGTTCCACGGAAATTCGCATAACATTCACAGTTGTCTTGTCGGCTTCATGCCTAACAAGGGCCGATCCTCTGCTTTATTGCCGGTCTACAATGCGCTGGCCATTGCAGCGGCGACTTCTCCACACTAGTCAGTCTACCTGGACATGGTTGCCTCCCGACCGGCACCAACCAACCTGTCTGCACAATGAGACCGCAGAACTCGGCCGTCCGGAAATGTTTCCACCCAGGTTCTGCAGAAAAAACGCGCTTCGCCGTGCTTTTACTGCAGTCGTTTAAATCGGCACCCTATTCCTTAGAATGCAGGTAAAGCTTACCGTTATTCCTTCCCTAGAGCATGCAAGCAATAGCATTAACTACTTCCCACCATTTCATCATGATGTATGAAGTCAAATCGTAATGAATATCATCTTCCCTAAGAACATGAAGCGGCATAATTCCGAATTAGAAGTGAGAGTGCCCTGCAAGAAAGTTAAGAACTCATGTACTGTCCAGTAGATGTCTCTACAGACGGTAGTTATTTGGAAGATAAAACAGATTCAGTTTGAGTACAACTGACTTTCAGTTAAAATACGGATTAAAACTGAGTACACAAACAATCAAGTAGTGCAGCCAGTCACTTTGCCGGCCCTAGAGAAACTAGGTGAATTTCGAAAAATAAGTTCACAAGGAACCTATAATGCCCACAGACAGTCCAGTTATGATGGATTCCTTAAAAGGTAAAGAAATAAGAACTGGAATGGCTCAATGGCGGAGGTAGGGAAATGCTTCAGATGAAAAGGTGCCTTGGCTTCGAACTGATGAAAGTGGTATGCAGGAACTCCTGTGGATGAGTTTGCAGACAAGATCATCAAACAAGTAGCTCGAGAAAACGCCAACATAGAAGTAGAATTTCTGCATCAGCGACCAAAAGAAAATCAAGGTGGACTGCGAAAGAAAGTCGGGAAAGAGAATGGGCTGAAACTACAACAAAGGAGATCACAAAAGAACTTTTCCCGACTGGACGGCTTCTTCTTTCTATAAATTTGCCACTATCACCTAATTTTACACATGCCCAGAGAGAGGGCCTAAACTGCTCGTATCAATCACTCGGGTCAAGGACTGACGCTCCTCAATGCTTATCACATCATAACTCCTGAACAATGTGCCACAGAATTACATTATTTCGCAGGTAGATTCATCAGTGTATGTGGATACTGGTTGCAGAACGTGTCGTGAATGCAGTTAGTAGTGAAGAAGCAATAAATTAAAACGCCGTGCCTTATGCGGCAGTTTTACTGCAGAAACAGAGAAAATATAGTAATCAATAAACTTTCTTCCTTCAATTACTTTCTGGGGGTGCCAACGAGAAAGCATTTGGAAAAGGTTTTAAATGACGTCTGAAGCTTGATGCAAGTCACAAGTCGATACGTGCTCTCATTGTCAAATACTGGAAGAATATTGTGTACAGTGGGTTATGGTGACTTCAGACATTCATACCGTTTCCAACCATAATACTTCCCTTACCGTACTGAACCGTACAACCTTTAACATAGGTTGTATCCCCTAACGAGTACACCATGTCAGCATTTTAATTTTTTTTTTAAATTCGGCCAATAATTACGGGAAATACTGAAAATCAGTCATGTCAGCATAATACTGAAAATGATATTATTGTTGCCCCTGAAAGTGAGCAATCTACAGCTAGGGTTATGAACCGTGAACCTGAACCCAGATAAACCTTTGTTTAGTAATATAGACAAGTTACAAGCTATAAAAATGAGATTATTTGCTGCACAATTCTTTGAAATTCAGAAAAGAAATGGGGAAAAAAGATGAAGCGGAGCGGGACCATGTCAGCAAGTAGCAAAGTAAAATAATGTGACCAAAGAGAGCCTGTTACTTTGAAAGGGTACAGTACCGCCCAACACTGAAAATAGGTACAACATTCTTCGTTATTCTTGTCAGTACAACATACTTTTACTAATAATAGCTCAATTTCAATTAATACAGCGAAGCCGGATACCAGTGTGGGAAAGAATGACAATTTATTTATTTAATTGAACATATGTGCACTCCCACAAAAAAATCCATACATCCAGTTTGGTGAGATCTGTGAAATGAATGAATGTATGGTCGTCTGCTAACCGCAGATAGTGAATGTGAATATATGATCATCTTTGAGACGACCCTTTGGTCACCTTTGGTAGAACCAAAGAGATGAAATTTACCGCAGCTTTGAGCGCCTGAAATGTGGCTGACCAATGGGTAGCATGGTCTTCCCCCACCTCGACGGAGGTGCGAGCTGACCTGAAGAACAGCCATGTTTCAGCACTCTGCCGCTGGAACTACTGTTGGTAAGACCTGTCTTAGGTGTGCTCCGTAAAGACAAAAGAGTGGAGACGTGATATGCATGTGAAATACACTCCTGGAAATTCAAATAAGAACACCGTGAATTCATTGTCCCAGGAAGGGGAAACTTTATTGACACATTCCTGGGGTCAGATACATCACATGATCACACTGACAGAACCACAGGCACATAGACACAGGCAACAGAGCATGCACAATGTCGGCACCAGTACAGTGTATATCCACCTTTCGCAGCAATGCAGGCTGCTATTCTCCCATGGAGACGATCGTAGAGATGCTGGATGTAGGCTTACCATGCCATTTCCACCTGGCGCCTCAGTTGGACCAGCGTTCGTGCTGGACGTGCAGACCGCGTGAGACGACGCTTCATCCAGTCCCAAACATGCTCAATGGGGGACAGATCCGGAGATCTTGCTGGCCAGGGTAGTTGACTTACACCTTCTAGAGCACGTTGGGTGGCACGGGATACATGCGGACGTGCATTGTCCTGTTGGAACAGCAAGTTCCCTTGCCGGTCTAGGAATGGTAGAACGATGGGTTCGATGACGGTTTGGATGTACCGTGCACTATTCAGTGTCCCCTCGACGATCACCAGTGGTGTACGGCCAGTGTAGGAGATCGCTCCCCACACCATGATGCCGGGTGTTGGCCCTGTGTGCCTCGGTCGTATGCAGTCCTGATTGTGGCGCTCACCTGCACGGCGCCAAACACGCATACGACCATCATTGGCACCAAGGCAGAAGCGACTCTCATCGCTGAAGACGACACGTCTCCATTCGTCCCTCCATTCACGCCTGTCGCAACACCACTGGAGGCGGGCTGCACGATGTTGGGGCATGAGCGGAAGACGGCCTAACGGTGTGCGGGACCGTAGCCCAGCTTCATGGAGACGGTTGCGAATGGTCCTCGCAGATACCCCAGGAGCAACAGTGTCCCTAATTTGCTGGGAAGTGGCGGTGCGGTCCCCTACGGCACTGCGTAGGATCCTACGGTCTTGGCGTGCATCCGTGCGTCGCTGCGGTCCGGTCCCAGGTCGACGGGCACGTGCACCTTCCGCCGACCACTGGCGACAACATCGATGTACTGTGGAGACCTCACGCCCCACGTGTTGAGCAATTCGGCGGTACGTCCACCCGGCCTCCCGCATGCCCACTATACGCCCTCGCTCAAAGTCCGTCAACTGCACATACGGTTCACGTCCACGCTGTCGCGGCATGCTACCAGTGTTAAAGACTGCGATGGAGCTCCGTATGCCACGGCAAACTGGCTGACACTGACGGCGGCGGTGCACAAATGCTGCGCAGCTAGCGCCATTCGACGGCCAACACCGCGGTTCCTGGTGTGTCCGCTGTGCCGTGCGTGTGATCATTGCTTGTACAGCCCTCTCGCAGTGTCCGGAGCAAGTATGGTGGGTCTGACACACCGGTGTCAATGTGTTCTTTTTTCCATTTCCAGGAGTGTACTTAAGAGTAGTTTGGAATAATAATTTCTCTATTTCAGGAACTTTTGTGGGGAGAATTAAATGTCAGGCAGGTAATATTAAGGGGATAGTAGTAATCTTCGGAAGTGACCAACGGTCACAATGAAACCAGGTGTAGCAATAAGTTGAAATACTTCCGAGTGCTTAAGTTTAGCAGAATTACTAGCGTGTGTACTATAAGTTGGAAATATTTAAGAAATGGCGTGTGCAGGACTTGAAATTAGAGACGAGTACTTCCACGTGGTGAGGACTGTGTGAGTCTGTGTATGAGACAAAGGATAAAGAGAAGTACTCGTCTATGGTATCAGTTGAGGACTCGCGTGTGTGATGAATATGTTCTTAATATTACTTTGCGCGTTATGTTTCCGTGTGACGCTTGATTCAAAGTATAATACTCTGAGAGAGAAGCAAGGTGAGTCAGCCGTCTATCCAGCAACGCCACTTCGCTTGCATTGCACAGGAAGACTTGCATATATCCTCCAGAGTTCATAGTAGGAAAGAAAAATTACGAAGTGGGGCAGTGTCGTGTCAAACTGGGATAAATACTAATTGAAGTGGGAAAGCTGAAAGTAATGTGATTATAATGTTGTGACTATTCCTTGTGTCGTATTCCATGTTGCAGTGTGGTGTATGTCATGTAATTTAAGTATGTATGGTTTGCATGGAAGAGTAGCAAGGTAGTTTCACAGGTAGTGGGTCATGCATGTTCCTTTTTTACCGCTCGGTCTGGAGTAAAGTTTCGTGATGACGGTTGTGAGAGTCGAAGTGTGAGATATAGCAAAAGATCCACCATCCTATCCAGAAAGTGCACTGTAGCATTAAATAATTACGAGACCATAAGATAGAGAATCACCAATGTAAAGCCATGCCCTCTGGACGAAATTTCTCATTTGTTATTGTTGTAGGTTATAGATTTTGTGTGTTTAGGTTATAGAATTTATCGGAATAAATAAGATAGTGAAAAGAAAAAGATTGGTGGCCTTTTCCTTCGAATTGTATGTTGTCATGATGTCCAGAATTTATAATGTGTGCGCCATTCATATTCAGTGCGATGGCCACGTGTTGATAAAAGCCGTTAAATAAGAAAGAAAATGTGGTATTGCCAGTGCGTAGTGAACAGTAAGTGTTATGTAAATTACTAATAGTCAGATGTGCGTTTCCGTTGCGTAATATTCAAACAGGAGAATAACTTGTAACTTAATTGTGAGTACTAGAGTTCATTTTACTCGATAAATAAGAATGAGCCCACTCCCATGGCAGACCACTCATCTTGCAGGCCTGACTGCTTGATGCCACAGTATGAGCAAGGCATGTGGGTGCCTGTTACCTTTAGTCTGAGCAAAATTACTTTAGGACTTTCCGCCAGTTCCAAGCTATCTGCAGCAGCAGCTGCCAAACCTTCGCCTCACACCACAAGACTTCCTGCTCGCAGAGAGCTTCAGTGTCAGTCAGATTACTGCTGTCCTGTACAATCGTTGCGGCCTTTGACTTTGTGTGTGTTCGTTGTTACGGTTGCAGAAGACACTCTTCTATTTGTTGTTACTGCTATTCATCGTTACAATTACTCGCTGTAACTCTTATTAGTTGTCTCTTTCCGTAGTGGGAAGAAGCGCCTGATCCCCAGCACGAATCCGCCCGACGGACGTGTCGAGGTCCGGTGAGCCGGCCAGTCTGTCGATGGTTTTTAGGCGGTTTTCCATCTGCCTCGGCGAATGCGGGCTGGTTCCCCTTATTCCGCCTCAGTTACACTATGTCGGCGATTGCTGCGCAAACAAGTTCTCCACGTACGCGTATACCACCATTACTCTACCACGCAAACATAAAGGTTACACTCGTCTGGTGTGAGACGTTCGCTGGGAGGGTCCACCGGGGGCCGAACCACACAATAACCCTGGGTTCGGTGTGGGGCGGCGGAGGGGTGAAGTGGACTGCAGTACTCGTCGTGGGGTTGTGGACCACTACGGTTGCAGCGGGGACGGAGCCTCTCCGTCGTTTCTAGGTCCCCGGTTAACATACATACGTACATACATAGAAGTGGAAAATTTCGACCTCGTTCTCTTCGCCAGGGGATTGCTGTACGATGGTAGGGAAGAAGCATGGTTTTGCTTGCGTTACGTGCCTACTTCGAAAATGAAAATGGTGGCACGCTGCTCTGTCTCAACAAAGTAATCGACAGAGCTGCTGCAGCTTTGAATATAAACAAAAAGGCTGTTGTGAAGATTTGGATGGAAACGTTCGACAAAGAAAATGAAGAACCATCGAAACCTGACACCCCTTGGAAAAACTTCGTATAGATAAGCGAGTTATCAATATCGATTCGTTTGCAGAGGAACCGATTCGCCGTATGTTTATGATTATTGTCACAGGAAGGAACATCCGACACTCAGGAAGTTACTGGATACATTTAAAGGATCAGGACATTTTCAAGGCAATCGCACATCCTTTTCCACGCTTTCACGCAACCTAGGCTTTCACAATGGACATTTCTGTGACCATAAGCTGTTGACGAAGAGGGCCGATAGAGCTCCTTGGCGATGCTGGTTTTTAAGGGACATCCAGAGCGTAAATAACGGCGAAGTGATGTGTCTCGACGAAACGTGGGTCAGTTCTGGTCACGTTGTCCGGCCGGGCTGGGAAGACGACACAGCTAAACGAACAATGGCAATGACTTCTGGCAAGGGTGCAGACGTATTCTTGTTCATGCAGGTACCTCGCAGGATTTTCTCACAAACAGCCTCCTGCTTTTTAAATCAAAGAAAACAGGAGATTGTCACGAAGAAATTAACCACGTTAGACATAGAAACTTGTTCAAAGACTCGCTAATGTTGTTGTTGTGGTCTTCAGTCCTGAGACTGAAGACCACAACAACAACATTAGCGAGTCTTTGAACAAGTTGAGATCAGCTCTCCAGGCTACTCTATCCAGTGCAAGTTTCTTCATCTCCCAGTATTTACTGCAACCTACATCCTTCTGAATCGGCTTAGTGTATTCATCTCTTGGTCACCCTCTACGATTTTTACCCTCCACGCTGCCCTCCAATGCTAAATTTGTGATCCCTTGAAGCCTCAGAACATGTCCTACCAACCGGTCCCTTCTTCTTGTCAAGTTGTGCCACAAACTCCTCTTCTAAAAACCGTGAAGACGTATTCTAGATACAGCCCGTTGCCATTCAGTAGTTGTTGGCAAGGCTCCTACCTCAGCAAACCGAAAGTAGGAAATGGTTGATTGGCTTGAGCGTCACAACGTCGATGTTAACGATGACCGTAAAACGGTGGCGCTTATGCAGAAAAAATTTCTCTCCATGCTCATAGCGACAAGAATGATATCAGTGGAGTTTTTCCGTTATCCGAGGGAAAATGGAGCACAAGACGATTCAGCTACATGTTCGGCGTACGCAGTTCACATCTATTAAGTACCTACATAATGAAATTATATCGTTGTAGGTTTTGACCTTTTGAGAAGATCTTACTAGCAACTAATTCCAAATTATGTTCATCTCAGGAATTCAGTCTCTGTCACACAAAATAAATATTACTGTATACGATATAACTGCTATTGTGTTGGCAGAAGAGCCAACACCGTGTTGCTAGAGGAGGCCGAAATGCACTCTTTTAAGCTCACGCAGGCTGGCGTGAGGTCTGGAAAATGACAATGTAATTAATATAGCCAATAAGGTACGTTGCTGCTGGAATACTTAACTTTAATCCATAATTGGTGTACATCGCTCTTGACTGTACAGGTTTTACAATCTCAATATTAACTGGTAATGGCGCCTTGCTAGGTCGTAGCAAATGACGTAGCTGAAGGCTATGCTAACTATCGTCTCGGCAAATGAGAGCGTAGTTGTCAGTGTAGCATCGCTAGCAAAGTTGGCTGTACAACTGGGACGAGTGCTAGGAAGTCTCTCTAGACTTGCCGTGTGGCGGCGCTCGGTCTGCAATCACTGACAGTGGCGACACGCGGGTCCGACGTATACTAGCGGACCGCGGCCGATTTAAAGGCTACCACCTAGCAAGTGTGGTGTCTGGCAGTGACACCACAACTGCCATAATACGGAGGCCCTATTATTTGTATCGCTTTTGTTCTTTCTAAATAACAGAGCCTGGCCACGTTTTCCCACCGTGATAAACACGCTTAATCTTACTTTTTGTTTTGTTGGAATTAAGTAGGCGAAGCACGAAAATTAATAAGTTTCATTACAAAACTACAGCGATCTGTTTCCCGTATCGAAAACGTACGGGCACCCGATTAGTAATTAAGGGGAGGTTTACTATCTTTTGGTTCAAAAGATCGATTTTTTTTAATTGCATTTTTGGATCCATAAAAGTGTTTCGAATCCACCCCTGAAACGGTTTTTCCGAATACGGAACGTAAATGTTTGTTCTTCGCGATTGAACAAAAAAATGCACCTGCCTGAAATCGACCTTTTTTTTTCGGGAATTTCAACTTTGTAGCCGCGGAAAAGTATTCTATGTGCTTGCCCATGACTAAAACTGATAAAGTGATCAAGGAGCTTACGACGTACTACGGCTTGGCAATCCGACGGCATTCCAATTCGGTGGAACAGATGAAGAAGGCAATTTGGGCAACGTATTTCCACAAGTGTTCGACGAATGACCACCCACAACACCAAAATTGTCCGGCTGGGGAAACTAGTTGGTACAAGTGGCGCATTGCAGAGGCTACCGGACATCTGGACGAATATCATCGCGACCAGCCGCTCTCAAAAGAAGTTCAAAAAGTGATTCATCCGATCTACGAGGCCCTTTCGGAGGACGAGTTATTGTACCGGTACTTGGGAGGATACACACAAAATTCAAATGAAAGTTTAAATGCGTGTGTTTGGAAGTTAGCCCCCTGAGCATTTGCATTCTGGTGCGGAGACTGGAGATTGCGACTTTCCTGGCAGTAAGCAGCTTCAATGAAGGGTAACAATTCTGAAGACCATGACAACGATGGACGTCACCCTGGGACTCTATTCGACGTAGTTCGCCAAGCATTCGGACGACCACCGGATTCAAGCGGCCGAAAACCGCTTGTCGCCGGCCGTACGAGCGGCTCTAGAGCAGCGCAGGATGGCCCAGATCGAGCAGAACGCCCTCTGTGAGGAAGAGGAAGGACTAGTTTATGGACCTGGAATGGCAGATTGAACGTAAGTTACATAATATTATATTTATATGTAGTCAAAACTTGAAACGCGTTTTTCTCCAAATGACTCTTTTTTTTTTTTTTTTTTTTTTTTATCGCGCGGTATTGTAACTTCAAATCTACTGCACCGATTGGTATGATTCTTTGTTTCCGACGAAGCTAACTAAATTGTCTAGGAGTTGTACCACTTTTATTCCGATCCATCAACTATAAATATTTTTACTTGGCCGACGAAGTCGAAAAATCGATGAAAAAACCCTGTTTTTTTTGTTTCAAATGGGCGACGTTTTGTTTCCTATGGTTCAAATAACTTAAGCGAGGTACAACTCATAAAGAATCTTATATACTTCGCTAACGTCAACTCAGTTTTGATTTCAGACGAGCCAGCTGACCTATGACATATCGCGCGTGGAGGTCTACGTCGAAATTTTGTTTCGTTCAGACGGCACTTTCGCCTTTGATCTTCGACATTTCCGGTCGAAAAAATTCCAGTTTCTATAGGAAATATCAGCAAACAGTTTGACGAAATTTGACATTGCTATCTATAATAGATACAGTGAAGAAAATTCTCAACGAACATGCTTTTTTCGGGGCTTAATGCGCGAGCGGATATTGTGCGTCATTTTTAACTCAAATTATCCCACATTAGAGATTTCCGACAGAGCTCTCATTTCGAACGTACGAAAATATGGTGTATTCTTAAGATTTCATTCCCATACTGTATGCACCTAACTTCATAAGGTTGTGAGAAAATGCATTTTCGTGAACTGTCCGTATATCGTCTTCATAATCTGTTGCCGCAGACGAAACTAAAATCAAAACATAGGTCTAGAGTAAGTCTTCCAGAACACATTGATGCAATGTCCATATTTATAAAGTGAATAGTTTGCCTGTTTGAGCGAGTTGAATGAAATGGAAAACTACGCGTGTGTTACGTGCGGGGCTTGGCAGCTCCGCTCCGCGGCTAATGTCGAAGCGTCAGCCCTGAAGTAATTTAGGACAGAGTGCAGCATAAACACCCGCCAGCAACTACTAACGAGCGGTTACGGTATGTGCTGCGACACTTGTGAACCCGGAGTCGCTGAGTGCGGACAGCGCCTTGCAGCGGTATGACGGAACTGAGGCCTTACAGTGCGTGGTTCCCGGGCGTGCGGCAGCGTCATGTTTGAAGAGTCGAGAGTCCGGAGTGTGTGGCCGGGGCCCGGCCGCGCGGCCATTTTGGTCTGGCGCGCCAGGCTGCGGCGAGACGGCAGGTGTGAGCGGCAAACCAGTCCCAGCCCCGGCGGCCGATTGGCTGCCCCGGGCACAAAGAAGCGGCGAGCCAGCCGTCGCGGCGGCCACGGGGAACGCTCCAGAACTCCGGTCAGCTGCCTGCCTCCATCATGTGTTTTGTCTTTTCTAGTAAACATTAAACAACTGACTTCCCTGTATGTAGTGTTTGGTGTCTCCGACCACTGTACAGGTTGATTGACGACTCCATGGAGAGCTGCGTGAAAAACGACCATATATGTTAAATTAAAAGCAAAGTCAGCGTTGGCCGTAATATTGATGTTTTATGGATAGCAAAATCGATTTTCAATCACTATATGAAACGTCCCCTTAGAAAAATTATATACGAATGTCCTTAAACTGACACACAATATTTTTTAGCGCAACGCAATCTGACTTTCAGAAATCCCTACAAAGGAATGGCCCTGACTAACATTAATCTATACCTTTCACAAATCACTTACCTCACCAAAAATCTCCGTTACTCGAACTATTGCAATACAGCGAGCGCCACTACTGCCAGCTAAATAACAGATTCAAACTACGGAAGGCACTAACTACTAGTAGGCATAGTTAGCAAATGAAAGATTTTAATAGAGAACAAACATTGTATTTACCTTAATAGTCATAATATATATAGCAGTTCATAACATCCATTCTTACAAATATCAAAACTCCGCCATTTCTCTCCCCACATCCACCACTGCTGGCGGCTCACCGTCAACTGCGCAACGCTACGCGCTGTTCACATCCAGCTGCCCAACATTACAATGGCAGACAACAATGCAAACTAGCCACAGACTGCACACAGCACAGCCAGTGATTTTCATATAGAGCGCTACGTAACGTTGCCAATAAGAACCTAAACAGCCTACTTACATTCATACAGAGAGCGCTACGTGGCGGCGGCGTTACCAATATAAGAACCTAAACAGCCTACTTACAACTACCCTGAATCCTTCCTGGTCACGCTGACAAAGTTTTATGAATTTATTAGTACAAGTACAGACAGTGGAAATTAAAATGTCCTGTGCTGCCTCTCCTGCTCCAAGTCGGCCCGTTTGACGTCCTACCCCCATTAAGGAACATCTCATTTACACGATACAAAAGCTATTCACAAACTGCGAAGCGAAGGTCTTTCTGGTCATGACTCATGAGCCGTGGGACGAACTTGGTGGCAGCACGGTGCATTCCATGATGCTATGACAGGATTTCAAGGCGTGATACAACTGAAATGTTACATTCTTCTGCAACATCTCGGACTCTCAGTGTTCGGTTGGCAGGCACAATTTCGTCGACATTCCAGACATGACCGCCGTCGGTAGACGCCGAAGGGCGGCCTGAACGAGGGTCAGATGACTTCCTGCACCATTATGTGTGTTTCTAAAGGTTTTCTCGACTTTCCGGCAAAATTTAATGCAGACGCGTTGCTGCTCTAACTCTGCCATTTCGAAATTCGCAAACTGTGCGACACAACACTCTACTCAATACAGCACTGAACTACAACTACACTACTGGCCATTCAAATTGCTACACCACGAAGATGACGTGCTAAAGACGCGAAATTTAGCCGACAGGAAGGAGATGCTGTGATACGCAAATGATTAGCTTTTCAGAGCATTCACACAAGGTTGGCGCCGGTGGCGACACCTACAACGTGCTGACATGAGGAAAGTTTCCAACCGATTTCTCATACACAAACAGCAGTTGACCGGCATTGCCCGGTGAAACGTTGCTGTGATGCCTCGTGTAAGGAGGAGAAATGCGTACCACCATGTTTCCGACTTTGATAAAATTCAGATTGTAGCCTACCGCGATTGCAGTTACCGTATCACGACATTGCTGCTCGCGTTGGTCGAGATCCAATGACTGTTAGCAGAATATGGAATCAGGAGGGTAATACGGAACGCCGTGCTGGATCCCAACGGCCTCGTATCACTAGCAGCCGAGATGACAGGCACCTTATCCGCATGGCTGTAACGGATCGTGCAGCCACGTCTCGATCCCTGAGACAACAGATGGGGACGTTTGCAAGACAACAACCATCTGCACGAACAGTTCGACGACGTTTGTAGCAGCATGGGCTATCAGCTCGGAGACCATGGCTGCGGTTACCCTTGACGCGGCATCACAGACAGGAGCGCCTGCGATGGTGTACTCAACGACGAACCTGGGTGCACGAATGGCAAAATGTCATTTTTTCGGATGAATCCAGGTTCTGTTTACAGCATCCGTGTTTGGCGACATCGCGGTGAACGCACATTGGAAGCGTGTATTCGTCATCGCCATACTGGCGTATCACCCGGCGTGATGTTATTCGGTGCCGTTAGTTAAACGTCTGGGTCACCTTGTAACCTCAAAACAGAAAATATTAACATTAATAATATTCACGTTTAGTGTAACCTCAACAGAAAAATTCCTAAACCTCTCAACAGTAAAAAATATAATTATGTCGTTCACATTCATTGTGACGTCCCAACAAAAATAATTTCCGTAACCTGGTAATAATACAATGTAACTAACCTCTCAATTAAATTGTCGCTCACTTATAACTTTTCAATAATTGACTGTGAATTTAACCTGATAAATTTTGGACGTCAGCAGTGCTGCGTCATGGCCCTGAAATATCATTCTGAATAAAAAGAGAAAAATTCTTACCTCAATGAAGTCGCCAGATAACGCATATATATATCTGCTCTTACAATAAATTTTTCTGGCACAGCCCTGTGCAATGCTGGCCGATATATTTGTCATTTATGAAAAGGAAACAACTGATTTTTCTTTTGCAATAATCGGGATGATCATGGGTTGGAGAAATTAGCAAATTCTTTAAATTGAAATGAATGGTTGTTAAAAATTACTTTATATGAGAAAGATTATTATTAGGACATTTTTTAAAACATTTACATGGGACTTGAGATAACATTACTAGATATGCGCGAGGCTGCTTTTTACCTTACACAATAATACTCAGGCTCCGGCATCGCTGCACCGCGACCGGGCCAGCCAACACGATATACCATGCCAGACCACAGCAGACTGCAGACTAGCAACAACATACTGCTACAGCTACACAGTTCGTACTGCAGTCAACACTGCTCTCTGGTCAGAGATTCTCTTATACCTTGCATATCGCAGGCAGCGCATGAGCAATACATCGAAATTACATCTGCTCGGACCTCTTACAACCTCTTCTTCGCATTGACAGCACTTTGAACAGTGGACGTTACATTTCAGATGTGTTACGACCCGTGGCTCTACCCTTCATTCGATCCCTGCGAAACTCTACATTTCATCAGGATAATCCACGAACGCATGTTGCAGGTCCTGTACGGGCCTTTCTGGATACAGAAAATGTTCGACTGCTACCCTGGCCTGCACATTCTCCAGATCTCTCAGCAATTGAAAACGTCTGGTCAATGGTGGCCGAGCAACTGGCTCCTCACAACACGCCAGTCACTACTCTTGATGAACTGTGGTATCGTGTTAAAGCTGCATGGGCAGCTGTACCTGTACACTCCATCCATGCTCTGTTTGACTCTATGCCCAGGCGTATCAAGGCCGTTATTACGGCCAGAGGTGGTTGTTCTGGGTACTGATTTCTCAGGATCTATGCACCCAAATTGCGTGAAAATGTTATCACATGTCAGTTCTAGTATAATATATTTGTCCAATGAATACCCGTTTATCATCTGCTTTTCTTCTTGGTGTAGCAATTTTAATGGCCAGTAGTGTAATAGGCATACAACTACGAAACTTCCGGCAGTTAGACATTAAATACAGGCTTGTGGGGGAATGCCAACCGCATTTCGCTCCGACATACAATTGGCGCGAAATTCCGAATCTTCCAGAATTTTTTGAACAGACTCGTATGGTTTATTTCGAATGGTTTCAGCGATAGAATACACTTAACGCACGTTCGTTTTCGGGCTACTGGCACGCATGTATGTGTCTTACCTAGCCAGTCTCTTTGACACTTGATTCTAGGCCAGCCTGCATCGGTGCTTTCAGCCCCTTTGCTCGGGACGTCTTTCTGGAATTAAACTAGCCCTTTGAACGTGCCGTTGCCCATTCTATGTTGTGAATGAAGTTGTGTGAAGTACTGAGACCTGCTGCGAGGTTAATTCCCCCCTCAGCAGCCTGAAGTGAACTCACCTCCTCATCACCAGAGAACAGTCTCGTCTCGCTCCGAGAATAATTTTCTCTGCGGCAGCCTGAGGAAGTCATCTGCACATAACCTGAGGCCAATCCGGCACCTCAGGTAAAACATAACACCACACCGAGAGGTTCAGCAGCAGTAACAATTTAATCTTTATCATGCATACTTGCCGAGTAAGTGATGCTCGTGAATTGTAGCGACCAGCGAGGTATTAATAGTGCATCGGTTAACTGTGCACAAGCGCTGCTATAAATGCCACACAGCTACAGTGATGTATGTTTACGACTTCCGCTGTGGTAGTGCTCCTACTGCTGTCGGAGAATACCGTTGACTTCGTAGAGAATTCAGCAGAGTATGAAGCAGACTGCGTGAAACGGATATTCGACACATTCCGTGAATCAGGTATTTTTGTTTTTCGTCCGTATGCGGGAACAGCAACACATTGTTCAAATGCTGCAGCGTAGTCCTGCTATCAGGACACGACGATTTTCTGCAGGTATCAGTGTCGCACGAACACATGTATGGCGAACGTTACATGCAGAGAACTTACACCCATATCGCATACAGCATATCCACAATGTTCACATTTGCCTCAATGCCCACGACTTGAATTTTGTCACCGGTTAAATGACATCGTCATTCCGTTCCATTAATACTATTCACTGATGAAGGCACGTTTACAAGGAATGGAATCAACAACACAATTAATAATCAGTGATGGTCGCAGGAAATTCCACGTGCCAGAGTTGAAACCAATCTCACAGTTCGCTTTACCGTCAATGTTTTGTGCGCCATTGTCGCTAATATGTTCATAGATCCAGCAGAAGAATTATTTGCATTTCTTTTGTTGAACATCTTGAGAACTTTTTTTTTTTTTGTCATGCAGAGTGCAATGTACTTCCGGCAGGCGGGAGCCTCCTCCTATCTCCCCCCCCCCCCTACATTTTACCAGACGTGCGAGGAAACATTTCAACCGTAGTTACCATAATCGCTCGACTGATCATGATAATATAGCTGATTGGCCTCCAATATTACCACATCTTTCACCATTACATTGGTTTTTTTTTTTGTTTGTTCTTTTTTTTTTTTTTTTTTTTTGTGGCGTATGATGAAATCTGAAGTGCACAAACGAGAGCTGAAAACGCATCATGGACGCTGCTGCTTCATTAGCGAATGTGCAGAGGCACTCAGACGGGCAACACGACATATTCTCCCAAGAGTGCACAAATGCATCGAAGTTGAGGATAGAATATTGAAACATTTATTGTAAACTGTACAACAGCTGTATTGTTGCGTGTACGATAATTCTCAGAGTTTTTGTATATCCGTCCTTGTGACATGGTCTGCGGCACTTCGACTGCTCACTTACGTAATGAAATAAAACATCTGCGTCCGTCGTTTTGATGTTATTTTACTATATTACGACCGGTTTCAGTGACTCAATACACCATCTTCAGCCCTTAACTGACTCTGAGGGGGTGAACTCAGTTCGTAGTTGATGATTGCAGACACAACATCGCTTTTATTGTATTATACGGAAGTCGATACATAAATGTTGGCCACTGATGAGATCGTGTATACGTTCGGAATTCTTCCCCTCAGCCTCAGTTAAGGCCTGAAGATGGTGTATTGAATCACCGGAACTGGTGTTTCATGTTTTTACGTATGTTGTTGTTGTGGTCTTCAGTCCTGAGACTGGTTTGATGCAGCTCTCCATGCTACTCTATCCTGTGCAAGCTTCTTCATCTCCCAGTACCTACTGCAACCTACATCCTTCTGAATCTGCTTAGTGTATTCATCTCTTGGTCTCCCCCTACGATTTTTACCCTCCACGCTGCCCTCCAATACTAAATTGGTGATCCCTTGATGCTTCAGAACATGTCCTACTAACCGATCCCTTCTTCTGGTCAAGTTGTGCCACAAACTTCTTTTCTCCCCAATCCTATTCAATACTTCCTCATTAGTTATGTGATCTACCCATCTAATCTTCAGCATTCTTCTGTAGTACCACATTTCGAAAGCTTCTATTCTCTTCTTGTCCAAACTATTTACCGTCCATGTTTCACTTCCATACATGGCTACGCTCCATACAAATACTTTCAGAAATGACTTCCTGACACTTAAATCTATACTCGATGTTAAACAATTTCTCTTCTTCAGAAACGCTTTCCTTGCCATTGCCAGTCTACATTTTATATCCTCTCTACTTCGACCATCATCAGTTATTTTGCTCCCCAAATAGCAAAACTCCTTTACTACTTTAAGTGTCTCATTTCCTAATCTAATACCCTCAACATCACCCGACTTAATTCGACTACATTCCATTATTCTCGATTTGTTTTTGTTGATGTTCATCTTATATCCTCCCTTCAAGACACCTCCATTCCGTTCAACTGCTCTTCCAAGTCCTTTGCTATCTCTGACAGAATTACAATGTCATCGGCGAACCTCAAAGTTTTTATTTCTTCTCCATGGATTTTAATACCTACCCCGAATTTTTCTTTTGTTTCCTTTACTGCTTGCTCAATATACAGATTGAATAACATCGGGGAGAGGCTACAACCCTGTCTTACTCCCTTCCCAGCCACTGCTTCCCTTTCATGTCCCTCGACTCTTTTTACGTAATAAAGAAAAATTTGGAAATTTGTGGTAAGGTTGTATGGGACCAAACCACTGAGGTCATCAGTCCCTAAAAGGAAAACCTTAGAGGCCACCGAGAAGTACTATCATCGAATCACATTAATAAATGAGTTTCTGGAACTCACCCTATTACAAAACTACTTCGAATCTGAAAGCAAAATTTACACACATTATGTGGAATGACAACGGGCAATTGTCTTGCAGGCACATTTGCCGACATATTTATTACTACGAGGGTTGGAACTTCAATAGTGGCAACTATTTATTTACAGCTCGTACAAAATAGATACGTGTTTCAAAGTTTTGCTGATCTTCAAAGCAGTCACCAGCATTGAGTATAAACCGTTGTCAGCGATGTGGAAGTCCTAGGATACTGTTAGCAGCGCCAGTTGTGTTGACAGTTCGAGCTGCGCGGCCTGTTGCCCTACTAATTTTTAGCAGTTCTGAAGCGAATGCCGTGAAGTGTTTCCTTCAGTTTAGAAATCGAGTTGAACTCACGAGGGCTTAAGTCAGGGGAGTGCAGCAGGTGGTATAGCATTTAGCAGTCCCAATCAGCCAAACACTGTACGTGCTTGAGCATTGTCCTGCAAAATGATGGTGAGGTCGTGCAGAAAGTGTCATCACTTCTGTCTCTAAGTTGGTCGTAGGTTGTGTTCCAAAAATGAACAGCATAGAGGCAGAAGTGGAAGTAGTCGGGCAACAGGCCGCGCAGCTCGAACTGTCAACACAACTGGCACTGCTAGGAGTATCCTACGACTTCCACATCACTGGCAACGGGTTACACACAATGCTGATGACTGCTTTGAAGGTCAGTAAAACTTTGAAACCCGTATCTATTTTGTACGAGCTGTAAATAAATAGTTGCCCCTATTGAAGTTCCATCCCTCGTAATAGAAGAAAGATTTTTCACTTCAAAGCAGCCCAATTCAGATAAAATTATATACTACCACAGATGCATAGTCAACACCCTACTTCTAGTAAATGGTAACGAAAATGACATACAAGTGATCCACCAAAAATTGAACAGCTTACACCCTAAAATAAAATTCGCAATAGACATTGAACAAAACAGGTCAACCAACTTTCTGGACCTAACAGTAAGCAGTAATAAGAACTGAATTCTCTCTACATGAGCCTCTTTGTCATTTGGCTTCACATGTAACTTAATGTCCCCACCTCTGGCACCTCAGTTCTGGGCACAAACTGTCCATAAAATAAAAAAAGACTGAGTAGCTGAGTGTGTCTATAATGGCTACAAGCTATATAATCTTTATTTCACTTCACATTTTACTTAGATATTTGGTAAATACCGAAGCCGCAGACGCATATTCAATACATTTATGTGCAATATGCCAGTATATATAAGGTATAGAAATATTAAACCGGAATTTGGTTGCAATAATTACACGTCTGTTGTTTCAAACTGATAAACAGTATTTTATTCAAAGTAGTCTCCATTGCTATTAATACATTTCTCCCACCTCTCCGGCAGGCTATGAATGCCACGCCAAAAAAAAAAAAAAAAAAAAAAAAAAAGTTCTTCTTTTGAAGCGAACAAGTCAGTGAGCCATCCTAGTGCATTTTCATACGAATTGAAGCGTTGTTCACAAAGAGCGTGTCACAGTGATGCAAACAGATGATAATCTGGCGGAGCCAAGTCTGGACAATAAGCCACATGCCTTAGTATTTCCCAGCTGAGCGCTTCAATCGTTTCCCTGACCCTATTTGCTGTGTGTGATGGGGCGTTATCATGGAGAAATCTGACTTTGTGTAGCCTTTTTCCATATTCCGGTCGTTTTTCACGTAGTGCTCGATTTAAATCGATCATTTGCTGTTGATAACGGTCAGTGTTAAAAGTTTCAATAGATTTTAGCAGCTCATAATACAGGGTGATTCAAAAAGAATACCACAACTTTAGGAATTTAAAACTCTGCAACGACAAAAGGCAGAGCTAAGCACTATCTGTCGGCGAATTAAGGGAGCTATAAAGTTTCATTTAGTTGTACATTTGTTCGCTTGAGGCGCTGTTGACTAGGCGTCAGCGTCAGTTGATGCTAAGATGGCGACCGCTCAACAGAAAGCTTTTTGTGTTATTGAATACGGCAGAAGTGAATCGACGGCAGTTGTACAGCGTGCATTTCGAACGAAGTATGGTGTTAAACCTCCTGATAGATGGTGTATTAAATGTTGGTATAAACAGTTTACAGAGAATGGGTGTTTGTGCAAAGGGAAAAGTTCTGGACGGCCGTGAACGAGTGATGAAAATGTAGCACGCATCCAGCAAGCATTTGTTCGCAGCCCAGGAAAATCGACTAGCAGAGCTAGCAGAGAGCTGCAAATTCCACAATCTGTCCGTAACTACCTGAACGTCAACTACCCGAGGCGATGGATCGGCCGCCAGGCAGCCTGTGACAGAGCACTTCATCACTGGCCTCCAAGAAGCCCTGATCTTACCCCCTGCGATTTTTTCTTATGAGGGTATGTTAAGGATATGGTGTTTCGGCCACCTCTCCCAGCCACCATTGATGATTTGAATCGAGAAATAACAGCAGCTATCCAAACTGTTACGCCTGATATGCTACAGAGAGTGTGGAACGAGTTGGAGTATCGGGTTGATATTGCTCGAGTGTCTGGAGGGGGCCATATTGAACATCTCTGAACTTGTTTTTGAGTGAAAAAAAACCTTTTTAAATACTCTTTGTAATGATGTATAACAGAAGGTTATATTATGTTTCTTTCATTAAATACACATTTTTAAAGTTGTGGTATTCTTTTTGAATCACCCTGTATATGACAACCTTCTGATCCCACGAAACACAGAGCACTGTCTTTTTTCCAAAACGATTTGGTTTTGCAGTGGATTCAATGGTTTTCTTTGGATTCACCTATGATTTGCGACGCTTACTATCCATTTTTCATCACCTGTCACTTTCTTTTGTATCTGACGAGCAGCATTTCACAAGTGATCTTTCAGGTTGCTTGCTGTCTTTCATTCAGTTCATGTGAAACCAATTTACCCACTTTCGGCACCTTTCCCATAGCTTTCAACCGAAGAGAAACGGCTTTTGCGCCAAATTCAATAGTTCCGCGAGTTCCTGTTTGAGTACCATCTTCATTCAATAAGGCCTGCAGTACGTTTTTTTCGAGCTTTTTCGGTGGCTTCCCACTCTTGTCGTTTCTCACGTCAAAATCACCACTTTTGAATTTTTTAACCACTCGAAACACTGTGTTTTCCCAATAACATGTTCTCCGAAAGTTTCGACAATCATTCGATGCGCTTATGCAGCGGTGTTCTTCAGATGAAGTCCGCAAATCGTAGTTCGTAGGCACAAAACTCGACACGTTTAAGGGTTTGAAATAGATAGCGATGTATGGAACTTGGGCTACTGTGTGTTGACATTTGTCGTCAGCCGTTACAGGAGGCAGATGGAGCTGAAGAAGCACTCCCACGGACCCGACACTGACGCCTAGCAACACCTATAGAGAAATTCCGGTTTCATACTTCTACGCTTGCCACATCCTTTCCTCCTCTCACATGACGAATGGAAAGCATGAATGAGAGCGTACAAGATAAATTTCAGTACCTAGGTGTGTGGGAGTAAAAGTAGTCTGCTACTGTAGCAGTATAGCCAACGCCTTAAAGCACGTACCAAGTAGCAGAGAGGTTTGTGTTCGCCTTAGACGAAGCTCTTGTATAGGTTGGCACCACACAATAGGGAGATCTCTGGACACTTCCGGAGGAACGGTACGCGTGGGTTCCAAGAGAATTCGCTTGCCAGTGTTTCGGGGGATGCGTTACGGGTGACACCGACTAAGTGTGAGTATGCCAATTCATAGGTGATTCACTATCTTATTTTTTTAGTTCAGCTCCAGTCAAAATTAACGTCTTGCTCTCATCGCTCATTGCGCGTCCAGCGGGATACGAAATTTCGGAACATTATAACCAGCTGCACTTGGCCTCGCATGCAAACCATTGTTCTGCTCTACGTCTGTTCAGACGTGTTGACTCAGTGATCTAGTTCGTTGGTGATCCCACGAGTGTAGTACAAATGAGCAGATTTCTGAAACTTCGCTAATTTCGATTTCAGTTCGGAATGTAGTTTCCACATGTCTTTGTTGTCTCAACGCAATTTAAGTACGGATATGAGTGTCTTAGGTTAGCAGATTGTGTCTCACAGTAATGTATCCTGTCCAATTTGGTCTGCTATTCCGAATTTTACCACCAATTTTCTGCAGAATTTTCGTTTGTGACGACCACGTGTTCGCCGATTGTGAGAATCGTTACATGTAACAGTCGCAGATTCTCGAGGTATGCCAATGGCCTTGCCGCTGTGGTGGCACCGGTTTCTGTAAGATCACTAAAGTTAAGCACTGTCGGTCAGGGGTAGCACTTGGTTGGGTGACCATCTGATCTGCCGAGCGCTGTTGGAAAGCGGGGAGCACTCAGCGCTTGTCAGGCAAACTGAGGGTAACTTCCGGAATGAACGGAATTCTTCGTAATCTTCTATAAACAACTGAAATCCAAAAAAATCTTATTTTCCACATTGTTGCTGTTCGGGGAACTTGTTCCTCCTCCCATACACTAAAAGTTCTAAGCTGTGTAAGTATTGGGGCTAGGCCAGTATGGCCCCCAAATACCTTTATCCAAGATGGCGGCGATGACGTCAATCAAGATGGCGGATTTTGGAAGGAAGTTAGAATTTTGGCAGGAAAGTGCCACTTTCCCTCGCCCAGATAAAATGGCGCAAAGTTCAAATTCCACCATGATAATGCATCACAGCCCAGTTATCTCTACTAAGAAAAGAAAAAAGGACTTGTCTTTATTATTTAACCAATTTCAAGCACATGTGTTCTCCACTGGATGTGGACTCCAACTGGCTTAGTTCATATCAGTGACAGCAGAGGACGCCACCGTGATGTCAGATCATGATGCAAGTACCGTCATTCAAGATAGCTGCACCCGGTGTATCCCCCATGAGCTCCAGAGCCCAATTGGCTCAGTTCATATCTGTGCCACCAGAGGGCGCTTGTAAGCTTATCAGTCCATCGCTAATTCAATAGAGATTGAACAGATTGATAACGGCGAGGGTATGAAATAGAGTTTTTAAGTGGAAAATTATATGCGCTCTATATATTGAAGCACACTCGTCAAGAGGAGAGATCACCTGTACATTGATTGGTGTCAGAGTGTAGCAGAAATCGTAATATTTTATTGTAGTTACACTGGTAAATATGTTCCTGGCTTCCAATATTCTTGCGTGTCCGCTACGTATTTGATAATGTGGAGAGAATTTTGCGCGTTTAACTGTCAATCCAATTTAGCGATCTGTGTAAAATAACCACTGGAAGTCCGAGAAAGAAGAGGTGGATGGTGCTTCGATACCGGCAGCATCAGTAATCCGGCGAGTAAATTGGATTAGAGCAAATGATAATGTTGGGTTCATTAACATGATTTGTGCTGCGATATGGGAGCCTCTACATAGCTGTCAGAAAATCTGCATATGTTGCGAGCAGGATGAGTATCACGTGATAGGGTGGGTATCACGCTAGGTCCACAAGGAAGACTGCATTGGACGTTATTGTACGTTATTTTCGTAACAAGGTCTGTTAGGGCATGAATTTCCTTGCATAAAAGCTGAGAGAAGACGAAAACTAGTACAAAAGCGCATGTTTCGTATTTTTGGGGGGCCATGGAATTTACTAGAGCTAGACTTGGTTATTATTTTAGATAGCAATGTGACTTGAGTATAGAATTGATATCGTTGCTAGATGCGTTTTGCGATGGTATGTAGCTACACGCGGCGAAGCGTCAGTCAAACATGACGTATGGTCCATTAGAATCGCTAAGGTGAAAGCGGGTTCTGCTATTGTGGAACAGAATTCTGCAGCGTCTTCGCAGGATCGCAGTTATTGTGAGGGTAACGATGAATGAACGACCCACGTGCGCGGCCCTGCTTGGAGGGCGCTATCTATAAATAAGCCTCCGTCCTGTCTGATCGCGTCAAATTCAAATGGCTCTGTAAAGGGAACCTCCCCATCGCACCCCCCTCAGATTTAGTTATACGTTGGCACAGTGGATAGGCATTGAGAAACTGAACACAGATCAATTGAGAAAACAGGAAGAAGTTGTGTGGAACTATGAAAAAAATAAGCAAAACGTACAAACTGAGTAGTCCATGCGCAATATAGGCAACATCAAGGATGTTGTGGGCTCAGTAGCGCGGTGGTCCCGTGGTTAGCGTGAGCAGCTGTGGAACGAAAGGTCCTTTGTTCAAATCTTCCCTCGAGTGAAAAGTTTAATTTTTATTTTCAGACAATTATCAAAGTTCAGGTACTCACACATATTCAACTTCGCTCACCAAAATTCCAGGACATGTTCAGATTTGCTTGGACATATGCAGGATTTGACAGTTGAAACGCCCCCTTTGAACGATTATACATGACTGTGCTTAAACTGACACACAATATTTTTTAGCGCAACGCAACCTGACTTTCAAAAATCCCTACAAAAGAATGGCCCTGACTAACATTAACCTATACCTTTCACAAATCACTTACCTCACCAAAAATCTTCGTTACTCGAACTACTGCAATACAGCGAGCGCCACTACTGCCAGCTAAATAAAAGATTCAAACTACTGAAGGCACTAACTACTAATAGGCATAGTTAGCAAATGAAAGGTTTTGATAAAGAACAAACAATGTATTTACCTTAATATTGTTCAAAAGTCACAATGTATATAGCAGTTCATGACATCCAGTCTTACAAATTTCAAAACTCCTCCATCTCTCTCCCCACATCCACCACTGCTAGCGTCTCACCTCCAACTGCGCAACGCTACCCGCTGTTCACATCCAGCTGCCCAACACTACAATGGCAGACAACAATGCAAACTAGCCACAGACTGCACACAGCACAGCCAGTGATTTTCATACAGAGCGCTACGTAACGTTGCCAATAAGAAAACCTAAACAGCCTACTTACATAGCCCCCATGCTCCCCACAAAAAATTTTACAAATTGTTTTGGGCAGTGGCCAATACAGATTTGAAAAAATTTTTCATAATTACAATAACAAAGATATCAAATGCACACACTTATTGATACAATGTTGGTCAAAAGCTAAAATTTTCTTACAGTCCATAAAGAGAGTCTTGCATCATTCATCACAGTAAAATTGCAGTGTTTTTCTCAAAGTCTGAGCAGTAAAAAAAATGCACACGGAAGTAGTGGATTTCCATGCAGTCTTGAAGAAGTAGTGTTGTCCTTCCAAGGGAAAGACAGCGCTGACTCTTGACATGCAGACAGGTAATGGGCCACAACAGAGCAAACCCACAGCAGAGTCACTCGAAGTTTTGAAGAATATTGGTAGGTAGGTCATCACAGAGCAGACCAACTGTAGTCCTGGTAGAAATTACGGTATTGGTGGGCCACCAGAGGTGCAGACCCAGTGCAGTCCTTGTAGAAATAATGGTATTGGTGAGTCATCAAAGGTGTAGACCCACTGTAGTCCTTGTAGAGATGGCTAGCAGCCATCTGCTGTGACTGTGCAGGTGCACAATCACCATTGAAGAGTCTTGCGGAGAATATAGCAAGTCCATGAACCACCACTTGTGCACTCACAAAATTTTTTTTTGAAATGTTCTTAGAACCAGCAATGCTGTTATCCAGTCCCTTGCTGAATTATTAATGCACATGCAAACACTAACAGTCCTCTTTTTTTCAGATATTGTGCATATACCATGACCAACAGAAATGTGTGCAGTGAAATGAATGCTTACAAGTTACTTAGTTTGATAAACTGGTGTCAATTACAATTTTATAACATAAGAATACAATAAGAAAGGTACAAAATACATCATTAAAGAACATAACAGTATAGACAACATTTGCAGTAAAACAGGCTTTACAAAAGAATAGAAATAAACATGTACATCAGTGTTACAGGAATTATGACATAAGTAAATACATAAAAGATCAGAATAACTTTTGAAACATCAACTTCACACATGAGCAACAAAACAGAATAAATAATGTCTAAACACCTTTACAAAGTAAATAACACATTATTAGAAAAATTTTACAACATATATCTTATCAGATAAACACATAAAGACAGGAAGAACACAAATACACAAGGGTACACAAACACGTAGTGGGATACCACAAGGAAAGGACAGGGTTTGTTTTACTGCAGTATTTTGCAAACAAAACTTTCTTTACTTCTTGGAGATCTCCCTTCGTTCTTCATTATTCCCAAAAAGTCCTATCTATACCTGCTTTCTGTACTTTTCTCGTATAACCTCTCAGTGCATTTCTTAAAATTGATCGCAACTCATTCTCTTATAAGCTACCCCCTCTTAAGCTAACTTAATTCTATTGAGCTCAGATGCATAAACTAAGGGACGAGGCAATGCAGCAGCACAAAACAATTAACACAAACAGCAATGACAAAAAATGGAAATTGGCAAAGCAATTGCAATATTACAACTAATATAAGGCACTGTGCAGCAAACAAGCGTAATACAAAGTCAAATTCAGTAACATTATGAATGGCAAACAGCAGCAGCAAATGCAATAACTTATATCTAAACATGACAAAGCTCAAGCAGAAAAAGTATTACAGTAAAAATGGCCATGTTTAATACCTATGTCACATCTTAACACTAGAGTGATGCATCACTGTAACTTGCTCTAGCAGACAAGTTACCAAGTCACTGACAAATATTATGTATGCAACTCCTGTGAAGTGGAAATGTCTTATTGTGCTCCCTCATTTTTTTGGAGTACATCCATCATAAAGTTATTTTTTTATTGGATCTGTAGGCATAAAATATTTATATTAGTACATCTATAAAATTTTATTTTAACCAATGCTGCAGTGCAGATAGGAACTAGATAGTAAACAAAATAGGCAAAGCAAGGCGTGAAACCTAATTCACTAGCCATATGGCATTTCATAATGCAGTAAACAATCTTTCAACTAGCAAGGCAATAGGCATGAAATGTTTCTCATCATTTCATTTCAGTAAATATCATAAATTAAGAACTCTACAGTGTAATCATGTTTTCACGTTTGAGGGTGTCGTATTTACGATGCTTTCTACAAAGGAATGTCAATAGCGAGGATAATGGCCTCTCTTTTTTTTTTCTCCACCTGTACCTCTGAAAGGCACACACTAATGGCTTTTTTCGAGGCTTCTGTCATGCAGCTGGGTACCCACGATGCATTACGTGAAGGTGGTCACTTTCTTACCGAAATATTTACGATAGCAGTTTCCGCTACAGTGACAGTCTCATATAAAAATATTTCACAGGTCTAGAATTTGCGTTACAAATCTGTAGGACCAAAATCCTATTGATATAACAGTGTCCAAAAAATTTTCGTCGGCAGTGTAATACATTCACGCATTTACATACATTTCATAACTCTTAAAGTACAATTCTTGGTTTCCAACAACCTTTTTCACAAACCAGAGTCCCTAACCACTACTCATTATTCCTTACCTTATTACACATATACATATTCGTCGACACTTCTTCAATATTTCATCATAACAGATATGTAGCATAATCAAATAACTCATATAGCAACAGTTTATTAATCATAAATATACCTCAGCAGCATAATACACATCGTCGTCGTAATAATAACATCATAACACCCTAGTCAAATCTCAAAAACGTCGTAGCTTTCTGCAATAATTTCAAAACCTAAAGAAAATTCTCTGCTCATTTCAATAGCGTCATCTACCTCAAACGTACTTTAAAAATCACGATCCCATACCAAATACATCATTCAAAGCTCTCATAGTATCACAATGGTTCTGAAAAAATATGAACAATTCACAAAGTACAGACAAAATACAATTTTCTAAGTGCGAAGTTACCCAACTGTGTAATTGTGTAAACATGTGTCACTGATGTAGTAAAAAAAATGTTTATCTCTCAGTTCGATACAGTTCCCCACAGTCGTTTAATGAACAAAGTAGGAGCGTATGGACTATCAGACCAATTGTGTGATTGGATTGAGGAGTTCCTAGATAACAGGACGCAGCATGTCATTCTCAATGGAGAGAAGTCTTCCGAAGTAAGAGTGATTTCAGGTGTGCCGCAGCGGAGTGTCATAGGACCGTTGCTATTCACAATATACATAAATGACCTGGTAGATGACATCGGAAGTTCACTGAGGCTTTTTGCAGATGATGCTGTGGTGTATCGAGAGGTTGTAACAATAGAAAATTGTACTGAAATGGAGGAGAATCTGCAGCGAATTGACGCATGGTGCAGGGAATGGCAATTGAATCTCAATGTAGACAAGTGTAATGTGCTGCGAATACACAGAAAGATAGATCCTTTATCATTTAGCTACAAAATAGCAGGTCAGCAACTGGAAGCAGTTAATACCATAAATTATCTGGGAGTACGCATTAGGAGTGATTTAAAATGGAATGATCATATAATGTTGATCGTCGGTAAAGCAGATGCCAGACTGAGATTCGTTGGAAGAATCCTAAGGAAACGCAATCCGAAAACAAAGGAAGTAGATTACAGTACGCTTGTTCGCCCACTGCTTGAATACTGCTCAGCAGTGTGAGATCCGTACCAGATAGGGTTGATAGAAGATATAGAGAAGATCCAACGGAGAGCAGCGCGCTTCGTTACAGGATCATTTAGTAATCGCGAAAGCGTTACGGAGATGATAAATAAACTCCAGTGGAAGACTCTGCAGGAGAGACGCTCAGTAGCTCGGTACAGGCTTTTGTCAAAGTTACGAGAACATACCTTCACCGAAGAGTCAAGCAGTATATTGCTCCCTCCTACGTATATCTCGCGAAGAGACCATGAGGATAAAATCAGAGAGATTAGAGCCCACACAGAGGCATACCGACAATCCTTCTTTCCATGAACAATACGAGACCGGAATAGAAGGGAGAACCGATAGAGGTACTCAAGGTACCCTCCGCCACACACCGTCAGGTGGCTTGCGGAGTATGGATGTAGATGTAGATGTAGATGTAAATTATCAGATAGCTGTGTAATTATGTGTTAGAGAAATATGATACCGATGTGTAAAGTTGTATAAGCAAATACCATATTAGCTAGGGCTCCTTGTGCTAGCCACACACATGGTACACAAAGTAGGCGTGTACCCCCCTGAGGATTAATGTAATTATACCCTCAGGTGTTACAGATTACAGCAATGCAATGAAATGTATCAGGGAAAACCTTTGTATCGTTATAATTAAAAACCTTTAAAAATAAATGTTTTAAGTAAAAAAATTAATCACTCAAATACGTGTACTGTAGCGCTAAACTGTGCGTCTTGCTGTAAGATAATCTCTGTGGAAGTGTCGTAGTTATCGTCCTCCGAAAGCTAAGTTCTGCAGAAGTCAATGTACTTACCTCATGATAAACAAAAGTGAAATGCTTTGCGTATAGATATCTTAGTTATTACGCTTATTGCTGTGATGAAGGAAGTACTGTGCTGTAACGTATTGTTGTGCTACGGAAAAGGCTGTCTCATTGTAGTTATACCACAAAAGTTACTACTAAAACATGTTTTACTTTCCAGAATAATTCAGAAAAACTGTGCAGATATAAAACAGAAACACCGCAAAAGCAACATTGTAAATTGTCACTCATTAGTAGTGTCGTGATAAAATCGTGTAGCTGACAGGTAAACTAACCACTGTCTCATCTGGTATCTCACAGAAAGTATTTTCAATCCAGAATGTATTTTCAAGTAAACCAAAATGTTGCATTAAAATCTCATTAGCAGTACCAGTATATGTTCTAAGTATGTGAGCCTTATAGTCGTTACGTAATCGTGCAACTAACAAGCAAGAATGTACACACACGATAACACTGTGTCGTCTGTTCACTATAACAATGCATTTGTAATTAGTGTTTAAATAATTTCTCTTGGTTCTTGGCTCTGAGCACTATGGGACTCAACTGCTGAGGTCATTAGTCCCCTAGAACTTAGAACTAGTTAAACCTAACTAACCTAAGGACATCACAAACATCCATGCCCGAGGCAGGATTCGAACCTGCGACCGTAGCGGTCTTGCGGTTCCAGACTGCAGCGCCTTTAACCGCACGGCCACTTCGGCCGGCTCTCTTGGTTCTTGACTGGATATTTAACTTCAAACATTGTTGCATGGTAACAGATTCTAAGTCTGACATGGCATACTAGCAATGTAAAGTGAAAAGTTATATGGTAAAGACAAAGTTAAAAAGCAGATTATCTTTCAATAAACGGTTTTACATGTGAAATGTGGTGTAAACCTTACTCTTCCTAGTACGCAGAGTTTCAACTTCAACGCAATTATCATGTGGTATGCGTCGGATTCTGTAAGGTCCATTGTAAACTAGAAAGAATTTGTGACTCAAGTGTTTCTTCTCATGTGACAATGAATGAGCTATAATGAGAACTTTCTGACCAATATATAATTTCTTTGCATTTGCTTTATCGTGTAGTTTTCTCCTTTTGTCTGCTGCAGATTTTATATTTTTAATAGCTAAATCAATTATGTCTTTGTGTCGAAGTTTACGTGCATTCGGAAAAGGTACAAGCTCTCTGATTCTGTTCGGTGGTTCTTCATTCTTTAGTACAAGAATAGGTGGTAAAGCAGTGGAGTCATGAGGCATTTCATTCAGCACGTTTTGAAATAAGTGTAAATATCTGTCCCAGTGCTGATGCTTTCTGTGACAATAAAGTCTGCAAAGCTTACTGATTTATTTCAAAATCCGTTCGGAGGGGTTACAATGTGATGAGTACAATGAAATAAAAACAGGTTTGATTTTATGATTCCGAAGCATGTGTGACCAAACAGCAGATCTGAATTGCGGTCCGTTATCTGAAATGACTTTACTAACGTGTCCAACTTCACGTAAGAAATTTTTAACAAAGGCGTTGGATACAGTCCGTCCAGTGGCTTTGCGTAACGGTGTAAAAGAAACAAATTTTGAAGTAAGTTCAACAGCGACTAGAACGTACGAAAATCCATTAGATGATCTGACAAGCGGTCCCAAGAGAACAACAGCAGCAAATTCTTTTAATTTAGAAGGAATGATAGGAAACAGCGGAGCACGATGGGAGATAGTAGATGGTTTCGCCTTTTGACAAAGTTTACAAATAGACAAGACTCTTCGAATTCTCTTTTCCATATTGTTAAAATAACAAGTCGTTCGCAGAATATGATAACATTTTCGTGGGCCAAAATGTGCATAGCTGAAATGAATGTACCAAATGAGCTTATTAACAAAATCGTCTGGAATGCAAAGTACCCATAGCTTGTCATCAACAGTGCAGCGTTTGAACAGTATGTTGTTTCTAACCAGATAATAATGCCGAATCTGTGTGTGTGTCTTTTCATGCCATTTGCTCTTGATGTCTTTCCAAATCGGATCTTTATCTTGTTCATGAGCAATGTCCTTTAAAGATGTGGTGATGAAGTTTTCAAAGGCGACTTTCTGAATGTAAAGAATACTGAAATTTTTCTCGAGGTTGCCTTCTGTGTTACTTTCTCAAGCCCAGCCGGTGCGCGTGACAGTGCGTCCGCAACAAAGATCTCCTTGCCAGGAATGTAGACTATTGTGAAGTGGAATTCTTGCAGAAACAATGCCCAACGTTTTAACCTGTCATGATTTAATTTTGAAGACATAAGAAATTGTAATGCACGATTATCACTGTATACTGTATACGTGCTTACCACAAAGAAAGAAACGGAATTTGTTAAATGCCCAAACGATAGCTAAAGCTTCTAATTCAGTAACAGAATAATTTTTTTCAGATTTTGTTAGCACTCGGCTAGCAAAAGCAATGGTTTTCTGAACAGTAGCGTCATTTTCTGTGGCTTCTTGAAATAAATGGGCACCAAGACCGACTTTAGAAGAATCCGTGCTAAGGCAGAAATCTTGTGACAGATCTGGATGAGCTAGTATTGGCGCGTTAAGTAGCGATTCTTTCAAAGAATTGAATTCCAACTGTGCTTGCTCGTCCCAGTTCCAAATAGTATTTTTTCCAGCGAGAGAACAAAGTTTTGGTGTAACTAGAATTTGCATATTCAGAAAACGACGGTAAAAATTTACGAGACCTAGAAAACTGCGGACTTGTTTTTTTGTGGATGGAACTGGAATGGCTCTGATTGCTTCTAACTTTTCAGGATCCGGCTGAATGCCTTCAGAAGAAATAATATGTCCCAAAAACCTCACCTTTGACCTACCGAATTCAGACTTTTCCAAGTTAACTGTATTTCCAGATACTGCAAAAATACGTAACAAACTGTTGAGGATGCGATTATGTTGTTCCCATGAAGCTTCTGCTATTAGAATATCGTCCACATATAAGGTGATGTGACGTTTTAAGAACTCAGGTAATATGGAATTTAGCCCGCGAATGAATGCTGCCGAAGAAATGTTCAAACCAAAAGGTAGTTTCCGAAACTGATAACAAACGCCGAAACAAAGGAAAGCTGTGTATTTTCTACATTCTGGATGAAGTTCGATCTGATAAAAGCTGGATCTGAGATCAAAAGAAGACAACACTTTTACACCATTAAAATTTTGAAGAAGTTCTTCCATCGTTTGCGCCCTGTCTGTTTCAGGATTGATGATAGTATTGATTTGTCTCGAATCTAAGACAAGCCTGATCGATCCATTTTTATTCTCAACAACATGTAATGGATTGTTGTATGAGCTTATTGCAGGCTCAATAATGCCCTCGTTAAGCATAGATTGTATTTCTGTTCTAACACGGTCCCTATAATGCGCCGGAATTACGTATGGTCTAACACAGAATTTAGTATGCTCACGAACACGAAATTGGTATTGAAATCCCTTGATTGTTCCTGTTTTGTGAGTAAAAACTGTGAAATGTGCTTGTAAAATCTCAAAAAGGTCCTGCCTATCAGTATCATTACAATTCTCAATTGTTTGAATTTTATTTGGAATTAACTTATTAGTTTCAAATATGCCGTCGATATCATCCCTGTCAGTACTTGCAGAGTGATTGTTAGTGTCTAGTTCCGTAGAAAATTCCGAACTGTTTCTAACAGAAGGTAAAGCCGATTAATTTCCTCGTCATGGTTTGAGAGCCAATCTTCAAATTTCGAAGCTATTGACTTACCTTCTTTCTCTAAACTTATTTCAGGATTGTGAAAGTTTAAGATTGCTTTGTATTCATTCAAAAAGTCTACTCCCAGCATAATTTCCGTCGACGATAATGGAGCAATAAGAAAATTCATAGAAAAGCTGTGGCTTTGACAAAAGAATTCTAAGTTGGTTTGTTGGCGTACATCTACACTTTTTCCAATGATTGCACCTTGTAATTTAATCTTACGTAACGGAAGTGTGGGGCAATCGTTCGATTTGTTGCATTTGCTAAAAGCTGTTTCACTAATTACTGAAATGGGGCTGCCAGAGTCAAGTACTGCCGTAAATTTTACGTCGTTTACAGTAATGTGAATCACAGGATATGCAATGTTGCTATTTTTTACGTCGTGTTCCTGGAGTAAGATGTCCCTAATGTCTTCCATTTTTACGTAATTACTAGCTACGGCAGCTGCGTCGTCAGTTTCATAAGTACGTTTTGTGGCTGCCAGCGGTATGAGTCATTGCCTATTGTGTCTTTGTTGGTGCGCGTCGTTATTGGGATTTGGAGACCTAACTTCTACAAATTCACCTTGTCGAGAGGGCCCCTCCCTGTTTAAATCCCGCCAATTCTGATGCAATTCAGGTCTGTCGTTACGATCATATCGTCTGTCGTCATGTCGGTAGATTCCATAGTTTCTTTCTTGTCGGTCACGTGGTGGAGAATTTCTCCCTGAATCGTAACTGCGCGCTGGACCGTTGCGTCTAAAGTTATTCTGTGTCCCTTGATAATTATTTTGGTTCCCAAATTGTCTGTTTCTCTGATTGTCTCTGTGATAGTCATTATCGCGGAGAGGTGATCTTTCCCTGTAATTATTACTACTCTGCCAACGGTTGTCATACGGGTGGTGTCTGTTTTGGTCACGATTTACGTTGTAAGAATAGCCTTGTCGTGTATTATTTCTGTCATCGCGGAATTGTGACAGATGTGACCTATAATTGTTGTGCTCCTGTTTTCGCGTTCCGCGATTGTCAGTGTCAATTTCTAATTCTTGTAAGAGTCCCTGAAAAGCTTCAATGTCGTCTTTGCAACGTCCTGCTAAAATAATATGTCGCAAATGTTCAGGCAGTTTGATTAAGCAAATGCGGATGAGTTCTGAGGGGCTGTATGGGTTTGAAAGATACTGATTATTATGCAACATGTCTTCAAAATATTTCATAAGACTGGAAAATTCAGATTGTTCGAAACGTTTCATCATTATGATGCTATGTTTTACTCGGTCTTGTGTAGCTTGAGACCAATACGCTGAGAGGAAGGCATGATAAAATTCTCCTTCACTGTGACAATCGTGAATGACCGATCGCATTCTTACAGCTGGTTCATTCTCCAATTCTAACCTGTGCTCCAATGACAAGTTGGGAGGAAAACAATGAGAGAATTGATGAAGCTGTGCTTGTGGATGAATGTCGTTGTCAGAATTCTTAAATGTTTTGAATTTACGTGTAGTAATGAACAGCTTATAGTCGAAATCATCATGTCGGCGAGTCGCACATTGCTCATTGTTACTACGTTTCGGCGGTCCCATCTTAAAATCCAATGCGCCTTGCCAATTTCTTTCATAATTTCCGAAGTGTCCTGTGTTATTATTTTGTGGTTGTTCCGTATTTCTATGTCCATCTTCCCGTAGTGGAGCGCGAGCGTCCTCTGAAATATGTAATTCTTGTATTACCTGTGACAACTGATCTTGTACTTCCCAGATTTCTCTTTTGTACTGTGTATTGATTTGATTTTGATTTTGTTTGAATTTTCTAATTTGTTCGTACTCTTCTGTGTCAGTGAAGGCTACGGGTCTTGTGTCATTCACCTTTGTAGATAAGTTAGTGAACTGATCCGAAAGTTCGGCTACTTTCTCCGATAGTGAACACATTTCCTCAGTGTGTTTTTCTAAATCAAGTTTCAGAGTGTCCATTTGTAATCGAATCTACTGTGTCCTTTAAGTTTTCCTGAGTTTTTGCAAGTTGCGTAACCGAATCGGTAGATGCAACTGAGTCAAATTTAGCTAACAAGGTCTCATGATTTTCATGAACAATGGTTTGCAGTTCTTTTATGGCTGCTTCGTAATTCTGTAATGCATTTTCATGCCGCAAAAAAATAGGTTGAAAATGCTCACAAATTTGTGTTTTTACGTCATTACAGAGTTTTTGACATTTCGATTCAATGTTATGTAACTCAGTAGTTAAATCTTCACGTGTTTGTTCAAGTGTGGTGTCTAACTTCAGAAGATTTTGTTCCATTGTGTCTAACTTTTGAAGATTTTGTTCCATTGCGTCTAACTTTTTAAGCTTTTGATGTGTTTGTCTCTGATTTTGTTCCATTGTGTCTAACTTTTGAAGCTTTTGCTGTGTTTGTCTCTGATTTTGTTCCATTGTGTCTAACTTTTGAAGCTTTTGCTGTGTTTGTCTCTGATTTTGTTCCATTTGTTGCATTAATTGCAATAATAATGTATTAGTGTCTGGAATCTGTTTCTCTATGCTTTTTGGCAGTGCATTTTTACCGGCAACATTCACATTTTGACAAGCAGAAAATGTGTCTTGACTCATTTGAGAAAACGGTGAGGACCCAAAACCTAAGTCTACAGTATTAGCAATATTGTGTTCTGTCATTTCGGATTCCTGAGGCGAGCTGCTGCCGACCGATCGATCGATAATGCTTCCCTGTTCACTACCTGTTTCACTGTCTACACCATTATTTGCCGCCCGCTCCATTCCCTATGCACAATTACCAAATTACTACTTCGAATGTCTGTTAATTCACTACACAGTGGTGCTGATAAGCTACGCTCGTCGTCACTATTATTTCTCAGTTTACTTTGGAGCCTAGTGTTACGTTTTTCACACGCCGTTATTGTCACAATATTTCACACGGTAACACAGAAAAACACAATTTGAAGAGCAAAAATAAGAGAACACATTAACATAGCACTGAAAATAATATCTAGTTAATTGCAAGCGCAGCTGCGAAATACTTGGTGCAAATCTACATGCATGCCACAACTGTTTTACTGTACAACAATGAAAGACTGCAACTACAAAGGAAATTCTCTCTACAAGTACTCGCTAGCAATAAACAATAGCTACACTAATTACACAAACTACAAGAAAAAATCAGAAGATTCCAGTGAGGTATCCTCGGCTAAGGGTCGACTTATGAAACGCCCCCTTTGAACGATTATACATGACTGTGCTTAAACTGACACACAATATTTTTTAGCGCAACGCAATCTGACTTTCAAAAATCTCTACAAAAGAATGGCCCTGACTAACATTAACCTGTACCTTTCACAAATCACTTACCTCACCAAAAATCTTCGTTACTCGAACTACTGCAATACAGCGAGCGCCACTACTGCCAGCTACATAAAAGATTCAAACTACTGAAGGCACTAACTACTAATAGGCATAGTTAGCAAATGAAAGGTTTTGATAAAGAACAAACAATGTATTTACCCTAATATTGTTCAAAAGTCATAATGTATATAGCAGTTCATGACATCCAGCCTTACGAATTTCAAAACTCCTCCATCTCTCTCCCCACATCCACCACTGCTGGCGGCTCACCTCCAACTGCGCAGCGCTACCCGCTGTTCACATCCAGCTGCCCAACACTACAATGGCAGACAACAATGCAAACTAGCCACAGACTGCACACAGCACAGCCAGTGATTTTCATACAGAGCGCTACGTAACGTTGCCAATAAGAAAACCTAAACAGCCTACTTTCACAGTCTACACACGGAAAAATTTGAAAACGTTAAAAACATATGTTTTAACAGAGCACAGGGAAAACTGTGCGACTGTGAAACTGTTGCATTTATTTGTTGCAGTTTATGTGACAAACTCTTATGTTTTCATCACTTTTTTGGGAGTGATTATCACATCCACAAGAAGACCTAAATCGGGCAAGATAGAAGAAACTATTTACCCATTCGCCAAGTGTACAAATTAGGTGGGTCGACAACATATTCTTGTCATGTGACGCACATGCCGTCACCAGTGTCGTATAGAATATACCAGAAAGTCTTTTCCTGTGGAGGAATCGGTTGACACATGTCCTTGCGATCAAATGTTTTGGTCCCCATTGGAGAGGCACGTCCTTTCGTCTACTAATCGCACGGTTTTGCGGTGCGGTCGCAAAACACGGACACTAAACTTATTACAGTGAACAGAGACGTCAATGAACGAACGGACAGATCATCACTTTGCGAAAATAAAGAAAGTAAAAATTTTCACTCGAGAGAAGACTTGAACCAAGGACCTTTCGTTCCGCAGCTGCTCAGGCCAACCACGCGACGACGGCGCTACGGAGCCACAATACCCTTGATGTTGCCTATCTTGCACATGGACTACTCAGTTTGTATATTTTGCTTATTTTTTTCATAGTTCCACACAACTTCTTGTTTTCTCGATTGATCTGTGTTCAGTTTCTCAAGGCCTATCTACTGTGCCAACTTATAACTACACTCCTGGAAATGGAAAAAAGAACACATTGACACCGGTGTGTAAGACCCACCATACTTACTCCGGACACTGCGAGAGGGCTGTACAAGCAATGATCACACGCACGGCACAGCGGACACACCAGGAACCGCGGTGTTGGCCGTCGAATGGAGCTAGCTGCGCAGCATTTGTGCACCGCCGCCGTGCAGCCCGCCTCCAGTGGTGTCGCGACAGGCGTGAATGGAGGGACGAATGGAGACGTGTCGTCTTCAGCGATGAGAGTCGCTTCTGCCTTGGTGCCAATGATGGTCGTATGCGTGTTTGGCGCCGTGCAGGTGAGCGCCACAATCAGGACTGCATACGACCGAGGCACACAGGGCCAACACCCGGCATCATGGTGTGGGGAGCGATCTCCTACACTGGCCGTACACCACTGGTGATCGTCGAGGGGACACTGAATAGTGCACGGTACATCCAAACCGTCATCGAACCCATCGTTCTACCATTCCTAGACCGGCAAGGGAACTTGCTGTTCCAACAGGACAATGCACGTCCGCATGTATCCCGTGCCACCCCACCGTGCTCTAGAAGGTGTAAGTCAACTACCCTGGCCAGCAAGATCTCCGGATCTGTCCCCCATTGAGCATGTTTGGAACTGGATGAAGCGTCGTCTCACGCGATCTGCACGTCCAGCACAAACGCTGGTCCAACTGAGGCGCCAGGTGGAAATGGCATGGCAAGCCGTTCCACAGGACTACATCCAGCATCTCTACGATCGTCTCCATGGGAGAATAGCAGCCTGCATTGCTGCGAAAGGTGGATATACACTGTACTAGTGCCGACATTGTGCATGCTCTGTTGCCTGTGTCTATGTGCCTATGGTTCTGTCAGTGTGTTCATGTGATGTATCTGACCCCAGGAATGTGTGAATAAAGTTTCCCCTTCCTGGGACAATGAATTCACGGTGTTCTTATTTCAATTTCCAGGAGTGTAAATCTGAGGGGGGTGTGATGGGGAGGTTCCCTTGTGAGCACTATGGGACTTAACATCTGAGGTCATCAGTCCCCTAGAACTTAGAACTACTTAAACCTAATTAACCTAAGGACATCACACAACACCCAGTCATCACGAGGCAGACAAAATCCCTGACCCCGCCGGGAATCGAACCCGTGAACCCGGGCGTGGGAAGCGAGAACGCTACCGCACGACCACGAGCTGCCTACCCGACGGAGTCATCAACGGCGCCTACATACAACTTCCACCTGCGTTCGGCTCCAGCTCGCGGCTGCGCTCTCACCCGTGTGTCTAGGTGAACACGTATTCGGATAGGAATTTCTGAGAAATGAAGTATGCATGAGATGTGGCCGCTTGCGGTACCCTGGCGTGGGGCCTGTGCGTGGTTTGACAGCTGACGGCCGCGCCACGTCGTTGGGGCTGCCTATGCACTCTACTGGACAGAGGTGGGCGGAGGGTGCTTGCAGACATTAAGTGAATTATTTTGCGAGCAGGTGTGTAGGCTGTGCTGTGAGTTATTTGGACAGCTTACGAGCACTGAGCGTGTCTAGACATAACTGTGTTGAATTATTTAGGAGGAGTCTGAATGTCTGTATTTAAATTATTTGCGCAAATTAGGAGTTGTTTGTGTGTTTGTAGACTGTGTATTGTGAGAGCAAGCATAAGATAGAGTGTGTTTTGCCTCAGTGTAATAAATATATTCGATCTCTAAATAAAATGTTCGAAAGTAAATAGGGTAGACTCCTTTCTTAGTCTCCCCAGCAGCATAGCGCAGCCTGAGTAATTTTAGCATAATTCTCCCCCCTACATACCACCATTTGGGATTAGGTCTGATGGCAGTGATGTGTACTATGTCAGTTGGACAGTAAATCTCGTGGTGGAGACACTGCCTGCAAAATAAACACTTGTGTTCAGATGTTCAGATCTGTTTTCCCGCTATTTCGCGCCACCATCGTGGATGACTTCATGCACTGTGCATGTTAGTACACGTTAGGACAGGTTAGTGCACGTTAGCCCGCCAACATGGGTCGGTAAGGCAGCGTGGTGCTGGGTTGAGGATCGTTGAGGAGAATTTAACTATTTGATTCCAAGTCCAGGTGGGTGTGGCATTGGTGAAAATTGATTCCAAGACCTAGGATCTATGAAGTCGAATCACGTTACTAATGCAGTAGCCAATAGGAGTGAATCATTCCAGTGGTGCGGGTGCTAGGTCATGAATGAACACCGCACTGTGGGTGGGAAAATGTGGAACATCTTATTTGATCATTATATATTGAACTTGTAAACTGACTTATTGAATATAATTAAAATTGAAAGGGTATTAAGTACTTAGCTAATTGATAGGTTTGATGAACGATGTTGGTGTTCAGTTAAATTGGTTAGCATATTTACAGAAGACTGTCCGGCCCAAGTATAAAGGTGCGAGCTTCAGGCTGTGATGTAAGCCATCGCTAGCGAGCCGCTAACGCGGCACGTGTCCGGTTATAACGTGCACGCGAGAGAGAGCAGATGACTTCACGGTAGCGCCCTCTGGTGGCCACGATATGAACTGAGTCAGCTGGGCTCTGGAGCTCGCGGTGAACACACTGGGTGCCGTCATCTTGAATAATGCTACTTGTGTCATGATATGATGTCACAGTGCTGTCCTCTGGTGGCACCGATACGAACTAAGCCAGTTTGAGTCCAGACCCAGTGGAAAACACACCTGCTTGGAATTGGTTAAATAATAAAGACAAGTACTTTTTTCCTGCCATTTTCTTTGCTTAATAGAGATAAGTGAGGTGTGGTGCATTATCCTGCTGGAATTTGAAGTTCCCGCCATATTTCTGTGTGAGAGTGGCGTGGCAATTTCCCACAAAAATTCAAACTTCCCGCCACAATCCGCCATCTTGTCTGACGTCATCGCCGCCATCTTGGATGACGTCATCGCTGACATCTTTGATGATGGAACTTTGTGCTCGTAGCGCTGTTGTCCCAATACTCCCTCAGACGTCAAGAAGAATGTAACAATTCCAATTGGGAAAGAAACAGGAGTTTTGACCATTGTGAATACTGCTGAACAATCAGTTTAATAAGCCACGTCTCCAAAATATTGGCAGGAATTATCTACAGAAGTCTAGAAAAGCAGGGAGAAGTTGACCTCTCAGTACAAGAGGTAGGAATATGCGAGGCTATACGACACTGTAGCTTCACCTGGAAGATAGATTGAGAAGCGAAATCTGCGTTTGTGGCCTTTATAGATTTTGGAAAGTTCTGAGAAATTTGACTGGTGTACATTATTTGAAATTTTGAAGGCAGCAGGGCTATAATACTGGGAACAAAAAGTTAACTACAGCTTGTATTTGAAGCAAACTGCTGTTATAAGAGTCGAAGGACATGAAAGGGAAGCCATAATTGAAAAATAGTCCAGACAGAACTGTAGCGCATCTTGATGTTATTGAATCTGTACATTGCGCATGCAGCAAAGAAAACCAAGTAAACATTTGGAAACGAAATGAAAGTTCAGGGACAAGAAATAAATACTTCGTGGTTTGCTGATGACAGTGTAGTGTAATTCTGACAGAGACGGGAAACGTTTTGAAAGAGTTGTTGAACAGAAACGGGGGTGACTTGAAATGAGATTGTAATATGTACATGAAACAAAGTAAAACAAGGGTAAAGGAATGTGTCGAATTAAATGAGGCGATGTTGTGGGAATCGGATGTGGAAATAAGACACTAAAAGCAGAAGATGGGCAGCAAAATAACTGATGATGGTCGAAGTAGAGGAATATAAAGTCCTGGCGCAACAGCAAGAAAAGCATTTGTGAAAAAGAGAAATTTTTTAAATATCAATTTAAGTGCTAGGAAGTCATTTCTGAAGGTTTTTCCCTGGAATGTAGCCTTGTGCGAAAGTGAATCATGGATGGTGATGAGCAGTTCAGATAAGAAGAGAATAGAAGCTTTTCAGATGTGGTGCTACAGAAGAACGCTGAAGATTACATCGATAATAAATAAGGTACAGAGTCGAACTGGGGAAGGAAAAGAGTTGTCCAATTTGACTAAAAGGAACCATATTGAGGCGTCAAGAAATCGCCAGATTGGTAGTGGAGGGATGCATGGGGAGGTAAATATCGTAGAGGAAGACCAACCCTCGAATCCAGTCAGCAGCTCTAATGAAAGTATACTGCAGCACTTAAGCAGAGATGAAGGGGCTAAATTAAACATGTCTTCAGAATGAATACCACACCAACACAACATCTTTTACGTGCATGCACATAAAACTTTAGGTCACTTTTTACATTTGGGATCAAAGTCATATTTACCTTTCGCGTCTGTTTACTGTGTCGTCCATTGGAAGCACTTCAAACGTCCAGATCATTCTCAGACTCGTCCCATACTTTTGCGAGCATGTCGGAAATTAACAGCACTCACTGCTGTTGATGCTGTTGCTACGTGGGAACGCATTTGACCGAAAGCTTTTGTGACGTGAAGCACATATGCGGACTCGTTCAAAAACCTACACACAAGAAAAAGGCTTTTTCACCAAAAGTTCGAAATACAAAATTATGCTGATGTCTCGGAAATAAAGTGGTAGTGCGACCTCCAGATCAGATGAGAGGAAACCCAGATGCCAGCAAACTGTGAGTGATTACTTATTTATACAAAAGAACGGCACGTGAACTGTTTGATAATCTAAAAATAACAAACCTGTATCACTATAGATACCACTGACGATGCCTTGGAGTAAGAAAAAGGCGTCTGGGAAAAATAAATTAACCTGCAGCGCGGAAATGAGGTTTTATTTACAAAGCAAGTGGTGTTTCCATAATTTTCTCCATCCGTGCATCTATAGCAAGGACTATGAAATTAAATTACGAGTGTGGGAAGCCAACTAAATATGTGGAGGAAAAAAGACATTTAAAACGTTTAGTAATCGTTTTTCATGGTGTCTCACAATGTATAATGTGGTGTCACCGCCAGACACCACACTTGCTAGGTGGTAGCCTTTAAATCGGCCGCGGTCCGCTAGTATACGTCGGACCCGCGTGTCGCCATTGTCAGTGATTGCAGACCGAGCGCCGCCACACGGCAGGTCTAGAGAGACGTCCTAGCACTCGCCCCAGTTGTACGGACGACTTTGCTAGCGAAGCTACACTGACAAATACGCTCTCATTTGCCGAGACGATAGTTAGCATAGCCTTCAGCTACGTCATTTGCTACGACCTAGCAAGGCGCCATTATCAATAGATATTTAACTAGTGATGCCTGTACCTTCAGACCGATGTTCTCCAATTATGGATTAAAGTTAAGTATTACATCAACTACATACTTTATTTGCTACCATAAATTCCTTTACTTGTTCCAGACCTCACGCCAGTCTGCGTGAGCTTAAAAGCGTGCATTTCGGCCTCCTCTAGCAACACGGCGTTGGCTCTTCTGCCAACACAATATATAACGTATTGAAATATAAGTGCTGTTATTAATTAGTTAGCCGGCCGGAGTGGCCGAGCGGTTAAAGGCGCTACAGTCTGGAACCGCACGACCGCTACGGTCACAGGTTCGAATCCTGCCTCGGGCATGGATGTTTGTGATGTCCTTAGGTTAGTTAGGTTTAAGTAGTTCTAAGTTCTAGGGGACTTATGACCACAGCAGTTGAGTCCCATAGTGCTCAGAGCCATTTTTTTTATTAATTAGTTAATCATCCATTCACACAGATAACACAACAACACTTCGTCAGGCAATTACAGCGTCACAGCTTCAGGTCTCTGAGGGTGGCAGGAGTGTGAAGCAGAAAACGGTCGACAAGAAGCGCTCCGAGCGGTGACGACTTTTAATGGTCAGTATTGGGGAGTCGGCGACCATCTTACCATACTCTCACTGTTGACGGCTCATAACATACTAATTTGTGTAGAGCATCAATAAAAAATAAGACTGGTAATTATGCGACCCGAGATTTGGCCTCACAGTGTCAGTGTTGGCTCTTGAGCAAAAAAGTTTGACGACCAGTGCTTTAGTGGTTTAGAGGTTAATTGAATCTCCACGCTGCAGATATTTTGGGGGAAAGCTTTCGAGATAAACCAGGGAAATCATTGCATTCATGAGAATTGCGTTGACAAGATCAATTGGGGGGGGGGGGGGAGGGGGGAGATGTTACGATGTCTTTTCTCTACATGATGATATCGAAGGTCAAAGGTCGCCCGCAGCATCCAGCAGACTGCTGCGGCTGTTCGTGGGCGTTAAAGCAGTGACGCTTTACAGCGGTCGTCGTTATGCGTTTCTGTGCAACGTAATGGACAGTAAAGCGTTTCTGTGCAACGTAATGGACAGTAAAACTGTAACGAGACTCTAGACAATAACCGGCGGGAGCCGAGTGGGGTAACAGTTGGAACCTTCAGAGCGGGCGGTCTAACTGCAGCCACTGATGTCTGAACGAGTAGATTGGTTGTGAGATGGCCGTGTCCTGGAGTTATATGACCCTGCGCGAATGCTTGTCACAGCGTGCCACGTAGACTATGTGATAACGACGTCGATGCTGAAGGGTGTAATGCTTATATTCGTCTAGAGGAGACGTGTATCTCGTGTCGTGCACTGAAGCACCAAACAAACTTGTATAGGCAAGTACAGAGACATGTAAACAGGCAGAATATGGTGCCGTGGTCGGCAACGCCTATATAAGACAACAAGTGTCTGGCGCAGTTATAAGATCGTTTATTGCTTCTACAGTGGCAGGTTATGCAGGCTTAAGTGAGTTTGAACGGGGTGTTATAGTCGGCGCACGAACGATGGGAAACAGCATCTCCGAGGTAGCGATGAAAAAGCGATTTACCAGTACGACCATTTCACGAGTGCACCATGAATACCAGGAAGCCGGTGAAACATCAAATATCCGACATCGCTGCGGCCGGAAGAAGGTCCTGCAAGAACGGGACGAACGATCGACGACTGAAGAGAACCGTTCAGTGTGACAGGAGTGCAACCCGTCCGCAAATTGCTGCGGATATCAGTGCTGGGCCATCAATAAGTGTCAGCGTGCGAACCGTTCAACGAAATATCATCGATATGGGCTTTCGGAGCCGACGAATTACTCGTCTACCCTTGATGACTCCATCACACAAAGCTTTACGCTCACCTGGTCCTGTCAACACTGACATTGAACGGTGGATGTGTGAATTCGTAAGGGACCAAACTGCTGAGGTCATCGGTCCCTAGACTTCCACACTACGTGAACTAGGTTAAACTAACTTACTCTAAGAACAACACACACACCCATGCCCGAGGGAGGAATCGAACCTACGGCGGGAAGGACAGCGCAATCCGCGACATGCCGCCGCCTCAAACCATGCGGCCACTCCGCGCGGCTGGACTGTTGATGACTGGAAACATGTTGCCTGGTCGGACGAGTCTCGTTTCAGTTGTATCGAGCGGATGGACGTGTACGGGTATGGAGACAACCTCATTAATCCATGGTCCCTGCACGTCAGCAGGGAACTGTTCAGGCTGGTGGAGGATCTGTAATGATGTGCGGCGTGTGTAGCTGGAGTGATATGGGGCCCTTGATACTACTAGATACGACTCCGACAGGTGACACATACGTAAACATCCTGCCTGATCACCTGCATCCATTCATGTCCATTGTGCACGTCGTATTGCGGCACTTCTGGGTGCTCGCGGTTCCCCTACATGATATTAGCCCGGTGTAGCAATTTATTTGACTCTTCAGTGTATGTAGAATGGTTGATTATGGTGATGATGATGATGATGATTAAGATGGTGTCGATTTACACGTGTTGGATTACCGCAAAGCAAAGGCTCTACACGAAATAAAATAAGTGGCAATTGTAAGTACATGAAAATGTTACAAAAAACAACAGAGAAATTAACAATTTTGATGGACGTCAGTTCCTCGTGCCGACTCATTGAAATCGAGTGCGTCGTGCGCTTGTGTCCAGTTTTCATGGCAAAAGTTGCGTAGACTGTCAGGTGTTACACCGACGTGTTCCTCAGCATCTCTGGACGGTCTCGCGTGGCCTGTCACGCGAAGGTCTAACTCTTTGCCCTGTGAGAGTCAATCGGGGGCAACGCGGCTAAAGTTCGACTTGAGACAACGTGGTAGAACAAGAACGACGCTCTGGGTGGCTTTCGATGTCGTCGTAGTTCGTGGCAGATCTGTGGCTTCAACAGGCTGTTCCGTGCAGGTGGAAGAGGTTACTGGAAGCTTTTGGCTTAATATGTGCAGGCCATGCGTTTCACCTTCGCTTCTCCAGGTCTTGTTTTACTCTTGAATCGTGTTTATACAAGATAAATTCTCGCTATGTGTGTTGAAATAATGATCAAACCTTTTTGTTTTCGATGTCATTGGCCAAAAATGGGCTTGTTGGCGACATCCGTGCGCGACAATCACTTCCATGAACACAGGTGGTAAATAAACTCCGTCTTTGAGAACTAAACACATGAGAAAGGATTTTATTATAATATTTTTTGATCACGTGATTTACAGACATTTCTGATGATTTTTATGTGGTATTTGTTACCCGTTGTAAACATTCACATGGCGTTACTTTTGGTGTACAGTATTTGTGAATATTATAATCGGTTTCTAGCACTGCTTCGCTTCTGGCTTTCGGGTACAGTAAGCGGTTACCGTCTTGCAACCACGTGGCTGCATATGTTTACATCAGTAGTGTTTTCGCAAAATTAGGAGGTGCGTAAGCTCCACATTTCCTCGCATTATTCTGGAGCTTCCGTAGCATTTTACAGCTATGAGATAAGTCGGCGAGTCGGAGTCGTTGATGTATGCATTTCGGAGCATAGGCATCACCAGATGAGTCTCTTCACACAAGTCTGAAAGTTTTAATCTAAGTCCTTACGTGATGGTATACAGATGGCAAATACATTGTGTAGCTCCAGTTTTATCATTCCATGGGCAGGCTGTCTTGTGTGTACATGAATACTATTGCTTCTTCCAAATGGAGGCCGATAAGAGAAACAATCTTTGCTTTGGCATGGTTGACTGGTGCCTGCCTGTCCAGCAAGGATGGCTAATCGTCACATTCTCCGAGGACGGTAAAGTAAAAGTCCACTGTGTGTCTGTACCTCTCAGCTGCTCCTCTGCCATACGCTATGAAGGTTTGTCTGAGTTACGGTTTCGCACAGTCAGACCACCATCTTAGGGTCGAGGGCTAACGAGCCTGATGGCGAACACACTTAATCTAAACATTTTCCATGGCTACTTGATAGACTGGAGACTTCAAGAGGTGTTGTCATGGACGATGATAGAATGGGATATTGTCACCTAAATACCGATGACTCGCTGCCATTCACTTGGTCGAAAGAGTGGTAAGAGCACATTGGGTATTACCTCAATCTTATGTCTGTGTGTCGCATTCAACACTGTGTGCCTATGGTCTTTAAATTGCCAGCTGCTGTTGTGTAGAAATTCCAAATGTCCGATCGCGTAGCTCTTTCCAACAGGAGCTGATTGAGGGTCAGGTGCCCTTGGTGTCGTAATCAGCAGGTCGAGAGGAAACAAGTAGACTGTATCTTGAGCGTGAAAGATGCCTGGTCGGCATTCGTCAGTGGTGGGCAAGTCCTCTGAGCCCTCATGACACCGTCACTTTCCTGTTCTGACGTACAGAGGAGACAATCGTCGAAAGACGCGTGCTGTCGCTTTTTATGCTTACAAGTTGAGCCTTGCTTTCAGACATGAATTTCTGTGTCAAAATATGAGTGTTGATTGGCCACCATCTCTCCCTCATTAAGGAAGGCTGAGGTCAGCATGATCCTGTTGTTGATATCCATTTTTTTCCTGAGGTTCGTCCAGTGATGGTGGTTGCAGGTGTTGTAAGGTTTTTGTCACCTCGAGCGGTGGTGTGACCGGGATCACGTTCGCAGGACGTCAGCATCCGCAGGTGATCTGTGGTTTCTTCATCCATGGAGGATTTCTTCGCCACTTTGACATAGGTGAGGGAGGGGATCGTTAGCACCACCAGTGGCGCCACTTTTCTATCAGAGTTTCCATCAGTCAGTGTTGAATACTCTCCAAAGCGACATTGCCTTCCTAACCACAGCCATAACACGTGGATGGTTGGCCATTGTTCATCACTATTGCACATAGGCACATAGGCACTAAGGCACACCATTAGTTGGTTCTATTTTTATTTGGTGCACATCACTGTACACCTTAAAACTCTCAAACTTCTACCATTTCTCAGTCACATGGCTGATCACGTTTCCATATGTTCAGAATGCTGCAGTTATGAACTCAGCCGGCATCTCAAAGGGGAGTTCAAAGGCTCTAAGAGTGGACATGCCCAGGCCCATGTGGTCCATTGTAACTGCGCTGATGTGACCATCGAAGTGTTTTAACTGAAATGAGTTCGTGAATTTGTTCGCCACAGTCGTTCACACCTTGGCATTTATCATCTTAAGAGATGGTGGCTGTAATTGAGAAGCAGGTGCCCTTGATGTCCACGGAATCCAGACACAGATTATCTTGTAGAAATCTTTCAACATATGCTTGTATTATGGATATGCTCGTGGCCTGGTGTGATCCTGTAGAAAAGTGATTTTGATTGTGGCCTGTGTATAGGAGTGCATAGGAAGTAAACAACTGCCCACTGGCAGGACGCCAGCAAGTCGTCCGCACCTCACCACTGCCAAGAGCAGACTGCCAATTGATCTACCTAAGCGTGACTCGCAGATCTTTACTTCCGTCAGTTCCTCGTCGCCTACCCCCCAAACTTCATCAGAAGTTCTCCTGCGAAAGTTGCAGGACCAGCACTCCTAGAAGAAAGGATGTTCCACAAATATGGTTTAACCACAGCCTGCTGGATGTTACCACTCAGTTTTAATCTGATAGGAAAGCGCTAGATCAGCACACATTCCGCTGCAGAGTAAAAAATTCACTGCAGAAACATCCTCTGGGCAGTGGCTAAGCCATATCTCTGTACAGTCTTATCTTCCAGCAGTGCTTGTCCTATAAAATTCGCGGGTGTACTTCTGTGGAGTCTGGGAAGTAGGAGATGAGATACTGGTGGCAGTAAAGCTGGCAGGACAGGTTTCAGTCGTGCTTCGAGTGTCAGCTCGGCAACAGTTTTAACGTGCCGGGGAAGTTTCATATTACCCATATTCCGCTGCAGAGTCAATAAATCATTCTAGCGAAAGGCTGTCTAAAAATATGCACAGAAACCATGCGGCAATTATAAAAGTCGAAGGGCACGAAAGGGAAGCAGTGTTTGAGGATGGGGTGAGACGGGTTGTAGTCTATCCCAGTGTTGATCAACCTATTACTTGAGCAAGTAGAAAAAGAAACGAAAGAAAAATTTGAAAAAGAACTTAAAGTTAACGGAAAAGAAACAAAAATTTTGAAGTTTTCCAGTGGCACTGTAATTTCGTCAGGGATGAGAAAGGACTTCGAAGAGCAGTTAAACACAATGGACAGTGTCTTGAAACTAGCATATAAAATGAACATCAACAAGGCAAAACAAGGGTAATGAAACCTAATCGAGTTAAACCAGATGATGTTGAGGGAATTAGATTAGAAAATGAGATACTACAAGTAGTGGATGACTTTTGGTATTTGGGCAGAGAAATGACAAACAATGGGTGACTATCGAAATAAAGTGGATATAAAATGCAGACTGGCAATAGAAAAAAGAAGTTTCTCAAGAAGAGAAATTTGCTAGTATCGAAAACGAATTCAAGTGCTAAGAAGTCTCTTGTGAAAGCATTTGTCTGGAGTATAAGCTTGTATGGAAGTGAAACGTGGGCAAAAAACAGTTGGGATAATTCTATCGAACATCTGTCCAGCTCATCCTCGTCGAAAGACGGCTCACCATAGCCTTTACCAATAAGTTTCAAAAAATGAGTCAATTCCTCTTCACGAAGTTTTACTCTCACTGTCCAAGAAGTGTCTCAGCTCCAGAAGACCCGCATATGAGGAACGTGTCCAAATGGTCTACTGGGTTCAACCGCGACGCTGAAATGGAACTTGGGTTGCAAGTCACGGAAACCCGAGACCACGGAGTTACCGGCAACGCAACTGGTAAATCTCCAAGCTTTCATCATCTGTGAGAAGTGTGGGTGCAGCTCAACGGATTTCGGTCTCGAGGAGGTATGCGCAAATACAACTCGCGCAAGTATGACTTTTCCACTGACAGCACGTGTGACATTCAGACAATGAGCCACGTTGTAAATGACTGTTCTAATAGACGTTTCCCTGGATGCATCAAGAGTCTAGGTGACGTATCCAACGAGGCGCTCTATTGGACTGAGTCTTCCGATTTTCGTGTATAGTCTGGGCCGTTTGATATTTATATAATGTAAATAGCTGCACATATTGGACTTGTTGTAATTTACGTATACAATAATGATAAAATAAATTTCAGACAAGAAGAAAATAGAAGCTTTGGAAATGTGATGCTGCAGAAGAATGTTGTAACCAATGATGAGTGACTGAACTGAATTGGGAAGAAAGGCAATTTGTGGCACAACTTGACTAAGAGAACGGATCGTTGATAGGACAAATTCTGATGCATGATATACATCGCCCGCATCTCGTGGTCGTGCGGTAGCGTTCTCGCTTCCCACGCCCGGGTTCCCGGGTTCGATTCCCGGCGGGGTCAGGGATTTTCTCTGCCTCGTGATGGCTGGGTTTTGTGTGCTGTCCTTAGGTTAGTTAGGTTTAAGTAGTTCTAAGTTCTAGGGGACTGATGACCATAGCTGTTATGTCCCATAGTGCTCAGAACCAACCACCATGATATATATCAAGGAATCGTCAATTTAATGTTGGAGGAAAGAGAGCTGGAGGTAAAAATTATAGAGGGGTAACAAGAGATGGTTCCGATGGAAATAGGTTGTAGCGATTATTCGAAGATGAAAAGACTTGCCCAGGAGAGAGCAGCATGGAGAGAACTGCATCAAACTAGTCTCCGGTCTGAAGACTGAAACAACAGTAACGGTATCTAATTACCAGATCAGTGGTGTACATTTTAAGCGTGTCACATCGTGTACGTATTTATTAAGTTTATTTTATATGTCATGTTCCGTGATATCAAATAGAGGAGTAAGTCTCCATGGTCATAGAACAAGTCAGTACATGAAATAATGACAGAAGAGTAATGATAGATAAAATGAAACGTATATGAGTCCTAGGCAGACGACAAACACTAAGTTTAAATAAACATAGTCAACAACGTAACACAGGAACTAGTTTAATTTTTTATTTGTTCCTCGACAGAATAGAAGGAGTGAATCACGAGGAAAAACTTCACTTTAGACTTGAAAGTGCGAGGGTTACTGTTAAGATTTTTGAATTCTTGTGGCATCTTATTGAAAACGGACGCAGCAGAATACTGCACGCCTCTTTGTTCAAGAGTCAAGGAGGTGCGTCCAAAATGCAGATTGGATTTCTGCCTGATATTAACGAGTGAAAGCAGCTAATTCTTGGGAATATTCTGATGTTGTTAACGACAAAAGACGTTAAAGAAAATACGTATTGAGATACCAATCTCAGAATTCCCAGACTACTGAACAGGGGTCGACAAGACGTTCGCGAGCTTATACAACATATTGCTAGAACCCTTTCTGCATCGGAAGAGTTACCTCAAATAATAATACCATACGTCGTAAGTACTCCCTTTATTCCATAATGGTCAGACTCCTGCAGTAATATTTTGTAATCGACGTAGTCAAACGCCTTAGTTAAACCAAAGAAGACGCCTAGCGTTCGTAATTTTTTATTTTTCGGCCAAGACCCTCACAGAAAAAAAAAAGAATACAGCATTTTCAGTTGTTAAACCACTTCTAAAACCAAAATGTACATTTGACAGCAAATTGTGTTGATTGGTTGATTGAAATGATCATTTTCCCTTGTATATAGAACCTTTTCAATAACTTTAGCAAACACCGATGGCATGGATATAGGTCTAAATATGTCTACATTATCTCTTTCTTCTTTTTTATAAAGTGGCTTAGCTTCACTATAGAGTACTTTAATCGGTCAGGAAACTGGCCATTCCGAAAGAAAAAATTACAGATATGGCTAAGTACCAAGCTCACATATGCAGAACGGCACTACTAAATACCCCGTCGTTTCCTCGAGAGCCATAGTCTTTAGAGATTTACTTTAAGAGTAATAACAGAACGCAATTCGAAATGGTCCGTCACCTAACAGGAAAGGACAATGAATGACTTAGATCTGTGCTGGAAGACCTGTACATTTCGCCTGGAGATTTTTCCCATGCACACAGTACTATTTCAGTGTTTGGAGTCGTCATTGCCTAGAGGCTACGGGCGATTTCAGAGACGCGATGCTAGACGATCATAACAGGTCGGCATAGCCCATGTGAAAGTGTGGGAATTAACATGGGAGTCCTTGGAAGACAGACGACATCGTTGTCACGAATTTCTCCTGCTGAAAGTGTGCTGGAAGATCTGTACATCTCGCCTGGAGATTTTTCCCATGCACATTACGCAAGTGGATAGGAGGGAAAAATCGATAAAATTGGTACTATATACCTTCCGTTATGCACTATAATGTGGCTTGCAGAGTACATATGTAAATCTGGGTGTAGACGAATCATCGTGGACCCCATAACTTTTTGTTGTACTGAGATAATCAGGAAACTTGTTTTCCTGTGCTTATCTTTCCAACGACTGTAATATTACAGTCTTGAGGAATTTCTGTGTTGCATGGTTGCATCGTCAAATGTGACAAAAAAAAAAAAAAAAAAAAAAAAACAAGAGGAGTATACAGGACCCCTAAATTTAACAAATTTTGCGATTATACCTTTGGAAACACTAACATCGATCTGTTGTGATTTGATACACGATTTTTTGTACCACATCATTAGTTATTGAAAGTTAACCAGTGGTGCTGCTGTATAATGAATGAAGCAAAATTTACTAGAGTTCTAACAACATTTATTTTCCCAAAACAAAGTCAGACATAAACTATGCTAAACAAGTTATGACTGAATATCGTAAACAACTAACTGGTGGTTTAAGACCACAATGGACAAGGATTCTGGGTGGCAGAAGTGAGTCAAGTACTCTGGCCTTAAAATTGTGGATAACGCAATCTGAACTGATCTGACGCTGAGCAGACTTTGATTGTTCAAGTACTCTGGTCTTAAAAATGTGGATAACGCAATCTGAATTGATCTGACGCTGAGCAGACTTTGATTGTTCAAATCTACAGAAGTTTCTTAATATAGGTGCAGCTGAGAGCAAGTGGCGATTGCCCTGACAAGGCCGGAGCAGCAGTACGTTACCCTGTTTGCTTCGTGCAGCAATGTAATTTGCAGCTGACGAGAAGTGTGCGACGAAGGTGAGATGTGAGGCGGCACCTGTGAATCGATCGCGGCCAAGAAAGAAATGCAAAAATCTCACGGTCTAGCGATCAGGCAGACGAATCGCAGTTTACTCTCTACCAGAGACCTGAAATCATAGAAGATTTCAGTGTATGACACACCCGTTCGCTGGGACCAATTAGAGTCACTTATTCGACAGAGCGCACAAGGATACCAAACGTCAAGACTGGTAAACCTAAAACGAATAAGGGTGCCCTCGGCAAACGAGTAGTCCGAGACGTTTGAAGTCACAGAGTTAGTACAGTAAGAACTTCACCGCAGGCTCCCCATTCTAAACTACTCGCATGCGAAGTCAGTCTCAGGACAGGTCCCAAGCACCCATCAGACATGTCACACATTGGAAGTCCCCTACCAGACCAAAGTCCAGCACCCGAGTCCTTCACCGAGCGAGGTGGCGCAGTGGTTAGCACACTGGACTCGCATTCGGGAGGACGACGGTTCAATCCCGTCTCCAGCCATCCTGATTTAGGTTTTCCGTGATTTCCCTAAATCGTTTCAGGCAAATGCCGGGATGGTTCCTTTGAAAGGGCACGGCCGATTTCCTTCCCAATCCTTCCCTAACCCGAGCTTGCGCTCCGTCTCTAATGACCTCGTTGTCGACGGGACGTTAAACACTAATCACCACCACCACCCGAGTCCTTCGCACCTCTTCAGAAAAGAAATCCGTTTTCCCACAAAGTGCACGAACGACACTGCCTTCACTTCGTCTTGAGCCAATCATAGGGCTCTAGAGGCGCTAAATATTTCTCCCACACGACAGCACAAACTCCTGTCGAACCAGGTCAAGAGTTAAGAAACCTTTAAGTTTTTGCGGAAGGGTAAGACGTTATTCTCTGAAGTCGCTTCCCAAGGCAACAAGCAAACAGATACAAACTTAAAGATCTTTAACTAAATCGCCTGTGCCTTGGAGCTTGTTACTCCTCGCTATGAGGTGTAATAAAGATTCTGTCTCTAAACGTTTCTCAGACACCGAGTTCTTATACAACCGAGGCGGCCGAAGAAGTGGGTTACAGGCCTATTTGCAGTATCGGCGAACACGAAAAGTTGTGAATTTTTATTACGCGTGGCTCTGAACACAATGGCCGGTTAACGACTCCACTGTGTAGATATGTCCCTTCAGTCCGTCGCCCCACGGACCAGCCTTCGGCTCTGACTGCCCTGTACGGTTATAGGTCTGTCTGGCAAGATTTACTGAGGGATTTGCTCGCTGTCAATTGCTTTCAACTCCCAACATGCCATTTCTATGAGCCAAGAACCATAAAAATACCTCATGCTTTTAGCGCCCTACCAGGCTCCATCAACGTCTGCTCAGCCATTAACTTTCTAGAGTGTCGTTCAAGGTGTGTCAGGTTCTAATAAAATCTTTAATAATTTTCGGTATACGAAAAACAGGTGAGAGAGTAACTTGTTCTCTCTCATTATCTATGAACAGAAACGGTGTTAGAGCTCGGAGATTACTGTATCACGACTGTATCAGAATAAGATATTAAACTGTTTGTTCTTATGTTAGCAATATAAAAATTGTTTCTTGAAAGACTAACAATTTCCTGAACCATAGATACTACGAAATATTACTGGTTGGACATAACTAATATAATATCAGATGACACAATACTTACATCGTACAGGAACGAATCTTTTGTTGGTTCCCACAGTTCCCATTCACTGCTTAATATTTGAAGCTGCTATTCTCTCAAGAGGTGATAGTGAAAATATACTTTCCGAATCTCCTGCAGATATGAAGAAGTGTGACCTTATACTTAATACTAACAAACTAAAATTTTGACACAAAGCAAATCAAAATAGAGGATGATATCTGTGTTCAAACTAGAATCTTATACACAAGAGACAAGCTATTCAAAGCTGAAACCAGGAAAATAATTGTAGCATTTAAACTTGATGTCAGTGTGTGGAGACAACTACTGGTGAGCCAATCTTTTGGTTTAGAAAAGAAGAAAACAGTTTTTCGAGATGTCCACCTGTAGCGTACTCCTGTATGGTTGTAAAAGCTGGACACTTTTGAAGACAGGCAGAAAGCACTTTGAAGTTGAGAAGATGTGGCTTTTGAGAATGAGGTGGACAGAAACAAAAATCAATGAAGATTTTGTGAAAGAGATCAGTGAGCATACAGACCTCACAGCAAATATCAAAAAATGGAAAACAAAACTTTTCGAACATTTATTGAGACATAATAGGTTTTCAACTGGTATATTGCAAGGAAAAAGGGAAAAATCAAGATAGAAGATAACCTAGGATACACAGGAAGTAACACAGGGCTAAAATTATCAAGAAATGAAGAGAACATCACAAAACACTCTAGGATGGATGCAGCTACAAGGTATAGTCATAATAAGACAACGATACTGATGATTTCCACAAGATAGCTTTACGATTTGCGTCTTCTGGTTAACTGTGACACACTGGCATCACAATGTCATTCTCATTTCTGCTATTACAGCTACAACTATGAGAATCTGGGCTCGCTCTAAATTATACACTCCTGGAAATTGAAATAAGAACACCGTGAATTCATTGTCCCAGGAAGGGGAAACTTTATTGACACATTCCTGGGGTCAGATACATCACATGATCACACTGACAGAACCACAGGCACATAGACACAGGCAACAGAGCATGCACAATGTCGGCACTAGTACAGTGTATATCCACCTTTCGCAGCAATGCAGGCTGCTGTTCTCCCATGGAGACGATCGTAGAGATGCTGGATGTAGTCCTGTGGAACGGCTTGCCATGCCATTTCCACCTGGCGCCTCAGTTGGACCAGCGTTCGTACTGGACGTGCAGACCGCGTGAGACGACGCTTCATCCAGTCCCAAACATGCTCAATGGGGGACAGATCCGGAGATCTTGCTGGCCAGGGTAGTTGACTTACACCTTCTAGAGCACGTTGTGTGGCACGGGATACATGCGGACGTGCATTGTCCTGTTGGAACAGCAAGTTCCCTTGCCGGTCTAGGAATGGTAGAACGATGGGTTCGATGACGGTTTGGATGTACCGTGCACTATTCAGTGTCCCCTCGACGATCACCAGTGGTGTACGGCCAGTGTAGGAGATCGCTCCCCACACCATGACGCCGGGTGTTGGCCCTGTGTGCCTCGGTCGTATGCAGTCCTGATTGTGGCGCTCACCTGCACGGCGCCAAACACGCATACGACCATCATTGGCACCAAGGCAGAAGCGACTCTCATCGCTGAAGACGACACGTCTCCATTCGTCCCTCCAATCACGCCTGTCGCGACACCACTGGAGGCGGGCTGCACGATGTTGGGGCGTGAGCGGAAGACGGCCTAACGGTGTGCGGGACCGTAGCCCAGCTTCATGGAGACGGTTGCGAATGGTCCTCGCCGATACCCCAGGAGCAACAGTGTCCCTAATTTGCTGGGAAGTGGCGGTGCGGTCCCCTACGGCACTGCGTAGGATCGTACGGTCTTGGCGTGCATCCGTGCGTCGCTGCGGTCCGGTCCCAGGTCGACGGGCACGTGCACCTTCCGCCGACCACTGGCGACAACTTCGATGTACTGCGGAGACCTCACGCCCCACGTGTTGAGCGATTCGGCGGTACGTCCACCCGGCCTCCCGCATGCCCACTATACGCCCTCGCTCAAAGTCCGTCAACTGCACATACGGTTCACGTCCACGCTGTCGCGGCATGCTACCAGTGTTAAAGACTGCGATGGAGCTCCGTATGCCACGGCAAACTGGCTGACACTGACGGCGGCGGTGCACAAATGCTGCGCAGCTAGCGCCATTCGACGGCCAACACCGCGGTTCCTGGTGTGTCCGCTGTGCCTTGCGTGTGATCATTGCTTGTACAGCCCTCTCGCAGTGTCCGGAGCAAGTATGGTGGGTCTGACACACCGGTGTCAATGTGTTCTTTTTTCCATTTCCAGGAGTGTAGTTCATAAGCGCACAGGTCGGAGTAGTTCAAATCAATCTTCAGCCAAAAGGATCCTACAGAAGCTGTCGTGTACATCGCACTCGCAAATCATCGCCATAGACCCGACTTACAACATGAATGTACCTCGCTATGAAATAATATGCAAAAATGTAGTGACATCAGGTACACAAGCGCAACGAGACATACCTTGTTAACCACCATATATAGGGGTCAGACAAAAGTATGGAACACCGCTAGAAATGCATGCTTAAACATAAATGTAGATACTAGCGGGATTAGCCGAGCGGTCTGCGCGCTGCAGTCATGGAGTGTGCGGCTGATCCCAGAAGAGTTTCGAGTCCTCCCTCGGGCATGGGTGTGTGTGTGTTTGTCCTTAGGATAATTTAGGTTAAGTAGTGCGTAAGCTTAGGGACTGATGACCTTAGCAGTTAAGTCCCACGAGATTTCACACACATTTGAACATTTTGCAGATACTAGCCAAGCCTATAGATTGCGCAACAGTACCTGTGCAAGTGTCCTCAATACGTTGCAAGGGTCGGTCGCGGTCAGGGCAGCGTTCTGTGTCGTTGTGAGTGCATTATGTCGGAGCTCAGTGAATTCGAATGAGGGCAAGTTGATGGTGCTCGTATCTTGGTGCTTTCGTAACTGAGACAGCAGAACTGTTTGGTGTTTCAAGAGGCACCATAGCGAAGATTTCTATTGTATGCCGGCAAAGCAGAAAAATGTCATCCACCAAGCCACAATGTGGACGAAAATGTGTGTTGAGTGATTGTAATGGAGGTCATTGAAGAGGATTTTGACCAAAAATAAGAGGACGACAGATGCAAGAACTTACTCAAGTGTACTCAAGAACACTGTCTACATCTACATCTACATCTACATCTACATATACATCTACATACATACACCGCAATCCACCTTACGGTGCGTGGCGGAGGGTACCTCGTACCACAACTAGCATCTTCTCTCCCTGTTCCACTCCCAAACAGAACGAGGGAAAAATGACCGCCTATATGCCTCTGTACGCGCCCTAATCTCTCTCATCTTATCTTTGTGGTCTTTCCGCAAAATGTAAGTTGGCGGCAGTAAAATTGTACTGCAGTCAGCCTCTAATGCTGTTTCTCTAAATCTCCTCAGTAGCGATTCACGAAAAGAACGCCTCCTTTCCTCCAGAGACTCCCACCCGAGTTCCTGAAGCATTTCCATAACACTCGCGTGATGATCAAAACTACCAGTAACAAATCTAGCAGCCCGCCTCTGAATTACTTCCATGTCCTCCCTCAATCCGACCTCATAGGGATCCGAAACGCTCGAGCAGTACTCAAGAATAGGTCACATTAGTATTTTATAAGCTGTCTCCTTTACAGATGAGCCACATCTTCCCAAAACTTTACTAATGAACCGAAGACGACTATCCGCCTTCCCCACGACTACCATTACATGCTTGCCCCACTTCATATCGCTCTGCAATGTTACGCCCAAATATTTAATCGACGTGACTGCGTCAAGCGCTACACTACTAATGGAGTATTCAAACATTACGGGATTCTTTTTCCTATATATCTGCATTAATATACATTTATCTATATTTAGAGTTAGCTGCCATTCTTTACACCAATCACAAAACCTGTCCTAATCATCTTGTATCCTCCTACAGTCACTCAACGACGACACCTTCCCGTACATCACAGCATCATCAGGAAACAGCCGCACATTGCTATGCTAACCACCCTATCCAAAAGATCGTTTATGTAGATAGGAAACAACAGCGGACCTACCACACTTCCCTGGGGCACTCCAGATGATACCCTCACCTCCGATGAACACTCACCATAGAGGACAACGTACTGGGTTATATTACTTAAGAAGTCTTCGAGCCACTCACATACTTGGGAACCAATCCCATATGCTCGTACCTTTGTTAGGAGTCTGCAGTGGGGCACCAAGTCAAACGCTTTAAGGAAGTCAAGGAATATGGCGTCCGTCTGACACCCTTCATCCATGGTTCGCAAGATATCATGTGAAAAAAGGGCGAGTTGAGTTTTGCAGGAGCGATGCTTTCTAAAGCCGTGCTGATGCGTGGACAGCAACTTCTCTGTCTCAAGAAAATTCATTATATTCGAACTGACAATATGTTCGAGAATCCTGGATCCAAGGATATTGGTCTGTAATTTTGTGGATCCGTCCTTCTACCCTTCTTATATACAGGTGTCACCTGCGCTTTTTTCCAGTCGCTCGGGACTTTACGTTGGGCAAGAGATTCGTGATAAATGCAAGCTAAGTAAGGAGCCAATGCAGTAGAATACTCTCTGTAAAACCGAATTGGAATCCCATTAGGACCTGGCGATTTATTTATTTTCAGCACCAAAACGACACGAAGGAAGCTCCATAAATTGGGAATTGCAGGGCGAGCTGGAAGTTCAAAACTACGCATGCAAATGCTCGTAATAGGGAAACATGGTGACAAAGCCATAAGACCTGGACTATGGAGCAGTGGAAGAATGTTACTTGGTCACGTGAGTCTTGTTTCACACTTGTCTACAATTCCTGGCAGAGTGAAATGTAGCAGAAATTAGGTGATGATTTAGCCAGCCACATTGTTGTATCCAAGGACCTCATGGTTATTCTGCAAGATCAAATCACTGTCCAGGATTATGTGGCTATGTTGGCTGCTCAGGTCCATTCAAAGTGTTGAGTGTTACTTAAGATTGGTAAATAAATTAGTGAAATCAATGTGAAGTGAAGCAGAAATTAGAAAATAAATGAAAAAGTTTACTTTAGAAGAGTTACACACTGGCAAACAGCGGGCAGAGCAGCAGTGGCAACAGCTGGCGCTTGCAAGTCAGCACGTCCAGGAGAAGCCATCACCCTCCCCACATAAGCAGAAGCTGTCGATTCAGCCATCAGGGCATCGCCGACCAGCTCACGTGTTTCTCAATTGTCACATGTGATCAAAGGCCCTCGCCTACATTCCTAGATCCAATGACCGACGTTAAGAAGATTCTTCGAGAAGCTTTTCAACGTGACAGAAGAGGCAATAACCCTGAAGTCGTTCACCTCCAGCGAACTGAAGTAAATAAATACGCGAGACGCAGTGGGCCCGACAGTAGTTTTCAGTTCAGTTTCGGTTCGAGTTCAGTTCCAGTACAGTTCAGTCGATGCTGAAGACCGTCATGCAGGAAGAGACTACATCGTCCACAGAAGCACCAAGTCCGCCGCTGTAATGGAATAGCAAGCAGCAGCCTCGCCGCCAGAAGACAGAAGTTAGAAGGTATTGGAAGACTGATTTTTACGTACCCGGGTGACTCGTGAGGACGGGAAGGAGACGGCCTCACATCAGCAGTCACCTGTGAGCTGGTGATGAAGATCTGACAGCCGAAGACTGGCAAGCTGGAGTCCGTTGTTCGAGTCCGGGACACTGGCCTTCCCCCGCTGCGCCGCTCCGCTGGCTGACGCGCAACACTGACACACGCGGGCGCATAGAGAAGAGAATCACTGGGACGCCACATCCAAGGTATCACCATCCGATTCACGACTTCATTCCCAATAATTAAACGGGCCACCTCACGATGCGCGTCTCCAGTCAACTAACTGGGCGAATCAGCGACACGAGGTACACACTGCCAGGCGTAATCAGACGCCGCCGCTCACGCAGCAGAAGGCTTCGCAAACGACACAGCTGCCGCTCGCCCAGCCAGAACAATCCGGTAAGGAAACCACTGTCCAAATCTTTCAATGAAAGTTATCTTAGGTAAAAATGCTGTTTCATTCTACCTCATCCCTGCCCACATCCTGTTGAAAGAGAAAAAGTAATTTATTTAGTGTTTTTCACCCTGAAATAATGCTTTAGAATCAGATGCCCTTTGCAGTAATGCTCATCCTGACAATTGACTAGCATCAAAAGAGGTTACCCAGTTACAAAAGATACAGTGTTTGTTCCCCAGTGTTGATGCTGTGTTCCAATAAGACAAGGCGCCTGCTCACACAGTTCATATGATCCAGGACTGATTTTGTGAGCGTGAAAATAAACTGTCACATCTTCCCTGGCCACCAGAGTCACAGGATCACAATACTATTGAGCCTCTATGGCGAACTTTGGAGAGAAGCGTTCATGATCGCTGCCCATCTCCTCCATCGTGTAAGGTGTCAAACAAATAATGCACCCGACATTGAATTCCTGAAACAATTCCAGTTAACTCGATATGTCACACAACACAGTTACGTGAAAATGTGCGCATTACTGATAGACAAAGTGAATAAACATCCCAGCATTTCATGACTATAAGCCATTAACATTCACACTAGTAATTGCGTGCAAGTAATTTCTCCGCCCCAAGCTACGAGATGGGGTTCTGAGAAAAGGAGAATTTTACAACAGCAATGCCCGTCCCATATAGACCAAAAAACTTCACAGCAGGGCATCTAACAGACACAATAAGATGGCGGTGCTGCGGCGGGTCGGAGTTTAATTTCTCGTGTCTATTCGTCGTTGTCACTGTGGAAGATGCAAATTAAAATTCACCTACCTCAGAATGGCGTCTGCCCTTCCCTCGGCAACGTAGATACTTACAATATGATGTAAAAGCAGCGTTCATAAAAAAACACTACCTAATATCTACAATTACTGCGGCCACGCAACTCTAGATATGAACGATAGTTCTGTAGAAATAGTCATCCAATTTTGTCGGGCAGTAAGAAAATGGATTAGCTTCTGGAAAATAGTGTCCAAAATTTCCACTCAATAATGTTTATTTTGTTCTTGATAACCAAAGAAAAGGTACTATTCAGTCCACATTTAAACTACTGGCTATTTCCTTCCAGGTCACGATTCATACACACATTTCACACGCACAGGAGCCAGAAATCTGTCCAAACCCAACGCAAATTAAACAACGTTTTCACAGTCATACATTTCACCACTGATATGAGTTATTACATTCGGTCCTTCTTGTGGATTTCTAAAAAAAAGGAACTGCTCGCCAAAAATGCTCAGTAGTTAAATGAAGCATGCAACGCGGATACTATGGAGACCAAATTTTCACACGCGAATATCTGTCCAACAGATTAAGTCGAAACCTCTGAAATTTCGCCAAGCAGTCCTCAACAACAACTGCTATCGACTTGGCTCACCAATAACTCAAACACTAAGTAATTCCTCATCTTACACATTATTTTTACTAGCACTAGTAACATGACCATCCGCATTCAAAGCTAGCAAGCAACTTTCTTCTTCCAGCCTCACTCCCAGTATAAGTATCAGGTAACGAACGGGAAACGTCTCAATTCTGATTGGCTGACCATACTGACTGCCAATCAGAATACTCGCTCATGATCATACTTGCGCCAAAATTGGTCTGCACCAATCCTTATATACAGACGCATTTGCGTCAATCTGACATACAAATATTATAGTAATGTTTAATAAACGAAAACGAAAAGACAATAATGCTGGAAATATTTCTTAGATACAGATTTTACGAGAGTGAGTCAAATGAAAACCTTAAATAAGTTTTTAAATATTATTTATTGTGCAGAAGTGCTATAAAGCTGTATCACTTTTCAACATAATCTCCCCCACGCTCAGTGCGAGTCCTCCAGTGCTTACAAAGTGCACAAATTCCTTTAGAAAAAAATTCTTTTGGTAGTCCGCGCAACCACTCGTGCACCGCGTGGCGTACCTCTTCATCAGAACGGAACTTCTTTCCACATATTGCGTCTTTCAGTGATCCAAACATATGGAAATCAGTTGGGGCAAGGTCTGGTGAGTGTGGTGGCTGAGGAAGACACTCAAAATACAAGTCTGTGATTGTTGCAACTGTTGTACGGGCAGTGTGGGGCCTTGCATTGCCATGTTGCAAAAGGACACCTGCTGACAGCAATCCACGTCGCTTTGATTTGATTGCAGGCCACAGATGATTTTTTAGGAGATCTGTGTATGATGCACTGGTGACAGTGGTCCCTCTAGGCATGTACGGCTCCAAAATGACGCCTTTTTCGTCCCAAAAGAGAGTCAGCATAACCTTCCCTGCTGATGGTTCTGTTCGAAACTTTTTTGGTTTTGGTGATGTGGAATGGCGCCATTCTTTGCTCGCTCTCTTCGTTTCCGGTTGGTGGAAGTGAACCCAGGTTTCGTCCCCAGTAACGATTCTTGAAAGGAAGCCATCACCTTCTCGTGCAAAACACAGAAGAAGTTTTTCACAAGCATCAACACGTCGTTCCTTCATTTCAGGAGTCAGCTGCCGTGGCACCCATCTTGCAGACACTTTGTGAAACTGGAGCACATCATGCACAATGTGGTTCAAATGGTTCAAATGGCTCTGAGCACTATGGGACTCAACATCTTAGGTCATAAGTCCCCTAGAACTTAGAACTACTTAAACCTAACTAACCTAAGGACATCACACACACCCATGCCCGAGGTAGGATTCGAACCTGCGACCGTAGCAGTCCCGCGGTTCCGGACTGCAGCGCCAGAACCGCTAGACCACCGCGGCCGGCTGCAGAATGTGGTGCGCTGACCCATGACTAATCTGTAAACATGGTGCAATGCATTCAGTGCCACTCGGCGGTTTTCCTTCACTATGGCTTCAACTGCTGCAATGTTCTGCGGAGTCACAACTGACCTGGATGAGCAACATCTTCCACTGAAGTTACACGATTTGCGAACTTCCTACCCCATTCGTAGACTTGCTGCTGTGACAAACATGCATCACCGTACTGAACCTTCATTCGTCGATGAATTTCAATAGGTTTCACAGCTTCACTAGACAAAAACCGAATAACAGAACGCTGTTCTTCCCTGGTGCAAGTGGGGCGGCCATCTTTATACTGATACTGCGACGGTAAGTGTGCATCTGCACTATGCTGCCACCTACAGGCCATTCTGCACGCTGTTTGTAGCACGCTCACCAACTTACAGGATAACGGCGCGAAATTTCGATTTTTTATTGCAAATTTAAGGTTTTCATTTGACTCACCCTCGTACTCCAGCTGACTTTCTGGCTGCTCTGTTACAATAACAATCACACCTAGACATACAATCGCACCAAAAAGTATTGGCACACGTGCGTATTGATCGTTGCTGGTTACAAACGCCGCACTTTCCGGTACACAGTACATGTACGTGCTACCTCACATACCAGACATTACAATTCTGCCCATAGTGCCTACCATTAACAAAGAAATGCAGTGTTATGGGCAAACACGTATCTCCTCTGCACACAAAAAGTATTGGCACAGAGCATGGCATCTCGGTATATTGCTGGGTTTTCAGGTACCGGAACGCCATCTGCTGACACATTAGACACTGCGTGTTGTTGACGGCCCGGTCGCCAGTATGTTGCTGTAGTGCGCGATAGTGGTCAGCATGGGGCCGAAGAAGAAGGAACATTCAGTGGCGTTGCGTGAGAGAGTGGTATTGCTCCATTCACAAGGGAGAAGCTATCGACAAATCGGAGCAGAGGTGTCTGTGAGCTACACCACGGTAAGAGCCATCATTCAGAAATATAAAGAGACTGGAACAACAGTGAATAAGTGTCGTCCTGGACGTCCAAAAGTGCTTACAACCCGAGAGCGTCGCCATATCATCGCACTTGCTCGGAAGGAACCTGCTACAAGTGCAGCAACTATTGCTGAGATTGTTCAGACAACGTCCGACAAGACGGTTAGTGTTCAGACTATACGAAATGTGTTGAATGAGGCTGACATGCATGGACGTTCTCCCAGGAAGAAGCCATACATTTCGGAAATTAACCGGCAGAAACGCCTGCAGTTTGCCAAGGACTACATCAGCAAGCCGATGGAGTTTTGGAACACTGTGATATTTAGCGACGAATCGAAGTTCAATGTGTTCGGATTTGATGCAAGAAAGAAAATTTGGCGCAAGCCGAATACGCACCTCGACATCAAACACATGCATCCCACAGTCAAACACGGTGGGGGCGGTATCATGGTCTGGGGCTGTATGGCGGCTTCCGGCGTTGGAAATCTAGCTGTAATTCACGGCACAATGGATCATATGAGATACATTGACGTGTTGCGAGGTAATTTACACGCTAGTGCACAGAAATTGGGCCTTACTGGGGTGTTTCAGTTCCAGCAAGACAACGACCCAAAACATACCGCCATGAAAACCCGGGAGTGGTTACTGTACAATGCCCCCAGAAGGGTTCTAACACCACCTCAGAGCCCTGATTTGAACCCCATTGAGAACCTGTGGGCTCATCTTGACACACAAGTCAGAAAAAGGCGTCCGTCCGGTAAAAACGACTTGGAGAAAGTGCTCCTGGAGGAATGGTCGAAAATTACCCCTGATATCACCCGGAATTTAATACAAAGCATTCCTAGGCGTTTACGTGCTGTTATAGATGCTAAAGGGATGCACACTAGCTATTAGATGGTGAACATCAATGAAGAAAACGAACACACTGTCCGATTCATATGCGTGTGCCAATACTTTTTTGGGTGCAGAAGAGCGATGTTTTTTTTCATGACACTGTATGTTACTTTAAGGACAGGTGATTTTGACATATTTGTAAACTATGTAATGTAAGGTGTCACATGTATGGGTTCTGTTCTGAAATATATGTTTCGTTTAACCTACAACCACTAAAATGTAACTGTGCCAATACTTTTTGGTGCGATTGTACGTCATCAGCAAAGTGGGTAAATCCCCTAGGATCATTTTCCCACGACAGACTTGTGTAACTCTTACACATTACTTAAGATGGTATATAATGCAATACTAAAATTTGACGAATGTCCCTTATACACACTCTCGTTTACTCACAGGGTCACGTAACACATAATAAAATAAATATTGATTTTAATAATTCTGTCTGAAGTTATTCTGGATTTCATACTACGAAAATTGTAAGGTACTTGAAACTTTTAAATTGATTTTCAATTAAATGATTCTATACCCTGATACTTCAGGTGAGTATTTCAATTGACAATCAAAAGCAAGTCATAAATGTTCCCAGGCGAATTTCCTTTCTTAAGTGTAGTTTTTCTAACCTTCAAGTAAATTTTTCTATCCCCGAAAATATTCCCGCTAGAAAGCTGAGATTTTCACATCGCCTTTCTATTAATCGCAAAGTGCAGTATACAAATTTTGAAAGCGATTACACAAAAACTACTCTCCTTTATTTAGATTCTTGTAGGTGGTGAATGTACGCGTTCGGTAAGAGACACTGAATAGCTCGCCCACGGCAGGCAGTGACAGATGCACGTGTGTCTCCCGGGTAGGCCGCTAGATGTCAGCCCCCGAAGTACCATACAGCGAGCTATCCGAAAACAAACGTTCGCTCGGAACAACTTGCTACGTTACAGTGCCGCTCCTTATCCCTGCTTTTAACCGACGACCTTTCGGAAAGCCTTTATACAGGAACGCGGCTGGAGATGCCAGATAAACGTCCTGAGAATTCCAAGTCAGAACACTGGTAACTCGCTGTAGCCACCTGTGTTAAAACTCGCATGAAAGAAAAAGCGTTTTATCTCAGTATTATGTAGCAGAAGTCAAACTATGCATTACCAGAGAAACGATGCCTGTGATAGGCTACAAAAACTCTAGTAGGTGGAGTTATAACAAGTACGAATGCTACGATTGGCCAGAAAAAAGAAACGCGTGGCCACCAGCTTTGATATAGGCATATTGTAGAGAGAAATATTTGCTTTTTCTCTTGCAGCAAATCGTTGAGTGTTTGAGTAAGCCGACTCGAGCCGAGCTAAGACGATTGCGAGAGTCATTATGTGAGCACTTGTTCACAGGCTCGTCTTCACTCGGAAGGAGTTAAATTGCAAAGTCTCCTAGCAGTTGAGGGCAACGATGTATGCACTATTCCAGCCAAATAGCGTGTGCCATGCCAATTAACTTCGCTAGGGAACAACCAGGAGTCTCGCCTTCACTGAAGACGTAGGAACTGTATCAGACTGGTGTTTGAGAGTCGAGAGAGATTTAGAATAGATTCTCAGTTTCACAGCTCGCGCCAACAGTCGCCAACCGTGCGCTCGAATTACACTAGCAAGTGATATTCAATTAACACTCAGAACTGCGGTCGTTTCCATCTCTCCTTTTTTTTTTCTTTTTTTTTTTTTTTTGTACAGTCAACCATGACCTGTAGTTAAACATATTCACGATTGTCAGGCTTAACTGAAGCAGAAACGCGAGATGTCCGATTTAAGGAAAAGACCTACAGTTATGGCATTGTTTTAAATGTATACTTTCTGATTGCTCTTTATCGATGCCCATATATTAATTAGTTATTTTAATTGTGCATTTCGTCTTAATCGATACCTCTGGCCTCAATTGTATTGAATTTGTTTGTACTTTATCGACCCCCCACACATGGTCATCAACCATCTTACTATCAAAGAACCTTACAATAGTTAGGAATTTCGCTTCACACTTGTGAACACCCCATACCAATATTTTACCATTCTGTACGTATTATAATATGTCATGAAGTCATACTTAGAGCAAAAATAGACCTTAATAACGAAAATCTAACATGTAGTTACGCCTGAACCCGTACACTAATTTCTGCTAGCAATAACGTTTCCTTTACAGTGCGTGTAGTGGATCCAGCATTGTCTGATTACATTACTGTCCATACTGCTGCGCTCTTCTGAATTCTGCACAAGTAAGATGGTATCTTCCTACCTTGCAAGCCGTAGGTTCAACGCCAAATTCCTAAAACACCAGCCGGCTAGAGTGCCGAGCGGTTCTAGGCGCTACAGTCTGGAACCGCACGGCCGTTACGGTCGCAGGTTCGAATCCTGCCTCGGGCATGGATGTGTGTGATGTCCTTAGGTTAGTTAGGTTGAAGTAGTTCTAAGTTCTAGGGGACTGATGACCTCAGCAGTTAAGTCCCATAGTGCTCAGAGCCATTTGAACCATTTTGAACCTAAAATACTCACAGATCATCCTTGTGCAACTGAGGTAGGAAGACAGATCAGAAACAGTCTCACACATGTTAGAATCGTTACCTGAACTTATCATTATTTTGCAGGAAGAATGGTATTAGATCCCATTGAAGAACATATAGAACCTGTATTTACCCGTTCCGAGACTAATGGAAGTTGTTTTAAATGCCAACGGCTTTTCTCCACCATATTTGGCATGGTAGTGTGTTTTTGGTGCTTCCATATTTTTGTCCATCGGCTGTACATTTAGAACAGGGCAAACGACAAATGTAACTTCAGAGGTATCTAATGGAAACGTACAGAAAAATTGAAAAAATATAGAGCCATAGCAGGTTTTATTGACCCACAGGAGAGTGTCTCTGATATGCTGGAAAACGTGAAGTGACAGACCAGGAACATTTCAAGAATAGATCTTAAGTGAAGAATCCAATAATTTTCTACAGCCCCCTGCTTGTGGCTCCCTGTGGATCGCGAAGTGTAATCACACTGTGACTACACTAATCACGTTTGATTACACGAATCACAACGTCCAGAGAGGCGTTTAATGCGGTCACTATCCCCACGCTTCATGTGCGAGTGGACCGAGAAGAATTCCTGACACATGGTACAATGGGAAGTGGTTTACAGCGTGTAGATGTAGACGCAAGTACTGAGCAACTGGTGGGTGGCTAGATACTGAAACATTCCATGTAGGCTTTCACGGCCGGCGTCTTCATCAGTAAACACTTCCGGGCTAAGTTGCCGTGGTCGATCTGTAGAACTTTTTCTCCCTGACGTTTCGTTCTCAACTACGGAGAACATCTTCCGAGGTGAGTCAACGACTGGCTGCTGGACAGTGAAATGGCTGGGTCTATACCCATGATGTGTTTGAAGAGCCAGCGTCCTTGAAAACGCTCTGTCTTACGAATTGGTACTTAGTGGTGCGGATTCGGGGGTTATACGGTAATGGTTAGGGGTCGTTTCTCCCCTGGGTAGAAGATGTTAGTGGAGGCAGCGTCGATGATGATGTTAGTGGAGGCGGCGCTGATGATGATGTAAGTGTATGTTTGCGTATGGGTTCATATGACTAACGCCTGAATTGGCGATGGATTGTGGTGATTGGTGCTCTCTGGTCTGGGTTTTCGTCCCTTCCCAGAGAGTTGATCAGTTGGTGTGGTGATGCGTTAGATGATTCGTAGAATTTTAATGATTTTTGTTTAATGATATGATAGAATGAGGGCTGTCCTAACATTGCTCTGATCTCCTCATTGCTCGAGAACCACGGAGCGTCTGCAACGATACGGAAGGCTTTGTTTTGGATAATTTCCAACTGTTTGAGATTGGTGTCTGCTGCCATACTCCACGCTTCTGAACCGTAGAGCATGGCTGGGAGGATGATTGTTTTCCAAATTTTGAGTTTGGCAGGTACTGGCTGGGAGCTGGGGCCGCCGCTTATATGGATATCGTAGGGGGCGCCACCGCACGTCACGTGGCGTCGATGTGCAGCTATCTCTGGCTATCGTCTGTTCTCTCGATTGCAGGCAATCGATTGTCACGTGACTGATGCAACGACGACCGCCATATCTTATCCAATTTTAATCCTTCTCCTTTGCGATTAAAATTGTATTGATGTTTGTGGATTTCAATTGCCTCTCTATACATACGTGTATAATAATGCGACGTCCTCGCTAGCACGCTTGTTTCACCAAATTTTATTTCGTGATCTCCATCCTTAAAAACATGTTCCGCTACTGCCGATTTGTCGATATATCCCAAGCGATAGTTTCTTTTGTGCTCCGTCAACCGTGTATTGACGCTTCTTTTTGTAGTTCCTATGTAAACCCTGCCACAACTACACGGAATTTTATATACCCCTGGGGTGGCTAGGGGGTGACGAGCATCTTTTGTTGATCTTAGGCATTCACTAATTTTCTTAGTAGCTCTAAAAATGGTCTCTACCTGTAACTTGGCTAGTACTTTCCCAATGCGATCCGTGATATTATGGATGAACGGAAGAAATACTTTTCCAGCTGATGGTTGTTGCTGTCTCCTATTTTAGGCATTTTTCTATTTGGGTGAAGTGCTTGGTTAATCTCGTTTTTCGTATAACCATTTTTCGCAAAGGCCATTCGTAAATGATTTAGTTCTTCTTGTAAGTAGCCTGGTTCACAAATATTATTGGCCGTATCCACTAATGTTTTTGTGACCTCCTTCTTTTACCTAGGGTGGTGGTTTGAGTTCTTATGGAGGTAGCGATCAGTATGTGTACCTTTCCTGTAGACCTTATGGCCTAAGGTCCCATCCGCCGTTTGTTAACTGATATATCCAAGAAGTTAAGTTGTCCATTCTTCTCCTTCTCCATAGTAAATTTAATCTTTGGGTTGATGCTATATAAGTGTACCAGGAAATCATTCAAGTCTTCTTCCTCATGATTCCATATTACAAAGGTATCATCCACATACCGATACCATTTCGAGGGGCTTTTTTTGTCCGACTGCAGTGCTCGATGTTCAAAATATTCCATGAATAAATTCGCAATTGCGGGACTTAGGGGGCTTCCCATGGCTATCCCATCGATCTGTTCATAAAATTCACCATTGTACTGAAAATAGGTCGAGGATAGACAGTGTTGGAGCAAGGCTACTATATCAGTAGGGAACATATCGCCTATATGGGAGAGAGCTTCATCAACTGGAACCATCGTGAACAAGGAACTATATCAAAACTGACGAGGATGTCATTAGGACCGACAGTAATTTCCCTCAATTTCTCAGTGAAGTGTAGAGAGTTTTTAATATGACTTTCAGTTTTGCCTATGTAAGGTTGTAACAAAGAGGCAAGGTGTCTGGCTAGTTCTTGGGTAGGAGCTCCAATTGCGCTGACTATTGGTCTCAAAGGAACATCAGGCTTATGTATCTTTGGTAATCCATATAGTCTCGGAGGATAAGCCTCCGTTTTACAAAGATACTTTTTAACTTCTGTAGGAATGGAAGACTGTTTTATCAGACGATTGGTGGCATTCAGCACATTCGTTGTGGGATCCTTTTTCAACTTCTTGTATGTGCTGGGTTCCAGGAGATCACTGATCTTCTTGTGATAATCCTCAGTATTCATTAAAACAGTAACATTTCCCTTGTCAGCGGCAACTATAATAACATTCTTGTCTGCATTGATCTCCCACAATGCCTTCCTTTCCCCTTGAGATAGATTGCTGCTGGGTCGCTTAGCTTTGCGTAATATCCTGGAGGTTTCCATTCTAATTTCATCAGCAGAATATGATGGTAACTGAATTCCTGCATCTATATTAGCAATAATGTCCTCCATAGGAACCTTGGATGGAGTTATTGCAAAATTCCCTCCTTTAGACAGAACAGAAAGTTCTTCCTTAGACAATTCTTTTTCCGATAAATTAATAACCGTTTGGGAATTGTTTGGAATCGGTATTTCCTGTCGACCCTCTTGTAGACGATCGAACTTCTCCTTCTGCCTACTGGAAGACAGTTCCGCACTAATCTCCATAGATCTAAATGTTAAACTGTCCACTTTGTTCCAATGACAAAACTGCATAGTATTGCTAATAAGTAAATGAAGATTTAGCAGTTGACCATCACATCAATACAATTTTAATCGTAAAGAATAAGGATTAAAATTGGATAAGATATGGCGGTCGACGTTGCATCGATCACGTGACAATCGATTGCCTGCAATCGAGAGAACAGACGATAGCCAGAGATAGCTGCACATCGACGCCACGTGACGTGCGGTGGCGCCCTCTACGATGATGACGTAGGATCATTCGTAGGTAATGCTGGTAGCAGCCTTCGTTCATTGGTAGAAGATTGGGAAATGTCGATGTATCTACAAAATAGATTACTCACTAGACACTAGTGCTACCCATCGCAAATATTACTCAAGTGTGTGTGACTCAAACGAATAGGTCAACAGGAGACAGAACGAACAGGTCGCCTCGAATGTTCTCAGATTTGTTTGACCTACAGTTGGAGCTGAAGACAAGACATTCAAAAATAAGAACCGGCTGGCGCCCCAAGATAGACGCCAACTCTTCCACGAGAACCTGCCCATAAAATTCCGAGAACCACACCTAAGTGAGGACAGCCTCTATATATTGTTCCTGTAGAGATCTCGAAGACGAGATCAAAGGAATTTCAACAGCCATTCTTCCTGTCCTTCTTACCTGAATGGAACGGGATGAAGGCTTGGTTTGCGTTACTATGGCAATGGTTGTATGCCATCCACTTTATGGTGGTTTGCAGAGTGGAGATGTATATGCATATATAGATATTGACATAGAGGTTAACCCCTTATCTTCCTTTCTTTCTTCCTTCCTTCCTCGTGCCTAGCTTTTCCATCAGTCACGCATATTAACCCGCAGCCAACGGCTTTGTCGCGGTGGTTACACTGGTTCCTGTCAGATCACGAAGTTAAACACCGTTGGGCTTGGATAGGTAATCGCCCAGGGCTCCCGAACGCTATTGGCAAGTGGGGTGCAGTCAGCCCTTGTGAGGACAATTGAGGAGCTAGTTGACTGAGAGGTAGCGGTACCATGTCACGAAACCTGGCCCAGGCTAGGGTGTACCGACCCCACGGGCCTCCATACCCGCATTCGTTGACGCCTTTGGGCTGAGGACGAGACGGCGGTCGGTCGATACCGTCGGGCCTTCCGAGGCCTGATCGGATGGAGTCGACAGATATAAACGTACATAAACTGCCAACAGACATTGCCATTAAAACTTCAAAGTGGATGAAAAATGTGTGCCAGGACGGTTCAAAATGGTTCATATGGCTCTAAGCACTATGGGACTCAACCTCTGAGGTCATCAGTCCCGTAGACTTAGCACTACTTAAACCTAACTAACGGAAGGACACATCCATGCCCGAGTCAGGATTCGAACCTGCGACCGTAGCAGCAGCGCGGTTCCGGACTGAGGCGCCTAGAATCGCTCGGCGACACCGGCTGTGCCAGAACGGGATCCGAGCCTTGGACGTTTGCCTTTCACGGACAAGAGCTCGGGTGCCCCATCTCTTACTTTCCAAACTTCACGGAAAGTCTGTCGCATATTTCGCTGGACTAGTGCTCCTGGAACAAACGATCGTGAGTGGTGACTCGTGAGTCGTGCTGGGTCGGTGGAGTACTTATTGGCGAAAGGCAAAGGTTCCAGGTTAGAGTCCCCGTCCAGCACACAGTTTTCAGCTGCCAGAAAATATCAAAGTAGCAAGCACTCTGCCGCAGAGTGTTAATATATTCTGTACAATGCCATTGTTTCTGAATCCGCTTTCACTTAACTTCAGCTCTCTGAAGAATGTTGCCTTTTGACAGCAATTGTCTTGACACTATCAACCACTCAGTGGCCAGGAACGTTATCCTGACCTAACGACGATAACCAGTCAGTAGTGAACCAAACCAGTATCTCCTGCGAGAGGTCTCTAGACACTTGGAAAAAAACTAAGCACTAGTTATTCCTACAAAGAAACCATCACAGGTTGGTACCGTGTGGACGCGTTTTCTGGAAAACCTGTCCACCCTGTCTCCCTCGCTGTTGTGGTCCCTCTACCATAGTCTATCCTGCGTAACTCTCATCTGCATAACAACTGTAGTCTCTATCCACCTGAAGCTGCTTCCTGTATGCGGGCATTGGTCACCCCTCTGCCATATTTACTCTTCACACATCCTTCCTGTACCAAAGTGATGACTCCTTGGTACCTCAAGATGTGCCCTTCAACAGATGCCTTCTTTTAGTCCAGTTCTGCCCGAAATTTCTTACTCTCCAGTTCGAATCGGTTCATCTTCATTATTTACTTGATCTACCCATCCAATCTTCAATACTATTCTGTATCACCACAGTCCAAAATCTTCCTTTATTTTATGGTCTGATCTGTTTATCGTCCACGTTTTGGTTCGGTACAAGGCTACACTGCTGACAAAAATACTGGGTGGTTATAATTAAACTTTCCCTGAAACTTCCTGGCAGATTAAAACTGTGTGCCCGACCGAGACTCGAACTCGGGACCTTTGCCTTTCGCGGGCAAGTGCTCTACCAACTGAGCTACCGAAGTACGACTCACGCGCGGTACTCACAGCTTTACTTCTGCCAGTATCTCGTCTCCTACTTTCCAAACTTTACAGAAGCTCTCCTGCGAACCATGCAGAACTGGCACTCCTGAAAGAAAGGATATTGCGGAGACATGGCTTAGCCCCAGCCTGGGGGATGTTTCCAGAATGAGATTTTTACTCACTTCCTTTCTTTCAGGAGTGCTAGTTCTGCATGGTTCGCAGGAGAGCTTCTGTAAAGTTTGGAAGGTAGGAGACGAGCTGTGAGTACCGCGCGTGAGTCGTACTTCGGTAGTTCAGATGGTAGAGCACTTGCCCGCGAAAGGCAAAGGTCCCGAGTTCGAGTCTCGGTCGGGCATACAGTTTTAATCTGTCAGGAAGTTTCATATCAGCGCACACTCCGCTGCAGAGTGAAAATCTCATTCTGGAAACTTTCCCTATTTAACACATTCTAACACGGAAACTAATTACCGTATGAGTACCAAACTTGGCAGCATTAATGTCCAAAGCATGGGGTGCACAATTTCCAAGCGTCACAGCGTCACCGTTCAGTTCCAACTATGGCCACGAGGTCCCGAGATCGTGACTCATAGTCTCACACACACGACCAGTCACAGTGCACTTGTTGATGTGTCAATACGAGTTTGGACAAAAGAAGCAGGGCATTACTGATGAAGCTCTGTTATCAAAACAACAGTAATGCTGCAGCTGCACTTCGAGAATATCACCGACAGAAAGCATTACGGAAGGGTTCTCTTTCTCCACCTGCCGTGCGGAGAGTGATGAAGAAGTTCGAATGAACTGGAGAAGTGGGCGTCGCTCCGGGAAGAGGCCGACGACCGGTTGCACCACAGGTGGTCAATGAAATCGCCGTTGTTGTGGCAGACAACGCTGCGCGCAATTCCCGATCTTCAGGCAGTGCGCGCGCTGTGTCAAGAATTGTTCAAATACACTCCTGGAAATGGAAAAAAGAACACATTGACACCGGTGTGTCAGACCCACCATACTTGCTCCGGACACTGCGAGAGGGCTGTACAAGCAATGATCACACGCACGGCACAGCGGACACACCAGGAACCGCGGTGTTGGCCGTCGAATGGCGCTAGCTGCGCAGCATTTGTGCACCGCCGCCGTCAGTGTCAGCCAGTTTGCCGTGGCATACGGAGCTCCATCGCAGTCTTTAACACTGGTAGCATGCCGCGACAGCGTGGACGTGAACTGTATGTGCAGTTGACGGACTTTGAGCGAGGGCGTATAGTGGGCATGCGGGAGGCCGGGTGGACGTACCGCCGAATTGCTCAACACGTGGGGCGTGAGGTCTCCACAGTATATCGATGTTGTCGCCAGTGGTCGGCGGAAGGTGCACGTGCCCGTCGACCTGGGACCGGACCGCAGCGACGCACGGATGCACGCCAAGACCGTAGGATCCTACGCAGTGCCGTAGGGGACCGCACCGCCACTTCCCAGCAAATTAGGGACACTGTTGCTCCTGGGGTATCGGCGAGGACCATTCGCAACCGTCTCCATGAAGCTGGGCTACGGTCCCGCACACCGTTAGGCCGTCTTCCGCTCACGCCCCAACATCGTGCAGCCCGCCTCCAGTGGTGTCGCCACAGGCGTGAATGGAGGGACGAATGGAGACGTGTCGTCTTCAGCGATGAGAGTCGCTTCTGCCTTGGTGCCAATGATGGTCGTGTTTGGCGCCGTGCAGGTGAGCGCCACAATCAGGACTGCATACGACCGAGGCACACAGGGCCAACACCCGGCATCATGGTGTGGGGAGCGATCTCCTACACTGGCCGTACACCACTGGTGATCGTCGAGGGGACACTGAATAGTGCACGGTACATCCAAACCGTCATCGTACCCATCGTTCTACCATTCCTAGACCGGCAAGGGAACTTGCTGTTCCAACAGGACAATGTACGTCCGCATGTATCCCGTGCAACCCAACGTGCTCTAGAAGGTGTAAGTCAACTACCCTCGCCAGCAAGATCTCCGGATCTGTCCCCCATTGAGCATGTTTGGGACTGGATGAAGCGTTGTCTCACGCGGTCTGCACGTCCAGCAAACGCTGGTCCAACTGAAGCGCCAGGTGGAAATGGCATGGCAAGCCGTTCCACAGGACTACATCCAGCATCTCTACGATCGTCTCCATGGGAGAATAGCAGCCTGCATTGCTGCGAAAGGTGGATATACACTGTACTAGTGCCGACATTGTGCATGCTCTGTTGCCTGTGTCTATGTGCCTGTGGTTCTGTCAGTGTGATCATGTGATGTATCTGACCCCAGGAATGTGTCAATAAAGTTTCCCCTTCCTGGGACAATGAATTCACGGTGTTCTTATTTCAATTTCCAGGAGTGTAGCTCTGAGCACTATGGGACTTAACATCTATGGTCATCTGTCCCCTAGAACTTAGAACTACTTAAACCTAACCAACCTAACGACATCACACAACACCCAGTCATCACGAGGCAGAGAAAATCCCTGACCCCGCCGGGAATCGAACCCGGGAACCCGGGCGTGCGAAGCGGGAACGCTACCGCACGACCACGAGCTGCGGACCTGCGCTGTGTCACGACACTTGAACATCCCATGGTCCACTGTACGGAAGGCGCTTCGAACCATTCTCAAATGATATCCGTACAAGATCCATATCGTACAGCAGCTTGCACCACAGGAGGTACAATGACGTGTTGAGTTCGCACTCCACTTCCTCGCAAGGACTGAAATAGACGAAGGCTGGCACCAGACCTTCCTGTGAAAAGACGAAGCTTGTTTTTCTCTGACGGATGAGGTGAAGACGCAGAATTTCGGAGTGTGGGGATCTTCAACTCCAGTCACTGTGCATGAAGTTCCTCTCTATGGCGAAAGTGTCACCGTACGGTGTGGCTTCACGGCTACATTCATCATTGGCCCATTCTTTTTTGAACAGGTTGTCGATCAAGGACCAAAGACATGGAGTGTGACTGGCCAGCGTTACTGCGATATACTTCGCCAGCATGTCATACCCGCCCTGCGGGAGAGAGACGCAATGAACTCAAGAATTTTCATGCAAGATGGGACCCCGCCACACATTTCTCTTGAAATTCACCTGCTTCTGCGAAACACATTTGGAAACCATCGAATTATCAGCCTATCGTTTCCACAGGCTTGGCCGGCAGGATCACCTGACCTCACTCCCTGTGATTTCTGGTTGTGGGGCTATCTGAACGACAGGGTTTACCAGGAACATTCACACATATGCTGGTCTGAATTGCAATAGCCAGTCTACCTGTGGACATGCTTCGTTCTGCTGTGCAGAATGCAATCTTGAGCTTCCAGACTCTTCTGGACACTGGTGGCCGCCATATTGAGCCCCTTTTGTAGCAGTAATGTTACCAGTGTGTAATAGTATGATGTACCGTAGCGGCACATTAAAAGTGTTTCAATCGAATCGATTCTGGATTATTTCTCTTCCCCCACATCCTTAACATTAATGCTACCAAGTTTGGTAACCAGTTCCCGTGTCATAACGTGTAAATAGGAAAAGTTTAATTATAACCATGCGGTATCTTCAAGAAAGAGCTCCTAACGCTGAAATTTTATATCAGTGGTTAAGAAACTCCTCTTTTTCAGAAATGCTTTTAGTGCTATCTATCCATTCTGTTTTGGCCATCGTCAACTACACTCCTGGAAATGGAAAAAACAACACATTGACACCGGTGTGTCAGACCCACCATACTTGCTCCGGACACTGCGAGAGGGCTGTACAAGCAATGATCACACGCACGGCACAGCGGACACACCAGGAACCGCGGTGTTGGCCGTCGAATGGCGCTAGCTGCGCAGCATTTGTGCACCGCTGCCGTCAGTGTCAGCCAGTTTGCCGTGGCATACGGAGCTCCATCGCAGTCTTTAACACTGGTAGCATGCCGCGACAGCGTGGATGTGAACCGTATGTGCAGTTGACGGACTTTGAGCGAGGGCGTATAGTGGGCATGCGGGAGGCCAGGTGGACGTACCGCCGAATTGCTCAACACGTGGGGCGTGAGGTCTCCACAGTACATCGATGTTGTCGCCAGTGGTCGGCGGAAGGTGCACTTGCCCGTCGACCTGGGACCGGACCGCAGCGACGCACGGATGCACGCCAAGACCGTACGATCCTACGCAGTGCCGTAGGGGACCGCACCGCCACTTCCCAGCAAATTAGGGACACTGTTGCTCCTGGGGTATCGGCGAGGACCATTCGCAACCGTCTCCATGAAGCTGGGTTACGGTCCCGCACACCGTTAGGCCGTGTTCCGCTCACGTCCCAACATCGAGCAGCCCGCCTCCAGTGGTGTCGCGACAGGCGTGTCGTCTTCAGCGATGAGAGTCGCTTCTGCCTTGGTGCCAATGATGGTAGTATGCGTGTTTGGCGCCGTGCAGGTGAGCGCCACAATCAGGACTGCATACGACCGCTACACCAGGAACCGCGGTGTTGGCCGTCGAATGGCGCTAGCTGCGCAGCATTTGTGCACCGCCGCCGTCAGTGTCAGCCAGTTTGCCGTGGCATACGGAGCTCCATCGCAGTCTTTAACACTGGTAGCATGCCGCGACAGCGTGGATGTGAACCGTATGTGCAGTTGACGGACTTTGAGCGAGGGCGTATAGTGGGCATGCGGGAGGACGGGTGGACGTACCGCCGAATTGTTCAACACGTGGGGCGTGAGGTCTCCACAGTACATCGATGTTGTCGCCAGTGGTCGGCGGAAGGTGCACGTGCCCGTCGACCTGGGACCGGACCGCAGCGACGCACGGATGCACGCCAAGACCGTACGATCCTACGCAGTGCCGTAGGGGACCGCACCGCCACTTCCCAGCAAATTAGGGACACTGTTGCTCCTGGGGTATCGGCGAGGACCATTCGCAACCGTCTCCATGAAGCTGGGCTACGGTCCCGCACACCGTTAGGCCGTGTTCCGCTCACGCCCCAACATCGTGCAGCCCGCCTCCAGTGGTGTCGCGACAGGCGTGAATGGAGGGACGAATGGAGACGTGTCGTCTTCAGCGATGAGAGTCGCTTCTGCCTTGGTGCCAATGATGGTCGTATGCGTGTTTGGCGCCGTGCAGGTGAGCGCCACAATCAGGACTGCATACGACCGCTACACCAGGAACCGCGGTGTTGGCCGTCGAATGGCGCTAGCTGCGCAGCATTTGTGCACCGCCGCCGTCAGTGTCAGCCAGTTTGCCGTGGCATACGGAGCTCCATCGCAGTCTTTAACACTGGTAGCATGCCGCGACAGCGTGGATGTGAACCGTATGTGCAGTTGACGGACTTTGAGCGAGGGCGTATAGTGGGCATGCGGGAGGCCGGGTGGACGTACCGCCGAATTGCTCAACACGTGGGGCGTGAAGTCTCCACAGTACATCGATGTTGTCGCCAGTGGTCGGCGGAAGGTGCACGTGCCCGTCGACCTGGGACCGGATCGCAGCGGCGCACGGATGCACGCCAAGACCGTAGGATCCTACGCAGTGCCGTAGGGGACCGCACCGCCACTTCCCAGCAAATTAGGGACACTGTTGCTCCTGGGGTATCGGCGAGGACCATTCGCAACCGTCTCCATGAAGCTGGGCTACGGTCCCGCACACCGTTAGGCCGTGTTCCGCTCACGCCCCAACATCGTGCAGCCCGCCTCCAGTGGTGTCGCGACAGGCGTGAATGGAGGGACGAATGGAGACGTGTCGTCTTCAGCGATGAGAGTCGCTTCTGCCTTGGTGCCAATGATGGTCGTATGCGTGTTTGGCGTCGTGCAGGTGAGCGCCACAATCAGGACTGCATACGACCGAGGCACACAGGGCCAACACCCGGCATCATGGTGTGGGGAGCGATGTTCTACACTGGCCGTACACCACTGGTGATCGTCGAGGGGACACTGAATAGTGCACGGTACATCCAAACCGTCATCGAACCCATCGTTCTACCATTCCTAGACCGGCAAAGGAACTTGCTGTTCCAACAGGACAATGCACGTCCGCATGTATCCCGTGCCACCCAACGTGCTCTAGAAGGTGTAAGTCAACTACCCTGGCCAGCAAGATCTCCGGATCTGTCCCCCATTGAGCATGTTTGGGACTGGATGAAGCGTCGTCTCACGCGGTCTGCACGTCCAGCACGAACGCTGGTCCAACTGAGGCGCCAGGTGGAAATGGCATGGCAAGCCGTTCCACAGGCCTACATCCAGCATCTCTACGATCGTCTCCATGGGAGAATAGCAGCCTGCATTGCTGTGAAAGGTGGATATACACTGTACTAGTGCCGACATTGTGCATGCTCTGTTGCCTGTGTCTATGTGCCTGTGGTTCTGTCAGTGTGATCATGTGATGTATCTGACCCCAGGAATGTGTCAATAAAGTTTCCCCTTCCTGGGACAATGAATTCACGGTGTTCTTATTTCAATTTCCAGGAGTGTATTTTGCTGCCCGAATGAAAAACTCGTCTATTGCTTTTAGTGTCTCGTTTCATAATGTAATTATCTCATTATCGCCCGATTTACTTCGACTACATCCCATTTACTTTTGTCGATGTTCACCTTGTAACCTGTTATCAAAATGCTATCTTTGAACTGCTGTTCCAAGCTTTCTGCAGTCCCTAGCATGCTTACAATGTCACTGGCGAACCTCAGAGTTTTTTGTTCTTCTCCTTTTATTTTAATTCTGTTTCCTGTTTTTTCTTTGCTTGTATTTACTACTTGCTCTAGGTACGGATCGAGTAAAATCGCTAATAGGCTGCAACACTGTCTCCTCCCTTTTCAGTTGCTGTTTCTTTCTCAGAACCATTGACTCTCATCTTAATGGAACAAAACTTTTAACCAAATGGCAGCTTTCCTTCGCGTCATTCTTCATGAAAGTTGCTTCCCACAATCTTCGTTGTAATATGACGACGTCGGCTGTAAAGAATGGTAACGGATAAGTTCGTTGTTTTGAGAAATCGCCAAATAAATTTCCAATAAAAACTCATAAATAAGATATTTCCAGTATATCCACTGTAATTTCATCTAGTCAGATAAATCACTGCTCTGAATAATTTTAAAATTGTAAGTTCTACCCAAAATGTAATTCTTAAAAACAACCCACTGGTAGTTAACATTGTTTACTTGTAAACAGAGTGAACTTAACAGGGGTTAGCACTGACTTACCACTGTTGACTTGCTGGGCGAGTTACCGGCACATTGCTAGAAAATTTCTAAAACATACATAAAAGTTCTGAATTGTTTCAGTTTATAACACTAAGATTTGGAGTACCAAATTTTATAATAGTAAAGTATAACAACCTTAAAAATTCATCTATGGTTCGCACAATATAAAATTAATTTTCTTGAAGCTCTATTGCAGCACTTAAAGAATGTTAAGAATGGGCCTTAATATTTCCGCCCCACTCTGTCACCTAAATTCACGTAAACTATGATAAGAGACACGACGTAACGTTGTTTACTTGCTTAAATAATTATTCACATTTACATAATTAGCAACTACTTTTGAATCGAATTTGAGTTCAGGAACATATTCAGGACTTCTATCTGAGTCGTAGTTATTCGCACATTACTACTACTGGCCACCTTGTTTTTGGTACTTATAATTATTTACATTAACACATCCCGATAAACTTGCCGATAGTGAGAATCTGACACTATGGATGGAGCTGTGTCATCTCTTGGTTTATCATGGAGCTATCAACTTATACGAATGAAGCTCAACACATACCACATTCTGTATGGAATAACTCTGTTGGTCATCGACTGTCCCTTACCATTGCTTACAACTGAGATCTTCCTATACAGGCAGTCCCAACACGAGAAAGATACAGATCAAAATTTGCAGTGCTATGCAGCTGACTGACTTACAAGATACTAGATTATTGGCTAGTAATTTGGAAGGCTACAGCTCCATTGGACATAAGCAGGTTCCATTGTATCCTATTTCATACTGGACTATGACGTAAGCGTTACATACACACACCAAAAAGTGATTTCGTTGAGTAAATAAGTTAGATAGACGATAGTCCAAAAGCCAATACAGATATTTCTGCAGTGTTGTGTCACTGGTGTTCCCAAATACAAGGGCTTTTTGGAAAGTAAAGTCTGATGGGGTGTAAAATGGAAACTGCAGTAAAAATCTGATGAAGCTTTGCACAGATGTGTTGGGCTGTGTCTCTGTATGCCTGTCGATGTCGTCTTGCTGCTCTTTTCAGTTCTGAGCGCACAGTGAGCACATAAGTATGTCTCTCACCAAGTATGAGGGCCTGCTGTCAGATTTCGCCTCACGTCATGCAGCCCGCGTATCGTAACTGTCATACGTTTCCTTCTGCAAGGCAGTTCTCGGCCGCACTCTGAAGGGGCCGTGAAGACGCTCCTGCAGAGTTTTCGATGGGAAGTGTTTGATAACCCACAATCCTTAATTGACTCTCCCTGAGTTTCATTCCTGCTCACACGAACCGCTAGCTATGAAGAAAACGTTCTGGCACAGACAACGAGCTGTAGACCAGCGTAGAGAATTAGCAGAAGCATAGGCGGCTGCCTTCTAAGACGAGGGTACTGGAAAGTTGGTACAACGCCACGACAAATGTCGAAACCGGAGCGTCGACTACGTAGAGACGTAGCTCGAAGATGTAGCTAACTGTTGCAAATCAAACACTTTTGATTTTCACAGTGGTTCGTATCTCCACAGTGAATCGGTATTTATTCATAGTTTGTGGCTACTACAGGCACAGACAATGTCATTAGTCACCGTAAGGAGCTGTACCTGGTAGGTTCCCACTGTCTTTATGAACAGGTACAGAAGTGTTCATGTGCTATAGAAAAAAACAGACACGTAGAATTCTACTGTCTTGTGTGTGCCAAGCGAAACACCAGCTGTAATTTATTGTAGCTCAGTTCCAATAATTGTCGCATCTGTAGACAACTATGAAATCTCGAACTTCATCTGGATCCATCGGATATACGACTTATGGAAACGAGACTGGGAAGAAACAGCAGCAGTGCAGCAGCTGGTCTGACCAGCGGTAACCTGTGTGACCAAACACTGACTCTGAGGCCACATCTGCAGGCAATATGGACTCGTGGTGCCGTCTAACCACAGTCAGGATCGAACGAAAGCTAATTTGTCCTGTAATAATAACTTTATTCATTGTACAACTGTCTTTCCTTGCTGCGTAATCTATGTGGACACTGAATGCCCAATGTTCGTCCATGTACACACCTAAAAGTACCTCTTGACAGCATGCTTTCGAATTATCGTCTGGTTTATTTTAATCGATGGGTTCGCAATAAGTCTTCCTTCAAGTTAAATGTTTATCGATTTTCATGTCTCTACATGCGTGCACCACTTATGCGCGATGTCAAGGGGTCTTACACAATTACGGTTGGCGTACAGTAGCTTCAGTCCGGAACTGCGCTGCTGCTACGGTCGCAGGTTCGAATCCTGCCTCGGCCATGGATGTGCGTGATGTGCTTAGGTTAGTTAGCTTTAAGTAGTTCTTAGTCTAGGGGACTGATGACCTAAGATGTTAAGTCCCACAGAGGTTAGAGCCACTTTTTTGGCGTAAAATAACTAATGCAAGACATTTTTTCTCGGTCAAATTTCGTTGAAAAAATGCAGAGTTCGTTGTGGGACCTCGTGGAATATTCACACTTCAGCCCTTTTAGTTTCATGAAGTTTCGATAGATAGCGGAGCTGTATGTATCCTTCAAGGCGGCGTGTGGAATGGAGATGCGATCCTAGCAGAGAGCTGCCACTGAGATTCTTTTGGCGCAAAACCAGTGCATCACAGGCATTCATAAGCGATGGCAGGATATCTACGGAGACCTGGTAGTGAACAAAAGCGCGTTGAGTCGTTGGACGAGGCGGCTGCCGTCATCGCAACGAGGTCGCACAAACCAGTCCGATACCCAGCGGGCCGGCCGGCCCCACACAGCCGTGACTCCTGCAGTGTTGGAACGTGCGGACACTCTCATTCGAGGTGATGGACAGATCAAAGTCGCTGCTCAACTGGACTCAGAGGTCTGTGCCCGCTGTGTTCCACGCCACCTAACAGAAGACCTCAAAGATCAACGAAGGACCATCTATGCGGAACTGCTTGCGCGTTAGGAGCCTGGTAGTGACAATTTTTTGTTGAACGTCGTCACAGGCAATGAAACATCGGTCCATCGCTTCGTACCGGAAACAAAACGACAATCCATCGAGCGATGACACACCACCCCTCTCCGAAGAAAAAGTCCATTGCCGCACCCTCAGCCAGCAAGGCCATGGCGACGGTCTTTGGTGTCTCTGAAGGGGCTATACTGTTTGATGTCCTCCTTCATGGTGCAACGATCAATTCTGAAGTGTATCTTGCTATCCTCAGGAAATTAAAGAAACATTTTCAGCGTCTTCGTGGCCACAAAAATGGAAACGAAGTTCTTCTTCTCCATGAAAACGCAATGCCTCACATAAGTCTGCACATCTGAGCCGACCTCTCAAAACTTGATTGGACTGTTCTCCCTCACCCACCCCACAGGTCAGATTTCGCATCTTCCTTATTGTCTGGTCCAATGAGAGATGCACTCCACCGGAAGCAGTACGTGGATGCGTGGGAAGTTATTGATGCGGCAAAACGTTGGCTCCGACGTAGACCGGCAGAGTGGTACCATGTGAGTATATAGGCTCTCCCAGTAACCTGCCGTAAGGCAGTCGCACTAAACGGAGATTAAGTTGAAAAATAGGTTTTTATAGCCACAAGAGTGGGAACAGTAAGGTAAATTGGAATCCTGAATAAAACTAACCGCTTTTACAAAAAAAAAAAGTGTGCATTACTTATTGATTGTGCCTTGTATATTCTAGCGAATTTCGACTGTTCGCGTGCAGTAAGAGTAACAAGTCATCAGCATACGTTACAGCTCCTAACAATTCGTGACTGTTTTGTAATGTATACACAAGTGGTTGTAAGTCAACACCGGATACGGAACCGCAAACAGATTACTGTGGACATCTCTTCGTAATTCGTTTAGTAACTGTTGCTGTAGAACTCCACAGTTTGGATTTCTAAAAGGTTCTGATATTGAGAAGGCTATCTACACTTACAGTGAAAATGTGCTTAATTCATTAGACAAAAAACTGCAGGCAACTGGTATATTTTGTGATCTGTCAAAGGCATTTGACTGAGTAAATCACAATATCCTTTTAAGTAAATTAGAATATTAAGTGTGACAGGAAATGCTACAAAATGGTTCAATTCTTATATCTCTGGCAGGAAACAAAGGGTGTTATTACCCATGTATCAAGCCATCAGGCATCATCCAACTGGGAACTAATTACATGTGGGATCCCACAAGGTTCCATTTTGGGGCCCTTACTTTTTCTTGCGTATATCAATGACCTTTCATCAGTAACATTACCAGATGCCAAGTTCGTTTTGTTTTCCGATGATACAAGCATTGCAATAAATAGCAAATCAAGTGTAGTCTTAGAAAGATCAGGTAATAAAATATTTGTGGACATTAATCACTGGTTCCTAGCAAATTCATTGTCACTAAACTTTGACAAAACACACTACATGCAGTTCAGAACTTGTAAGGGGTGTCCCACGAGGATATGTTTAACATATGATGACAAGAAGATAGAAGAAGTGGACAGTGTTAAATTCTTGGGATTACAGCTTCATAATAAATTCAACTGGGAGGAGCACACCACAGAACTGCTGAAGCGTCTTAACAAATCTCTGTTTGCAATGCGAATTTTGTCAGACATAGGGGATATAAAAATGATAAAACTGGCATACTATGCTTACTTTCATTCCATAATGTCATATGGAATTATTTTTTGGGGTAATTCATCAAGCCGAGCTAACGTTTTCCGGGCACAAAAACGTGCAGTAAGAGTTATATGTGGTGTGAACTCAAGAACATCCTGCATAAGCCTGCTTAGGGAACTAGGGATACCAACTACTGCTTCCCAATATATTTATTCCTTAATGAAATTTGTCATTAAAAATATATCACTTTTTCAAACCAACAGCTCAGTTCATAGAATCAATACTAGAAATAAAAATAATCTTCACAAGGATTTAAAGTCATTTAGTCTTGTACAAAAAGGTGTGCATTATTCAGGAACACACATTTTCAATAACTTGCCAGCAGCCAAAAAAGCTTAACAACTAATGAAATTCAGTTTAAGAGAAGCCTAAAGGATTTATTGGTGGCCAACTCCTTCTACTCCATTGATGAATTTCTCAGTAAAACCAACTGATTTTTATATATATATATATATATACAAAATAACTTCTGCACAATTTCAGTGTAGTAATGTGTTCATTGTAAATAAGTATTATAGTAGTTGTATTACATGTTTATTACCTTATAAGAAAACAAAAAAAATTATTTTAAATTCAGTGCATTAGTATTTGTAAAAAGTGTTCATTAAAAATGACGGTAATTCCACTTGGGACCTGTGGAATGGTACATTACCTTATTTGTTTTAGTTGTAAATATTTGTCATGTACTGTTGTTTTTCTGACATGTTCCACATCCTGGAGCACCTCCTCACTACGGATCAATTGGAATGAAAGTGAATCTAATCTAATCTAATCTTCATAGAGTTACGTCGGTCACTGTAGTAATCCAATAGACCGTCGTGCAACATCCTTGGGCAACCCGTTACCTTCTAAAGAATAAAGTGTACCATAAGTTATAGAATGTCTCAGATAAGTCTGTCATTATGCCTATTCAGTATTTCGTGTCTACAATAATTTTTCGCCATATTAATTGTGTCGTTCGTACACTTACCCATCTTAAATTCATATTGAGCGTTATTTGATCGTGTTAGAATCCCGTTGGATTTTAATCTATTTATTTGCGCTTTTTCCAAAATCTCACAAGTACATGCATTAAACAGAGAAACTGGTATGTTTTGGGCAGCATTTGATCTTTATCTTCCTCCTCCCCTCCCCCCCCCCCCCCCGTTTTGTTTTATAATGACTGCTTGTTTCTTTTTCTAGCATTCTGGGAAACGCCCCTGAGTCATGCATTTATTAAATTATTTGTTCAGGTAACTAACTGAATACGGCTGTTATAGCCGCTCGGAGTGGCCGCTCGGTTTGAGGCGCCATGTCACGGATTGCGCTGCCACTCCCGCCGGAGGTTCGAGTCCTCCCTCGGGCATGGGTGTGTGTCTTGTTCTTAGCATAAGTTAGTTTCAGTAGTGTGTGTTATGATGACCACGGACGAGTCGTCACCAATTTTGACTGGTGGCCAATGCTAAACAGAAACATATAAATCACAGCAGGTTTGTCAGTAACGTCGACAAAGTGCTGGCTGCATGGTCTGGATCGGCGACGACTAAAATAATTAGAAGTCGGCAAAAAATAATATATATTGTGCTTAACTGGTTGTGCAGGATTCTTCTTGGCTGCATACATATAATTATAAACAGATAGCTATTGAGGCCTCACTTAGGCCATACGTTGCTAAGCGCCTTGTTACAGGTTGCTTCCTATCACCTGAAGGCTATGCTACTTTACTACTTGACGTCCCGAGCAAGAGTGGACGAGAGCTCGCTAGGAACTTCAAACAACTAGCGCCGCTTGTCGCGACTCGCGGTTCCAACGATGCTAATACGGACCGCGGTCGATAACTGCAACCCCTAACATGTGTGGTATCTAACACTGATACCACAGAGTGTAAGTCTAGGTATCGATGACCTGAGCAGTTTGGTCCCGTAGGAATTCACGCCAATGAACATTTGAACGGATGTAATAACTGTACCACCTCCGCTGGTATGCCATCCGGACCAGCATCTCCGTTCTTTTCAATTTAATACATGATTTCAGCCGGCTCTATATCCGTTCACAAGTACACTCCTGGAAATTGAAATAAGAACACCGTGAATTCATTGTCCCAGGAAGGGGAAACTTTATTGACACAACCCTGGGGTCAGATACATCACATGATCACACTGACAGAACCACAGGCACATAGACACAGGCAACAGAGCATGCACAATGTCGGCACTAGTACAGTGTATATCCACCTTTCGCAGCAATGCAGGCTGCTATTCTCCCATGGAGACGATCGTAGAGATGCTGGATGTAGTCCTGTGGAACGGCTTGCCATGCCATTTCCACCTGGCGCCTCAGTTGGACCAGCGTTCGTGCTGGACGTGCAGACCGCGTGAGACGACGCTTCATCCAGTCCCAAACATGCTCAATGGGGGACAGATCCGGAGACCTTGCTGGCCAGGGTAGTTGGCTTACACCTTCTAGAGCACGTTGGGTGGCACGGGATACACGCGGACGTGCATTGTCCTGTTGGAACAGCAAGTTCCCTTGCCGGTCTAGGAATGGTAGAACGATGGGTTCGATGACGGTTTGGATGTACCGTGCACTATTCAGTGTCCCCTCGACGATCACCAGTGGTGTACGGCCAGTGTAGGAGATCGCTCCCCACACTATGATGCCGGGTGTTGGCCCTGTGTGCCTCGGTCGTATGCAGTCCTGATTGTGGCGCTCACCTGCACGGCGCCAAACACGCATACGACCATCATTGGCACCAAGGCAGAAGCGACTCTCATCGCTGAAGACGACACGTCTCCATTCGTCCCTCCATTCACGCCTGTCGCGACACCACTGGAGGCGGGTTGCACGATGTTGGGGCGTGAGCGGAAGACGGCCTAACGGTGTGCGGGACCGTAGCCCAGCTTCATGGAGACGGTTGCGAATGGTCCTCGCCGATACCCCAGGAGCAACAGTGTCCCTAATTTGCTGGGAAGTGGCGGTGCGGTCCCCTACGGCACTGCGTAGGATCCTACGGTCTTGGCGTGCATCCGTGCGTCGCTGCGGTCCGGTCCCAGGTCGACGGGCACGTGCACCTTCCGCCGACCACTGGCGACAACATCGATGCACTGTGGAGACCTCACGCCCCACGTGTTGAGCAATTCGGCGGTACGTCCACCCGGCCTCCCGCATGCCCACTATACGCCCTCGCTCAAAGTCCGTCAACTGCACATACGGTTCACGTCCACGCTGTCGCGGCATGCTACCAGTGTTAAAGACTGCGATGGAGCTCCGTATGCCACGGCAAACTGGCTGACACTGACGGCGGCGGTGCATAAATGCTGCGCAGCTAGCGCCATTCGACGGCCAACACCGCGGTTCCTGGTGTGTCCGCTGTGCCGTGCGTGTGATCATTGCTTGTACAGCCCTCTCGCAGTGTCCGGAGCAAGTATGGTGGGTCTGACACACCGGTGTCAATGTGTTCTTTTTTCCATTTCCAGGAGTGTATATGGCGGCTGTATTTTCATAAGACTCTTCGAGCTATTCTCTCTGTCTTTTTTTGTGATATTCAATGCCAGCCTTTTCGTCATCTCGAAGAACAACATGAAGGAGAACTTCACTGGACTCCTTCCTGTTCATTGCTATCCGACCTTCAGCCTGGTTTGTGGGTAGAACAGTGGAGAGGGGGTCTCATTTTCTCAGTTGTAATTTTACAGGTTTTCCCCATGGGCTTGCTGCCAGGTTTAGTAGAACAAACCTCCCTCAGCTAGCTTGTCTGACTGACCTTACCTCAGATTAATACGTCTCTGTCTCGCACAGGTCTAACATCTCTGTCGTGCCAACTTCTTTAATATCTCTTCTAGCCTTACACCTCGATGTCGACAGGCCGCTAAACCTTAACTTTCTTTCTGCCTTCTAGCCTTCCAAACTTATCCTCTAAGATGAGTAAGTTCTGAGATCGAAGGTGTTAGTTGTACTGCTTCAACATGTTTCTTCTGGGTCACAGCCTCCTCTGTTGCCCTCCAGACAGCTGTCGATAATTCGAAGTGTTCTTCCTCATCCTCTTCTGCCGGTTCCGTTAGGGCTGGGGAGACGCACTCAGCTAAGAGAAGCTTCCAGCTCGCTTTTCTGAAATTTCTTACCTTCTTAACGAGAGAAGTCTATGCAGCTCTCTGGGCCTCCATAGAGAGGCAGTGCTTTATCAGATTATGATCGCTACTTGTCTCTCCTGAGTTGACTTCGCAGTGTTGAACGCACCTACAAGTAGACAAGCTTTTAAGACTAGCGTCGATGTTGGAACTTGCTGCCGCTCTGTTTTTCGTAAGTAGACGGCTTACCAGGAAGATTATGCACGTAGAACTCCGGCTCCAAATCGCCTATTCACACTCGAAACCTCTGTGATGTGGTTTCTCACTGAGCTGCACAACAGATGAATTGTTTTCGTCAATGCTAATTACAATAACTTTACCATAAATGTCCGCTTCCCTAGCTGAATGGTCAGTGCGTCTGACTCTCATGCAGAGGAGCCGAGTGTAATTGCCGGCAGTGCCAGCGATTTCTCCTCACTGTGAGGGCTGGAAGGGGTGCACTCAGCCGCCAGCTGAGGAGCTGCTTGAATGCGAAGTACCGTCCCCAAAGCCTGGAAGCAGCACAACGGCCGAGAGAGCGCCAAGGTGACCTCATGCACTTACCTACATCATCCCCATTGTGGGGCGGCGGGTTAATAGTATAACGTTGTTGCTTTATTTTGGTGTAAGCGGTGGTGATAGCCAATAAAAGCGGTTTAAAAGCTGTGAGCTGTCTGGGGAAGTTAATCTTGCATTACTGAGCAACTGTTTCACCAGGTATCCAGTTTAGCTTACCAAATTCCCAACCAGACTAACATGAATTATAATCTTTTAATAGGCATACGATAACCGGTGATATATATATATAAGAGCATTTAAACAAAAAGAAATAAATCAGTTTATATTTGGAAATTTATTTTAACATTGATCATTAAAATTTCAGTACATTAAACGTGAGTCATAACTAAGCTGGTGCCTTATTTAGGACTGTGAAAATGTGGGTTTGTAATCTTACGGAACACATCAAATATGGAGCCAAGATTGGGAGACTGCATACAACACTGCATTCATAAAGTAACACACGAAGAACGTTGAAACATATGCAAGAGGAAATTAACCACAACCAACCGATTCAATTTTCACCCAAAGAAATTACGTTCGTAGCACAATCCTGTCCGTCAGGTAATTACCACACACTGGTATACTAAATTCATACTAACTCTCTGTGAAATCTTCCCAAAAAGAATAGCTGAGGGCTACTTTGATGATTACACCACATGCTTCACGTGGTCAACTTGGTTTACACAAAGCGTGTAACTCCACAATAATTTTGATAATTGAAATAAATTAGATCGAAAAGCAATTTACAAAAGAAAAACCTCGAACTGGTTACTAACGTCTTACTATTAACCTGATGGGTCAAACAATTATATAAGCACGTGGTAGTGGTCTCACAAAGTACACCCCACGTGGGTTGAACATAAAGAAAAGTTGCTATATTGAAAAATATTGTCAAGACGAGATGTTATAATCTCACGCACACTCGCATTTAAGATTGATGATCTTAGTTAGAGTTACTGATCAACACGTGATTCCACTTTACTCTCAAAGTAGTAACAAAGCAACTACCGGAATATATTCTGAACTTCACACGCGAATTACACTGCGTTGCAATTTAAGATAACATTAGATATTTTAGAGCTAGACCTGAAATAAAGGTGATTAAATTTTCATTTAGGCTGAACTTAAGAAATCCATTGTCCTACGGACTTAGCAGAGACGCGCTTAGCCGGAGATCTTACCACTTCAGACGCTCGCCACGGACAGACTGACCTGGTCCCTTCCTGAGGGGGGCTCACAAATACAAACGGAAGTGGCCAGAGGGGCAGCTTCCTATACCAACATGACAAGGGACAGACAGGACCATACTAAGGATAGAAACCTCTTTGCTTTTAGAAAGTGTAGCTACCTGTTCCGACGTTGGTCCTACTGTTCTCTAGCAGACATGCTTGTCTGCTACCCTCAAGCATGCAACTAGAAATACATTTGCTCATTCATCCTCTCACACAGAAGGGAAGGGGGATGACAGTATCTTATCATATACAGTATATAAAAGAAAGCTGATGTAGGTTCCGTATGAGACTGTGTGACATGAATTACATATAAACTGTGTTTTAAAGTGTAGTAGTGTGACAGATCGTTCTTGTTTATGTGTAAAAGTAACACATTCCACTACTCAGTCTCCTCCCAGATAGTCAGAAACGCCACAGTATATTTAGAAGAGGAATTTATGCCGTAAATGACAACAGATTTAAGAAATTAACATGAAAGGAATCCAGCAGAGACCTTTCAATAGTACTAAAAAATATACGAATATTCGCCGTTTTTTACGAGAGCCAGAAAACTATTTTTGTGGTCAGCCAGAAAGCGATGGATAACGTACTGACCATAATTTCCAGTCTGCACGTCCACATTCTTCTTGTACTCAGTGAAAGAAATTAATAAAATTTTGTCGGGCTTCCAGCCGCGTCAGGTGGTTAAAATCCCACGAGCTTTCGGCCGAGCTCTCCTCAGTCATTGTCAAGAGATAAGAATGACTGCTGTGTCGCCGTGGCCGCGTCGTTATATAGCCGCACTGCTGGCTGTGACGTCACTAGTGCTGTCTTCCTCGCCATATATGGTAATGTTTTCATCCCGCATCCGTCGCGCCCGTTTTAACCTCGCAATGGCCGGGTCCCAGGCTGTGCTGAGCTGCGAACTGCCGTCCTTGTTGATGATGGTGTTTTCAGAGGTTTTTATTTCAACAGCTTCTTTTATGACGCTATCCCAAAATCCCTTTGTCCCCATAACGACAGATGTTTCGTCGAATAGAATTCGGTGTCCATTTTCTAAGGCGTGTTCTTCCACGGCTGATTTTTATGGACATTTAGGCGTAAGCACCTCTCGTGTTCCGTCCGGCGTTGCTCCACAGTGCCTACTGTTTGGCCGAAATAGTGACAGCCACACTGACATTTTACCATGTACACTCCAGGCGTTCTGAGCCCTAGATCGTCCTTCACAGGCCTCATGAGCTGTGGGTCCTGAACACCTATGAAATGTTATATCTCTTCAGGAGCCGGCTAATCTTACCCGACACTGTACCACAGAAAGGCAAAAACACAAGTTTCTTGCTTTCTTCTTCGGTGGTATTCTCTTCTCTATTGGTGTGTTTCTTGCGTGTCACTCCAGATATAGCCTGTGATACCTGTCCGTGGCTGTACCCTTTTTCCCGGAATACTTTTCGGAGGTGGCTCAGTTCAAGTGTTAGACTTTCATCGTCTGAGACGACTTTAGCACGATGGACGAGGGTATATAGGACGCCACGTTTTTGTGCCGGATGGTGGTGGCTGAGAGCGTGCAGATACCGATCTGTGTGTGTCGGTTTCCTGTAGACACTGTGGCTCAGGTGCCCATTGGTTTTCCGTCGAACGAGGACGTCAAGGAAGGGCAATGCACTATCTGTCTCGGCTTCCATCGTAAACTTGATGTGGCCGTGCAGTTCAGGTGTTGTAAGACTTCTTCCAGTTTTTCACGCCCATTGGGCCAGATGATGAAAGTGTCATCGACGTAACGATAAAAGCAACTTGGCTTAGCTGGAGGTGTCCAAGGCGATGCCTTCAAATTTTTCCATAAAAAGGTTGGCTACGGATGGAGCTAATGGGCCATGCCGTCCAACTGGTCGAAATACTGGCCGCCATGTAGGAAATACGACGATGTCAATGTGTGCTTAAACAGTCCCAGAATTGTGCTATCAAATAACTGGGAGAGGAGATATATACAGTCTTTGACCGGAATACGTGTAAACAGGGAGACCACATCAGAGCTAACCATTATATTTCCTTGACTAAGACGCTGTTAATTCTGTTGATAAAAACGGGAGCGACGGACCCGGGATGAAAACATTACCATATATGGCGAGGAAGACAGCACCAGTGACGTCACAGCCAGCAGTGCGGCTATGTAACGACGCTGCCACCACGACACGGCAGTCAGTCTTACCACTTGACAATGACTGAGGGGAACTCGGTCGAAAGCTCGTGGGATTGTAACCACCTGACGCGGCTGGAAGCCCAAGAAAATTTTATTAATTCAGATCGCCGCGAAACCATGCATTCATACTGAAAGAAATGTTTCTACTCTCTGTTTACCCAACGGGATCAGGAACTATAATTATAAGTGAAAATTCTGAGTTCTAACTGATTCACATATCTGATATTTCATACGCACAATACAGTAATATTCCTGCTAACAATAATAATAATAATAATAATGTCTCTGTCACAAACAGCACTATGAGCAGTTCAGAGGCGTCCTCTACAGTAAGTCCCCATTAAATGGTCTTTTGCACTCACTTCTAATAACCAAGGTTAATTGCTCGCCAAAAAAGCGGAAAAAAATCTCATCACTTGCCACACTGTTTTGTTAACATTACGGGCGGCACACAAACAGTTACTTCCGCGAAATGTGAGTGATCCAGGACAATGTACAGTCCTCGCGTTTTCGCTTCCTGTCTGTACCGAAAACGTGCGTTTAGCAGCAGCATGGCTGTGACGTCAGCCGAGACAGTTTAAGCCGGCGTTTGAGAGACATGGAAAAATTGATAGCTGGGTGCGAAGTGAGTCTGTCACTTTTTTTTTTTTTTTGTTTATTGTGATTTCATTCCCCTGCCCCATACAGGCAGGGTAGGGCTGCCAGCAGCACAATCCGCCGCTCTTCAGCCGAGTGACAACACAGCTAATACAAGATTAAAATGTTTCATATATGGCGATAAAAAAAGGGGACATAAAACAGAGTAAGGGGAGATAATGGAGGTAAAAATACATTGACATGGAGACATTCATGAGGGTGACAATTAAAAAAGTCGACATAAAGTCAAACAACACAGCTGGCGATTCTCAAAACACAAAGAAGACAATGAAGGCACACGAACAGGTTAAAAGTCGGCCACAGTATTAAAAACACTCTAGAACAGCACACTTTAAACCCACTTGGAGCACGCATGATGAAGAATAAAACTGCAAAGTGGGACCTGCCAAGGGAGAGGCCGGAGAGGATGGAAAAGGAGGGGAGAGCAAGGGGCAGCAGGGGAGGGGGCAGGAAGAAAAGAGGAGGGGCATCAGTGGGTACTCCAAGAGGCTGGAGACTGGTGGGGCAGGAGATGCAGAGGGAAGACGAGGCAAGAGGGAGTGCAGAGACACTGAAGGGGAGCACAAGAGAGGGAGGGGGAGTAGGAGGAGAAAGCACTCAGGAGAAGGGAAGGGGAGGAGAGGGAACCCTGAGGAAGAGGCAGGAGGAAGATGGGGTTAGAGTTGGTCAGAAGGGTAGATGCCATGGCGAAGGTCATCATCCAGGAGGGTAGATGGTGGAAGTTGCATTGGGAAAGGAGGTGGAGGGTGTGGAGATGGAGAGAGGGTGGGACACAACGGTAAAGGGGCTGCAACAGGCTGGGGATGGAGAGGAAGGGAGACACCAGGAGATGAGGGAGGATCAATGGGGCAGACAATATATAGTGTGCGGATGTGTTCAAGGAAAAGGAGAAGGCGGGGCAAACGGATGAGGTCATAGAGGATTCGTGTGGGGGACGGAAGGTGGATGCAGAAGGCGAGGCGGAGCACATGGTGTTCAAGGATTTGGAGGGATTTATAGAACCTGGGAGGGGCGGAAATCCAAGCCACGCTGGGGTAACAGGGGATGGGGTGGATCAAGGATTTTTAGGTGTGAAGGACGGTGGAAGTATGCAGACCGCATGTCCGGCCGAACAGGAGTTTCAGGAGTTGGAGTCTGTTCTGAGCTTTGAGTTGGATGGTAAGGAGATGGGGAGTCCAGGTGAGTTGGCGGTTGAGGGTGAGGCCACGGTATTTGAGGGTAGGAGTGAGGTGGACAGGACTGCCATAAATGGTGAGTAGAAATCATGAAGATGGAAGGAGTGGGTGGTGCAGCCTATGATGATCGCCTGGGTCTTGGAAGGGATGATACCGAGGAACCACTGGTTGCACCAAGCAGTGAATTGGTCAAGGTGGGTTTGGAGAGTGCGTTGGAACCGTTGAAGGGTAGGATAAAGGGATAGGAAGGTGGTGTCATCAGCAAACTGGAGGAGATGAACAGGTAGGGGAGGTTTGGGCATATTAGCAGTGTACAGGAGATAGAGAAGAGGGGAAAGGATGGAGCCTTGGGGCATGCCGGCAGAGGGATAGAAAGTATGGGAGTTTGAATTGTGGACAGTCACATAGGAGGGACAATGGAAGAAGAAGGAAGCAACGAGACAGACAAAGTTGATGGGGAGAGCATAGGTCTGGAGTTTGAAAAGGAGCCTGGGATGCCAGACACGGTTATACACATTCTGGAGGTCAAGGGAAACAAAGATAGGAGAGTGACATGAGTTAAGTTGGAGGGAAAGAAGATTGGTAAGGTTAAGGAGCTGGTCTTCGGCGGAGAAAGAAGGCCAGAAGCCACATTGGATGAGGGGAAGGAGGTGGTGCTGGTTAAGGTGGCGGTGAATATGGTGACAGAGGATGGTCTTGAAGACCTTACTGAACATGGAGGTGAGGCAGATGGGATGATAGGAAGAGGTATCAGAGAGGGGTCTGTTGGGTTTAGGGAAAAGCAGGACACAGGAGGTCTTCCACAGGTCAGGGTAAAATCCAGTGGAGAGGAGGACATTGTACAGGGTAGCAAGGACAGACAGGAAGGATGGGGGAGATTCCTTGAGGTGGCTGTAGGTGAAGCCATAATGACCAGGGCTGGTGTTGCATTTGGAACAGAGGACGAGTGTGATGTCATGTGCAGTGATGGGAGTGTTGAGGTCCGAGAGGGGTAACTGACCCAAGTACTGACAGATAGGGGCAAGCAGTGGGCAGAGATGTCAGTGTGGTCAAGGACAGTGGGGAAGAGGGAGTAATCAAAATGGGGATCGTCAGGAATGGAGAAGACCTCGGAGAGGTGGGAAGCAAAATGGTTAGTCTTACTCAGGTTGTCAGGAAAGAGTCGATCGTCATGGAGGAGAGGGCAATGCGAGGTGGGATGGCTATCAGTAAGGTGATGGAAGGCAGACCAATACTTGCAGCAGTTGACAGGCAGTGTGGAGTTGATGCATGGCATGTCTGGCGCCAGTCCCGGCGTTTCTTTGCTGTAAGGAGGTTCCAGATGTGTCGCTGTAATTGCCGGTGGTGGATGAGTGTATCCTGGTCACAGGTGAGGAGGAAGGAGTGGTAGAGCCTGTGGGATTCGTGCAGAAGAAGGACAGCCTGTGGAGGAAGCTTAGGGCGATGAGGGTGGATGAGTTTGGTAGGGACACAAGCCTTCACAGCGCCAGTGATGGCCTTCTGAAGGAAGAAAGAGGCATGGGTGATGTCAGCAGCAGGACGATAAAAGGTGAGGGAGTGGCTTTCGACCTGTAAGGCAATGGATTCCCAGTAGACATCCCAGTCGACATGGCGGTAGCCATGGATGGACTTTGGAGGGCCAGCTGGGCCAGTGGCTGCAAGGGTGTCACGGGAAGAGGAGATGGTGAGGACAGGGAGATGGTCACTACCAATGGGATTGAGGACGTCAATGGCGATGCGACCAAGGAGGTTGGAGGAAGCAAGGATGACATCGGGGGTGGAATTACTTTCAGGATGGGTGTGCTGTGGGAGAGGAACAAGGTCAGCATGGAGGGTGGCAAGGAACTGATGCCACCACTGAAGGGTGGCAGGGTCACGGCTGTGGATGTTGAGATCAGCAGCAAACACATAGGTGGAGAAGGTACAGTCAACATGGGAAATGAAGTCGAAGGGGAGAGGAGCTGTGGGGCAGATATAGATAGTGGCACAGGTGATGGAGGGAAAAAATATGCTGAGGAGAAGGTGTTCAGTTGGGTCATTGAGGAGGGGTTGTGGCCAGACAGGGAGATGCTTGAGGTGGCCTATAGCGACCCCACCTCGGGCAAGGGGAAGGGAATTGTCAGTGCAGTGAAGGAGATAGGGCGAGGTGCGGACAACATGGTGGGGTTGGAGGAAGGTTTCATTAAGGATGAAGGAGTCAACCTGCTGCTGGGATAGGGTATGCATGAAGAGGTATTTGTTGGCAAGGAGGGATCGAACGTTGAGATAGAGGAGACGATACTGGTGACGCGCCAGGAGGTCGGAGGTGGGAAGGTAGTGGGATGAGGAGAGAGGGGCTTAAACGAGGGTGTCGAGGCGGGTGAAGGTAAAGTGGGCTTGGTTATGGGAGTAGGTGGCGTAGGTGTTTAAGTGGAAAACAGAGCAGGCAGCAAGGGAATCTGCTGGAGTGTGTGGGGGCACTGGAAGGGGTGGATGTTCTGCAGGATGATGGTGAGGAACCAGATGATGTCTTGTGCTGTAGGGGGAGGGCAGAGGGAATTGTTGGGGTGGATGGGCGGGTCAATGGGGCGAACGGGGACAGTGAGCTCAGGGATGGTGGGAGGGGGTTTGGCTTTGCATTTGGAGGAATAGGTGGGGTGAGGTTCATTGCAGGTGTTGCAGGAAGGGGGGGAGGCGAGGTTGGGACACTGTTTAAGGAAGTGGGAGGCTTTACAATGGGGGCAGGTGGGTGGGTTCTTGACGTTTTGGGTGTTCAAAATGTTCAAATGTGTGTGAAATCTTATGAGACTTAACTGCTAGGGTCAACAGTCCCTAAGCTTACACACTACTTAACCTAAATTATCCTAAGGACAAACACACACACCCATGCCCGAGAGAGGGCTTGAACCTCCACCAGGACCAGCCGCACGGTCTATGAGTGCAGCGCCTGAGACCGCTCGGCTAATTCCACACGGCAGTTTTGGTGAGGTGGTCACTGTTCAGGAGACAGCGCTGGCAGCGGTAGGATTGAGGAGGGGAATGGGACGGGTCAACAGGGTGGCCGCGGTTGAAAATCAGGGCTCCCTGCGTGAGGAGGTGCTCGATGGAGGAGGCGGACTCTGCATGAGGAAAGTAGGGCCAGAGGAGTTGTAAATACAGCGGGGCCGAGCAGATCTCCAGGGCGGGGTGGGCGTTCGGAGAGATTGAGAATGTGATACTACCCGGCAAACACTACCCCGTTTGATAGGCGCTCTGATGTCGTCATTGACGTGGTTGTCCATTGGCCGAAATGCCATCTTTCGCGCAGAACAGGATTGTACGGACATCAGTTCACATTTTGTATGATTATACTGTGAATTAAACGCAACACGGGAAAACAGCGGTTTGTTGCTTTAATTTTGGACACCAGTGTAGATTTTAAAAGTTAGTTTCCTTTCAATTTTTGAACAAGTTTAAAATGTACCATCGTCCGACCACAAATTTTTTTGTTGTTGCATATGTTGTCGTACTGCAACGAGAGGAACAAAGCGCTTAAGAGTGAAGCATGATCTCCTTATCATAGCTGCAAGTCCTTGCCTTGCACTGTGCAAGGCCTTCTTTCCTGTACCTAGTTTGCTGCTGCGCTGCATTTTTTTGTGTTCATCACTTCGAGCAGCAGCGAGTATCCCTTGACACAGGTAAGCAACATAAAAGTTGTTAAGGTTAGTTTTTCTTGATCAGCTACGATCAGGTCAGAGACGTAAAGTTCAATTCAGATCTCGTATGTAACGAAGACAGGTGTGTTCTCACAGTTCACTGTTAATATCTGCGTGTGTATCATGTAGCGTTTGGAAATTTGATCTGTCAGTTTGCGTTTGTAAAGTTACTGGACATTTTCGCGGAAACATTTTGGGTTTTTTATTATTTCAAAAGTCGATTGGTAATTGTATGTAGCATTTGTATTCTGTTAGTTCCGCATCTTGAAATTGCATGTCACGTATTGTGACGTCACGCACTGTATCGCTGTTCACTGCGCTACATACTACAGAATTACACAGGATCGTTTCTTTGGTTTACAGTTTCAGTTTTCTAATCAATTTGGTAGAAGATAATTACAATATAGTTAGTTTCAGATGGTTTGGTGACTTATTTTATTAGATACGGTTTTTGTAATTGCACTACTTGCATTGTTCAGGACAACAGGTAAGCAAATTATAATACAGGAAACCAGTAAAGATTTATTTTACAACAAATAAACATTTTTATTCAAAAGAGTTGCAGTAGTGCAAAAATGTTCAAATGTGTGTGAAATCTTATGGGACTCAACTGCTAAGGTCGTCAGTCCCTGAGCTTACACACTACTTAACCTAAATTATCCTAAGGACAAACATACACACCCATGCCCGAGGGAGGACTCGAACCCCGCCGGGACCAGCCGCACAGTCCAGAACTGCAGCACCTGAGACCGCTCGGCTAATCCCGCGCGGCAGTTGCAGTAGGCCTGCTTGAGTTCGAGAGTGCACTTTTTTTTTATTTTCTAAATTTAGACTTCGTAATATCTTGTCTGGCTTCTCAATCGTTACACAACCGGTGTTATACAAAATACGTGTTATCTAGTAGTGACAGGCAAATGTAATACAATCGTTTTTGTCAACACTGCTTCCGTTTTCTTCATTTACACTCATTCTCCAATAAAAGCGACTCCAGCCCTATCTTTCTTCGTCTCTTGCTGCTGTAGTACAGTTAAGAATCCAGATGCCATATAACAGTCTACAATCGGAGAGCAAAAAATTAATACTTCGCACATAAAATGAGATTTTCACTATGCAATGCGGTGTGCGCTATATGAAACTTTCTGGCAGATTAAACCTGTGTGCTGGACCGAGACTCGAACTCGGGAGACGAGGTATTGGTGGAAGTAAAGCTGTGAGGACGGGAGGTGAGTCGTGCTTGGGTAGCTCAGTTGGTAGAGCACTTGCCTGCGAGAGGCAAAGGTCCCGAGTTCGACTCTCGGTGCGGCACACAGTTTTAATCTGCCAGGAAGTTTCACTTAACACCTAGACCCAATATCGAGCCTGAGTACTTTATCGCAGAACTCTAGCCACTGCACTAACTGGGCAGCACAGCTACACTGTTTTACCTGCGATTACAGTCTTGTCAAATTACTTTTCTGCTAAAAAATTACTTCTCCACCGAAAATATGCACTGGACGAAATTCTTTTGCTAATATTTTTGTACCGTTTGCAGGCGGTGTGCCGTCAGAGTGCACGAGTTTTGGTTCAGCCTCTGTTTGAAAAGGAATGGCGTCACCCAGAAAACCCTCTGAAGCTGTGACAAGCTTCATCCGATACTAAAATGTAAACTTTCACGGCCGGAAATATCATGTCCATTATAATTATCCGGGCTGTTATGCCGTGGTCGGTTGATGAATTCTGTGGTGATTCCCAACGTTTCGTCTCCAACTGCGGGAGACATCTTCAAGGGGGTCCGTAGCTTGATGGAAGGTCCAACACACACACTGGCTCGCTACTGACTGCCGCTAAATTCCGTGTCCGCGCGCCCCCGCGCCGCGGCGTGACGTCACGTGCTTTGAAAACGTCAGTGCAATTGGCCGATGTCCGTCGCCGTCGACCGCCGTTGCCATCACCAAGTAGTGGACGAGTGGTACACATCTTCTTCAACACCGGCATCCATATACCGTTTAATTTGACGCCCTCCTCCTTTCGGTTGAAATTATTTGGGTGTTTAGTGATTTCGATTGCCTCCCTGTAGAGCCTTTCGTAATATCCGCTCGTGGCCACTAGTACTTGCGTCTACTAAGTGCCATTGGTTCGCCCACCTACTCGTTAGCCAAGTTTTTGACTACGCTGTTGAAACCACATGTGGGCCGTTCGGACTCTTATATAAAGAATTCGACACATTTCATCAGCAGATTGAATGGCATAGTGGTCCAGCCGGAGGACATATTGGTCAGCTTCGATGTGGTATCGCTGTTTACCATGGTTCCACTTAATGATGTATTGGAACAGCTGGATCGAATTTTTCCTGCCGATATTTTAGAGCTGTTTAAGTGTTGTTTGGCGACCACATACTTCAAGTGGAATGAACAGTTTTATGAGCAAACGGATGGCGTGGCTATGGGAAGCCCCCTAAGTCCCGTAATTGCAAACTTCTTTATGGGGAAATTCGAAGAACAGGCCTTAGGTACTGCGAGCAAGAAACCAAATGTATGGTTCCGATACGTGGATGACACGTTTGTGTTGTGGAGACATGGTAGGGAGGAACTAAGGCGGTTCCACGAACATCTGAACAGTATAAACTCAAGAATTCAGTTTACAATGGAGGAGGAGGTAGACGGCATACTACATTTCCTCGATGTGCTTGTGTTTAGAAACGAAAATGGTAGTTTCGGCCACTCAGTGTACCGCAAACCCACGCACACGGACCGTTATTTGCACGACAGAGCTAGAAATATTTGTGAACCTGAGTTGCTCGACGCTGAGATGGAACATCTCCACAATGCACTAACCAAGAACGGATATTCGTCCGCCGAAATAAAACGTGCGTTGAGGCAGCCACGCAGAAATCATACTGACGTACAGGCTACTGCAAAATCTAAGGTTTTCCTGCCATTTGTTAAAAATGTAACGGAAAGAATAGGGAGGATCTTGACGAAGCGGAATATTACCGTAATTTACAAGCCCACCAGGAAGATACAGGAATACCTTAGGCCTGCCAACGACGCTCGCAAACCATTGGAAAAATCTGGAGTGTATAGGATCCCATGCAGCTGTGGTGATGTTTATGTGGGTACCACTAAAAGAACTGTTTCTAAACGTTTGGAAGAGCACAAGGGAAATTGTAGAAGAGGAGAAACGGAACGATCAGCTGTTGCGGAGCATGCTTTCCAGCCAGGGAACCACAATATTCGTTTCGAGGAGACGCAAGTACTAGCGGCCACAAGCCGATATTACGAAAGGCTCTACAGGGAGGCAATCGAAATCACTAAACACCCAAATAATTTCAACCGAAAGGAGGAGGGCGTCAAATTAAACGATATATGGATGCCGGTGTTAAAGAAGATGTGTACCGCTCGTCCACTACTGGGTGATGGCAACGGCGATCGACGGCGACGGACATCGGCCAATTGCACTGACGTTTTCAAAGTACGTGACGTCACGCCGCGGCGCGGGGGCGCGCGGACACGGAATTTAGCGGCAGTCAGTAGCGAGCCAGTGTGTGTGTTGGACCTTCCATCAAGCTACGGACCCCCTTGAAGATGTCTCCCGCAGTTGGAGACGAAACGTTGGGAATCACCACAGAATTCATCAACCGACCACGGCATAACAGCCCGGATAATTATAATGGACAAGCTTCATCCCCTGACCGTTTTTTGTCCGCTGTCTGTAGCTGAGATGCGCCAGTCTCGTCACGTTTCGATGTTCTTCCCCCATTGTCTTACAACACAGTTTTAGCTGATTTTCAAAGCTGTTGCAGTCCTACTTAGCACCTGAGCAACAGGAAATAACGGCTCGACCTGTAGCTTTTCTTTCTCAAAGTGCTCACTCACCGACAACACGGATTCGGAGGCCAGAATGTTCAGCACGCTATGCTTCCTTCCGTTTCAGTTCACGTGTTGGGCTTGCACTATTCGTCGTACTGTACGTAGTGCGAGGCGAAACAGGGGAGAAGAAACACCAATGACGAATCGAGGGCCGTTTTCACATAATTCAAGATCTACAGAAAACAAAACTTCCAGGAAACACATTTTATTGATTTACTTGAACAGTATACATTGCTGGTGTGTTATAAAATTATATTTCACAAATCGACTCCAGAAATATAAAACAACGGTGGAAAAACGAAACGGAAATATGGAAAAAACATGAATCTTTTCCGAAACTCAACATCTACAGATTACTTACTTAATAGCACTAACGTTCTAGTTTATTTTAATCTTTTGAAGAAATAATAATTTAATATACAGGTTCATTAAGGTACTGTAATTTATTGTTATCATTGTAAGCTTCATTATAAAACTCCAGGGCCTCTCCAAAAAACTCTTGGGCTTCTTCTGATGATGTATCAAAAAATCTCTTTCGTTTCTTTATATTGCCACTTTTTTGACACTCACATAGTTTCTAGGTTTTACTACAGCTGATTGATCAATGTATTTGAAGTTATCTCTTCTAGGTTTCCTCACTTCAACAATGATTCGAGATGAACGAGAATGTAGTTTAGACTTTTTGGACGGCATTACCTTTGTTTTTTATGGATAATAACTCTGGCTCCAGACATTTTGAGTGGCAGATTTTTTTATTAATCTATTAGTAGTGTTCTTGAAATCGTACACATGCCAGGCCTTGTCCAGAACAATACAGCTGCCATGGCGGCTCTGAACCTCATGATAGTTTGATGGTGAAGTTATGGTTTCAAGTTTTCTCAATTCCTTTTCATGGTTTAAAATACCTCATATCTCGATTTTGTAGATATCGAGATCAGAAAACTTTCCCAGTTTTGGTGGATTCGTAGCATTTAAAGGCACACAAATACACATGTAACCCATTTTTGCGAGTTTTATCGTTATTGAGCTTAGTGAAACGGTCCTCAGTTGCAGTGCGACGAAGGTTTCAGCTTAACCCTTAGCTTCCATGGTTATTTTTTGGTCACACACTGTCCCGAGTGCGGTTTCAGTAACCACTACATTTAAACAGCCATAAAAATTGGATTCAGGAATTTCAGTGGAAAAGTTCTGATTTTATGTAAAAGGTCACATTAATACTACACAAAAATACATATTCAAATAAATTTTAAAGTTTATTTTACCAAAAAATCCGTTTAAACAGGAAACTACACAAAATGAACATAATATTACATGATAATGTTAGTGCTATGAAAACTCGGGCATCCTGGACTGCAAATTTTACTTTGTGCTATATTTTTTATTGCTTATAACAAATGTAATAGTAAGAATGTAGAAAACTCTCACAAAACATTCAAAAAACAAAAATCACACTAGCACTTTTTAGGTGTTGAGTTTGCTTCTCAGAAGTTTCCTTTGCACTCGTTACAAATTTTTGTATAGATTTCAAGTCAGATTGGCTTCTAGCAACAATGGGAAATACAAGGTGTCTTTCTCTTGTTTTTGGGTCGCAGGTGGAGTATGTTTTGCTTTTTCCCAATCCTTCTACAACGACTTGTAGTCTTGGTTCTGCTATACCTACAACACAGTGAAGGATGCATGACGTTCACGCCGTATGTTATACTTGCTGACTTGCTTTTTATCTGTGGTGTCACCAACGAGTTTCCAAGTTTCTTCAAAAATCAAGGCGGTTGACCTGAGTACTGTCTTTGTAGGAATTGTGAAGGACAAACCCATTCACCTCGTTTATGTCCAACATGGGGAAAAATAATGCTATTTGCCATCACTGGAAGAGGCTTCGACGAGCAGCGATATTTGTTTCGACATAATGTATTTCTGGTAGATCCTCTAGCTAAGGATTCGCTCTCCACATCTGTGTCTCCATCACTTTGACCACTTTTGTCATTCAAGGAATTCATACATGGCAAAATAAATTCTTCACTTTCTCTCTGTTTCTATTCTGTATTATGTTCAATTTCAATTTCGTTGTCACTGTCTGATCCAACATCGCTTCCAAAACTGTGCTCAAACCATTTTAAAACAGTATCCTCGAAGTCAGGGTCCGTTAAACATGAACAGCAGATGAAGACTTCGTTACTGAACCCGCAACGCAAAGTCCCTGGTGCGGGTCCAGAGACCGCTAGCAAGAAAGAAGCACTAGTAGTATAGGTCCACATCACATTCATGTGGCTACTGGCATAGGAAACCACGGCAGCTTTGGGAAAGAACAACCAGACAACGCTGTAATTTCCTACCTCACCGTTATGCAGCAGCAATAGAGTAACAGTAAACGCTAGCGGTCTGTCAGACCGCGCCTGGGACGTTAAGACTTAAACAAAGCAAAACGACAGTAGCAGCGACACTTTACGAAACTCATTGTTAACACACGCGCGCGACACAGGTCCACAGCGCCGCCTACCTCCTGCTACTGCTACGTGCGTCTGTGGAAAGATCTAGGGCGAGAAGCATATAGCATACAATTTAGAAAAAGATCTGGCAGAGAACCCGAGAAAATTCTGGACTTACGTAAAATAAGTAAGCGCGTCTAAGGCTTCCATTCAGTCCCTCGTTGACCAGTCTGGTGTGCCATTTGAAGATAGCAAAACGAAAGCCGAAGTTTTAAATTTCACTTTCAAGGAATCGTTCACGCAGGAGAATCGTACAAACACACCGTTATTTGACCGTCGGACAGACTCCCCTATGGACGACGTAGCGAGAAGCATCGCTGGCATAGAGAAACAACTGAAAGATTTGCAAGCAAATAAATCGCGAGGCCGGAATGGAATCCCAGGTCAATTTTACAAAGAGCGCTTTACAGCACTGGCCCCTTACCTATCTTGCATTTATCATGAATCCCTCGCGCAGCACAAAGTCTCAAGCGACTGTAAAAAAGCGCAAGTGACTCCAGTATATACGACGGGTAAAAGAACGGACCCACAAAATTACAGACCAGTATCCTTGGCTTCTGTTTGCTGCAGAATCCTTGAACATATCGAATATATTAAACTTTCTTGAGACTGAGGAGCTTATGTCCACGAAACAGCATGGTTTTTGAAAGCGTCGCTCGTGTGAAGTTCACCTCGCCCTTTTCTTACATGATATACTGCGAACTATGGATGAAGGGCAACACGCAGATTCCATATTTCTACGTTTCCGGAAAGCATTTGACACTGTGCCACATTGCAGGCTGTTAACGAAGTTACGAGCGTATGGAATAGGTTCCCAAATATGTGAGTGGCTCGAAAACTTCCTAAATAGTAGAACCAAGTGTGTTGTCCTCGATGGCGATGTTCATCAGAGACAAGTGTATCGTCAGGAGTCCCTCAGGGAAGTATGAGGGGACCGCTGTTGTCCTGTATTTACACAAATGATTTGGCGGACAGGTTGTTTGGTGATGATGCCGTGCTGTACGGCAAGGTGTCGAAGTTGAGTGACTGTAGGAAGATACATGACGACTTAGACAAAATTTCTAGTTGGTGTGACGAACGGCAGCTAGCTCTGAGTATGGAAAAATATAAGTTCATGCAGATGAGTAGCAAGAACAAACCAGTAATTTTCGGATAGAGTATTACTAGTGACCTACTTCACACAGTCAAGTCTTTTAAATTTCTGGGCATAACGTTGCAAAGCGATATGAGGTGGAAAGATCATGCGAAAACTGTGGTAGGGAAGGCAAATGTTGGGCTTCGATTTATTGGGAGAATTTTAGAAAAGAGTAGTACACCTTCAAAGGAGACCACATACATGACGCTCGTATGATCTATTCTTGAGTACTGCTAGAGTGTTTGGGATCCGTACCAGGTCGGATTGAAGGAGGACATCCAAGCAATTCAGAGGAGAACTACTAAATTTGTTACCGGTAGGTTCGAACAAAACATAAGTGTTACACAGATATTTCGTGAACTCGAATAGGAATCCCTGGAGGGAAGGCGGCGTTCTTTTCGGGAAACGCTATTGAGAAAATTTAGAGAACCGGCATTTGAAGCTGACTGCCGAACGATTCTATCGCCGCCAACATATGAGGGTAAGTCAATTATTGTCCGAAAAGTATTGTAATCAAATAGGAAACTTACAAAAAATCATTTTTCGACTTGGTCTCCTTGCGTTTCAACTCACTTGGTCCATCGTTGTACAAGCTTCCTGATGCCCTCATAAAAGAAGGTTCGCGGTTCAGTTGCAAGCCACGAATGCTTCTTTCACTGCTTCGTCCGAGGCAAATCGATGGCCCCTTAATGTTTGTTTGAGTAGACCAAACAAGTGACAGTCAGAAGGGCAATATTGAGACTATATGACTATATGGAGGATGATCTAATACTTCAAATTTGAGTTTTTTTCTGATAAGGACTAGGGGACCAAACTGCTGAGTTCATCGGTCTCTAGGCTTACGCACTACTTAATCTAACTAACTTACGCTAAGGACAACATACACACCCATGCCCGAGGGAGGACTCGAACCTCTGACGGATGGAAATTTGAGTTTCTGGAGCGTTTCTGCAGTGTGGGCAGCAGTATGCGGACGGGCATTCTCGTGCAACAAAATAACACCTTTTTGACAGCAATCCTCGGCGTTTGCTTCGAATTGCAGGTTTTAGCCTGGCAGTAAGCATCTCACTGCAACGTACACTGTTTATTGTTGTGCCCCTTTCGCCATAGTGTTCCAGTACTGGACCCTGTACGTCCCTAAAAGACGTAAACATCAGTTTTCGTGCAGACGGTTGGGTTCAAACGGTTCAAATGGCTCTTAGCTCTATGGGACTTAACATCTGTGGTCATTAGTCGCCTAGAACTTAGAACTATTTACACCTAACTAACCTAAGGACATCACACACATCCATGCCCGAGGCAGGTTTCGAACCTGCGATCGTGGCAGTCGCGCGGTTCCAGACTGAAGCGCCTAGAACCGCACGGCCACACCGGCCGGCGCAGACGGTTGGGTCTTGAACTTCTTTTTTCAAGGCGATTTGGATGTTTCCATTCCATACTCTGCCGTTTAGTCTCTGGCTCCTAATGATGGATCCATGTTTCATCACCAGTAATGATACTGTCTAAGATGTTATCGCCTTCGTTACCATAGCGATCCAAATGTTTTTGCAGATGTCCAAGCGCGCTTGTTTATGCAACTGTGTGAGCTGTTTTGGGACCCATCTTCCAAAAAACTTTGAAACTTCCTGGCAAATTAAAAACTGTGTGCCGGATCGAGACTCGAACTCGGGACCTTTGCCTTTTGCGGGCAAGTGCTCTACCAGCTGAGCTACCGAAGCACGACTCACGCCCCGTCCTCACAGCTTCACTTCCGCCAAACTTTATGAAACTCAAGTCTGTCGTGGATGATTTCGTAGGCAGAACCGTGACTAATTTGCAGACAATGTGCCATTTCGTCAGTAGTTAATTGACTGTCTAAGAGAATCATTTCACGTGAACGCTCAATGGTTTCTTCATTTGTGGTGGTAAACGGTCGTCCGGCTCCTTCAACGTGCGTAACACTTGTGCGATCATTTCCGGATTTTTCAATCCATTCGTAGACACTCCGTTATGGCAAAACACTGTTCCCGTACTGTACCGAAAGACTTCGATGACCTTTCGACCCCTGATACGCTTTCCGACCACAAAAAACGGGTTACTGAACGTTGATCTTCTTTGGTGCAAATGGACAGCGGAGCAGCCATGATTAAAAGCACGGCAGCGATAACGAAACTAACGTAACAGCTTGAAAATTGCAAAGATGTAACAACAAATAAACAAAGCATGCATCATCAACGTAAAAAGACAGTACTACGAAAGTAAACAAAAATATAACTAAATTGCGGATAATAATTGACTTACTGTTGTACATTTGGCGAAAGTACTACGAATATAAGAGACGAGAAATTAGGCCTTATATGGAGGCATATAGACAGTCGTTTTCACCTCGCTCTATTTGCGAGTGGAATAGAAAAGGAAATGACAAGTAGTGTTACCGTAAGGTATATAGGTATATAGACGTAGAAGTCAATGTAGAGGCGCAGTCCGCTACCGGCTGGCTTCCTGCTAAAGTCGCTTATGACCCGAACTCGTCACGGAGACTGTAGACTGGCACCCCTGCGAGGCAGTTGTGATCTCGCTAGTCGCACCGCCGCACACTCTCACCGACCCGTTCGTAGTCGGGATGGATCGTATTTCGGAGTTTACAGCGAAGTACCAGCACGTGTCGCTATTCCTTCCACTTTCCCTATTGATTCTGCATTAGGGCGTGTTTTTGCCGCCCCCTCGCTGCTCACCGTCATGGCAGATACGCCGCGCCTTACCGGCCCGTTTTATGTGCACTGTCGCCGCCGGCTACGATCCAGGCGATGACATCGATCTGGTTTGTGTTTCGCACTGCGACCGTCGCCGTATGGCGTGAAAGTTAAAGCCGTGATTGGCAGCTTCAAGACCATTCCAGGAGTGCCGTGTGTCACTGCTGTTCGCCTGTTGGTAGAGCGCCGTGTCTCGGGACCTATGCGCACACAGTTTTGTGTTTATCGCGGGGCTGTGGAGACAATTCAGTGACTAAGAGTGACGAGTCTAAGCATACACTTATTTCAGCTTACTATCAGGACAAAAAAAGCCCTTCCCCTTAGCCCTGGTTTCATGACTTTAATTCCCTAAAGTAAATGCTATTCGTAAGAGCTACGCACGGTTATTTAAAAGTGAAGGTGGCGTCGATCTAAAGCGTATATTACTCGTATTTACACCTTGTAGTACTACACTTTCCAAGAACTACGAAAGCGAAAATATCAGGAATGAACGTCTTTCCTATTAGTCAAACCTAGACGTAGAAACATCTATAAAAGTAATAATATTTTTTATCATCTGCCTTTTTCCTCTCCAATTAGAAAGGTTAATTCCTTTCTAGTTGGAGATGAAAAAGGCAGTTGATAAAAAAATAATACGAGGGTGAGTCAAATGAAAACCTTAAATTTGTAATAACAAATCGAAATTTCGCGCCGTTATCCTGTAAGTTGGTAAGCGTGCTACGAACAGAGTGCAGAATAGCCTGTAGGTGGCAGCATAGTGCAGATGCATACATACCGTCGCAGTATCGGCATAAAGATGGCCGCCCCACTTGCGACTTGCACCAGGGAAGAACAGCGTTCTGTTATTCGATTTTTGCGCAGTGAAGGTGTGAAGCCTTTTGAAATTCATCGACGAATGAAGGTTCAGTACGGTGATGTATGTTTGTCACAACAGCAAGTCTACGAATGGAGTAGGAAGTTCGCAAATGGTGTGACTTTAGTGGAAGATGCTCCTCATGCAGGTCAGGCACAAGGAGTTGTGACTCGGCAGAACATTGCAGCAGTTCAAGCCATAGTGAAGGAAAACCTCCGAGTGACACTGAATGACATTACAGCATGTTTACAGATTAGTCGTGGGTCAGCACACTACATTGTGCATGATGTGCTTCAGTTTCACAAAGTGTCTGCAAGATGGGTGCCGCAGTAAGCTCACTCCTGAAATGAGAGAACGACGTGTTGATGCTTGTGAAAAACTTCTTCGGCGCTTTGAACGAGAAAGTAATGGCTTCCTTGAAAGAATCGTTGCTGGGGAAGAAACCTGGGTTCACTTCCACCAACCGGCAACAAAGAGAGCGAACAAGAAATGACGTCATTCCTCAACACCGAAACTAAAGAAGTTTCGAACAGAACAATCAGTAGGGAAGGTTATGCTGACTCTCTATTGGGACGAAAAAGGCGTCATTTTGGAGCATTACATGCCTAGAGGGACCACTGTCACCAGTGCAGCATACACAGATCTCCTAAAAAATCACCTGCTGCTTGCAATCAAATCAAAGCGACGTGGATTGCTGTCAGCAGGTGTCCTTTTGCAACATGACAATGCAAGGCCCCACACTGCCCGTACAACAGTTGGCAACAATTACAGACCTGCATTTTGAGTGTCTTCCACCATTCTCATCAGACCTCGCCCCAAGTGATTTCCATAGGTTTGGACCACTCAAAGACGCAATGGGAGGAAAGAAGTTCCGTTCTGATGAAGAGGTACGCCACGCGGTGCATGAGTGGTTGCGCGTACTACCAAAATAATTTTTTTCTAATGGAATTTATGCACTTTGTTAGCGCTGGAGGACTTGCATTGAGCGTGGGGGAGATTATGTTGAAAAGTGATACAGCTTTGTACCACTTCTGCACAATAAATAATATTTAAAAACATATTTAAGGTTTTCATTTGACTCACCCTCGTACAATTAATATTATAATAATAACAGTACAATGTTGTAAGCTTTTGTGGCAGAACATCTACAGCGAAGTCATATCTTAGATTAATTAACATCTACTAATTGTAGAATGAGGACAATAAATAGTTGTTTGCCTTCTGTAAATTAAAGTGTGGGCCATTGGAAGTGACAGCAAATGTTTGTCGAGTACAATCGGACGTCGCCGAGGTATAAATTTGTATATGCAGGGGAAACGGTATAAGCCGTCAAAAATATACAGACGGTACATCTCGGTGTGCTTTACAAAAAAATCGAAAGAAATGTATCATGTTCTTTATTTTTGTATTCCTAAAAGACAGATATTTCTAGGTTTGATAGTAGACGCATTTCTGTTCACATTATCAGCTGACGGCACAGGAACTTGGCTTGTGTATAACAGACATCGGAGCGGCGGTCAAAGGTAACGGACGAACCAGAACAGTGTAAACATTGCACGTGTACAACTACGCGGCGCGGCGGCTAGGTACTACGGAAACAAGGAATGTAAACAGTAGTTGGGTTGTCAAGAACGTGTCATTCGTTTTACATAAATAAAGTACAGCCACTTGTTTTCTCTTTTTCAACATTACCATGACGAAGGACGTGGTAGTAAAGAAAATCTGACATCAAATAAAATGCGTTTTGGTTCAAATGGCTCTGAGCACTATGGGACTTAACATCTATGGTCATCAGTCCCCTAGAACTTAGAACTACTTAAACCTAACTAACCTAAGGACAGCACACAACACCCAGCCATCACGAGGCAGAGAAAATCCCTGACCCCGCCGGGAATCGAACCCGGGAACCCGGGCGTGGGAAGCGAGAACGCTACCGCACGACCACGAGATGCGGGCAAAATGCGTTTCTCTTAATACTAAATCAACTAATTACCATGTAACTTGTTTGTTATGCGTTAATTACGATAAACACTCTTTTTACAACAATACGTAACGAAAATAAAATTCAGATTTTTTTTCTTTCCTACGAGAGAACTATTACGAAAATGAAACTCACATTACTTTGTTTCCTGTTACAAAAATACTACAATAAGCGTTCAAAATGCCCACCATTCGATTCGACACATGCTTCATCACGGCCAACCGAGTTTCGTCGCACTCGTCCACACATACGAACATTCGCCTTTATCCGCAGCATCGAAAATCTCCTGCGTAAGTTCGTCCACACTGTTCAGTTGCTGAACATAAATAAGTTCCTTCACATGGCCCCAAAAGTAAAAGTACAATGGGTTTAAGTCAGGACTGTGTGCTGCCTATCGACGTGGACCAAACTGTCGTATCCATCGTCCTGGAAATCGTCTATTCAAAAACCTTCATACTCTGTCCAGAATGAGATTTTCACTCTGCAGCGGAGTGTGCGCTGATATGAAACTTCCTGGCAGATTAAAACTGTGTGCCCGACCGGGACTCGAACTCGGGAACTTTGCCTTTCGCAGGCAAGTGCTTGCGCGCGAAAGGCAAAGTTCCCGAGTTCGAGTCTCGGTCGGGCACACAGTTTTAATCTTAATACTCTGTAACCAATTTGGGGTGGAGCACCATCGTGGAGGAACCACATGTTATGATGTACGACTAATGGAATATTTTCTGATCAACTTGGTAGCAATGTTTCCTCTAGGAAGGCTCGGTAACTGTTACCAGTCAATCGTGCAGGCAAAACGTAAGGCCCAATAATGTAATCATCGATTATACCCGCCCATACATCTACGGAAAAGCGGCGCTGGAAATGTGTTGCTGCTACTTCGCACGGATTGCGTACACTCCAAGCGTGCATGTTATGGAATTGGTTATTCCGTCGCGAGCGAAACACGCATCATCTCCAAAGGGTATTTTGTTTATAAAATCATGCTGTATACTTTGTAACAAAAATCGCTCTTAGAATTTTCGTCGCGGGGGGAACCCTTGCTCTTCCATCGCTTGTACACGTTGAACGTGGTAAGTCTGCAGACGCTCCTCTTTCAAAGTGCGACGAACGTCTGTGTGCAGTACGTACACTTGGCGGGCGATGCTTCTAGAGTACTCTGAGAATGAAATCTTCGTGGATGCGGCCCAAAATTTGTTCCTCAGCTTCCAGCGTACGTTCTTGTCGTTGTCAAAAAATGGTTCAAATGGCTCTGAGCACTATGGGACTCAACTGCTGTGGTCATCAGTCCCCTAGAACTTAGAACTACTTAAACCTAACTAACCTAAGGACATCACACACACCCATGCCCGAGGCAGGATTCGAACCTGCGACCGTAGGAGCAGCGCAGCTCCGGACTGGAGCGCCTAGAACCGCACGGCCACCGCGGCCGGCTTGTCGTTGTCGGCCTCCGCCTTCCACGCTTGGTAGTAAAGAGCCAATACCTCTTGATCTATGCAAATTAAATATGTACTTGTAAGTTGCATTCTGTCGTGATTTACTTAATAATAAAACGAAAGCATATCGGGACATAACGTTAAGCATACAGACTTAAAAGTAAAGATAACTACTACATTTTGTAACATGGCAGAATAAATGGTCAATTTCGCGACTTACATAAGAGTTTTATACATTGTAACGGGAAGGAGAATATGGCACCTAACTTACTTCGGCGGTAATGAGCAGATTTGCCTATAAGTATGTAACGCAAAAGCGATGACAGTCAATCGATTGTATTAACACACCGCTCCTGTATAATGCATGTCAGTGAGCAGAAGGTGAAACAAGCAGCGAAACATTTTGTGTGGGAGCCAGCACGGGCAGACGCAGACGCAGAGGCCGCACCCCGGTTCTCATAAAATAGGACAACAGCATTACATTTCAATCAGATACTTCACCAATAAACTCAGAATAATACCAGCTCAACACAAATATAGAGGCAAAAAAATTGTTGCTTCCACTTGTAAGTAGGCTGTTTATGTGTAAGTAGGCTGTTTAGGTTTTTTATGTTGGTAACGCCAAATAGCGCTCTGTATGAAAATCACTGGCTGTGCTGTGTGCAGTCTATGGCTGGTTAGCATTGTTGGAATATTCGCTATTGTAGTGTTGGGCAGTTGGATGTGAACAGCGCGTAGCGTTGTGCAGTTGGAGGTGAGCCGCCAGCAGTGGTGGATGTGGGGAGAGAGATGGCGGAGTTTTGAGAGCGGATGATCTGGACGTGTGTCCATCAGAGACAGTAAATTTGTAAGACTGGATGTCATGAATTGATATATACATTATGACTTTTGAACACTATTAAGGTAAATACATTATTTGTTCTCTATCAAAATCTTTCATTTGCTAACTAGGTCTATCAGTAGTTTGTGCCTTCAGTAGTTGGAATCTTTTATTTAGCTGGCAATATTGACGCTCGCTGTATTTCAGTAGTTCGAGTAACGAAGATTTTTGTGAGGTAAGTGATTCATGAAAGGTATAGGTTATTATTAGTCAGGGCCATTCTTTAGTAGAGATTATTGAAAGTAAGATTGCGTTGCACTAAAAATATTGTGTGTCAGTTTAGTGTTGATCAGAATAAGTAAAGAGAGAAATGTCTGAGTACATTCAGTTCTGCTCAGCTGTTTGAAAATCAAATAACGTAACAGGTTTGTCAGCACAGTAACTCACTAACTTTTCTAAGGGGACGTTTCATACTCTATTATCACCTCATCAGACTTTGCTTAGCAAATTCAAAGTACTTCTCTTCAGACAACACAAATGATAGATCATCACTATTCACAAAAATTCCCTGTTAAGTATTCTGACAGTAAAAGATACATTAACAGGTATACAGGTTAGTTGAAGAGTACGAAACAGTGCTGAAAGCTAAAGTAAGAAAATGCACTGCAACAGCTAGGGCACTTATGCTCGCCACTGCATACGTTCACCAAAGAACAGTAAATCCCTTAGGATACTATTCCTTGTATACTTTGATGTTAGATACCTGATGAAGACCTCGTGATATATGTGTGCCTTCTACAGTATTCGCATGTGTGATTGCCATACGCGAAAAGGACCTACATACACTCAGAAAAACTTGCTACTTAAAGACTTTTCTTTATGAGATAAACGAAGACATTTGAACAACACTTTCTGATCTACCTGTAAACTCTTGATGTTCACTTGTGGGTTCTGCACCTCATTCTTTTCCTCAGCTGCTTTCTTGATATTTTCCAATGCTAAATTGATTACTTCACGGTGTCTTAAACATCGATGTGCAGGGAAGGTTATTAACTGTTTTATACGATCTAGTGGTGGTTTATTCTGTAATACAAAGAGTGGAGGCAAAGTTGTAGGATCATTTGGTAGGTCGTTCATGATATTTTGAAAATCTGACAAACACAAATCTCAATTTCTATGTTGATGTCAGCAATGCAATCTGCAAAGTTTATGTAATTTTTTCATAATGGTATAAAACGTGATATAAATATTGGTTTAATTTTTTTACATCTCAAAGTTTTTAGCCGTATATTAGAACGAAATTTTGGGCTATTACCGGAAATTATTTTGTCAACACGCTCTACTTCTTTCAGAAAGATTTTTTTAAGAATGATATAGAAACAGATTTTGCAATTACTTTCCATAAAGGTGTGAATGACACAAATTTAGAAGTAAGCTTAACAGCTACAAAAACAAATGAATGACAATGTTTAGATCTCGTAACTGGACCGAAAATGTCAACAGAAGCCAGTTCTCTTAGCTTCACGGGATTGATCGGAAATCGTGGTGTTCTATAACTAACGGGAGGTCAGTTTGCCTTTTGGCACAGTTTGCATTTTGTCAAGACTGTACAAATTCGCTTTTCTATATTGTAGAAGTAACATGTATCCTATAATTTTTAAAAACATTTCTTTGCACCAGAGTGTGCATAAGAGCGATGTGTGTATGAAATGAGTTTCTTGACAAGTTCATATGGAATGTACAGTACCCAAATAGGACTGTCAGGACATCTACATCTGAATAAAATGTTATGTACAGTGCAATACTGTCTTATTGCGGTATTTGATTTGTTTCCCCATTTTTAGCTTATTTCTTTCCAGACTGGATCTTTCTCCTGTTCATGAGCAGTGTCACATAATGAAGATGCAATAAAGTTTCAAAGGCTACTTTTTGCATATATAACAAACTACAATCATTTTCTTTGCAATCTTTCTCGTTACTCCGGAATAAAACAACAGGTGCAGAAGAAAGTGCATCAGCAGTAACGTTTTTTGGACCCAGAATGTAAACAACAGTGAAACTGAAATCCTGAAGTAAAAAAGCCCATTGTGTTAAACAATCATGATTTAGTTATATGTCATAAGAAACCAAAGTGCCCGATGATCAGTATACACCTTAGTGTGTTCAGCTTGTGGAAAGTAACGAAGTTTATCAGATGCCCAGACTATGGCTAATGCTTCGAACACGGTGACAGAATGGTTAAGTTACATTCACCTTTCTTTAAGACTTGGCTGGCAAAAGATATAATTTGCTGTGTAAGAATTCCATTTTCTAAAATTCTTGAAACAAGTGTATGTCATCACCAGTTTTTGTGCTATCTGCCAAAAGGCAAAAAATCAAGAGATAAATCAGGATGTGATAATATGGGTGCATTAATCAGTGCAGTAGGATGAGGTACCTTTCGTAGAGACAGTATGGTCAAGAAATTTAATTTGACTTTCACCAAATTCTGACTTTTCTAAGCTGACTGTAATGCCATGTTTAAGAAGTGTGTGTAATAGTTTGCTGAGTACTTGCTTCTGTTCTGTACACGAATTGTCAGCGATTAAAATGTCACAATATAAGTAATGATCCTGTCTTTCAAATGCTTTGGTAAGGTACTACTCAGATCTCGTATAAGCACAGCTGATGAAACATTGAGACAAAACGCTAATATTCGAAATTGGTAGCAGTTTCCAAAACAGAGAAAGACTGTGTACTTCCTACATTCAGGATGCAATTCGATCTGCCAAAAGCTCAATCATAAGTCTAGAGAATACATTACCTTTACACTGTGAAATTTCTGTAATAATTCGTCTAGTCTTTGAGGTCGATCTGCTTCTTGTTGTATTATAGTGTTGATCTGTCTGGAACAGAGAACAAGCCTTATAGAATCATTCTTCTTTTTAACGACTGCATGGTCTACAGAACCGACTGCGGACCTCTGGTACAGAGCCGAGTGGAGGGTCTGAATCAGAGGCTCAGACGATTCTGCGACCGTGTATTCTGCAGATTCCTCGACTTGCGCCAAAGAGTAGTTGGGTTTCGGGTTCTGGTGAATAGGTCAGGTGTCCACTACACGCAGGAGGCGGCTACAAGAGTAGCAGGGGCTGTGTGGCGTGGACACGGGCGGTTTTTTTAGGTTAGAGGGTGTCGGGAAAACACAGGGCTTCAGTCACAAAGGGTGCAGCGCGAACACAGGAAGAACGTAGATACAGGAACCATTGGTATAACAGTTGTAAATTGTCGTAGCTGTGTTGGGAAAGTACCAGAGCTCCAAGCGCTAATAGAAAGCACTGATGCTTAAATCGTTATAGGCACTGAAAGTTGGCTAAAGCCGGATGTAAGCTCAGCCGAAATTTTTGCGAAGAACCTAACGGTGTTCCGAAAGGATAGGCTAAACACAGTTGGCAGTGGCGTGTTTGTTGCTGTCAGAAGTAGTTTATCTTGTCGCGAAATTGAAGTAGATACTTCCTTTGAGTTAGTATGGGCAGAGGTCATTATTGGTAACAGGAATAAAATAATAATTGGATCCTTTTACCTTCCCATTCAAATCATACAGTTGCTGAAAGGTTCAAAGAAAACCTGAGTTTGATTTCAAACACGTACACGGCTCATACGATAATATTTGGTGGTGACTTTAATTTACCCTTGACATGTTGGCGAAAATACATGTTTAATTCCTAAGGTACGCATAAAATATCATCTGAAATTGTGCTAAACGCATTTTCTGAAAATTATTTCGAGCAGTTAGTTCATGAGCCCACACGAATAGTAAACGGTTCTGAAAACACACTTGACCTCTTAGCAACAAATAATCCTGAGTTAATAACGAGCATCAAAACAGATTCAGGGATTAGTGATCACAGAGTTGTCGTAGCGAAAATTCCACCTATTCAAAAAAGCAGATAAAAATTCACTTGACGCCTTCCTGAGAGACACTCATTCCAAATTAATAATGTAAGTGTAGACCAGATGTGGCTTAAATTCAAAGAAATAGTATCGGCAGCAATTGAGAGATTTACACCAAATAAATTAACAAACGATGGAGCTGATCCTCCTTGGAACACAAAACGGGTTAGAACGCTGTTGCAGAAACAACGAAACAAACATGCCACATTTAAACAGACGCAAAATCCCCAAGATTGGCTATCTTTGACAGAAGCTCGAAATTTACGCGGATTTCAATGCGAGATGCCTACAACAGTTTCCACAACGAAACTTTGTCTCGAAACCTGGCAGGAAAATCCAAAGAGGTTCTGGTCGTGTGTGAAGTATGTTAGCGGCAAGGAACAATCAATGTCTTCTCTGCGCGATAGCTATGGAGATATTATCGAAGACAGTGCTACCAAAATAGAGTTACTAAAAACAGACTTCCTAAATGCCTTCACAAAAGAAGACGAAGTAATTATTCCAGAATTGGAATCGAGAACAGCTGCCAACATGAGTAACGTAGAAGTAAATATCCTCGGAGTAGTGAAGCAACTTAAATCACTTAATACACTCCTGGAAATTGAAATAAGAACACCGTGAATTCATCGTCCCAGGAAGGGGAAACTTTATTGACACATTCCTGGGGTCAGATACATCACATGATCACACTGACAGAACCACAGGCACATAGACACAGGCAACAGAGCATGCACAATGTCGGCACTAGTACAGTGTATATCCACCTTTCGCAGCAATGCAGGCTGCTATTCTCCCATGGAGACGATCGCAGAGATGCTGGATGTAGTCCTGTGGAACGGCTTGCCATGCCACTTCCACCTGGCGCCTCAGTTGGACCAGCGTTCGTGCTGGACGTGCAGACCGCGTGAGACGACGCTTCATCCAGTCCCAAACATGCTCAATGGGGGACAGATCCGGAGATCTTGCTGGCCAGGGTAGTTGACTTACACCTTCTAGAGCACGTTGGGTGGCACGGGATACATGCGGATGTGCATTGTCCTGTTGGAACAGCAAGTTCCCTTGCCGGTCTAGGAATGGTAGAACGATGGGTTCGATGACGGTTTGGATGTACCGTGCACTATTCAGTGTCCCCTCGACGATCACCTGTTGTGTACGGCCAGTGTAGGAGATCGCTCCCCACACCATGATGCCGGGTGTTGGCCCTGTGTGCCTCGATCGTATGCAGTCCTGATTGTGGCGCTCACCTGCACGGCGCCAAACACGCATACGATCATCATTGGCACCAAGGCAGAAGCGACTCTCATCGCTGAAGACGACACGTCTCCATTCGTCCCTCCATTCACGCCTGTCGCGACACCACTGGAGGCGGGCTGCACGATGTTGGGGCGTGAGCGGAAGACGGCCTAACGGTGTGCGGGACCGTAGCCCAGCTTCATGGAGACGGTTGCGAATGGTCCTCGCCGATACCCTAGGAGCAACAGTGTCCCTAATAAGATGGGAAGTGGCGGTGCGGTCCCCTACGGCACTGCGTAGGATCCTACGGTCTTGGCGTGCATCCGTGCGTCGCTGCGGTACGGTCCCAGGTCGACGGGCACGTGCACCTTCCGCCGACCACTGGCGACAACATCGATGTACTGTGGAGACCTCACGCCCCACGTGTTGAGCAATTCGGCGGTACGTCCACCCGGCCTCCCGCATGCCCACTATACGCCCTCGCTCAAAGTCCGTCAACTGCACATACGGTTCACGTCCACGCTGTCGCGGCATGCTACCAGTGTTAAAGACTGCGATGGAGCTCCGTATGCCACGGCAAACTGGCTGACACTGACGGCGGCGGTGCACAAATGCTGCGCAGCTAGCGCCATTCGACGGCCAACACCGCGGTTCCTGGTGTGTCCGCTGTGCCGTGCGTGTGATCATTGCTTGTACAGCCCTCTCACAGTGTCCGGAGCAAGTATGGTGGGTCTGACACACCGGTGTCAATGTGTTCTTTTTTCCATTTCCAGGAGTGTAAAAGCAAGTCTTCTGATCCAGACTGTATACCAATTAGGTTCCTTTTGGAGTATGCTGATGCATTAGCTCCATACTTCAATCATATACAACCGTTCTCTCGACGCAAGATCCGTACCCAAAGACTGGAAAGTTGCACAGGTCACACCAATATTCAAGAAAGGTAGTAGGAGTAATCCACTAAATTACAGGCCCACATCGTTAACGTCGATATGCAGCAGGATTTTAGAACATACATTGTGTTCGAACATTATGAATTACCTCGAAGGAAACAGTCTATTGACACACAGTCAACATGGATTTAGAAAACATCGTTCGTGTGAAACACAACTAGATCTTTATTCACACGAAGTGTTGAGTGCTATTGACAAGGGATTTAATATCGATTCCGTATTTCTGGATTTCCGGAAGGTTTTTGACATTATACCACACAAGTGGCTCGTACTGAAATTGCGTGCTTATGGAATATCGTCTCAGTTACGTGACTCGATTTGTGATTTCCTGTCAGAGAGGTCACAGTTCGTAGTAACTGACGGAAAGTCATCGAGTAAAACAGAAGTGATTTCTGGCGTTCCCCAAAGTAGTGTTAAAGGTCCTTTGCTGTTCCTTATCTATATAAACGATTTTGGAGACAATCTGAGAAGCTGTCTTCCGTTGTTTGCAGATGACACTGTCGTCTATCGACTAATAAAGTCATCAGAAGATCAAAACAAACTGCAAAACGATTCAGAAAAGGTACCTGAATGGTGCGAAAAGCTGTAATTTACCCTAAACAAAGAAAAGTGTAGGTCATCCACATGAGTGCTGAAAGGAACTCGTCAAACTTCGGTTGCACGATAAATCAGTCTTATCCAAAAGACGTAAATTCAACTAAATATCTATGTATTACAATTACGAACAACTTAAATTGGAAGGGACACATAGAAAATGTTCTGGGGGAAGGCTAACCAAAGACTGCGTTTTACTGGCAGGACACTTAGAAAATGTAACAAACGTACTAAGGAGACTGCTTACACTACGCTTGTCCGTCCTCGTTTAGAATAATGCTGCGCGGTGTGGGATCCTTACCAGATAGGACTGACGGAGTACATCGAAAAAGTTCAAAGAAAGGCAGCACGTTTTATATTATCGCGAATATGGGAGAGAGTGTCACAGAAATGATACAGGATTTGGGCTGGAAATCATTAAAAGAAAGGCGTTCTACGTTGCGACGGAACCTTCTCACGTAATTCCAAACACCAACTTTCTCCTTCGAATGCGAAAATATTTTGTTGACACCGGCCTACATAGGGAGGAACGATCACCACGATAAAATAAGGGAAATCAGAGCTCACACGGAAAGATATAGGTGTTAATTCTTTCCGCGTGTTATACGAGATTGGAATAATTGAGAATTGTGAAGGTGGTTCGATGAACCCTCTGCCAGCACTTGAATGTGATTTACAGGGTATCCATGTACATGTAGATGAGTAGATGTAGACATGTAATAAACTGTTGTATGAACTCACAGCATGCTCGAGTCTTCCCTAATCTAGCATAAACTGTATCTCCTGTTTAACTGTTTCTCCATAAGTAAATAGAATAACATAAGGTGCTATAAAAAATTTTATTTTCGTTAACTTTGAATCCATAAATATAATTACGTATAGTTCCTGTCTTGTGAGATTGTTTTGCGATTTTAAAGTTTTGAATAATTCATGTGTGTCTGCATAAGAATCTACTTCATCTCTGTGTATTTTCTTTTTAATTAACTGTTCTTTGCAATGAAATGTTGTTATGTCATTGATGCAGCTGTCAGACAGATTCAGTGAGTTTGTTCGCTCGAGCAGAAAGAGAAAACGCAAACACATCCTCATCTTCCTTTGTCAACCATCCTTGAAATTTAAGCATTACACATGCATGATTTACTTTACATTATTTACTTTACTTTATTTCAGCACTGCAAAAATTTAACATAGCTTTGTATTTACATAGAAACGCTACTACCAGAAAATTCGCAGAAAACTTCTTTGACACAAGAAAACTAACGAAGTCTGATTACCCACATCTACACTGTTTCCTTGAATCATTCTTTTCAATTTAGTTCTTAATAGTGGCAACGTTTAACAAACAGATGATTGAGCACATTTACGCCATCTAATTAAACAAATTAACTGGGTTACTAGAATCAAATATAGCAAATATACCATTGGATGTACAAGTCCATTTTAACTCTCGTCATTTTCTTGTAAAAATGTATCTCTAATGTCATCAAAACCTACAGAGTTAATATGGTTTGTATGTAGACTGTTAGCATATGCAAATGGTTCATTTACAAGCGTGGCTGCCAGTCATTATTGTGTGGGTTCGTTTTACCTGGAGTTGTTGCATGGGTTTGGTGGTCTGATTTTTACAGGTGCGCCAAGCCCAGCATTTTAATTTCTACGATCACATCAACTTTGATTTGATCTGTCATCGTAATTATTTCATCTTACATAACTGTTAAATGGTTATTAGTGGGTGAATGGTTATCTGGAAAGTGGTTTGCAAACAGAAATTGAGGGCAACTAGCCAATGTGGAACTCTGCAGTCTACTGTAAGTTTCATGTGGCAGAAAATTTTTCTGGTCACCAACCAATTTAATGAAAATTGGGAAAATTTAATATAAGAACTGAATTAATCACTGAATTGGTAAGTATAACTAACGTGTTAATATTAATAAGGAGATCCATGTGAATAAATGGAATGAGCATATAAGGACATATTCAATGTTGTTGTTGTGGTCTTCAGTCCTGAGACTGGTTTGATGCAGCTCTCCATGCTATCTATCCTGTGCAAGCTTCTCCATCTCCCAGTATTTACTGCAACCTACATCCTTCTGAATCTGCTTAGTGTATTCATCTCTTGGTCTGCCTCTACGATTTTTGCCCTCCACGCTGCCCTCCAATGCTAAATTTGTGATCCCTTGATGCCTCAGAACATGTCCTACTAACCGGTCCCTTCTTCTAGTCAAGTTGTGCCACAAACTCCTCTTCTCCCCAATTATATTCAATACCTCCTCATTAGTTATGTGAACTACCCACCTAATCTTCAGCATTCTTCTGTAGCACCACATTTCGAAAGCTTCTATTCTCTTCTTGTCCAAACTATTTATCGTCCATGTTTCACTACCATACAAATACTTTCAGAAACGACTTCCTGACACTTAAATCTATACTCGGTGTTAACAAATTTCTCTTCTTCAGAAACGCTTTCCTTGCCATTGCCAGTCTACATTTTATATCTTCTCTACTTCGACCAGCAGCAGTTATTTTGCTCCCCAAATAGCAAAACTCCTTTACTGCTTTAAGTGTCTCATTTCCTAATCTAATTCCCTCAGCATCACCCGACTTAATTCTACTACATTCCATTATCCTCGTTTTGCTTTTGTTGATGTTCATCTTATATCCTCCTTTGAAGTCACTGTCCATTCCGTCAACTGCTCTTCCAAGTCCTTTGCTGTCTCTGACAGAATTACAATGTCATCGGCGAACCTTAAAGTTTTTATTTCTTTTCCATGGATTTTAATACCTACTCGGAGTTTTTCTTTTGACAAACTGGCTATTGGCTTCTGTCTCGGGTTCTTCGGCCGACGTTCATCTAATGATTTTTTGACGTTTCGCCAGCACGAGTGGCTGGCATTTTCAAAGCTTCACCCTCCATTGCCGGTGGTGAACTGGAGGGTGCAGCTTTGAAAATGCCAGCCACTCGTGCTGGCGAAACGTCAGAAAAATCATTAGATGGACGTCGGCCGAAGAACCCGAGACAGAAGCCAATAGGCAGTTTCTCAACAAGTGGCCATGAAAACCTTAACAATTTTGAATTTTTCTTTTGTTTCCTTTACTGCTTGCTCAATATACAGATTGATAACATCGGGGAGAGGCTACAATCCTGTCTCACTCCCTTCCCAACCGCTGCTTCTCTTTCACGTCCCTCGACTCTTATAATTGCCATCTGGTTTCGGTACAAACTGAAAATTGCCTTTCGCTCCCTGTATTTTACCCCTGCCACCTTTAGAATTTGAAAGAGAGTATTCCGGTTAACATTGTCAAAAGCTTTCTCTAAGTATACAGATGCTAGAAACGTAGGTTTGCCTTTCCTTAATCTTTCTTCTAAGAGAAGTCGTAGGGTCAGTACTTCCTCACGTGTTCCAACATATCCATGGAATCCAAAAAGATCTTCCCCGAGGTCGGCTTCTACCAGTTTTTCCATTCGTCTGTAAAGAATTCGTGTCAGTATTTTGCAGCCGTGACTTATTTAACTGACAGTTCGGTAATTTTCACATCTGTCAACACCTGCTTTCTTTGGGATTTGAATTATTATATTCTTCTTGAAGTCTGAGGGTATTTCGCCTATCTCATAAATCTTTCTCACCAGATGATAGAGTTTTGTCAGGGCTGGCTCTCCCAAGGCTATCAGTAGTTCTAATGGAATGTTGTCTACTCCCAGGGCTATTTTTAGACTTAAGTCTTTCATTGCTCTGTCAAACTCTTCAATCAGTATCGTATCTCCCATTACATCTGCATCTACATTCTCTTCCATTTCCATAATATTGTCCTCAAGTACACCGCCCTTGTATAGACCCTCTATATACTCCTTCCACCTTTCTGCTTTCCCTTCTTTGCTTGATGTTCATACAAGTGGTTCTCTAATCTCCAAAGGTCTTTTTAATTTTCCTGTAGGCAGTATCTATCTTACCCCTAGTGAGATAAGCCTCTACAGCCTTACATTTGTCCTCTAGCCATCCCTGGTTAGGCCATTTTGCACTTCCTGTCTATCTCTTTTTTGAGACGTTTGTATTCCTTTTTGCCTGCTTCATTTACTGCATTTTTATATTTTCTCCTTTCATCAATTAAACTCAATATTTCTTCTGTTACCTAAGGATTCCTACTAGCCCTCGTCTTGTTACCTACTTGATCCTCTGCTGCCTTCACTATTTCATCCCTCAGAGCTATCCATTCATCTTCTACTGTATTTCTTTCCTTCATTCCTGTCAATTGTTCCCTTATGCTCTCCCTGAAACTCTGTGCAACCTCTGGTTTAGTCAGTTTTTCCAGGTCCCATCTCCTTAAATTCCCACCTTTTTGCAGTTTCTTCAGTTTTAATCTACAGTTCATAACCAATAGATTGTGGTCAGAGTCCACATCTGCCCCTGGAAATGTCTTACAATTTAAAACCTGGTTCCTAAATCTCTGTCTTACCATTATATAATCCAGGATTCTTCCATGTATACAACCTTCTTTTATGATTCTTGAACCAAGTGTTAACTATGATTAAGTTATGCTCTGTGCAAAATTCTACCAGAAGGCTTCCTCTTTCATTTCTTACTCCCAATCCCTATTCACCTACTATGTTTCCTTTATTAAATTTTCGTCTCCCTTCACTACCTGAATAATCTCGTCATACATTTCATCAATTTCTTTATCATCTGCAGAGCTAGTTGGCATATAATCTTGTACTACTGTATTAGGTATAGGCTTAAATAAAAACTTTAAATTAAATAACTCAGAGCAAGCAGGAGCTCAAGCCTCAACAAAAAGAATACGATAATTAGATGTAAGTCTACAAATACAAGGCCTGCCTTTTGCTTTTCACAGACACCAGGTGTTATGCTTTAAAAATATTCTTAGAAAAGGAGACGGATTTGTCTGAGAAACAGTCATCATCGTTAAACACAGTATATTAAAATAAAACATATTAAAAATTCACAGAGTAATTCTAAACTGTGATCTGTCATTGCCTGCTATTTAATTAATTAACTCACTTATATTATAATTATATTGAGTGCTGAGGTACATTGCAGTGATAAATGAAAAGAAAATCTCAGGCGCACATGGGAAGAGTTCACACAAACTTACACGAATCACACATATAACAATAGAGATAAAAATAATTTTGACCATCACAATAAGTCAACAGCTCAGCGGTTCACTCCTATTGCTGTGATTCAATTATTGTGAAGAAGAATACTATGGAACGCTTTCTGACAGACAAATTTATCTGCATCAACTTGCACATGAAACTAAGATATGCTGGCCTGGAACACCCTCAAACGCCATGAATATTCATGAACAAAGCAGAATTAATAACATTCCTGAAAACTTCTAGAACATAGATGTAAACCATATAGGCACAAGTACCAATAAAATATCACGCGGAATTAAGAATAAATCTTATTTAAGATAGTACTGAAATTACACATGATGAAATCACCACCATGTGGTATGAAAGAAGCCAAACAATCTTAAAATTGAAACGAAATGAAAAGTAGAAGAAATAAAACACATATAAACACGGTAAGAGTCCACATATACATTCCAGTTAAAAGAGATGTCAGGCTACCGAATTTTAAACCTGTGCTGGGGTTATGGACCTCCCTACACCACGTGTTCTGGTTACACAAAACGAGGACCAGAAAAACTTAGTAAATACAGATACTATACTTGTGACTACACTGTGAAAATATAAAGATTCGACTACCGAACTTCAGAAGTGACTAGCAAATCAAACACGTCCGTCAGAATAACTACACACCATCATACATTAACACACTCACCAGCGCCAAGTTTCTCTTAAGGGTATCGTCTTCATTCATCAAAGGTCTAGTCCCAAGTGAGAGCACGCTCTCCCTGCAATGAATTTTCCCCCAGGTAGTCAGAAGAGACCAGAGAGGTCCTTTCCGCAACCAACTTAACAACTGTCAAATGACTGTCGAAAGGGTGCAAATCTCTTTGCCTCGACTGAGAAAGGTACGTTGGCTACACTGTTGCTGACACAGCAGATAGCCAGAGTAGCCAGCTTTCCAAAAATGTGAACGTCCAACTTTCACTCTTCCCATCCTGTCATATTCCAAGTGTTAGATGTATTAAAGGGCGTTCACAAGTTGCGTTGACATGAGAGGCGAAAAAAAAAAAAAAAAAAAAAAAACTATAACCCCCCCCCCCCCAAAAAAAACAATAACGTGACTAACAAAACTGAATAATACGACAAACGGAAAAGCTATCTAATTCAACCATTACGCAGTATGAATGTCTTCAAAATTGTGCATCAAGTTTCTCCCACCTACATAATTTTATTCTTGACAATTGCTACTTTACTTGTACTGTACTGACATTCTGAGAATATTCAAAAGTCAAACATTTTTCATACCTACTCCATGCAGACAGTAGCAAGTCTGATTAAAATGGGAAGGGAAATGTTATGGCACTGCTGTTAGCTCATGAGAATCAACATGTAGGCTGTGGAAAAATAAGATGGCAACTAACTGGAATTCAATACGTCCGTTCTCTCATAAATACGGTGGCATGTAATGGTCTGTTTCGGAATCAGTTTACGCTCACCCGATTTCTGGCACGTCGGCTGCGGTCTTCCGACGTGTAATTCCGGTGGCCTCCTTTTTCTCGCGGAACACCACCGATGTTACCGGGACGTTCGCTGCGGCGTACTCCGTAGCCGTCGCTGTGCCGAACGGTCTTTACAGTCTGCTACGGGATACAGCCGTATCGCATACACCGCTCAGCAGTCACCCGATGTGTACGCGGGAAATCGGATGTGTGCAAAGGGTATATACAGGGTGTTTCAAAAATGACCGGTATATTTGAAACGGCAATAAAAACTAAACGAGCAGCGATAGAAATACACCGTTTGTTGCAATATGCTTGGGACAACAGTACATTTTCAGGCGGGCAAACTTTCGAAATTACAGTAGTTACAATTTTCAACAACAGTTGGCGCTGCAAGTGATGTGAAAGATATAGAAGACAACGCAGTCTGTGGGTGCGCCATTCTGTACGTCGTCTTTCTGCTGTAAGCGTGTGCTGTTCACAACGTGCAAGTGTGCTGTAGACAACATGGTTTATTCCTTAGAACAGAGGATTTTTCTGGTGTTGGAATTCCACCGCCTAGAACACAGTGTTGTTGCAACAAGACGAAGTTTTCAACGGAGGTTTAATGTAACCAAAGGACCGAAAAGCGATACAATAAAGTTGAAAAATTTCAACGGACTGGGAACGTGACGGATGAACGTGCTGGAAAGGTAGGGCGACCGCGTACGGCAACCACAGAGGGCAACGCGCAGCTAGTGCAGCAGGTGATCCAACGGCGGCCTCGGGTTTCCGTTCGCCGTGTTGCAGCTGCGGTCCAAATGACGCCAACGTCCACGTATCGTCTCATGCGCCAGAGTTTACACCTCTATCCATACAAAATTCAAACGCGGCAACCCCTCAGCGCCGCTACCATTGCTGCACGAGAGACATTCGCTAACGATATAGTGCACAGGATTGATGACGGCGATATGCATGTGGGCAGCATTTGGTTTACTGACGAAGCTTATTTTTACCTGGACGGCTTCGTCAATAAACAGAACTGGCGCATATGGGGAACCGAAAAGCCCCATGTTGCAGTCCCATCGTCCCCGCATCCTCAAAAAGTACTGGTCTGGGCCGCCATTTCTTCCAAAGGAATCATTGGCCCATTTTTCAGATCCGAAACGATTACTGCATCACGCTATCTGGACGTTCTTCGTGAATTTGTGGCGGTACAAACTGCCTTAGACGACACTGCGAGCACCTCGTGGTTTATGCAAGATGGTGCCCGGCCACATCGCACGGCCGACGTCTTTAATTTCCTGAATGACTATTTCGATGATCGTGTGATTGCTTTGGGCTATCCGAAACATACAGGAGGCGGCGTGGATTGGCCTCCCTATTCGCCAGACATGAACCCCTGTGACTTCTTTCTGCGGGGACACGTGAAAGACCAGGTGTACCGCCAGAATCCAGAAACAATTGAACAGCTGAAGCAGTACATCTCATCTGCATGTGAAGCCATTCCGCCAGACACTTTATCAAAGGTTTCGGGTAATTTCATTCAAAGACTACGCCATATTATTCTACGCATGGTGGATATGTGGAAAATATCGTACTATAGAGTTTCCCAGACCGCAGCGCCATCTGTTGTTGAAAATTGTAACTACTGTAATTTCGAAAGTTTGTCCGCCTGAAAATGTACTGTTGTCCCAAGCATATTGCAACAAACGGTGTATTTCTATCGCTGCTCGTTTAGTTTTTATTGCCGTTTCAAATATACCGGTCATTTTTGAAACACCCTGTAATTGGACCGTGCAAGACGCCGGCGAGAGCTCGACGCTCAGCGGACAACTGTGCACTCTCTGCTCGAACGTGAAACGTGCGCTGAAATGTGTTTTCTTATAGGACAACTATCCAAGGAGTTCCACCTAACAATATCCAAGCAGCAGACACTGTACACAATTAATTAAATGGCCAATACTAAGCTCTTTTAAATAACAACAAATTCATATAACTTACAAAACTTAACAAACGGTTAAAGAGTGAGCTTTAAAAACAATAAAATCAAGAACCTTTTACAATAAAGCTTTTAGAGTTTATCCAAAAGACAAAATCCAATAATAAGTTAACTTGGCATTACAATTTAAAATGATTTATATAAAAAATTTGAGATAAATAATGGCGCTTGGCACCATAAAATGAAAGGAGCACAACACACAACCAATAAATATAATAACAAAATAATAATTTGATACAACCAAAGGGCGAGGGCAACTCCCAACGCAATGACAGACGAGCGAGCTCTCAACACTTCGGAGCCTTCCCACTAGAAACAGTCCCCAAAATAAACCGCTGAGATCTCCCCGACATGCCTCCCACAACTGCCCATCACTTACGCACCTTGGTTATGTTCTGTAACAGACGACAGATAATATCAACACAAGATAAAATTCAAAAATACGGTATAACATCCCGACAGCACATGATAACCACAGCGCCGTTAACTCGGGCGCTCTTAATAAGTTCCGGTAGCCAACACATACAAATGTCAAACCATTCTCGCTTCCTAAAACGAAACAATAAAAGCCAGCGCACATGAACAGTCAAACCACAATCTTAGAAGTGCCTTAACGACACCAATCGCGACTATTCAACCAAGTTAATAAGAACACAGTAAAAAAATACAGAACATACCACTAAATGCTGTTACACAACCAAATTGACTAGATCATGTTGTTCAGGTCCCAGAAGACCACATATACCAAGCAGCAGTAATCCACTATGTATATACTGTACAAAACCACCCTGATTAGGCAGACTTTACCCAACACATCGACTGCCAAATGCACCATACATGAACGCAACTCCGGGCAGGACTCCAGTTGAGCAAATAAATTAGTACCAACAAATATCGTGACGAGCCACACACACAGCAAAAAGTTCCAACACCGTCCCACATCAGAAAGTTCAGAAACCGCTGCTGGAGCTTCCAGGGGAAAATCTGAAGAGCAAACCGAGCCCACACCCTAACCTGGCATACGTCTCCAAAATTCCGCAACTAGTTGTCTCCGGGCCAGAGTATCACAGGACCCCACTGGACCTCCACATCAGACAGGCAGGAAGAACAAGTACGCCGACTCCAATTAATCACCACCGCACGGCCAGCACAGCGGCGAGTCGCGTCCGCCCCAGACCACTCTGCTCATATTGCGAGGCACAACAACCTTAGCGCGATGTCAGGTAGAGCGAACTTCACGTTCCGTGCAGTACCCGGAAAACCAACCAACTAGACTTGGCCACTGTTTCTATGTTTCGATACAGTGTATCGATACGTGGAACTGTTTCAGTGTTTCGGAACGGCTATGGTTCACTGTTTCGAAACAGTGGTGTTTCATTCCACCCCTGTCTCGGATAACTGGGCCAGATTCGGTCTCGAGCCAGACACAGAAACTGTTACGTTGTTTCAAAAAAGGCTGTTTCAGTCCACCAGTGCTTGGAACGGACTAATTGTATCGAAACAGTGATGTTTCATTCCCCTCTGTGTCGGACGAGATTCGGGCTCGGCACAGGTACTGAAACACATTTAACATACCACTTCATGAAACACTTTCAAGAGTGTCAAAATCTTTTTGACAAGCAATAGCATGAAGCTTAAGATGTCCGAAAATAAAGCTTCGTTTCTAGTTGACTGTCATATTTCGAAATGGCGTAACATCTGCTTTATAAACACTAACCAAGCAATAAAACAACGCATACTATTCACATTCAAAATAATAAATATGTGAAAATCATTCAGTTAAATTACACTTTTTGATAACATACGCTTCTCTGTTCATGTACAGTAACCATATTAAGAAGCGTAAGTAAGCCTACAACATTCTGAATAAAAAAAGGCTAGAGTGATAGTTATTAGACATATACATAAATCTGATGTAGGTATAATTGCAAGCAATCTGTTTGACATATCACTGATAGTGTAATGGTGAACGGGAAGGACTAGGAAGCATGGTGAATTTATAGTAACGGTTCGAAACACCTTGAAAGACAAAATTTTTTTCTGTTACATTTTGTTATTTATTCGAATTATTTGGCGTTATTTGTGAGTCTATAGTCACTGTGCCTATTATCCTCAATGATTCCCTTTGTGTGCATGGCAATTAGCAGGATGGGTATATTACCCATACTAACGGAATGTGGGAATTCCAGTAGCATATCCGTTGTTTCTGCAGTTTGTTCCCACTTCCAGTTCAGTTCGTGGTGGCCTTTCTGTCTTCAGCTATGGCTGTTCTCAGCCAATTGAAAAGTATGAAAGCCACACGACACGAAAGCAGCGCATTTTCTGCGGAAATACGAAACTGCCAAGACGCCTCAGTGATAATTTCATACTTTCTGCGATATGATTAGCGCTCTCGCAACTCATTTGTGTTTATGTGGACATACTTATACAGTAGACATTCAAGATGATAAAATGTGTAGGTTTATTAGATTACAAAACACAAACTGTTTCACTGTTTCGAAACAGCGTATCGAAACATTACATAGTACTGTTTCATTTGTTTCGAAACAGTTACGTGTTTCAGTTTGCCCATCTCTACAACCAACTCTCCCGCTTTCCGCCGGCCACCGCAAACACACGCCAGCGACGTCATAGCAAGTAGCCACCGGAGCGCCACCCGCACCAGGACAGCGAACTATAATCGATTACAGTGCGCGCTCTGAACAAGATCACAGGTTAGCGGCGCGCGCCATATCAGTGCGCCCTGCGAGACAGCCCTGCAGCAGTTGCTTCACCTGTGACAGGGGAACCCCCAGTGCTAGTAGCGTACGAAGGAGGCCATTGCGCCACGCTGAATCAAACGCCGCTGCCTGCCCCATACCACCGCCCGCCCCCAGCGTGGCTGGCTTCCCGCCCCCAGCTGACCAGCGTCCACCTGGAGGCCCTGCCCCCGCGTCCCACACCCCAGGCCGGCACCCCTCCACGCCCCTCGGTGTGGGGTGGCTGGCAGCACGCCCCCTGCTGGAACAATGCACGAGGCCCACTCTCAACTCAACAACAGAACGGCCCACCCTGACCCGCTGCCGCCCGAGCAGCTGCCCTCTACATGCAGGCCGGACGCGATACCTCATTGGCTGTTGCTCACGAGAGGGACACGTGTTCTACTGAGCCGACGCCTGCCGGCATCGCAGAGTAGAAAAAACTGTGCAGCGACCATTCAGATGCGTAGGACAGGATTTATGTCTCCAACGTGCAATGGTACACCTCAATTAAAAAACAAATATCCATTGCGACCACTGAATCCTAAACTCAAAGTACACAGATTTATTCCCCTATCAGCTAGACAGGGTGTTTCATAATTAACTTAGTATTAAGAAAACAGTCTTAATAGCGTTTTTTTTTATTTACTTAGTGCCGACTGGTTTCAGCCCATCGCAGGGGGCATCTTCAGGGCGAACATATCTACATCTACATCTACATCCATACTCCGCAATCCACCATACGGTGCGTGGTGGAGGGTACCTCGTACCACAACTAGCATCTTCTCTCCCTGATCCACTCCCAAACAGAACGAGGGAAAAATGACTGCCTATATGCCTCTGTACGAGCCCTAATCGCTCTTATCTTATCTTTGTGGTCTTTCGCGAAATATAAAATGGCGGCAGTAAAATTGTACTGCAGTCAGCCTCAAATGCTGCTTCTCTAAATTTCCCCAGTAGCGATTCACGAAAAGAACGCCTCCTTTCCTCTAGAGACTCCCACCCGAGTTCCTGAAGCATGTCCGTAACATTCGCGTGATGATCAAACCTACCAGTAACAAATCTAGCAGCCCGCCTCTGTATTGCTTCTATGTCCTCTCTCAATCCGACCTCATAGGGCTCCCAAACGCTCGAGCAGTACTCAAGAATAGGTCGTACTAGTGTCTTATAAGCGGTCTCCTTTACAGATGAACCACCCCAAAATTCTACCAATGAACCGAAGACGACTATCCGCCTTCCCCACAACTGCCATTCCATGCTTGTCCCACTTCATATCGCTCTGCAATGTTACGCCCAAATATTTAATCAACGTGACTGTGTCAAGCGCTACACTACTAATGGAGTATTCAAACTTTACGGGATTCTTTTTCCTATTCATGTGCATTAATTTACATTTATCTATATTTAGAGTTAGCTGCCATTGTTTACACCAATCACAAATCCTGTCCAAGTCATCTTGTATCCTCCTACAGTCACTCAACGACGACACCTTCCTGTACACCACAGGATCATCAGCAAACAGCCGTACATTGCTATCCACCCTATGCAAAAGATCATTTGGCCCAATGGGCCCTGCGATGGGCTGAAACCGGTCGGCACTAAATAAATAAAAAACGCGGTTAAGACTGTTTTCTTAATACTAAGTTAATTTATATTAATCACTGTTTCTCCATAACCATGTTGTCCAAACATCTGTTTCATAATTCTCGTTACAGGTTTCTAGAGGTTGAAGACGGAAATTAGTAGACAAAGTTGTGATAAGGAACTACGTCCGAAAATTTAGCGTTTAGATGTACATAAGTTTGAAACAGGATCACTTTGAAATCTCCAACTTCATGGCACGCCCACAAACTGAGAAGAGAGCCCCATCGTCAGCCCCCATTGTAATTAAACCACACAGCAGTCTTGTCCGACGCTGTACAGTACGTTGGCGACTGGGAGGGTTGGGTTACCTGTGGTGCTCCCTGGATGCGCTCCACCCTCGAATTCCGGCCAAAATTCAGGTGCATCTTATACTCGAAATTAATACAAAAAGTCCAGTGTTTGATTTAAAACTCCCGCCAGTCTTAAAATTGGCCATATATTCGATGCCTCGGGCAACCTATCTAGTAACGCTGAATTCAACGGGCAGCGGCAGTGCACCGTTGCGACGAACGTGAGTTGCATAGATTCCCCAGCTTACTAACACAGTCTCCCTTCCCCGCCACCACCACAAACCCGGAACACTGCCTAGCCTATGATACGTCATTGCAGTCTACGGTCCAAGTGAACTTGAACTGAAAGTGATTTGTGTTGTCGGTAACAGTACGATATTTTTGTTAGTAGCTACTTTCGTAATGGAAACAAAATAAAAAGTATTCGTATAATGCGGGCTATAAATTGAAAGTAATAGCGTGTGCATCAGAACATGGAAACATTGTAGTTGAGCGCCATTTCGGTCCTCCACCAACAGAAAATACCATTCGCGATTGGCGGCCTGGTAAAGAAGAAGTGAAAAAAATTGAGGAAGACTAAATGTGCAAATAGAGAACTGAAAGCAAAATGGGCAAAACTAGAAGACGATGTATTGAAATGGGTTCAAGGACAGCGTCAAAATGTTATTGGAAGTAATACAAAAATGATTCAAACGCGCTCGTAAGCTAGCTCAACAGCGAAATTTAACAGACTTTAAGAGTGGAGTTGGTTGGTGTTACAGGTTTACGAAGCGTCACGGACTTCGCATGCGAACCAAAACCAAAATATCTCAGAAAATGCCACAAGAGTATGAAGAGACAATATTATCTTTCTACCGCTTTGTTATTCAACATCGCCGGCCGAGGTGACCGAGCGGTTCTGGCGCTACAGTCTGGAACCGCGCGACCGCTAGGTAAGTTAGGTTTAAGTATTAAATGAAACAACAAGTTTACTGTTACCAGTCACCGTTTTATATATTTCGACGACGTTTTTCAAAGGTTTAAACCTCCATCATCGGGTGGACATGACATTTTTGTGTGTGTTGTGTTACGATTTTTTGGAGGAACTTGTGGCACTGCCAAAAAATCGTAACACAACACACACAAAAATGTTATATTAACTAATGTAAATCCACCCGATGATGGAGGTTTAAACCATTGAAACGCGTCGAGGAAATAAATAAAACGGTGACTGCTAACAGTAGACTTGTTGTTTCATTTAATGTCAATAACAGTCACAGTAAAGCGTAACCTAAAATGTTCGCATTTATCGGTTTAAATAGTTCTAAGTTCTAGGGGACTGGTGACCTCAGAAGTTAAGTCCCATAGTGCTCAGAGCCATTCGAACCATTTGCTGTTCAACATCGAAAGAAAACCAGTGTGAAACTGAGCCAAATAGCGACTATGGACGAAACTCCTCTGACGTTTGATGTGCTGAGCAACAGAACTGTTGCCATGAAAGGTGCTAAGACAGTAACTATAAAAACAAGTGGACATGAAAAAATGCAGTACGCTCTTGACCTTTCACGTTGCCCTGAGAGCGCAAAACAATGTCAGAACCTTCTGAAATACCGCCAGGTGTTGTTGTTCACGTACATGACAATTGTTGGATGAGCGAGGCTGGTATGAAATTGTGAAATTGCAGAGTGCGGGAGAGAAGAAAAGGTGTTTTATTGAAGAAGAATTCTCTTCTTGTGCTAGATCATTTTAGTAGCATTTGAAAAATTCTGTGAAAGAGAAACTGAGATAGGGAAATACAGAGCCTCTGTTATTCCGGGAGGACTTACTACACAACTGCACTCTCTTGAAGTCTCAATAAATAAACCATTTAATGTGTATATAAGAGAGTAACGGAACAAATGGATGACAGATGGAACCCAAGATGAATTCAAGTCGACAGGAGCTTCAAAACGACCTACGATCAAACAAGTGTGTCAGTCGTGGTCTAGAGTGACAGAAGATATTATTGCCAAATCTTTCAAGAACTGCGGCGTAAGTGACACTCTAGATAGCTGTGAAGACCATTTTAAATATGAAGAGGACAACGATGACGACGAAGAGGAAGAAGATGAAAAGGAAGAAGAACCTAGGAAGACGACTACTTTCAGGGATTTTAAAGGTCAGTTCCGTTTTATAAACTAAGAAATGTTTTTTTGGCTGCCTTTGTGATCTAATAAGAAAAATGGTAAAAATGTTTTTTTTAATTGCTTAAAAAATTAAGGAACAGTCCGTAGCATCTTATAGTCCGTAAAACACGGTAGTTAAAACGGAATAAACGAACTGAGAAAAACAGTTTTAACTTTCAAACAAGGGTACTGAGACAACAAAGAATTAACTTACAATAGTGAATTAAGTACAGGTCCGCCTTTGTACGTACTTACAGTACAAATTACGCATTGAGAGTAAAAAATTAATTACGCAGTATAACAATTATTTTTTCAAGAAAAAGTTTGTCATTAGTGCAGAGAAAAAGTGTATTCTACGCTCAGTTATCGCACATTTGGTTATTTTCCTTCTTACCAAACGCCACGCACTATTCGTGGACCCACGTTGCACATCATGGGCACTCCAACTCAACCTCAGAGGTGTAACTTTTCCGGAAACAAGCAGTGGACGCCTTTCCAACCAGTTGGTTACCACTATTGTTCAAATGTTCAAATGTGTGTGAAATCTTATGGGACTTAACTGCTAAGGTCATCAGTCCCTAAGCTTACACACTACTTAACCTAAATAATCCTAAGGACAAACACACACACACACACCCATGCCCGAGCGAGGACTCGAACCTCCGCCGGGACCAACCGCACAGTCCACGGCTGCAGCACCCCTGACCGCTCGGCTAATCCCGCGCGGTGGTACCACTATTAAAATTATGAGGAATATATAATCTCTTGACTAGTTCAAATGAAGAACATAGCATATCCTTAACTTCGATGCGGAAAAATCTTCTCTCCAACAACAGGACACGGCTGTGAAGTTCCTTTTCTTGTTTTGAGATACAAATGGACTGAAATTCTTCAGATGCCTCTTTGTCAGCAGCATATAGCTTTTTCTTCAACGTATTCTGTGGAAGTCTACAGGTACTTGCAACAATTTTGAACGTCATGCTGTTATCCGCTGCGTTTATTACTCTTTCCGTGTCACATGGATGACGTGAATGGCCGTCTGCTCTGTACGTCGTACATAATGTACATAAATGTGTACATGTACTTTATCGCATTAGGGAAAAAATAAATTATTTTATTGTTTGATAATAATAATTATTTATGGGTAATTATTACATATATTTTTAATTATTAAGATTATTATTTTTTCTGCTTCGTAGTTTAAGATAGTTACGTTCAAAAATTGTTCACATAAATAACCTTAAAAAATGGAAGGAGACAAATTTTAGTTCAATGCGGGTACATCGGCCACTGGCTGGCTGTCGTGCCTGCCTCCACGAAAGCTGTTGGTAGTTGGTGGCGGCCTCCGGTGAAGATACAGTCGACATGGGAATATGTCGCGAACTAAGCACTCTTTCAACACAGCTAATGTAGGAAAAACTTAACTTACTATTCAAATCTCTAATAATCACATGAATAGAGAACTTATCTTAGAGAAACAAACTTCAAAAACCATACATAACGTGGCTGCGAGACGTACAACATCCTAGTCCTTTCTCAGCGAGTTTCTCCTTCAAAAATCACAGCTGAATGTCAGTTGTTCACAAGGAACTCCTGTTATCCTTCGTGTAAGAAGTACAAATATTCAACATCAGTCGTCGGAATTCCAGAGAGGCAGGTTTGTGGTGGTCTATCGAGAGTGAAGTATATCTTTCCGCAATATTTCTGTTGGCGTTGGTGAAGACCTGGCGACCTTCATGCGAATACGAAATCGATGGGTTCAGGATGACCATAATCAATGCCACGTAGGATCCAAACGGTCCCTCGCGACTGGAGACTAAAACCGTCTTGGCCACGAACCGTCATCCCCGTCTTACAACCCAAACTAGATTCAATAATTCTGAAGTGCGTTCAAATTTGGGCGGCTGGTCACAATTTCACAACACTCGGTAGCCTGATACGCGAAGGGGGCTTGAAAAGTCCTTGCAAAGTCCGAGAGATGGCACCACCGGCGCGTATCAAGGTCACGTTTAGTTAGTAGCATCTTTGGAAAGAACACACCCCAAGTTTGAGCCATATTGGTCTATTTCTTTGTGTTTGGCATTCATGTGAATCAAGGAAGTCGAGTGACTGTCAAAAAATGGACGAAAAAGAATTTCATGTGGTGATTAAACATTACTTTATGAAACGCAAAACGCCTCAGGAGACTGAAGAGAAGCTTGATAAACGTGACGGTGATTCTGCACCTTCGATTAGAACAGTTTATAAGTGGTTTCAAAATTTTCGGAGTGGCCATATGGGCGCAAGCGATGGTGAACGTTCTGGACGCCCTGTGGAGGTTACAACTCCAGAAATCATTGATAAAATCCATGATATGGTGATGGATGACAGAAGAGTTAAGGTGCGTGAAATTGCTAGTGCTGTGGGCATCTCAAATGAACGGGTACATAATATTTTACATAAACATTTGGACATGAGAAGGCTATCCGCAAGATGGGTTCCGCAATTGCTCACACTTGATCAAAAACGGAATCGTGTGAAGTGTTGCAAGGACGATTTGCAGCTATTCAGGAAGAATCCGCGGGACTTTAAGCGTCATTTCGTCACTTTGGATGAAACATGGATACATTACTATACTCCTGAGACCAAACAGCAATATAAACAATGGGTTACCAAGGGTGAATGTGCACCAAAATGGCGAAGACCAGTCGTTCGACCGGAAAGGTTATGGCGACTGTCTTTTGGGATTCGCAAGGGATAATCCTTATCAAGTAACTGGAAAAGGGTAAAACTATTGCAGGTGTATATTATTCATCGTTATTGGACCGTTTGAAAACCGAGCTGCAAGGAAAACGCCGGCGATTGCACTGCAAAAAAGTCCTTTTCGATCACGACAATGTACCAGCACACACCTCCGCAGTTGTGGTCGCAAAATTAATGGAAATAGGATTCCAACTCGTTTCACATCCCCCCTATTCTCCAGATTTGGTTCCCTCGGACTACTGTTTGTTCCCCAACTTGAAGAAATGGCTGGCAGGGCAAAAATTTTATTCAAACGAGGAGGTGATTGCAGCAACTAATAGCTATTTTCCAGACTTGGACAATTCCTATTATTCGGAAGGGATCAACAAATTAGAACAGCGTTGGACGAAGTGTACAAGTCTAAAAGGAGACTATGTCGAAAAATAAAAAAGGTTTACCCCAAATACGTAAGTATTTTTTATTTTTGCACGGACTTTTCAAACGCCCTTCATAGTGACATACTGCAGAGAGGTAGCAACGGTAGAATTTAAATAAATAGCTTTCGTAGCACTCATCAATTTCTGCTCTTCGTTGTTGTCGAAAGTCGTAGGCTTATAATCCCTGTCCATGCTAAATTCTGAAACGCAACTTCATGTACTGTTATAGGGGATGCTCGGTTTCATTTTCTTAAATGATATGAACACTGGTTGAATTTCTGTTGTCGAACGGATATATTTTTACTTATTTCACTTCAGCTACAATTAAGTTCATCCTCCATGCAAACTCAACACATAAATAATTCATACGCCATACTCGTACTGAACAAGAGCAAGAACTTACTTCTAACAACGTGGAGCAAAGAGAACACTATCATACATCAATGTATTCATGCCAAATCATCATTGAAATATACGTTGTTCTTACCATTTTCGTTGCCTTGGCAAACTTTCTTTAAATTAATACGGACATCATTATTACCGCCGCTGAGAATTTCATCTATCAATGTACACCTACTTGTTTCGCATAGATCAGCACTATGTGTTACAGTAACATATTTATTTTACGCCACCATTCTGGATATAAATTTGAACACAGACTTTAATCACCTTTCTAAAGCCTTTCGTCTTTCTCAATAGTGCCATTACTGAGGCACATATTATATAAAAAAGATTCATTTCCATTCATGTTATTAAGCAGCCTACTGTCGTAACTGGTAACTGATTTAATACGATCATCTATAAATGCCTATTTACTAGTAATTAAATCAATAGTTCCATTTGCTGTGATATTGTCATTAACGTCTCTTAATCCTTTAACAGTGTCCTTGGATACCTCTACAGTAGCACTGGCACTACTACACATCACATTTCCTCACTTATACCTAATGCCTCCATTTTTCCTTTAAAACAAACAAATTACTTTTGTTTTTCATTAATTTCCTCATCATCATTTGCCTTCAATTCATAATATTCGTAGTCATGAGCATTACTACAAACATCATCAGTATCACCACACACATTACCAACAACGTCATTCCCTCTTCCATTACTATTTAAACACTCAGTTTTGCTTAAGTTGTCAATTAATACAGAATTCACTTTTTTCTAACCTGACTCTCCCATTAGTTCCTGAATTCCAAAATCATCACAAAATCAGTTACTTCAGCATTTGGCAAATGACAAGTTTGTACCCAGTTATAGACTTCTGTTAAATTAATTTCTTCTGTATCCTCTTTTCCAATTTCTGTGTGCTCACTTACCTTATTTGCATGTTTTGCCTTACCTACTGAACGTACTTCTTTCTCAGCAGACTTAATGTTAACAGGATAGTACGCATTTTTAAGATAGCTACTGATCGTTCCACTAAAAAGTTTTCCTTGTATATCACTATTAGTGTAATTTCTGGTCCATTTGTTATTTGTTCCATAAGCCCTTAAATTACAGACTGATAACAGAGCCCAAGCCAGTGTTTTGTTTCCTGAATTAATATCCCATCTAGTTTCCTTGTTTTGTTGCTATCATCTGTTCTAACTACAACCATCCTCTCCAGCTCTCTATTATGTTTGTATCCCCAAAACTCTATCTAATTTATCTACATGTTTCAAAAACTAGTCTACTGTATTTGGTGGCCCATAGGCTAGCCCCCACTGTACCTCAGCTGGTAACATCCTTTTTAAGACATCTATTTGGGTGAGTTCATCAAAAGGTTTGCTCAAATGAGCTAATTTTTTAAGCTGGTTTTTGCAATGCTGTTTCATGAAGATATGCCCTTCCCTGTAACTTGGTTCACTGAGAAACTCACTTTTTATTCTAACTTGTTTAGTCTCTGAACACAACCTATCTAAAATCTTTTCTCAAAATGTAGCCCAAGTTAATGCTTCATCTCTTACAAATTTATTAATAAACTTAATTTTCCTAATGTCAGTCATATTAGAACACAAAATTATCTCTACAATGCTGCAGAAAATCTACAGGATATAAACTACCTTCACCTGGAAAGATTCTCTCTGGAATGTTGTAAAACATGGTACAAACATTGTTAACAAGATTTGTATTAACTGCATCCTTGAACAGTTCTTCAACCTATTTGCACAGAATAGAAACACTATTTTCGAGGGTGCTGGTTTTATTGTTACATAATATTAAACTTTCTATGGATTTGTCGTTTAACATCTTCACCTATTCGACAAAACTGCTTTCAACAAGTGCCAGTTCAGCATGAACATTAGTTTCCAAAGTCAAAATTTGACTGTTTAAATTTTTGTTAACAGTACTTATTTCCACTTGCACTTTTTCGAAAGCATTTTTCTTCTATCTTCATTGAGTTCATCTATGATATTTTTGACTTGAGTGTTAAATTTAAGTTTGATTTGTTTCATCTTGGACTTCTTGTATTTGCGGCAACTATTTTTATCATAAATTTTTCGTCACAGTGCACAGAGAGGAAACCGCAGAGAACAGTGAGTCATCTTTGAAACTTAGAAGAAAAAAACAGAACAGTGAGTCATCTTTGAAACTTAGAAGAAAAAAACGTACAAGAAACGTTGAGGTCTGGAAGCCACATAAAAGGAAGAGTCTCCGAAATACTGGAAACCTTTTTACAACCAGAAAAGAAAACTGATTAAAGGTTAAGTTTTTACCGACAGGGCCTGCTCTTGTTGATTAAAATGCTCTTCAAAAATAAGTGAGGAACAGTTCAGGAGACGGTTTGATGCCTCCTGGAAGGTAGGTGACTGAAATCCCTAAACACAGGATGGGGTAGGACAAGGAAGGCATGAGAGGGCGAACCAAGTACAGTAGCGTTTCATTGGTTACATTTATTTAACGACCACATAATAGCGTGAATAAATAAATACAATAATCATATATAATTATGAGTGACAGGTAAGGCTAATTAGTTGCTAACAGTAATAATTGACTTTAACAAATGATTTTATCTCAACAATCCACAAAGCACAGTGGCAGAATAAAAGTAAAACAGTGAAGAAATTTTTTTTTAATCAATAGGCTCTTAACATACAAGTGGGCAAACACACTGCTAAAATCAGCATAAAATGTACTGAAAATTTTATCAAGTACAAAAACAACAAAGTAGATCAAGGTTGTCCACACGTGAGGCAAGCACCGTACCAGTTTAGGCTCAAATCAGTAAATATGGTTAAATGATTTGAAAATATTCGCGTAACGTAATAATCAAGACAGTACCTTGTGCTTAAGCAAGGTTAGAAAAAACTTCGTTACCCAAAATTCACAACATGGGCATGTACAACCTTAAGTGAAACTTTAAACAAGTACGTCAGAACATAAACCACTACATAACTTAAAATTCATTAGCAGGCAACAATCGCAGCCGCCGCCTCAAAGGCAGCCAATGATCACCAGGCCCCCGCGGCCACCAGCCGCTGAAAAACCGGCCGCAAAGCTCAGGAGACTAAGTAGGGCTGTTAGCAGACACCACTTAGGTTAAACATAGGCCAAACAAACAAATTAAGCAAATATTAATGGCCTCCTTCTCGAGAAATGGTCACCATAAAGCCACTTAATATGCCACCAAACTTTAAAAACTTATCTTTAACCAAATTTATAAAATATTAAGGTAACATAGTATTGGCGAAGGTTGTAATTTTTTCACCTATCTACGTAATTCTGTAGCTCTCAATTCGTTCGAGCAATCAATCATTCACGATAGGAAACACAGTCATAGCTTAGTCACTCAAAAATGATTCTGAAATTTTACTTGTTAGAATGAAATCAGGCGATGATTCTTCTTCTCTGCAGGCTCGTGCTTTGCGGCAGTTTGCTAATCTGTACAAATAAAATGCCTCGTAATTTTGGGAGCGTTGTATAATCAGTCGGGAAACCTCAGATCAAGCGAATATTTGCCTTTGATGAAGTTTAACCTTCCGAAGAAGTAATGGAGCTCTTGGATTATTAAATGCAGGTTCGTATCCAGTCTTTCGGAAGTCCCTTCTGATTAACAACTACGCAATATATCGATAAATATCATTAATTCCCAAATGTCACATACACACCTTTTTTGAAGGAGCAATATATATATATTTCCTTTTTAATCGTACAGTTCGTATCAGTTATCTTCTGTGATAAATCTCAATAATCAAATTACAGTTCTTCCAAACCAAGCTCATGCTAATCGGCACGAAGACAATCTCGGAAGCCCCCTTTCTTTTTTTTCTAACAGCCACCAGAGAGAGTACTACAAAGAATACTTATGCGCTCATGGCATAGCTATTGTATGAACTACTTTTCGCATGGATTCTGCGAGTATGTAGATAGAAAATTTGTAAACGTCATTCAAGGGTAGAACTGTATCAGAATAATTCATTGAATATAAAGAGATATTACAAGGTTATGCCTCTGAAGCCATTTAGCTGAATAAAAATTGATACAGGAAAACTTAATAAATGCCCAGAGAATAAAATGTAATTGTAATTTAGCCATACCACACAGCAGGGAACCTTGGGTGAGGAAAATGATGAGGTGTTGTTTAATGCTTAGCAGTGGTTCCTTCTGTGGTATTTAAATGAAAATCTACAACACAGTTTTAACACATATAATATATAGAAAATTCTGTTCAAGAAAACAAAATGTTAAATACAAGATTAAATGCAAAAACCTTAAATACACTTAAGCCTTAAGGTCACAATTTGACCCACAGAATTTTTGACACGGATTGCTGCCAAAACCCAAGAATACTACGGCACAAGGAAGCTGACGACCATATCAGTGGGAAAATCTAACATTAAGGCTTAGCAATGAATTTAGTCTTTCATACTGTGCATAGTGTAATGACGCATTACGACGCAGAGAGATAGAATACTTTAAATTCTGCGCCGAAGATTAAATTGAGAGGAAAGTAGAATATAATCTGTGTAATGTCCATATTTTATTCTCTTTTGTTTCATACTCCAAGAAGGAGTTAAGATACACTCTAGATTGTTATCTTGTAGGGGATGGAAGTAATGTTTGGTGTGTGCTGAAAGGCAGCCATCTTGCTAGTATTTATGATTTGTGCAACGAGCATAGCAATTCTTATTGTCTTGTGAATAAAAATTAGTGAAAAGTATCTAAGTTTTACAAGAATTATTTAAAGCGGCGTAGCATTGTATTCCTTTGTTTCCACCGTCTTCGTGAAGGAAACCGATGCCGACTCAGGAAGATACGCACAGTCAACAAAGAGAAGAATATCAGTGGCGACTAATGAATTAATATTGTGACAGGAGGAATAATTCTACGTTTAAGGTAAGAACTCCGAATAAATCAACATTGACGTGGAATTCAAAAATATTATTAATCGGAATTGTAAATTATATTACAGGCAAATTTCACGCAGCACTGAATTTGTCCGCATTCAAGCCGGTGAACACAGTACGTAAAAAAGCCTTTCAAAAATTCTGAAGTTAAAGTTCCATGTCCCTATTTCTTTTCTTTTAAAAAAATCAATAAATTTAATTTTTTTATTTATTTCGCCACAATAGCCAACACGAATGCACTACAATGAAGCTCTCAGTGGAACACAGAAATCCCCAATATTGCCACAATTACATATACGAATATAATCGTATTTAAAAACGTTAACAATTCAGAAACGCAAAAGTCAAGGAAAGTATGAGTTATTAAAAAAAGAAGCCACATAAAAATAGTAATTAGTTACACCCAAATATACAGCTGATTAGAAATTTTAATAATCTGAAGCAACAGAACCTTAGTCTAGATAATTACGCTCAAACAAATATTTCAGTAAACCACCAAGCGCAGGCAATAGATGTGGGCATATCGTAGTACGAGAAGTACTGACCGTAAACGGAAGATGTGTTGGCAGATATCTGATAACCCTGGAAACAAACATTACAGATCCCACCGCCCAGTCCCGCACAGCATGGAATATCAACACCGGACAAATCAGCGGGTGCGTACAGGAGGACGCCGTGCTCAGCTCAGTGTGGTAACTCCGATTTCACCAGATACACCAAGTCTGAACATAAACAGAGCTAACGGCCGACTGACCCACCATGTCCGAAAGTCGGCCCGTGATTATCTTTAGTCCGCTGTCACCCGCTGCCTCCCTCTTACTGCCCCACCAACGCTGTTCGAGGCCTACTTCAGGATTCGCTCAGCAGAGACAATCAGAGGCAAGCTGCAATCGATTCGCGCTGCCAGTAGTAGCGCCTGTGAATAGCGCCCTTCGTCAAGGCATGCTAAATCGATTGCGAGCCTCCCACGGCTCAGTGACTATTCACATCAAAATGTTTAATTAACAACAAAATGTTTATCTTCGAGGAACAGTGCAGTCATTCAACGTTCAATGCAAACGGCTGCGAAATGTTACTGGAAATGAGTAATGTGTGTAAATGCATGAATGTATCACAATGCCGACGAATATTTTTTGGACACTGTTATATTTGTAGGATTTTGTTTCCATACATTTGTAACGCAAATTCTGAACCTGTCTCTTTTTTTATATGAGACTGTCACTGTAGCGCAAACTGCTGTCGTAAATATTTCGGTAAGAAAGCTAGGTGACCTTGACGTAATGCATTGTGGATGCCCAGCTGTGCCAGTCGCCTGGAGAAAAAGCCATTAGGTGGAGAAAAAAGAGGCCATTAACCTCGATATTGACATTTCTTTGTAGAAAGCATCGCAGATACGACACTTCCTGATATTTACTGAAATGACTAATGAAACTATGCGAAACATTACACGGCTATTGTCTTGCTAGTTGAGAGATTTTTACCTGCCTTATGAAATGCCATATGGCTAGTGAATGACGTTTCACGCCTTGCTTTATGTATATATTTGCTCATTTTGTTTAACATCTAGTTTCTAGTTGCACTGCAGCATTGGTTAAAATAAAATTTAATAGATGTACTAATATCACTATTTTCTGTCAAAGACCCAGTAAAGAATAATTTTATGATCTACTTTCTTAAAAAAAAGGGAACACAAATAGACATTTCCCTTCACAGGAATTGCGTAAATAATTTTTTTAACGATTTGGTAACTTTTTTGCAGTGTAAGATTTTGTGATGCATCTCTCTAGTGTTAAGATCTGACATAGGTATTAGACATTTCCTATCTTTACTGTGATATTTTTTCTGCTTGAGCTTTGCCATGTCTAGGTATAAGTTATAGCGTTTGCTGCTGCTGTTTGCCAGGCATAGTGTTACTGAATTGGACTTTGTATTACTCTGTTAAGCCAGTTTTACTACTGATTTATTTTTCTTGTTGCTGCACATTGGTTCATATTAGTTGTAATGTAGCATTTGCTCTGCTAATTTAGATATACTGCTGCTTGCTTTGCGAATTTACATTTTTTTGTCATTGCTGTTTGTGTTAAATTGTTTTGTGCTCCTGCATTGCCTTGTCCCTTAGTGTATATATATCTGAGCTCTGTAGATTTAAGTTAGTTTAAGAGGGGGTAGACTATATAAGAAACTAACTCTGAAGAATAGGGAAAGAATGCATTGAGAAGTTATAAGAAAACGGTTTGGCGAAAAAAGTAGTGTACAGTGGAGAATAACTATTTTCAAAGAGGATATTGATACAATACAGAAAGCATGCTTGGATAGGATTTTTTTGGCACGAGCAAATGTTGAAATAAGACGGAAGACCTATGGAATGAAGTTTTGGGTTGGAATGCAGTACCAGACGTCTCACTCAAAACAAACCCTGTCCTTTCCTTTTCTGTTATTCCGTTATGTGTGTGTGTACCCTTGCGTATTTGTGTTCTTCCTGTCTTTATGTGTTTATCTGATAAGACTTATGCTGTAGAATTTTTCTAATACTCAGCTGCATTCACTATGATGAGGAATACTGTTATCCTCAAATATAATTTGCATTTATAATATGTTATTTACTTTGTAAAGATGTTTAGACATTGTTTATTCTGTTTTGTTTTTATGCTCGTGTGTGAAGTTGCTGCTTCGAAAGTTATTCTGACCTTTTATGTATTTACTTATGTCATAGTCCTGTAACACTGATGTATATGTTATTTCGATTGTTTTGTAAAGCCCGTATTACCACAAATGTTTGCTTTATTGGAATCTTCTTTAATGATGTATTTTGTACCTTTATAATTGTATTCTTATGTTGTACATTTATAATTGTATAGACAGCAGTTCTTCAAACGAAGTTTCATTTCAATGCACACGTTTCTGTTGGTCATAATATATGCACAGTATGTGAAAGCTGGGACTCATAGCGCTTGCACATGTGTTAATAATTCAGCAAGGGACTGGTTAACAGCATTGCTGGTTCTAAGGACAATTCCAAAAACTTTGTGAGTGCACAAGTGGTGGTTTATGGACTTGCGATATTGTCTGCTAGACTCTTCGATGGTGACTGTGCACCTGCACAGTCGCAACAGATGGCTGCTGGCTGTCTCTACAATGACTACAGTGGGTCTACACCTTTGATGACCCACCAATACCATTATTTCTACAAGGACTGCAGTGGGTCTGCACCTCTGGTGGCCCTCCAATACCATAATCTCTACCAGGACTATAGTGGGTCTGCTCTGTGATGACCTACATACCAATATTCTTAAAAACGTCGACTGACTCTGCTGTAGGTTTGCTCTGTTGTGGCCCATTACCTGTCTGCATGTCAAGAGTCAGCACAGTCTTTCCGTGGGAAGGACAACACTACTTCTTCAAGACTGCATGGAAATCCACAACTTCCGTGTGCATTTTCTTTTACTGCTCACACTTTGAGAAAGAAAAAACACTACAATTTTACTGTGATGAACGATCAGGACTGTCTTTATGGACTGTGAGAAAATTTTACCTTTTGACCAACATTGTATCAATAAGTGTGTGCATTTGATTTCTTTGTTATTGTAATTGTGAAAAAATTTTAACAAATATGTATTGGCCAGTGCCCAAAACAATTTGTAAAATTTTTTGTGGGGAGCATAGGGGCCATGTAAGTAGGCTGCTTAGGTTCTTATACTGGTAGCGCCACCGCCACGTAGCGCTCTGTAAGAAAATCACTGGCTGTGCTGTGTGCAGTCTGTGGCTCGTTAGCATTGTTGTAATATTCTCTATTGTAGTGTTGGGCAGTTGGCTGTTAACAGCACGTAGCGTTTCGTAGTTGGAGGTGAGCCGCCAGCAGTGGTGGACGTGGGGAGAGAGATGGCGGAGTTTTTAGAGTGGTTGATATGGACGCGAGTCCATTAGAAAGAGTAAATTTATATTATTGGATATCATGAACTGATACATATATATGATGTCCTTTGAACATTATTAAGGTAAATACATTGTTTGTCCTCTATCAAAATCTTTCATTCGCTAACTATGCCTATCAGTAGTTAGTGCCTTCAGTAGTTAGAATCTTTTATTTAGCTGGCAGTAGTGGCGCTCGCTGTATTGCAGTAGTTCGAGTAACGAAGATTTTTGTGAGGTAAGTGATTCATGAAAGGTATAGGTTATTGTTAGTCAGGGCCATTCTTTTGTAGGGATTTTTCAAAGTCAGATTGCGTTGCGCTAAAAATATTGTGTGTCAGTTTAGTGTTGATCAGAATAGGTAAAGCGCGAAATGTCTGACTACGTTCAGTTCTGCTCAGCTGTTTGAAAATCAAATAATGTAAGAGGTTCATCAGCACAGTAATTCATTAGTTTTTCTAAGGGGAAGTTTCACATGTCGACCCTTAGCCGAGGATACCTCACTGGAATCTTCTGATTTTTTCTTGTAGTTTGTGTAATTAGTGTAGCTATTGTTTATTGCTAGCGCGTAATTATAGAGAGAATTTCCTTTGTAGTTGTAGTTTTTCATTGTTGTACAGTAAAACAGTTGTGGCATGCATGTAGATTTGCACCAAGTATTTCGCAGCTGCGCTTGCAGTTAACTAGATATTAGTTACAGTGCTATGTTAATGTGTTTTCTTATTTTACTCTTCGAATTGTGCTTTTCCGTGTAATCGTGTGAAATATTGTGACAATTATGGCGTGTGAAAAACGTAATACTAGGCTCCAAAGTAAACTGAGAAATGACAGCGAAGACGAAAGTAGTGTGTTAGCGCTACCGTGTAATGAATTAACTAATGTTCAACATAGTAATTTGGTAATTGTGCATAGGGAAATGGAGCGGGCGGCAAATAATGGTGTAGACAGGGAAACAATTAGTGAACAGGGAAGCATTATCGATCGATCAGTCGGCAACAGCTCGCCTCAGGAATCGGGAATGACAGGGCACAATCTTGCAAATACTGCAGATTCAGGTTTTGGGTCCTCACCGTTTTCTCAAATAAGTCAAGACACATTTTCTGCTTGTCAAAATGTGAGTGTTGCCGGTGAAAATGCACTTCCAAAAAGCATAGAGAAACAGATTCCAGACACTAATACATTATTATTGCAATTAATGCAACAAATGAAACAAAATCAGAGACAAACACAGCAAAAGTTAGACACATGGAACAAAATCATAGACAAACACAGTAACAGCTTCAAAAGTTAGACTCAATGGGACAAACACTTGAACAAACACGTGAAGGTTTAACTGCTGAGTTACTTAAAATCGAATCGATATGTCAAAAAGTCTGTAATGAGGTAAAAACACAAATTTGTGAGCATTTTCAACCTATTTTTTCGCGTCATGAAAATGCATTACAGAATCACGAAGCAGCCATAAAAGAACTGCAAACTATTGTTCATGAAAATCACGACACCTTGCAAGCTAAAATTGACTCAGTTGCATCTACCGATTCGGTTACGCAACTTGCAAAAACTCAGGAAAACTTAAAGGACATAGTAGATACGATTTCAACACAAATGGACACTCTGAAACTTGGTTCAGAAAAACACACTGAGGATTTCAGTTCACTATCGGAGAAAGTAGCCGAACTTTCGGATCAGTTAACTTATCTACAAAGGTAGATGATGATCTGAATGACACAAGACCCGTAGCCTTGAAGAACGTAGAACACCAGGAAAATATAAATACTGTTACAATATTTCCGATGATAATTTTTTTAAATAATTTTTTTATATTGCCCGGCCGCAGTCATAATATATTTCCTTAAAGTCAGTACCGTCATTAGACTGTTGTTGATTTACAGTGTTACATTTACATTTACACACTCATGATGCCTAGGAGATGGCAATTTATAACACTTAAAACACTTGATAATGGCACTTTGAAGCCGGAATCATGATCGTGTAAGTGTTAATGTAACACTGTAAATAAACAACAGTCTAATGGCGGTACTGACTTTAAAGAAATTTCCGATGGATTTTACGTACTGACTTGTGATCTGCAGAAGATGTCCCTTTGCCAAAACTGTCCACATCATTATAACACTACGAGAATATTCCCAATTTATAAAACTTTGGAATACATTCCCTTAGTCAAAGGAATAGTTTTATGCACATGTGGAATGAAACGGGAGGGGGAAGGCGGTCGTGAGAGCTTGCATCTTGCCTAGTTAAGCGTCGGAAGGAACATGCAGAACACTTCAAGCTTGTGGTGTTACAATGCGTTACAATTCGTGCAGTACTTAAAGAAATATGAATGTTTTAGTTGGACCCCTTTTTTTGCTTTGTGATAGATGGCGTGTAATAGTCACAAACATATTGCTCACAATTTTAGACGAACAGTTGGTAACAGGTAGGTTTTTTAAGTTAAAATACAGAACTTAGGTACGTTTGAACATTTTACTTTGGTTGTTCCAATGTGATACATGTACCTTCGTGAACTTACCATTTCTGAGAACGCATGCTGTTACAGCGTGATTACCTGTAAATACCACATTAATGGTATAAATGCTCAAAATGATGTACGTCAACCTCAATACATTCGGCAATACGTGTAACGACATTCCTCTCAACAGCGAGTGGTTCGCCTTCCGTAATGTTCGCACGTGCATTGACAATGCGCTGACGCATGTTGTCAGGCGTTGTCCGTGGGTCACGATAGCAAATATCCTTCAACTTTCCCCACAGAAAGAAATCCGGGGACATCAGATCCGGTGAACGTGCGGGCCATGGTATGGTGCTTCGACGACCAATCCAACTGTCGTGAAATATTCTGTTCAATACCGCTTCAACCGCACGCGAGCTATGTGCTGGACATCCATCATGTTGGAAGTACATCGCCATTCTGTCATCCAGTGAAACATCTTGTAGTAACATCGGTAGAACATTACGTAGGAAATCAGCATACATTGCACCATTTAGATTGCCATCGATAAAATAGGGGCCAATTATCCTTCATCCCTTAATGCCGCACCGTACATTAACCCGCCAAGGTCGCTGATGATCCACTTGTCGCAGCCGTCGTGTATTTCCGTTGCCCAATAGTGCATATTATGCCGGTTTACGTTAACGCTGTTGGTGAACGACGCTTCGTCGTCAAATAGAACGCGTGCAAAAAATCTGTCATCGTCCCGTAATTTCTCTTGTGCCCAGTGGCAGAACTGTACACGACGTTCAAAGTCGTCGCCATGCAATTCCTGGTGCATAGAAATATGGTACGGGTGCAATCGATGTTGATGTAGCATTCTCAACACCGACGTTTTTGAGATTCCCGATTCTCGCGCAGTTTGTCTGCTATTGATGTGCGGATTAGCCGCGACAGCAGCTTAAACACCTACTTGGGCATCATCATTTGTTGCAGGTCGTGGTTGACGTTTCACATGTGGCTGAACACTTGCTGTTTCCTTAAATAACGTAACTATCTGTCGAAAGGTCCGAACACTTGGATGATATCGTCTAGGATACCGAGCAGCATACATAGCACACGCCCGTTCGGCATTTTGATCACAATAGCCATACATCAACACGGTATCGACCTTTTCCGCAATTGGTAAACGGTCAATTTTAACATGGGTAATGTATCACGAAGCAAATACCGTCCGCACTGGTGGAATGTTACGTGATACCACGTACTTATACGTTTGTGACTATTACAGCGCTGTCTATCACAAAGCGAAAAAAGTGGTCCAACTAAAACATTCATATTTCTTTACGTACTACACGTATATGTAATAAAAATGAGGGTTCCTATTTAAAAGTCCGCAGCTCGTGGTCGTGCGGCAGCGTTCTCTCTTCCCGCGCCCGGGTTCCCGGGTTCGATTTCCGGCGGGGTCAGGGATTTTCTCTGCCTCGTGATGACTGGGTGTTGTGTGATGTCCTTAGGTTAGTTAGGTTTAAGTAGTTCTAAGTTCTAGGGGACTGATGACCATAGATGTTAAGTCCCATAGTGTTCAGAGCCATTTGAACTTATTTTTAAAAAAACGCAGTTGATATCCGTTTGACCTATGGCAGCGGCATCTAGCGGGCCAACCATAGCGCCATCTGGTTTCCCCCTTCAAACTAGACAAGTTTCGTTCTTTGTAGTTTTTTCGTTTGATTCTTATTTCGGGAGAGATTTGTCCCGCTCATTATCAATGACCACCCTGTATACTAAAGCAGCAAAGAAACTGGTATAGGCATGCGTATTCAAATATGGAGATAAGTAAACTGGCAGAATACGGCGCTGCGGTCGGCTACGCCTATGTAAGACAACAAGTGTTTGACGCAGTTGTTAGCTCGGTTACTGCTGCTACATTGGCAGGTTAGCGAGATTTAAGTGAGTTTGAACGTGGTGGTATAGTCGCCGCACGAGCAGTGGGGCACAGCACCTCTAAGGTAGCAATCAAGTGGGGATTTTCGCACACGACCATTTCACGAGTGTACCGTGAATATCAGGAATCCAGTAAAACATCAAATCTCCGACATTGATGTGGCCGGAGGAATATCCTGCAAGAACGGGGCCAACGACAAGAAAATCGTCCGACGTGACAGAAGTGCAACTCTTCTGCAAATTACTGGCGATTTTAATGCTGGGCCACCAATATGTTTCAGCGTGCGAACCATTCAATGAAACATCGTCGATATGGGCTTTCGGAAGCACTGAAGTACCCTTGATGACTGCACGGCACAAAGATTTACACCTCGCCTGGGTAGCAATCAATCAATCTGGTTGTGTACATGTATGGAGACAATCTCAAAAATCCATGGACCCTGCATGTCAGCAGGGGACTGTTCAAGCTGGTGAAAGCTCTGTAATGGTGTCGGGCGTGTATAGCTGGAGTGATATGGGAACCCTCATACGCTAGATACGACTCTGATAGGTGACACGCATTTAAGCATCCCGTCTGATCACCTGCATCCATTCATGTCCATTGTTCATTCCGACGGGCTTGAGCAATTCGAGGAGGACAATGTGACACCCCACACATCCAGAACTGCTCAAGAGTGGCTCCAGGAACACTCTTTGAGTTTAAACACTTCCTCTGTCCAACAAACTCCACAGACATGAACACTGTTGCACATATCTGGGATTCCTTGCAACGTGCTGTTCAGAAGAGACCTCCACAACCTCGTACTCTTATGGATTTATGGACAGCCCTGCAGGATTCATGGTGTCAGTTCCCTCTAGCAATGCTTCAGACATTAGTTGGGTCCATGCTGCGTCGTGTTGTGGCACTCCTGCGTGCTCGCGGAGGCCCTTCACGATATTAGGCAGGTGTACCAGATTGTTTGGCTCTTCAGTGTAAGTGGTGTCTGTTCTTTCGAGCACGCCCGAAAGAACAGACAATATTTTGATCCAGCAGCCGTTAAGAATTAAGACACAAGGATCTAACAGACTGTGGCTCCGAGAGGGCATTGATTGAAATCACGGAGGAGCGATGAAAATTTTTGTGCCAGACCAGTATTCAGAGGTGGATCCTTTGCGTATTAGGCAGATGCGCTGACTTCTGCGCCACTGCAGGGTCTACAAACTGCACGGTCTACCCTAGCACACCTCAAAATGGTTCAAATGGCTCTAAGCACTATGGGACTTATCATCTGAAGTCATCAGTCCCCTAGACTTATAACTACTTAAACCTAACTAACCTAAGGACATCACACACATCCATGCCTGAGGCAGGATTCGAACCTGAGACCGTAGCAGCGCGGTTCCGGACTGAAGCGCCTAGAACCGCACGGCCACAGCGGCCGGCTAGCACACCTCCCGTAGACCCATACACTATTATTGCAGTGCCCCTTGCTCATTATCCTCATTATTAGCGGCATCTCTCCGATCCCTGTAAGAGTTCGTGCCTGGTGGCCGTCCTCGCCTGGGTTTCGAAACCCAGTTGGACACAAATTTTCAACCTTCTCCACTGATTTACATCAATCCCCACTCGCAGTCAATGTCTGTTCTTCCTTTGTGTCTCAAACTAAATTTAGGTTTGCGAAGCGTATGCCGGTTTTTTTATTCCCTTGTATCTTTATACTCAAATACCTCAGAAACACTTTCTCTTGACTTGGACCCCTTGTGAATTCCTCATATGTGGGATCTGTTTTCCGTATCACGTATTAGTGTATGAAATACTTCGAAGCACTCTTGCGCAGACAGTCGTGCTCGTCTTCAGTCGGCAGAAGTCGTCAAAAATCGGAAGCCTTCGGTCAAATAGCATATTCGCTACAGCATCCGCTAGGCGAACTTTGAGATTCTAAAACACTGAAGCGAAGTTCCAGGAAGACCACCTCTACTAAACAGGAGCGAGTAGTACAGGCTGTAGCAGTGTCAACCATGGGGCAGCTGACACGTACACCATGTTACCGACAGCGACATTCGGTGGCAGTCGTGTCTTTATGGTGCAACGTGGACAAAACAACTGTGAATAAATTAAACTGTGACAATAGTGATCGTTAACAGTCGCAGATCTAAAAAATGGCATCTTTTCGTAGGCAGAAACTGGGATTGAACGACCTTGGCCATAGTACACTTGTACATACGCAGGTGGCTCTAAACAGAAGAGGGAATAAGACGCACCTTCTTCAGTTCGTCTAACAGCACCTGTCAAATGATTCCACTTCCATCTGACACTCCTATTTACGCAGCGGAGCTGTTGGCCATTTATTATGGAATACATTCATTTAAGTTCATATTTACTACGAACACTCAAAGCGTTACGCAAAAATTACGACGTCCGAGAGTCTTCAAGGAGACTAACAACTACGAGGGCTATTCGGAAAGTAAGGAACGATAGGTCGCGAAATGTAAACCACAGTGAAAATCAAAACTGTTTTATTTGCGACGGTTAGCTACACCTTGCAGCTACTTCTCTACACAGTCGCCGCTCAGACGTAGACATCTGTCGTAGCGTTGTACCAACTTTTCAGTTCCCTCGTTATAGAAGACAGCTGCCAGTGCTTTTCGACAATTTTCTACTTTGGACTGTCTGTATCAAGATATCGTCTTCATAGCCAGTGGCTCATTCGACCAGAGATGAACCTCAGGGGTAGCCAATTATGGGCTGTATTGTGGATGATCAAACACTTCCCGTCGAAAACGCTGCAGGAGCATCTTCATTGGCCCTGCAAAGTGCGGCCGAGAATTGTGGTGTAGAACGAACCGCATGACAGTTATGTTATGTGGATTGCATAGCTTCAGGCGAAATCTTTCGCCAGGCCCTCATACATGGCGGGAGACGCTAATTTCTGGCCAGCTTTACGTTGTCACTATGAGCTCAGAACTGATAAGAGCGACATGATGCGATCGACAAGCGTACTAGACACAGTATCCAAGGCATCAGTGGAAAGCTTCATCAGATTTTCACTGTATTTTCCATTTCGCGACCGATTGTTCCTTACGTTCCGAATAACCCTCGTGTATTTCAAATATATTGGAGACCATCAAAGAAGCAAGAAAAAATTACAAAGACGTCCTCTTGCTATAGATAAAAGGACATTATTGAATTTTACATGACGAAACAGTCGAGGACATAGCGAAGTTAGCATGACTGAAGCAGAATCCCTCATACTGATATCGAACATACGATCAAGTAAGCTACACTACTGGCCATTAAAATTGCTACACCAAGAAGAAATGCAGATGATAAACGGGTATTCATTGGACAAATATTCTAGAACTGACATGTGATTACATTTTCACGCGGTATGGGTGCATAGATCCCGAGAAATCAGTACCCAGAACAACCACTTCCGGCCATAATAACGGCCTTGATATGCCTGGGCATTGAGTCAAACAGAGCGTGTACAGGTACAGCTGCCCATGCAGCTTCAACACGATATCACAGTTCACAGTTCACTGGCGTATTGTGACGAGCCAGTTGCTCAGCAACCATTGACCAGACGTTTTCAATTGGTGAGAGATCTGGAGAATGTGCTGGCCAGGACAGCAGTCGAACATTTTCTCTATCCAGAAAGGTCCGTACAGGACCTGCAACGTGCGGTCGTGCATTATCCTGCTGAAATGTGGGGTTTCGCAGGGATCGAATGAAGGATAGAGCCACGGGTCGTAACGCATCTGAAATGTAACGTCCACTGTTCAAAGTGCCTTCAATGCGAACAAGAGGTGACCGAGATGTGTAACCAATGGCACCCCATACTATCACGCTGGGTGATACCCCAGTATGGCGATGACGAATACACGCTCCCAATGTGCGTTCACCGCGATGACGCCAAACACGGATACGACCATTATGATGCTGTAAATAGGACCTGGATTCATCTGAAAAAATGTTGTTTTGCTATTCGTGCACCCAGGTTCGTCGTCGAGTACACCATCGCAGGCGCTCCTGTCTGTGATGCAGCGTCAAGACTAACAGCAGCCATGGTCTCCGAGCTGATAGTCCATGCTGCTGGAAACGTCGTCGAACTGTTCGTGCAGATGGTTGTTGTCTTGCAGACGTCCCCATCTGTTAACTCAGGGATCGAGACGTGGCTGCACGATCCGTTACAGCCATGCGGATAAGATGCCTGTCATCTCGACTGCTAGTGATACGAGGCCGTTTGGATCCAGCACGGCGTTCCGTATTACCCTCCTGAACCCACCGATTCCATATTCTGCTAACAGTCACTGGATCTCGACCAACGCGAGCAGCAATGTCGTGATACCATAAAACGCACTCGCGATAGGCTAGAATCCGACCTTTATCAAAGTCGGAAACGTGATGGTACGCATTTCTTCTCCTCCTTACACGAGGCATCACAACATTGTTTCACCTGGCAACGCCGGTCAGCTGCTGTTTGTGTATGAGAAATCGGTTGGAAACTTTCCTCATGTCAGCACGTTGTAGGTGTGGCCACCGGCGCCAACCTTGTGTGAATGCTCTGAAAAGTTAATCATTTGGATTCACAGCATCTTCTTCCTGTCGGTTAAATTTCGCGTCTGTGGCACTTCATCTTCGTGGTGTGGCAATTTTAGTGGCCAGTAGTGTACTTACCGTGAGACTCTGAATAGCGTGTATCTCAACAACATAAGTGCAGATAGCTAGCGGTCATACAGCCGCACGTCTCTCGTCGGCCGTCAAACCAGACCAAACGGGATGTTAGTATCCGTTTCTGCTCATTCCTGGTAGTTGCGGAAGTTAGCCGGCTCTCATGTGCCTCCCGTGTCTTTTTTTCCTGTGTGGAGTTTCTTTTGTGTCAGCATGTTGTCCTTCCCGAGTGGTTTTGTCTTCTCTCAGCCAGCAGCACTGAAATGATGTTGTGTTCTCTTCATTTCCCTAGGCGGAGAGAGCAGCTGCATTGGCAGCCGGCGTCACGGTCTCGACGACTCGAATACGGCTCTAAACACTCTGAGTTCATCAGTCCCCTAGGCTCAGAACTACTTAAACCTAACTAACCTAAGGACATCACACACATCCATGCCCGAGGCAGGATTCGAACCTGCGACCGTAGCAGCAGCGCGGTTCCGGATTGAAGCACCTAGTACCGCTCGGTCACAGCGGCTGGTTCGGTGACTCGCTTCAGCGTCTCGGCGAGGTGTGTGAGTCGTTCGGGGGCCACAGTGGCTGTCGAGACGAGTGCAGCCACGTCGATAGCCGCTGATTTGCGCCTTCAAGCGCAGCAATCATTGTGGGACGACCAGTCAGTGTGACTGGTCGGAGGGTCCGTGTGCCACCCCGCCGCCTGCCGCTGCGCTGGTGTCTTCTGTTTGCCTGCGAGGTCGACTCACAGGCCGTCCGGCGTGCCATCACGAGCGTGCTTTCTGGCGCGCAGACGCCGTCTTCTTCCGTTCCCTCATGCAGAGGCCGTGCTGCCACTCTTCATAGCGTCCGTGTTCTCCCGCGCGCCTGGGTCAGGCCGTCGTTTGGAAAAGGCAGTCTTCGGCTGTACGGGACGCAGAGTAAACGAACTGGCACGGCTTCAAAGACTGTTTTACACGGGCGACTTTCTGCCCAAAGTCGACAACTCGAGATGCGTGTCCCTTTGTGCCGGGGCGGGTATACCAGCAACCAAACATGACGTGAGTGTGTCCCCTTGACGTCACCCATCCATAAAAAAATGGCTCTAAGCACTATGTGACTTAACATCTGAGGTCATCAGTCCCCTGGATTTAGAACTACTTAAACCAACCTAAGGATATCACACACATCCATGCCCGAGGCAGGATTCGAGCCTGCGACCGTAGCAGCAGCGCGGTTCCGGACTGAAAGCCTAGAACCGCTCTGCCACAGCTGCCGGACATGGGAACATATCCGGCCGCTAACATGGGAAGTTACAACCTATTCTGGTCGAGCTCACTCCTATAGTCGAAATGCTTTTTGTGCTTTCGTGTCTTCTTAATCTTCAGTATGTTTTTTGCTTTATTTTCGTGGCACACTGGAAAATTACACAGGGTCCTGGTGTTTTTTCCTACTAGTTTTCTCCTACAGAAGACACGAAATATTATACAGAAAAAATCCTACAATGTGCCCAAATAAAAACATAGATAGATATGTGTGTTTTAAAGAAAATTATTTCCAAAGTGCAAAAGTCAGAACTGTTAGACGAGAAAAATAATTTTTGTCCTCATTTGGCACTTATCAAGAAAACAAGGTGCAAAAGATTGAACAAAAGAGGCTTACTGCGTTCTACATATTGGCTCATGGGTTTGCAAATATATGTTATATCGAACAAATAATTATATAAATTACTCGGTCTTCAGGCCACAAGTGACCCATCGGCACCATCCGACCGCCGTGTCATCCTCAGAGGACGCGGATAGGAGGGGCGTGTGGTCAGCACACCGCTCTCCTCGTCGTTATGATGGTTTTCTGTGACCGGAGCCGCTAATATTCGGTCGAGTAGCTCCTCAATTGGCATCATGAGGCTGAGTGTACCCCGAAAAATGGCAACAGCACATGGCGGCTGGATGGTCACCCATGCAAGTGCCGGTCACGCCCGACATCGCTTAACTTCGGCGACCTGACGCGAACCGGTGTATCCACTGCGGCAAATAATTATATATCTTCTGAAATATTTGGATGACACTTTACCTATTCTTTCAGTTCTCAGGAGTTAAAGAATTTGCCAAACGCGCTTTGAGAAGAATTTCCACTTCTTCTGCTTCAGTCATTAATAAATTCCATTGCCATTGCTTGTTCTTACATTTATTTAGATTTTTCCATAAAAGGGATGGTCTTTCACATTCTCCGTTCAGACGTCGAACTACACAAGAGAGTACTCCCTCAACATCGGCAATTTAGGCGCTGACGTGTAATCGACAATCAGCACTCAAAACAGGCGACACTCAGTGCGGGAATAAAAAGCTAGAGGTGCTCCAGTAGACGCACTCGTCGCGAGTAGTCAATCGAGACATGAAAGTCGATCGTGTGAAAGGAGCTTAAGGGGCTCCGGAAAGGCTCAAAATCATGAAAAGTTCAATTTTTACTTTTTTGCGTTTCCTGAATCTGCAGACTATTACCTTTTAATAGATATATAATTTATTCAATTCCGAAGACTACAACTATTTTTAAATTTTTTTTGAAATGTGTTCTACATGGGCGTGACCCACTGTGGCGCTGTTAAACTGCTGTCAAATGGTGTTATTATTAACGTCCGTGTTCATCAGGTACATTTTAGTGATGTGAGATAAAGTATGTGTTGTGGCTAACCTGTGATGGTTCAATATATATCGCTGGTGTGATTGTCGATTGTTTCATGTTTATTTACTCTGTCGTTATCTCGAAAATATTCGTAATTAATTCTGTTTCTTGAGTCTCTGTTTTGTTGAAGTATAATAATGAGTAAAAGTAAAGTTGCTGTTGCGACTTTCAATGATGGCAACATTGTAAGGTGCAAGGTATTTAGAAATATGGGAATGAAGATAGGTTCTAACATGGTACGAGCGTTGCTTTAGACAAGGAACGCCTTCGGGCAGCAGACAGGGCTGTAAAGAGTCTAGAAATACAAGCAAGAGTAAACAGGAGGAGGAACAAGAGGAATCTGGAGGAGGAGTTTGCAGATGATGAAGATAATCCATCCTATGGCCGTGGAATGCACTAAAAAGTTAATCCAATCTTTGTCGCTCGAATCCCAAAACTTTTATTTTCTCATACTAATTACATGTTTTCTAAGGATTTTCCAAACATATTTTTTTCAAACTTTCAGTAAACGTTACACAGTACCTTCTGCATAATTTAACACAGCCTTTTTCCAAAAAACTGTATATTTTTGAATATATAAATAAAAAATTGCAAAAAAAGTTGTGAATTTTCATTACAATTGAAAAAAATCATCTTTAATAACTGAACTAAAATTTTGTAAAATCCCTGTGTTAAATTGTAGCCCATATTCCAATAAATAATCTGTAAAAAGTTCAACTTCCTACCTCAAATACTTTGTGAGGAAAGATGTAATTTATAAGCGTTATTTTAACATTGCAAGTATAGGGCGTTCCGGAGCCCCTTAAGACATCTGCAGCCACGGCGACTCGCCTGGTGCGCCAGACCGCAGTTGCTGCAGTTGGACTCGCGCGTCGTCGGCAGCGGGTACGAAGCGCAGGTGTGGTTGCCCGCTCACTCCACGCACATTTCGGGGAAGGCTCCGTTGCGAGCGACATGCACCGCCCACTTACAGCGAAAACACTGGGCAGATCCTCTTTTTTGTCGTAGCGGCTCAACACCAACCCCCGCGCGGTCTAAGGGGTGTTGCCAGAGTGCGCGCGGCTCTCCCCGTCGGAGGTTCGAGTTCTCCCTCGGGCACGGGTGTGTGTGTGTTGTGCTTAGCGTTAGTTAGTGTAAGTTAGATTAAGGGGCTCCGGAACGCCCTATACTTGCAATGTTAAAATAACGCTTATAAATTACATCTTTCCTCACAAAGTATTTGAGGTAGGAAGTTGAACTTTTTACAGATTATTTATTGAAATATGGGCTACAACTTAACACAGGGATTTTACAAAATTTTAGTTCAGTTATTAAACATGATTTTTTTTCAATTGTATTGAAAATTCACAACATTTTTTTGCAATTTTTTATTTATATATTCAATAATATACAGTTTTTTGGAAAAAGGCTGTGTTAAATTATGCAGAAGGTACTGTGTAACATTTACTGAAAGTTTGAAACAAATATGTTTGGAAGATCCTTAGAAAACATGTAATTAGTATGAGAAAATAAAAGTTTTGGGAATCGAGCGACAAAGATTGGATTAACTTTTTAGTGCATTCCAGGTCCATAGGATGGATTATCTTCATCCTATGCAAACTCCTCCTCCAGCTTCCTCTTGTTCCTCCTCCTGTTTACTCTTGCTTGTATTTCTAGACTCATTACAGCCCTGTCTGCAGCCCGAAGGCGTTCCTTGTCTAAAGCAAGCATCGCTCGTACCATGTTAGAACCTATCTTCATTCCCATATTTCTAAATACCTTGCACCTTACAATGTTGCCATCATTGAAAGTCGCAACAGCAAATTTACTTTTGCTCATTATTATACTTCAACAAAACAGAGACTCAAGAAACAGAATTAATTACGAATATTTTCGAGATAACGACAGAGTAAATAAACATGAAACAATCGACAATCACACCAGCGATATATATTGAACCATCACAGGTTAGCCACAACACATACTTTATCTCACATCACTAAAATGTACTTGATGAACACGGACGTTGATAATAACACCATTTGACAGCAGTTTAACAGCGCCACAGTGGGTCACGCCCATGTAGAACACATTTCAAAAAAAATTTAAAAATAGTTGTAGTCTTCGGAATTGAATAAATTATATATCTATTAAAAGCAGATTCAGAAAACCCAAAAAAGTAAAAATTGAACTTTTCATGATTTTGAGCCTTTCCGGAGCGCCTTAAGTTGTGTATAACCTTAGGGACCCGTGACTTCAGCAGTTTGCTCACATAAGATCTTACCACAAATTTTCAACAGTGACTAGCGCGTGCCACTTTCGTCAGGTAGAAGACCTTCCCGTTCTCCATCGGTGATTGGCGGCCCCTGACGCAAGAGACAGTGCACAGCATGAAGGTGAGGTCCTGTGGTTATTTTCTGAGGAAGTCTGGAGTTGCCGATCGCGGAAATCTCTTGAAGGCTACCCCGCTCAGGCGTTCTGAGACGGTAGCGTGTGTGTGGAAAGGCATCGACGGATCCGACACCTCCTTTGTACCTGCCGGAAATCTTCACCGTTCGGCAGCTGAATCCTCGCAGTCCACAGCCCGGTCGTGTTGAGAGCGGAGTCCGCTCTTGTCCACTGCTTCAGACGGTCCAGGAATCCTTTGTAATCGTCTTTGACTTCCAGCACGGTTGGTGGTGGTTTCAGCTCATGACGCCCTGTTGCTGTTGGGTGTGGGAAGCTGACCAATTCTTCATATGCAGCTGTTTCTCCAGCGCAGGATCACGATCCGTCAACGAAATAAAGCGGATGGCAGATGTCTCGTTCGACTACGTGAAGTTAAGTAAACATCTACTGACGTCTATCATTCGTATGAGTCTGCGGCACAGATGTTACCTTGCACATTTACATCGAATAAAAATTCAAGTTTCTGGACTTCGTGATCAGCATCAAACCGAGGTTGCCGGTCTCAATCGTGTAATACTGGCAGGCACTAAGCACACAGAAGCACAAGAAGTACTGTACAGGAAAGTGTTCGTGATACTGTAGACAACTTTGTACCTATGAGTAGCCATCTTAGCTATTAGTAAATCGCTTCAGCTATATTTACTCCTTTATTACTAGATCACTATCGGTTTCGTGGCATTAAAAGCCACTTCTTCAGGCGAATATATAACTAATACATTAGAGCTGAAAAGCTCGGAACTTCGTGATTGGTGACAGAAAGGAAGGGTCAAGTGTTTTGGATAACCATTGGCCTAGGGACTATTTGTATACCGAAGAGGAGGATCGTATTACTGTAACTATCTTACAAATAGTACATGGCCAACGTTTGAATGTTACTTCCTCCAGGTTAGGCAATGTAGCAAACCAGCTGTTTGTTTTGCATTAAATCTAATCTACGGTTCGCCTTAAGAGGCTTATGGAGGCGGTACGTGACGAAACCAGAAAAAAGCATTTTTCCCATTTTTTTCACCATCATCCGCGGATATCTAAATAACTAACCAAAGGAAATTGCACAAATTTTAACAGTATATTCTATAGGCATTTATCTAGACGTACCATCTTCCCGTTTTCAAAACCCTTTTTCCATTATCGACAAATACCCCAAAAACATGACTTCTGAGTATCAAAACCAAGCCACACATTCCAAGACACCTATACTCAGCAAATGGCTGTAATTCTTACGATGTATTCCTAACATCCCGATCTCGAACAAACTTAAAATTTTTCTTGTTATCTTTATCCGTTTCCGAGACACAGAGGATCAAATTTACCTTACTTGTACGCATAAAATACTCAAGTGATATCCGGTGTGGGGTGAAATTCAAATAATAAATAACCGCAGAAACTTTCTCAAATTTTAACATTAAATTCCAGAGGCATTCATCTAGAAGTACCATCCTCCCGTTTTCAAAAATCTTTACCTGGTATCGAGAAACACCCCAAACAACATGGTTTCTGAGTACCAACCGAGTTGCAGATTCCAAAACAACTATCCACAGAAAATAGCTGTAGTTTCTTCGAAATATTCTTAAGAGCCTTCGAAATATTCTTAAGAGCCCAATCTCGAACGGACTAGAAAACTTTCTTGATATTCAAATTTACCCTCCTTGTGTGTGTAAAATATGCAAGTAAGATCCATTGTGAGTTGAAACATATTTTATAAAGTGAACTGGCACGGAGAAATATGCTGCAAAGTGTAAGCGTGAAGTGTCATCAGGAGGGTTGTGAGAAACCCACGTTATAGTACTGAAGCACATGCAAAATTTCTGTGCACTTAAAATCCTGTCGGAAGTGTAGATATTAGTTTGCGTTCTTCCATTTCCACATAAGTAAATTAACAAAATATTACTGACATTTCGTGTAACTGACATGCCCTGCTGTAACAGGAAAAAGAAGGGAATTAGCGGTAATGTGCTCCTATCGGAGCACAAAAAAGGCGAATGTTTCAAAGACTCTGACTGAAAAGTGGAGTTCCAGCTGCCTCATTTTACCTTCCTTACCACCTAAAAAATTTTCCCAAAAAGTTAGACATGTGAAATTATTCGCGTTTTTTATGCCGAGACAGAAGGAGACAGTGGCAGAGGGTAAGAGACGGAAAAGTAATAAATACTGGAAGGTAGAAGACAGCGTTTGTGGCGTAGAAAGAGTGAAGGAGACAATTGCAGTGTGAGAGAAACATATGGACACAGTGGCCGAGGAACATAGCAGAGAACAGTGCTAGGAAAAGAGTGAATGACGCAGTGCCATCGGGAGAGAAATAAACAGAAAGAGAAAGTAGAAGTGCGTGACGGCCAGTTGAAAGGTCCCCTTCGAAAAATTTATACACGACTGTGCTTAAACTGACACACAATATTTTATTTAGCACAACGCAATCTGACTTTCAAAAATCCCTACAAAAGAGTGGCCCTGACTAACATTAACCTATACCTTTCACAAATCACTTACCTCACAAAAGTCTTCATTACTCGAACTACTGCAATACAGCGAGCGCCCCTACTGCCAGCTAAATAAAAGATTCAAACTACAGAAGGCACTAACTACTGATAGGGATAGTTAGCAAATGAAAGATTTTAATAGAGAACAAACAATGTATTTACCTTAATAGTCATAATATATATAGCAGTTCATGACATCCAGTCTTACAAATTTCAAAACTCCGCCATCTCTCTCCCCACATCCACCACTGCTGGCGGCTCACCTCCAACTGCCCAACGCTACGCCCTGTTCACATCCAGCTGCCCAACACTACAATGGCAGACAACAATGCAAACTAGCCACAGACTGCACACAGCACAACCAGTGATTTACATACAGAGCGCTACGTGGCGTTACCAATATAACAACCTAAACAGCCTACTTACATAGCCCCCATGCTCCCCACAAAAAATTTTACAAATTATTTTGGGCAATGGCCAATACATATTTGTTAAAATTTTTTCACAATTACAATAACAAAGAAATCAATTGCACACACTTATTAATACAATGTTGGTCAAAAGCTAAAATTTTCTCACAGTCCATAAAGACAGTCCTGATCATTCATCACAGTAAAACTGCCGTTTCTTTTCTCAAAGTCTGAGCAGTAAAAGACAATGCACACGGAAGTAGTGGATTCCCATGCAGTCGTGAAGAAGTAGTGTTGTCCTTCCAACGGAAAGACAGTGCTGACTCTTGACATGCAGACAGATAATGGGCCACAACAGAGCAAACCCACAGCAGAGTCAGTCAAAGTTTTGACGAATACTAGTAGGTAGGTCATCACAGAGCAGACCCACTGTAGTCATTGTAGAGACGGCCAGCAGCCATCTGTTGTGACTGTGCAGGTGCACAATCACCATTGAAAAGTCTTGCGGACAATATAGCAAGTCCATGAACCATCACTTGTGCACTCACAAAAATTTTTTTTTTTTAATTGTCCTTAGAACCAGCAATGCTGTTATCCAGTCCCTTGCTGAATTATTAACATACGTGCAAACACTATGAGTCCCTACTTCTCACATATTGTGCATATACTATGACCAACAGAAATGTGTGCAGTGAAATGAATGCTTACAAGCTACTTAATTTGATGAGCTGGTGTCAATTACAATATTATAACATGAGAATACAATAACAAAGATACAAAAATACTTCTTTAAAGAACATAACAATACAGATAACATTTGTAGTACAGGCTTTGCAAAAGAATAGAAATATACATATACGTCAGTGTTACAGGAATTATGACATAAGTACATACATAAAAGATCAGAATAACTTTTGAAACATCAACTTCACACATGAGCATTAAAACAAAACAGAGTAAATAATGTCTAAACATCTTTACAAAGTAAATAACATATTATTAATGCAAGTTATATTTGAGGATAACAGTATTCCTCATCATAGTGAATGTAGCTTAGTATAAGAAGAGAAAAAAATTCTATGTAACAGTACACAGAGACAGGAGGAAAACAAATACACAAGGGTACACAAACACATAGTGGGATAACACAAAAGGAAATGACAGGGTTTGTTTTCAGTGTAACATTTGGTACTGCAGTCCAACCCAAAACTTCATTCCATAGATCGTCCCTCTTATTTCAACATTTGCTCCAGCCAAAAAAAATCCTATCCAAGCATGCTTTCTGTATTCCGTTCACATCCTCTTTCAAAAATAGTTTTTCTCCACTGTACACTACTTTTATGGCCAAACCATTTTCTTATAGCTTCTCAATGCATTTCTTCCACTTCATTATAGTTACTTTCTTATATAGTCTACCCCCTCTTAAGCTAACTTAAATCTACTGAGCTCAGATGTAAACTAAGGGACGACGCAATGCAGCAGCACTTAACAAATTAACACAAACAGCAATGACAAAAAAATTCAAATTGCCAAACCTAGATACAGTAAATCTAAATTACCAAGCAAATGCAACATTACAACTAATATGAGCCAATGTGCAGCAACGAGAAAAATAAATCAGTAGTAAAACTGGCTTAACAGAGTAATGTAAAGTGAAATTTAGTAGCAGTATGCCTGGCAAACAGCAGCAGCAAATGCAATAACTTATATCTAAACATGACATAGCTCAATCAGAAAAAAATATTACAGTAAAAATGGCCATGTTTAATACCTATGTCACATCTTAACACTAGAGTGATGCACCACCTTAACGTACACTACTAAAAAGTTACCAGTCATTGACAAAAATTATATATGCAATTCCTGTGAGGGGAAATGGCTTTTTGTGCTCCCTCGATTTTTTTTAAAGTAGATCATAAAGTTATTATTTATATTATATTTATTATATTATTTATATTATATTTAAATATTTATATTAGTACATCTATTAAATTTTATTTTAACCAATGCTGCTGCAGCTAGAAACTTGATATTAAACAAAATGAGTAAATAAATACATAAAGCAAGCCATATGGCATTTCTCTCGACTAGCAAGACAATAGCCGTGAAATGTTTCTCATCGTTTCATTAGGCATTTTAGTAAATATCATAAATCAAGAGCTCCACAGCGTAATCGTATACTTTGAAGTTTGAGCGTGTCGTATTTGTGATGCTTTCTACAAAGAAATGTCAATAGCGAGGATAATGACATCCTTTTTTCTCCACCTGTGCCTGTGAAAGGCACACACTAATGGCTTTTTTTCCAGGCGACTGTCGCGCAGCTGCCCACGTAATGCGCCGTGTCCACGACGCATTACGTGAAGGTCACTTAACTTTCTTACCGAAATATTGACAACACCAGTTTGCACTACAGTGGCAGTCTCATATACCAAATTTCATGGGTCGAGAATTTGCATTGCAACTGTGTAAAAACAAAATCTTATGAATATAACAGTGTCCAAAAAATTTTCACCGGTATTGTGATACATTCACGCATTTACACACATTTCATAACTCTTAAAGTATGATTCTTGGTTTCCAACATCCTTTTTCACAAGTCAGAGTCCCTAACCACTATTCATTACTCCTTACCTTATTACACATACACATATTCGTAGACATTCTTCAATATTTCATCATAATAAATATGTAGCATAATCAGATTCCTTATATTGCATCATCTCATTGATCATAAACATACCTAAACAGCATAATACACATCGTTGTCATAATAATAACATCACAACAGATCAATCACATCTCAAAATCGTCGTAGCTTTCAAAATATTTTAAAACCTACAAAAAATTCTCTGCTCGTTTCAAAAGTGTCATCTACCTCAAACGTACTTTGAAAATCAGGATTCCATACCAAATACATCATTCAAAGCTCTCATAGTATCACAATAGTTATGAAAAAATATGAAGAGTTCACAAAGAACAGACAAAATACAATTTCGTAAGTGTGAAGTTACCCAACTGTGTAATTGTATAAACATGTGCCACTGATGTAGTAAAAAAATGTTTGTTTCTCTGTTAAATGATCAGATATCTGTGTAATTTGTGTGTTAGAGAAATATGGTACCGATGTGTAAAGTTGTATAAGCAAATACGATATTAGCTAGGGCTCCTTGTGCTTGCCAAACACATGGTACACAAAGTAAGCGTGTACCCCCTAAGGATTAATGTAATTATACCCTCAGGTGTTACAGATTACAACAATGGAATGAAATGTATCACGGAGAACCTTTGTATCATTGTACTTCAAATATCTTTAAAAATAAATGTTTTAAGTACAAAATTAATCACGCAAATGCATGTTCTGTAGCGCTAAATGTGCGTCTTGCTGTAAGATAATTCTATGGAAGTGTCGTAGTTATCGTCCTCCGAAAGCTAAGTTCTGCAGAAGCCAATGTACTTACCTCATGTTAAACAAAAGTGAAATGCTTTGCGTATAGATATCTTAGTTATTACGCTTATTGCTGTGATGAAGAAAGTACTGTGCTGTAACGTGTCTTGTTCTACGGAAAAGGCTGTCTCATTGTAGCTATGCCACAAAAGTTACTACTAAAACATGTTTTACTTTCCAGAATAATTCAGAAAAACTGTGCAGATATAAAACAGAAACACCGCAAAAGCAACATTGTAAATTGTCAGTCATTAGTAGTGTCGTGATAAAATCGTGTAGCTGTCACATAAACTAACCACTGTGTCATCTGGTATCTCACAGAAAGTACTTTAAATCCAAAATGTATTTTCAAGTACACCAAAATGTTGCATTAAAATCTCATTAGCAGTACCAGTATATGTTCTAAGTATGTAAGCCTTATAGTCGTTACATAAACGCGCAACTAACAAGCAAGAATGTACATACACAATAACACTGTGACGCCTGTTCACTATAACAATGCATTCGTAATTTCTGTTTAAATAAGTTCTCTTGGTTCTTGATTGGATATTTAACTTAAAACATTGTTGCATGTTAACAGATTCTAAGTCTGACAAAGCATACTGGTAATGTAAAGTGAAAAGTTATATGGCAAAGACAAAGTTAAAAAGCAGATTGTCTTTCAATAAACGGTTTTACATGTGAAATGTGGTGTAAACCTTTACTCTTCCTAGTACACAGATTTCAACTTCAACAGAATTATCATGCGGTATACGCCGTTAATTAATGCTAAAATTTTTCTCAAGGTTAGCGTCTATGTAATTTTTCCCTGCGCCAGCTGGCGCACGTGGCTGCCTGCGGTGCGAGTCATTGTCTGTTTCTTTGTTGGCACGCATCGTTACTGGGATTAGGAGACCTAACTTCTACAAATTCACCTTGCCCAGAGGGCCCAGCCCTCTTTAAATCCCGCCAGTTCTGATGAAATTCAGGTCTGTCGTTATGTCGGTAGTTGACATAGTTTCTTGTTTGTCAGTCATGTGGTGGAGAATTTCTCCCGGAATCATAACTGCGTGGTGGACTGTTGCGTCTGAAGTTATTCTGTCTCATTTGATAATAATTATTTTGGTTCCCATATTGTCTGCTTCTATGGTTGTCTCTGTCACATTCATTACTATGGAAAAGCGATCTTTCTTTGTAACTATTCTTCTGCCAACAGTTGTCATACGGATGGTGTCTGTTTTGGTCATGATTTGTGTTGTGAGAATAGCCATGTCGTGTCCAGTTATTATTTCTTTCGTCGCGGAATTGTGACGGATGTGACCTGTAATTGTTGTGTTCCTGTTTTCGCGTTCCGCGATTTCCGCGATTGTCACGGTCAATTTCCAGTTCTTGTAACAGTCCCTGAAAAGCTTTAATGTCGTCTTTGCAACGTTCTGCCAAAATAATACGTCTTAAATGTTCAGGCAGTTTGATTAAGCAAATGCGGATGAGTTCTGAGGTTTGACAGGTACTGATTCTTGTGCAACATGTCTTCAAAAAATTTCACAAGACTGGAAAATTCAGATTGATCGAAATGTTTCATCTTTATGATGCTATGTTTTACTCGGTCTTGGGTAGTTTGAGACCAATATGCTGAGAGGAAGGCATGATAAAATTCTCCTTCACTGTGGCAATCGTGAATGACCGATCGCATTCTTACAGCTGGTTCATTCTCTAAATAGCCACACATAAATTCTAATCTGTGCTCTAATGACCAGTTAGGAGGAAAACAATGGGAGAATTGATGGAGCCACGCTTGTGGATGAATGTCGTTGCCAGAATTCTTAAAGGTTTTGAATTTACGTGTAGTAATGAACAGCTTATAGTCAAAATCATCGTGTCGGCGAGTCGTATATTGGTCACTGTTACGTCGTGTCGGCGGTTCCATCTCAAAATTCGGTGCACCTTGCCAATTTCTTTCATAATTTCCGAAATGCCCTGTGTTATTATTTTGTTGCTTTTCCGTATTTCTAAGTCCCTCTTCCCGTGTTGGACCGCGAGTGTTCTCTGAAATATGTAATTTTTGTATTACTTGTGCCAACTGATCTTGTACTTCCCGGATTTCTCTTTTGTGTTGCGTATTAATTTGATTCTGATTTTGTTTGAATTTCTTAATTTGTTCATACTCTTCTGTGTCATTAAAGACTACCGGTTTTGTGTCATTCAGATTATCATCTACCTTCGTAGACAAGTTAGTGAACTGATCCGAAAGTTCGGCTACTTTCTCCGATAGTTTACTTATTTCCTCAGTGTGTTTTTCTGAACCAAGTTTCAGAGTGTCTACTGTGTCCTTTAAGTTTTCCTGAGTTCTTGCAAGTTGCGTAACCGAATCGGTAGATGCAACTGAGACAATTTCAGCTTGCAAGGTCTCATGATTTTCATGAACAATAGTTTGCAGTTCCTTTATGGCTGCTTCGTGATTCTGTAATGCATTTTCACGACACGAAAAAATGGGTTGGAAATGCTCACAAATTTGTGTTTTTACGTCATTACAGACTTTTTGACATTTAGATTCGATTTTATGTAACTCAGTAGTTAAATATTCACGTGTTTGTTCAAGCATGGTGTGAAGATTTTGTTCCATTGCGTCTAACTGTTGCTGTGTTTGTCTCTGGAATTGTTCCATTGTGTCTAACTGTTGCTGTGTTTGTCTCTGATTTTGTTCCATTGTGTCTAACTTTTGAAGCTTTCGTCCCATTTGTTGCATTAATTGTAATAACAATGCACTGGTGTCTGAAATATGTTCCTCATTGCTCTTCGGCAGTGAATTTGCACCGGCAACATTCACATTTTGACAAGCGGAAAATGTGTCTTGACTCATTTGAGAAAACGGTGAGAACCCAAAACCTGAGTCTACAGTATTTGCAATATTGTGTTCTGTCATTCCCGATTCCTGAGGCGAGCTGTTGCCGACCGATCGATGGATAATGCTTCCCTGTTCACTACCTGTTTCACTGTCTACACCATTATTTGACGACCGCTCCATTTCCCTATGCACAGTTACCAAATTACTACTTTGAATATTTGTTAATTCATTACATGGTGGCGTTAACACACAGCTTTCGTCTTCACAGTCATTTCTCAGTTTACTTTGGAGCCTAGTATTACGTTTTTCACACGCCATTATTGTCACAATATTTCACACGACAACACAGAAAAACACAATTTGAAGAGCAACAATAAGAGAACACATTAACATAGCACTGAAAATAATATCTCTTTAATTGCAAGCATAGCTGCGAAATACTTGGTGCAAATCTACATGCATGCAACAACTGTACAACAACTGTACAACTACTGTACAACAATGAAAGGCTGCAACTACAAAGGAGATTCTCTCTACAATTACGTACTAGCAATAAACAATAGCTACACTAATTACACAAACTACAAGAAAAAATCAGAAGATTCCAGTGAGGTATCCTCGGCTAAGGGTCGACATACGAAACGTCCCCTTTGAAAAATTTATACATGACTGTGCTTAAACTGACACACAAATTTTTTTTTTTTAGCGCAACGCAATCTGACTTAAAAATCCCTACAAAAGAATGGCCCTGACTAACATTAACCTATACCTGTCACAAATCACTTACCTCACAAAAATCTTCATTACTCGAACTACTGCAATACAGCGAGCGCCACTACTGCCAGCTAAATAAAAGATTCAAACTACAGAAGGCACTAACTACTGATAGGGATAGTTAGCAAATGAAAGATTTTAATAGAGAACAAACAATGTATTTACCTTAATAGTCATAATATATATAGCAGTTCATGACATCCAGTCTTACACATTTCAAAACTCCGCCATCTCTCTCCACACATCCACCACTGCTGGCGGCTCACCTCCAACTGCCCAACGCTACGGCGCTGTTCACATCCAGCTGCCCAACACTACAATGGCAGACAACAATGCAAACTAGCCACAGACTGCACACAGCACAACCAGTGATTTACGTACAGAGCGCTACGTGGCGTTACCAATATAACAACCTAAACAGCCTACTTACACAGTGATAATGAGAGACAGAATTTATGACATCGAGGAAGAGAGAGGTAATGGTAGTGAGAAGAGTCAGCAATAGTGGGAAGGAAATACTAGCACTAAGAGAGAACAAGACGGAGACAGGGACAATGAGAAGAGACACTAGTAGTAGGACAGAATGAAGGAGACCGCGTGGCATTGAGACAGGAGGCAGAGAAACAAAGAGATAATGGCAGTGAATTGGGCTGAATGAGTGAGAGAGAATGGGTAAGTGGGTATTAGTGACTTGCAGTGATGGACTAGTGGGTGCGAGGGAGTTAACAGTCAAGGTAGCTTTTTTGGAATGAGAGGTGAACTGTATGTTAAAAAGAGTGGAATATGTTCGCAAACCAAAATTTCTGGGAAAATTTTTAAAGGTGCCGAAGAAGGTAGAATAAAGCAGCAGGTGCGCCACTTTTGAGTCAGAGCCTTTTTTGTGCTCCAACAGTAGCGTTTTCCCTTTGGTGTTTCATATGACCAGGCCGTGTCTGCCTCTAGCCTTGTCTGCAGAAACTTCCCTCTCCCCCTCGGACTACTTTCTCTTGGGCACCGCAGTGACGAGTAACGTAAATCTGAACGGTGAAACAATATTATTTCTCTTCAGTTCGAAAGACAGCGTCGGCTTAGAGCACTCTATTTGTTTGTTGCCTGCAAGATTGTTGAATTCGGGAGACGAGACAATCATAAATTCCATAAATGTGATAGCATAAGACTGAAATATGATAAGGATATTTTCGTTGCTACCGTGGTAGTAGAAGGTGTGCAGTGGTAGGCCACAAATTTAGGCCGCTCTTAACTGAAGGATACTGCTGGTACCATTCGTGACGTCAGCAGTGGCTCCGCTAGCGGTTTTATGCATCAGGTAACTTGCGGTACCAGTTTTTAATAATACCTGATTTCCCATCGGGAAACAGTGAGCTCAAAGGAGACGCATGAAGAATTACTTCTCGTCACACACACACACACACACACACACACACACACACACACACACAAAGAAAAAAACGCACAGGGTTGGAAAGTAAGGAAACATCAATGGAGGTCTATACTGCCCGACTGACCACAGGAACGTGTTACTCACTGTTAGACGATTTAAAGGCGGACGACAGTAAATTTTTCAGTTGCCTTAGAATGTCGAAATCGTTGTTTTACGGGCTGTTTGGCTACGTAAAACGAGATATGCCAGGAATCGACACGATGTTTTAGAGAGGAAGAGAAATTGGTCCTCACACTGACGCAAGTAATGCAGTAATCGTCTCTTTACTACTGATAATACACTGAAGCGCCAAAGCAATTGGTATAGGCATGCGTATTCAAATACACAGATATGTAAACAGGCAGAATACGGCACTGCGGTCGGCAACGCCTAATAAGACAATAAGAGTTTGGCGCAGTTGTTAGATCGTTATTGCTGCTGCAGTGAGTTTAAACGTGGTGTTATAGTCGGCGCACGAGCATGGGACACAGCGTCTCCGACGTAGCGATGAAGTGGGGATTTTCCCTTACGGCCATTTCACGAGTGTACTGTCAATATTAGGAATCAGGTACAACACGAAATCTCTGACAGCTCTGCGGCCGGAAACAGATCCAACGACGACTGAACAGAATCGTACAACGTGACACAAATGCAATCCTTCCGCAAATTGCTGCAGATTTCAGTGTTGGGACACCAGCAAGTGTTAGCGTGCCAACCATTCAACGAAACATCATCGATAAGGGCATTCGGAGCCGAAGGCCCATTCGTGTACCCCCTGATGAGTGCACGACACAAAACTTCACTCTTCGCCTGGAGCCGGCTTCGGTGGCCAAGCGGTTCTAGGCGCTTCAGTCCGGAACCGCGCGACTGCTACGGTCGCAGGTTCGAATCCTGCCTCAGGCATGGATATGTGTGTTGTCCTTAGGTTAGTTAGGTTTAAGTAGTTCTAAGTTATAGGGGACTGATGACCTCAGATGTTAAGTCCCATAGTGCTCAGAGCCATTTGAACCATTTTTCTTCGCCTGGGCCCGTCAACGCCGACATTGGACTGTTGATGGCTGGAAACATGTTGCCTAGTCGAACGAGTCTTGTTTCAAATTGTATCAAGCGGATGGATATGTACGGATATGGAGACAACCTCGTGAATCCATGGATCCTGTAAGCCAGAAGAGGACTGTTTAAGCTGGTGGAGGCTCTGTAATGGTGTGAGGCGCGTGCAGTTGGAATGATGTGGGACCCCTGGTACGTCTAGATACGACTCTGACAGGTGACACGTACGTAACCATCCTGTATGATCACTTGCAACCATTCATGTCTATTGTGCATTCCGACAGTCTTGGGCAATTTCAGCATTGCAATGCGACACCCCACACGTCCAGAATTGCTACAGAGTGGCTCCAGGGACACAGGAAAACTCTGAGTTTAAACACTCCCGCTGGCCATCTATCTCCTCAGACATGAACACTATTGAACATATCTGGGATGCCTCGCAACGTGCTGTTCAGAAGAGATCCCCACCCCCTCGTACCCTTACGTATTTATGGACAGTCCTACAGGATTCATGGTGCCAGTTCTCTCCAGCACTACTTCAGACATTAGTCGAGTCCATGCCACGTCCTCCTGCACCACTTCTGCGAGCTCGCTGGGGCCCTACACGAGTATGCGGGAGTGCCAGTTTCTCTGGCTCTTCAGTGCATATCTTTGGCACTTTCTATAATGTTGAATAAAACATTTTGTGACTAGTGGCAACAGGCCAATCAAAACAAGCTTACGACTGGGAGATGCACTTTCATGTGTTCTCTTCAGTCTGCATTAGAGAAAGTAGTTCGAGAGAGTAATTTACGGCTGCATAATGCTCTCCGATTCGAACACAGTGAAGCAAACCTCCTGGCATATGCAGATGATTTAGTCTTACTCATTGAAACAAACGAAGAGCTGGAGGACTTCTAGAGATGTTTCAATCACAGTGCCAGCAAAATGGAACTTTTGATAAACCAAGAAAAAACGGAATTGTGGATATAGAGAATGACGTCGCAGCATTAGGAATCACCGCAGGGTGGAGAGAGACAGCGAGAGACAGGAAAAGATGGAAGCAGATCGTTGATGCAGCGCCTGGTCTCCAGGGCCTGTGATCGCTGAAAAGAAGAACAACAACTTGTGGTAAATAAGGCAGACAGAAAAAAACAGCTAAGTAACTCTTTGAACATGTGTATTTATTTATAAATCAAGAAACAGCAAACATTTGTTTGCTAAAAATTGGTGTTGGACCGCCCTTAGCCTTGGCGACAGCTTCCACTGTCGCAGGCATACGATCAGTCAGGTGCTGGAAGGTTTCTTGGGGAATGACAGCCCATTCGTCACGGAGCGCTGCACTGTGGAGAGGTATCTATGTCGGTCGCTGAGGACTGGCACGAAGTCGGCGTTCCAAAACACCCCAGAGGTGTTCTACAGGATTCAGGTCTGCAAGCCAGTCCATTACAGGGATGTTATTGTCGTGTAACCACTCCGCCACAGGTCGTGCATTATGAACAGGTGCTCGAAAGTGTTGAAAGATGCAATCGCCATCCCCGAATTGCTCTTCAACAGTGGGAAGCATGAATGTGCTTAAAACATAAATGTAGGCCTGTGTTGTGATAGTGCCACGCAAAACAACAAGGGGTGCAAGCCCCCTCCATGAAAAACACGACCACACCATAACTCCACCGCCTCCGAATTTTACTGCTGGCACTACACACGCTGGCAGATGACGTTCGCCGGGCATTCAGCATACCTACACCATGCCATCAGATCTCCACATTGTGTACCGTGATTCGTCACCCCACACAACGTTTTTCCACTGTTCAAACGTCCATTGTTTATGCTCCTTACGCCAAGCGAGGCGTCGTTTGGCATTTACCAGCGTGATGTGTGGCTTCTGAAAAGCCGATCGACTACGAAATCCAAGTTTTCTCACCTCCCGTCTACCTGTCCTAGTACTTGCAGTGGATCCTGACGCAGTTTGGAATTCTTCTGTGATGGTCTGGATAGATGTCTGCCTATTACACATTACGACCCTCTTCAACTGTCGGTGGTCTCTGTGAGTTCAAATGGCTCTGAGCACTATGGGACTCAACTGCTGAGGTCATTAGTCCCCTAGAACTTAGAACTAGTTAAAAATAACTAACCTAAGGACGTCACAAACATCCATGCCTCTGTGAGTCAACAGACGAGGTCGGCCTGTACACTTTTGTGCTGTAAGTGTCCCTTCACGTTTACACTTCACTATCACATGGGAAACAGTGGACCTAGGGATGTTAAGGAGTGTGGAAATCTCGCGTACAGTCGTATGACTCAAATGACACCCCATCACCCGACCACGTTCGAAGTCCGTGAGTTCAGCTGTGCGCCCTGTTCTGCCCTCTCACGATGTCTAATGAGTACTGAGGTCGCTGATATGGAGTACCTGGCAGTAGGTGGCTGCACAATGCACCTAATCTGAAAAACGTATTTTTTGGGGTTGTCCGGATACTTTTGATCACATAGTGTAGTGTCAAATTACTGTCGTTAAGAAGTTTGTTTCTGGATTTATTTTTATGTAAGTGTAAGAAGGAAAACCTACTCGCACAAATATGTGGACGAGACAGGTAATACATTTGTTATCGCTTTATTTGGTAACACTGAACCTCTACCTGTATGAATTACCTAGATAGTTGTTAACTTTCTGTAACTTAAAGACACTGGAAATTTTAACTTAATTTACACTTCTTCTCCAAGCTGCAGCGAATCCAAATGTTATTGCTAGACATTTTAGTCCGAAGCACAATGAATTTGTACTAAGAAATCGTGAAGTGTTTGGAAGCACTCGATTTGATTGGAATTTAAACAGGTTTCCCAAACTATAAGGTTTTTAATAAACGATTAGGTAGAGTGTTGCATATTTCATAGGTTTGTGTTTGGTTCCCGAAGTAGACAATTTAAACTGCCAATTTTTAACAAAATTTCTGCCAGAAAAGCCGCATTCTGAAACCAGACTTTGCCTTGGGAAAGCTGTTACAGATGAGAAAAAATTTACACGATACGAGAACAGTTCTGCCATGATGTAATCATCTACCTTCCGTGTGCATCATAAAAACTTTCAAATACTTGCCATTTCCTCATACAGTATTACAAAAAATTCGATATTAGTAGGACTATCTTTAACAAAATGAACTATTTTCATGGCATTGAATGCTACAGAGATTTATCGCATGCACGTAACAACGAGTTGATTTAACAATTACAAGCACTGGTGCAAATTTAGGTAACCATCTTGTTTCTGCTAATACAGGCATTAGTTATTTCACTGTAATGTGTCGGTAGGTGCTGTGTGAAGTAAAAAGCTACTTACAAGCTCTCCACAGAGACGTCGTTCGGCGCCCGCAAAAGTGTAGTACGTGGCAGACCAACAACTTGAGCGGCCGAGCCCCACGTGTGGGAAGAAACGACACAGGGTTCTGCAGTATACCCTCCACGTCGTCCCAGCTCTTACCAAGTGACAGACGAAAAATCTGAACTGGAATGCCAATCGAAAAGCGCTAGTTTCACCTGCGTCCAGGTTTTTATTCGCTTCCTCACTAAAGTTGTTTTTGGCGCATTGAAGATTTATCACAAATATGTCGCCCTTGGTAGAATTTCTTATAATTAAATATCAGCTAACGACACATCGACGGAGAAAGTCATCAAGAGATCGTAACATGAACAATAACTTAATTACTTCGTATCCAACGTTCCGCTTGGTTGTCTAGTTAGAAGCATCATGTTACCGTGTCTAGGTCACAGGTTCACAGCTTGTTGTATGCTAACTTTTTTTCCCATCTTCGCGTCTGTGACGGATTCTGAGACTCGCAATGATATTTGTATTGTTACTTGCTACAAATATTTTACTTTTTTTTTGTTTTTTTTTTTTTTACTATGTAGCCATTTCCATGGGTGTGGTTAGGCGTCAACCTAAGACTACAGCTTAAGCTGCTGTGAGCGAACGAGTAGCAATGACATTTGGAGAGGGAAGTGCCTAAAAGAGGACTCCCATTTCGTTGTTTATTTTAAAAAACAGAAAATAGTTGAAATTGTGTTTTAAAAGCATGTAATATTTATTTTATAATGTTATGTATCATTTACGTTTTAGTAACAGGAAATAAATGAAAAGTTATTATGAAAAAAATATTGTAAAAGACTTTAAAATTAGCGAGTTCCAAAAATAGCTGCCAAAATCGGATCCTATGAACAAATAATCAAAATAACACTAAACAAAATTAGAAGAAGGTATTAAATAGGAGAAAACATAATTTCGTTTCAAACTAGGTATTATATAGTATCTTCCTGAGAGTTATAGACTTTATCAGTATTCTCTTTGCTGAATCCAAGAGCCCTTCTACAGGATGTTCCTGTAGGGTTTATTTCTGACAGTCTGGTATTGTGACGTTGAAGAATTGCCCCCCCCCCTTTTCCCAGCACTTTCGTTTTTGAAAGGGTGTTCAATATTATTTCTCTCTGCCATTTATATAGTTGTTCTTTACAACTCATTGCGAGTAAGCATGAGAAAATAAGCTTCCATAGCAAGACAACACTAAACGAGGTCTTCTTCAAGATCTTTACCCAAGAGCGTAGGTCTGGCTCGTGTCGTTTTTGCTGCTTTCACAGGTGTAGTTAATTCAAGTTGGACATCGTCATAAGAGTTTTTTCTGGAACATTAAACTGTTCACTGATCTTCTTCCAACTCACCTGTTTCTGAACTAAAACAACAGCGTTATTCATTTTGGACAGACTCCACTTTCTTTAATGAACCCTCCCTATCACGCTCTTGGAATAGCAAGACAATTCCAAGAGAATAAGAGTGTGTACTAATAGGGGAAGACTTTAAAGCGAAGGGGCGCAGTTTAGGGAACTTTAAGAGGTCACTTTTATGTGACTAAACCCTACAGGAACCACTTGTATGAACATCAAGAGCTCAGATGGAAACCCAGTTCTAAGCAAAGAAGGGAAAGCAGAAAGGTGGAAGGAGTATATAGAGGGTCTATACAAGGGCGATGCACTTGAGGAGAATTTTATGGAAATGGAAGAGGATGTAGATGAAGATGAAATGGGAGATACGATACTGCGTGAAGAGTTTGACAGAGCACTGAAAGACCTGAGTCGAAACAAGGCCCCCGTAGTAGACAACATTCCATTGGAACTACTGACGGCCTTGGGAGAGCCAGTCCTGACAAAACTCTACCATCTGGTGAGCAAAGTGTATGAAACAGGCGAAATACCCTCAGACTTCAAGAAGAATATAATAATTCCAATCCCAAAGAAAGCAGGTGTTGACAGATGTGAAAATTACCGAACAATCAGTTTAATAAGCCACAGCTGCAAAGTACTAACATGAATTCTTTACAGACGAATGGAAAAACTTGTAGAAGCCGACCTCGGGGAAGATCAGTTTGGATTCCGTAGAAATACTGGAACACGTGAGGCAATACTGACCTTATGAATTATCTTAGAAGAAAGATTAAGGAAAGGCAAACCTACGTTACTAGCATTTGTAGACTTAGAGAAAGCTTTTGACAATGTTGACTGGAATACTCTCTTTCAAATTCTAAAGGTGGCAGGGGTAAAATACAGGGAGCGAAAGGCAATTTTCAGTTTGTACAGAAACCAGATGGCAGTTATAAGAGTCGAGGGACATGAAAGGGAAGCAGTGGTTGGGAAGGGAGTAAGACAGGGTTGTAGCCTCTCCCCGATGTTATTCAATCTCTATATTGAGCAAGCAGTAAAGGAAACAAAAGAAAAATTCGGAGTAGGTATTAAAATCCATGGAGAAGAAATAAAAACTTTGAAGTTCGCCAATGACATTGTAATTCTGTCAGAGACAGCAAAGGACTTGAAAGAGCAGTTGAACGGAATGGATGGTGTCTTGAAGGGAGGATATAAGATGAACATCAACAAAAGCAAAACGAGGATAATGGAATGTAGTCGAATTAAGTCGGGTGATGCTGAGGGTATTAGATTAGGAAATGAGACACTTAAAGTAGTAAAGGAGTTTTGCTATTTGGGGAGCAAAATAACTGATGATAGTGGAAGTAGAGAGGATATAAAATGTAGACTGGCAATGGCAAGGAAAGCGCTTCTGAAGAAGAGAAATTTGTTAACATCGAGTATAGATTTAAGTATCAGGAAGTCATTTCTGAAAGTATTTGTATGGAGTGTAGCCATGTATGGAAGTGAAACATGGACGGTAAATAGTTTGGACAAGAAGAGAGTAGAAGCTTTTGAAATGTGGTGCTACAGAAGAATGCTGAAGATTAGATGGGTAGATCACATAACTAATGAGGAAGTATTGAATAGGATTGGGGAGAAGAGAAGTTTGTGGCACAACTTGACCAGAAGAAGGGATCGGTTGGTAGGACATGTTCTGAGGCATCAAGGGATCACCAATTTAGTATTGGAGGGCAGCGTGGAGGGTAATAATCATAGGGGGAGACCAAGAGATGAATACACTAAGCAGATTCAGAAGGATGTAGGTTGCAGTAGGTACTGGGAGATGAAGAAGCTTGCACAGGATAGAGTAGCATGGAGAGCTGCATCAAACCAGTCTCAGGACTGAAGACCACAACAACAACAACAACCCTACAATTCATAACAAAATATTTTTTTAACCACAATAAATTTGCTGTGTGTGAATACCATATCAAACATTACTACGAAAAATACCAGTTTTCCATATGTGCGTTTACATTCTGCGTAAGTGATTGCACTTTATACAATCAACCTGAAGCCCATTTGATAGTATTCACGATAAAGGACTTGCTTTTACTACTGGGCAAACGTTCAGTACACCAAGCATTTCTGGTACAAACTATTCTAGAAGCTTCATATTTCACTTCATACACGCATAGTTTTTCTGATTTCAGTGTTTAAAACAGCAATATGAAAGCAACACTAAACATAATTTTCACAAGTAAGTACAGCTACCGCAAATAAATATAATGTTCAGAGGAAACCTTTCTCAGCCGCGCGGGATTAGCCGAGCGGTGAGTGCGGCTCTGGCAGCCGAGCGAAGCAGACGTGCAGTGTGTGCTCTCCGCCGTCAGAGAGAGCCCGCGCACCTTGTTTACTTTCTTCGGCCGACACTAACGTGACGCCGTAGCGCTACAAGACCAATACAGAAGATCAACCTTGAAATTCACATTTCGGAACGACTTTACCCGACCAAAGGCGCTCGAAGTCGAACTCTTTTTAAAAGAGGAAGCCAAGATCCCGGCTGCCGACATTGTCGGCATTCACTTTTCGATCGTCAGTAGCACGGTCTGTGTAAAGCTCATAAACGAAACTACATGCGACAAGGTGCTTCGTGAGATGAAACAAGAACTCCGCTTCTGCCACGCAGATGGCAATGTTGGCAACGTCGAGGTCGGCCATGCCGCAATGGGACTGCGGACTATACGCATATTCGAACTTCCATTTGAACTCCCGGCGGCAGAAGTTGTAGCGGCGCTCCGACCCTACGGCACGGTACACGAACACGTGGCTGAAAAATAGACCCAGTTTAAGACGTATCCAGTACTCAATGGAGTACGCCAAGTGCGCATTGATCTCCAACGACACGTGCCATCCTATCTACAGATAGGAGGATGCCGGGCAATAGTTATCTATGACGGCCAGCCGAAGACGTGTTCCGGATGCGGCAAGGAAGGTCACCTTCGTTCCGAGTGCCTCCAGCGTCGGATCACACAACTCCCACCGAAAGACGTTGCACCACCAGCGGCGAAGACTATTCTACCCGTGACTTACGCGGCGCCGGCCGGAGTGGCCGAGCGGTTCTAGGCGCTGCAGTCTGGAACCGCGAGACCGCTACGGTCGCAGGTTCGAATCCTGCCTCGGGCATGGATGTGTGTGATTTCCTTAGGTTAGTTAGGTTTAAGTAGTTCTAAGTTCTAGGGGACTGATGACCTCAGAAGTTAAGTCCCATAGTGCTCAGAGCCATTTGAACTTACGCGGCGGCGCCACGACGGTCTCCACACAACAGACACGGCCGACCGCTTCAGCGGTACAGGAATCACTTTCCACGGACAAAAACCTGGATGATCCGCCGACCTGGCCAGTGGTGGAAAATAGCACTGCGAATCTGGAGCTACCGAACGCGACAGACATTGACGCCAGCAAGATGGAAATTGATTCCCTTATTGTACCGACCCAAGCATTTGTTCCGGTGGAGCGTGAGTCAGTGCCGTCTTCTGACAATGAAGGCCATGTACGGAAACAGCGATCACCGAAACGCCGAAAGCGCCGTCGTCGGACCGTGTCGGAACACAGCGGTTTGCATTCGGCCGGGGAAGAACAACTGACCACTCAAGAAGCCAGCCGCGAACCTGAGGCTGTTTCCACTGACTCCAACCTTGCAGAACACACAGAAAAACATGCAGCTTTTGACCGTCAGCCCATTGCCAGAAACAGTGAGCAGCGGGAAGGTACCAGTCGCTCGGTCCCTTACTATCAAACATTCCGAGGCTATGGTGGAACATGAACAGTCATCCGCGCCCGCTTCGTGGGCCGAGGACGTCGAGACACAAGATCCCGATCCGCGGCCAGCTGAGGCGCCGCCGGATTATGCAGCATAAGCAGCACAAGGAGGACCGCGTTCGGCGGGGGGGTGACATCACTTCCGATGTTCGCTTCTCTCCAACTTCAACATGGATAACATCGCCCAAACAACGCGTTGCCAGGCTTACCGCCTGGCGACAATGAATATCAACATGATCAGTGCTCCTGTCAAGATCCAACTTTTGAAAGAAACCATACGAGCCATGGGAGTTGAATTTACTTTCCTAAAAGAAGTGAAAACGACTGCACTCCCACACTTTTACGGTTACGCCACACATGTGACGCTCGGTAGCCCTGCAGACACCGGAGTGGCAATATTAGGGCGTGAAGGTATTGAAGTTACCGACGTCACGTATCTTCCCTCCGCGCGAGGAATAGCATTTACGGCGCTCAACACCCGATTCACTAATGTTTACGCGCCGTCGGGTACCACAAGACGTCACGACCGCGCCAGATTCTACTCCACAGATGTCGCTCCCCTTTTCCTTGGACGATACGACCACAGCGTCTTCGCCGGCGATTTTAATTGTGTACTTCACCCCAAGGACCAAATCCCACATTACATGCCTTGTCCGGAACTGGGTGCGATGATCCAAGAACTTCACTTGTGCGACACGTGGGAAAAAGTCCACGGTAACCGCTCTGGCCACACTCATCTTACCAGTCATTCGGGCAGCCGACTTGACCGCATATATGCGTCACAAGATCTCACACAAGGTGTGGTGGACGCCGAACTATGGCCTCAAGCCTATTCCGATCATAGTGCGTATATCTGCACTATACACCTACGCCCCCAACAAGTCTGGCGTAGCAATGGCTTTTGGAAGCTCAACATAACTCATCTCCAGGACATGGATTGCCGTAGGCAAGTTGCAGCAACGTGGACTGACTGTGAACGCCGCCACCCACGATACACCTCAACCCTGGAGTGGTGGCTCCTCTGTGCCAAACCAGCAATCCGTAGTACACTTATGCAATATGGCAAGGACGTGACTGCGTGGCATCGACAGACCCTCGATTTTTACTAGGCGGCACTCAGGGACCTCGACGCCTTACCCCCTTCCCCGGAGAGACAACATGACCAAAGCAGAATCAAAGCTCACATACTATCATTGACGAAGCGCCGACTAGAAGGTGCAGTAGTCCGCTCGCGACGGCACGACCGAACGATTGCAGAGGACCCCACTATGCACCACGTTGTGGCGGATAAGCGCCGACAACGCCAGCATTTAATCACACAACTCAGGACACACGACGGTCGCTTAAGTACGACCCAAGCAACCATAGTAAAGGCGGTGGAGGATCATTTTCGTCATCTTTACAAGGAAAGAACCGTCGATGACGAAGCCACTACTGAAGTGTTACAGCAGGTAACACGTACTATCGACGAGGCTACCGTGAATGCACTAAGAGAGGAAATCTCACTCGAAGAAGTCGAAGACGCCGTGGACAAAGGTGCGGCCAATAAGTCTCCTGGACATGATGGATTGCCCATCGAATTCTACCGGACTTTCCGTGACATCATGATGCCTCGCTTATGTCTCCAGACTGCGTTGTGCCGCCAGCGTTTGTAGAAGGTCTTCTCATACTGGTACACAAGCCAGGTGGAGGGCTATCGATTAACGACTATCGGCCGCTTACAATGCTGAACGCCGATTACAAGATTTTCGTCAGGATTATGGCGAGCCGTATTAAGAAGACTTTGCCGATGATCCTCGCCCCAGAACAGACGTCGCATGGGGGAGAAGCCAACATACACATGGCCACCGGTGACTGCAGGTACTTAATAGCGATCGCTTCTGCGTGCCGTCTGAGAGCGGCGATTGTCTCCGTCGATTTCCACCGCGCCTTTGATAGAGTGCACCACAACTTCCTCCTACGAGTGATGGACTGTATGGGATTCCCCCCGGGCCTCATCGACACCCTACGGCGTCTTTGGACCGCAGCCAGCTCACACGTCCAGGTCAATGGAAGGACGGAAGGACCAGTACCCATTAAGAGGTCTCTACGACAGGGTTGTCCCCTTTCTACCTACCTTTATGCAATCGCACTCGAGCCACTCCTAGTGGGCCTTAACCACCGCCTATCTGACATCACGCTGCGGGACGTCACCTTTCGCTATAGGACATACGCTGACGACCTGCTACTGCTGGTTCGCTCCAATGACGAAGTTCAAAGCGTACTAACCTGGATTGAGCGATACGGACAGGCCGCAGGCAGTCTTCTGAACATCAACAAGTCGGCGGCGTTGGATATTGGGCGTGGTCTCGGACCAGAAGCCTTCGCTCCCCTCCCACCAGTTTCTGATCTGCGATATTTGGGAATCACGTTCAAGAAAGATGTACGTAAAACAGCTGCAGCACACTACCGACGGTTATTACAGATCATACGCGCAATGGTGCGACAGAACCTGCTCCGGGACTTGAATCAGCTACAACGTGTTGAATATCTGAACCTCTACGTGGCATCAAAACTCAACCACGTGGCACGGGTCCTCCCACTACCGCTGCAGATAGGTGACCGGCTTCAGGCGGCCTTCAGTTACTACGTTTCCGCAGGTCATATCTTTAAAGTACGATACGACACTCTTACCCTCCCAGTGCACAATGGGGGGCTGGGATTGGTCAACGTCAGGGCGAGAGCAGCTGCCCTTTACATGAGCAACAGGAGGAAACGATGGAAAAGTCAACATACCTCTCTCACGGGTCGTTTACTACAGGTTCTGATGCCAGTCTCTCACGTCCCGCCGGTGTCGGTGGCGCACGTCGCACCACAGCTCTCCCATGTGTCGACCTTCATTCTTGATTACAGCTATGTCAGCTCGAACCTCTCCGCCACACGTCCACCAAAGGCGAAAGATTTTTATACCAACCTTCTGCGGGCTGTTCCCCATAACGTGGTGGAAAACAAGCACCCTACAGTTCACTGGCCAAGAGTGTGGAAAACGATACACCACAACTTTCTGTCATCCACGGTGCGTTCGAAGTGGTATCAGATCGCCAACAAAAAATATGCCACACGACAGCGACTTCACACTATTGGACTGGGAGACTCACCTTATTGCCCAGATTGTCACCTATTGGATACCGATGAACATCGTTTTACTTGCGCATCATCGTCCGGAGTTTGGCGACTCACACAGAAGATATTGGCTTGTTACCTCCGGGTCACACCTGATATGATTGACCCTACTCTGTCCAGATGAAACTTACTTTCTGGCCACAAAATATCATGCGCTTACATGGTTCAAAGGACTTACCGTCGCCTATATCTTTAGCGACGGAGAGAAAGAGCAGATTGATTACTGGTGGTTCCTACAAAATGCTCACAATGCCCTCGAACGCACACCGAAATACCGTACGCTCTTCGTAAATTATTTACGCAGCGTTTTCGTTAACCCCCCACTCAGCTGGGGAGTGCCAAGCTGCGGTTAATGTGCTGTGCCGCATCACACTAACGGCTGAACGTTCTGCCTTGTCAGCCATGAGCGACGGAAGAGACAGGCTGCTGCAAGGATTCTGTTTTCCTTGAGGCACTAGCGAAGCAGAATGCCTCCGTTGCAGATGTCCTTCAAAGGCGCTGCTGGAGACATCAGATAACGGTGGCGAAGCACCAAGTGGAACCAGTTACATTTACTGAAGAACCTTTTAGTTGGAATTGTATCAGCGATTTACATTTTTATTTTTTTGATTACTCTTTTATGCCACCTTTGTTGTTGTCACACTTACTTGTAACACTGAGTTCCTAGAATTCTCATTTGTACACGTTTCCTAAATGTAGAAAAAAAAATATGGATAGAGCGTCTGCCATGTAAGCAGGAGATCCCGGGTTCGAGTCCCGAAAAAAAAAGCGGTCTTGGGCGCTGCAGTCATGGACTGTGTGGCTGGTCCCGGCGGAGGTTCGAGTCCTCCCTCGGGCATGAGTGTGTGTGTTTCTCCTTAGGATAATTTAGGTTAAGTAGTGTGTAAGCTTAGCGACTGATGACCTTAGCAGTTAAGTCCCATAAGATTTAAAAAAAACCATTTCTTACACTGAAACTTTCAATTAAAAATTTATCTCGTTATCTACAAAAATGAGCGAATTGATTAAATGATGAACTTTACTATTAATCTCTTTAATTAAACAACGTGGTCCCTGTGCGTTAATGATCTGCCTAATAATGCTGTTTATGAAATGGTGCCGGCCGGAGTGGCCGTGCGGTTCTAGGCGCTACAGTCTGGAACCGCGTGACCGCTACGGTCGCAGGTTCGAATCCTGCCTCGGGCATAGATGTGTGTGATGTCCTTAGGTTAGTTAGGTTTAAGTAGTTCTAAGTTCTAGGAGACTGATGACCTCAGTAGTTAAGTCCCATAGTGCTCAGAGCCATTTGAACCATTTTTTATGAAATGGTTCCTGTGCGTTGACAATTTTCGTAGCAAACTGATCCTGAAATGAAAATGTCTCACCTCGTAACGAAACTGCTTGGAAACGCGGTGCCTCCGGTACCTTGTTTGGAAGTTCCTTTGAACATGCGTGTTCGGTTTGGTGTGAATAAATCAGAATAAATCATTCAACACATTGAGCCTTGTTTTTTTTTTTTTTTTTTTTTTTTTCTTTTTTGACCGTTGTCATTATGCTTTATTCACGACAGTCTGGAACACACAAAACCAAAACTTTGTGAATTTACCGGTCACTGGAGAAGAACGTGATGGTAATACCTTTGGTTGCTGCAACACTTTGAAGTTACAGGGTTCCTTTCGGAACACCCTGTATTTAAAAGCTAGTTTCTAGATTCATTCCGCCGTTTGATAGCACCCATAGTCTAATGGTAAAGTCTTTGACTATTTTTCAAAACGTCCTTGGTCACGTGTTCGAACCCCGCCAATGCTTAAATCTTGTATAAAAACAACCAGCAATGGCGAGCAAAGACTTTCGATGTAAGAAGTAACTCTCATTCTGCAAACGGCCTTGTCAGAGAGAATGGAGGACACAGGTTCAGGGAAGTCGCTTGCCCTTGCAGTCGGAAACTACCTCTAAAGGTGGATGAATCAGCGTCAATGACATGAGGATACAGAAGGCATAGGAAGCAACTGGATTTCGGACACATAACATGTATCCACAGGGCATGTGGCCTTTAATTGAAAAAGTGTCATAATGACCTCTCCGTCGGCAAAAGTTTCCGGACCAGTTCTCCATTAGCAGACTGCCAAGGGGAAGTGGCCCTGAGAAAAAGATCGAATAACCAAAGAAAGGACAACGTTCTACGAGTCGGGGGATGGAATGCCAGAAGAAGCTAGAAAATATGAAGAGGGAAATATTACGGCTCAGTCTAGATTTAGTGTCGGTCAGTCAAGTGAAATGGAAAGAAGACAAAGATCTCTCATCAGATGAGTACAGGGTAATATCAACAGCAGCAAAAAATCGTATAACAATAGGAAGGTAGAGCAGAGAGCGAGTTACCGTGGACAGTTCAGTGATATAGCTGTTCTCATCAGAATCGACACAGAGCAAGACCGACAAAAATAGCTCGGGTATACATGTGGACGTCGCAAGCAGAAGATGAAGAGGTAGAGAATAAATTACAACTGCTAATAGCGAGTACTCTCTTCAAAATCACAAGAATAGGGGGTATACATGCTAAGGAATCAGGGAACAACATCCACGGTTCTAGAGGGAGCTATAGAGGGTAAGAACTGTAGAGGAAGACAGAGACTGGAATACAGCCAACAAATAGTTAATGGCGTATGTTGCAAGTGTTACTCTGAAATGAAGAGATTGGCAAAGTAGAGGAATTCGTGGCGGGCGGCATCAAACCAGTCACAGAATTGGTGACTAAGAAAAGAAGGAAAGAAAAAACAAAGAAGTGGTTTACAAGATTGTTTTGCGAGTGTCGTGGATAACAACACTCGTCATTCAAGAAAAAAGGAGGAAGTTCCTAATTCAAGTACAGAGAAGGAAGAAATTGCACTGTGGCTAGAAGAGCAACGTATTTCAATTTCAGCACGCATTGCAAAAGCGGAGATCTTGAAGGAATTCTGGCGCCACAAGTACTTTTTTAAGCTGTCATGAGCAACTCGTTACAGCCGGCTCGCGGTGTCCCATATAAAAGGGTCCTTACGATGATCAACATGAGCTTGACAGCTTAGCAGCAGAAATGCGAGGCGAGGTTGTGAGATTGCCCCTTCATCTCTGCCAGTATAGCCCCATATAAAATGTGGGGGCCCAGTGAAAGGCAACTTCGCATCAAGAAATTGCACATTTGGAATGAAACATGTGCAGAATTTATTTGACGAATCAATTGGTGATCTCACGTGGAAGGCTGGATTAAGTGCGTACAGCACGCTGGAAATCTGCAAGAAGACGACTTTCTGAAGGAAGGTATTCGAGAAAAATTCGTTGAAAGCATTATGATTGCTTCAAATGACTTTTCCGATAGTGAGTATTCAGAACAGGAAGACTAACCAGCAGTCTCTTGCATAAAATGTTGTGAACGCAGTCCCCTTTCTCCAGCCCTCTTCCTGTCGTCCACCCTTTCCTTTCCCTCTCCTTTCTGTTCACCTCCCCCCCCCCCCTCCCTTCCTAAAATAATTTCTCATTTCGAAGCAGAGCAGCGGCTGGGCATTTATTCCCTGTGCTAGCATTTTTGTCGGTGTTATTTGTGGAGAACAGAAGACCCTTGTGGCTCTGAGCACTATGGGACTTAACATCTATGGTCATCAGTCCCCTAGATCTTAGAACTACTTAAACCTAACTAACCTAAGGACAGCACACGACACCCAGCCATCACGAGGCAGAGAAAATCCCTGACCCCGCCGGGAATCGAACCCGGGAACCCGAGCGTGGGAAGCGAGAACGCTACCGCACGACCACGAGATGCGGGCCAGAAGACCCTTGTTTTCAGCTTTGTACTGAGCTTAAAACTAACATTCAGAGCCATAGAATGATTAAATGTTCGCATAAACAAAACTGTAGTAGCTTTCTAACTTAATGGATAAGCAGCAATAATGCGTTCGACTGCAAAGTACCTTCTAAAACAGTCGAGAATACGTTAACACGTGGAGGCTGTTGCTCATGTGTTGTATTTTCTAAGAATTATCTTTATGTACGGTTCTGCAACCGTAACAAATTGTTTAAAATAAGTTATTGTCCGCCTCTGATTATAAAATCTTTATCGCAACGTGCTAACTCCAGATTTCGGCTGTCGTATCATTTTCAGGTGAGCGTCTTGTAATACACTGAGTATACATGTGCCAGGCAACGTTGTCCCATAGCATAGTTTGATGGGCTCGACACATGCAGCGAGAATACGAGTAGGGGAAGGTACGAGGGGGGGGAGGGGGTGCTTTCTTCACTTACCCCTCCAGCCACCGCTTTTACTTCTCTGCCCACTAACTCATTCGCTGGTTTTCCTGTCTCTGCCAGTTATCTGCAACGTGCATCTCTCCATTGGTCGTTGAACCACCCCGCATTTTGAAAAGCCTTTTTGTTGAAAGACATATCCCAACACATTCCACTGTCACGAGTGAAAAACTGGCCAAACAAATTGTCCGTAAATGTTCCGTTTCATACGCATCAAACACTTAGCTTTGAAAAGTCACTTAGTTTAGTCTTACGTTTATATATTTTGCTGTTTAGTGTTGCTAGCTATCACGCCTCATCGGTAGCAAATTCTATTGCAAACACTTTTTCTGATATGTGAAACTCGCACCTAAACGTAAGATTCCTAAAGCCAGTTTCTGTGAATGGAAGACTGTTCAGACAGCGGAATTTTAGTGGAAGTACAGTTTCCTGGACCTCGAGAAGCAAATAAACTATATTTTTTCACGAAACATACCTGGCATTATTTTAGCGAACGGTCGGTGGTTGTTCCCCAGTAATGTTAGAGGAACTCTTAAGGGTACCGATTCCATTCGCCGCAACTCAATAGGTGTGGCTGTAGACCTTCGAATATGACAGTAATTAAAACGAAAGTGAAGAATAAATGAAGATGCAGCATCACTTAACGATGTGCAGAAGCGGCCACCAAACCAAATATAAAAGTATGACTTTTAGAAATAAGCAGAAACAGACACCGCAGTCATTTATTATTTATTGTTTTACTAAAATACGTGGAAGACAAATGAGTTTCAGTTCTTTGAACGTTATCTAAATTTTAGTAAATGATTTGTTACTTTAACAATACTAATGTTTACCTACTACGGTCTGGCACATAATTAGGTTATAAAATTTGTTCCGGGTATTGCATGACATCTGATTTCGTTCAGGGGTAACGGTCTCAAAAAAATTGGAACCACTGCTCTGTAATAAGTACACTACTGGCCATTAAAATTGCTACACCACAAAGATGATGTGCCACAGACGTGAAATTTAACCGACTGGAAGAAGATGCTGTGAATCCAAATGATTAACTTTTCAGAGTATTCACACCACGTTGGCACCGGTGGCAACACCTACAACGTGGTCACATGAGGAAAGTTTCCAACCGATTTCTCATACACAAACAACAGTTGACCGTAGTTGCGTGGTGAAACGTTGTTGTGATGCCTCGTGTAAGGAGGAGAAATGCTTACCATCACGTTTCCGACTTTGATGATGTTCGGATTGTAGCCTATCGCGATTGCAGTTTATCGTATCGCGACATTGCTGCTCGCTTTGGTCGAGATCCAATGACTGTTAGCAGAATATGGAATCGGAGGGTTCAGGAGGGTAATACGGAACGCCGTGCTGGATCCCAACGGCCTCGTATCACTAGCAGTCGAGATGACAGGCATCTTATCCGCATGGCTGTAACGCATCGTGCAGCCACGTCTCGTTCCCTGAGTTAACTGATGGGGACATTTGCAAGACAACAACCATCTGCACGAACAGTTCGACCACGTTTGCAGCAGCATGGACTATCAGCTCGTACAGCATGGCTGCGGTTACCCTTGACGCTGCATCACAGACAGGAGCGCCTGCGATGGCGTACTCAACGACGAACCTGGGTGCACGAATGGCAAAACGTCATTTTTTCGGATGAATCCAGGTTCTGTTTACAGCATCATGATGGTCGCATCCGTGTTTGGTGACATCACGGTGAACGCACATTGGGGCGTGTATTCGTCATCGCCATACTGGCGTATCACCCGGCGTGATGGTATGGGGTGCCACTGGTTACACGTCTCGGTCAACTCTTGTTCGCATTGAAGGAACTTTGAACAATGGACGTTACATTTCAGATGCGTTTCGACCCGTGGCTCTACCCTTCATTCGATCCCTGCGAAACCCTACATTTCAGCAGGATAAAGCACGACCGCATGTAGCAGGTCCTGTAGGGGTCTTTATGGATACAGAAAATGTTCGACTGCTGCCCTGGCCAGCACATTCTCCAGATCTCTCACCAATTGAAAACGTCTGGTCAATGGTGGCCGAGCAACTGGCTCGTCACAATACGCCAGTCACTACTCTTGGCGAACTGTGGTATCGTGTTGAAGCTGCATGGGCAGCTGTATCTGTACACACCATCCAAACTCTGTTTGACTCAATGTCCAGGCGTATCAAGGCCGTTATTACGGCCAGAGGTGGTTGTTCTGGGTACTGATTTCTCAGGATCTATGCACCCATATTGCGTGAAAATGTAATCGCATGTCAGTTCTAGTATATTTGTCCAATGAATACCCGTTTATCATCTGCATTTCTTCTAGGTGCAGCAAATTTAATGGCTAGTAGTGTATTTACACATGGTTAATACCGGATGGTTATAATTAAAGTGCAGCTACTCACAGAAGTCCGGTATGGGCTGTAATTATCGTATATTTGGTACATATGATAATGCGTTAATGCGGAACTGTTTTGCGCTGGGAAACATTAGTTCCAGGATTGGCCACCAGGTTGAAATCTGGCGTTGTACACGATTTGTATGACGGTTTGATATTCATGCTGTCAACTGATAAGCCGTAACGTGACTGAACGGTACGGCTGTTTCGAAGAGAGTCCGTACTCTGTTAGTGAAACTGTTTTATGTGATCGGCAGCAATTACAGTGCAGCTTTGGAACAGTATCGCCGACAGAGAGGTCCGAGGAGAAGCCCGACGTCATTAAATGGTTTAAAAAAGGTAATAATGAAATTCCAAAACACGGGTAAGTTTGGTGTGGCACTCGGAATAGCAAGGCGTCGTATTCCGGTGGAAGTTACTGACGAGTAGCTGTAAACGACCATTCAGCGTTTGCCCCGCTTAGTGCCAGATACTTCTGTTCACCGCGTCAGCGCGGCTCAAGGTCATTTGTCCTGCACTCCTCAAGTCACGTGACCACTCCCTCCACAATGGCTTTTCCTCCCTCTCCCAGTACAATATCCATTCATTCTGCAGTTACACAAGAAAAGTGCGGGTATGAGTCTATGCGTTTACGTTTAAATTGAAGATAATGTAGAATCTTAGTGGCATTAGGCGACAATCGAGGGCATTGTGTATAAAGTATATAATTATCTTTCAAAGCGCTGGAACACTGCCGGGAATAAGTTCGTGAGTATTCCAGAGATATTGAAGGAACAGCTGCAGAAACATGTCAGGTCTAGGTAAGAGCAGTGCAGTGCGTCTGTGAGGAAGCCAATAAAGTCGGAGATGAAGATGCCCTACGGCCAAGCTTTTTCTCTCCAAAAAAAAACTCTACTCGTCAAAAACCTGTCACAGTGTTAGATGAATTCCAGAAACACGTAATCCGTCGATCTGTTCACCTATTTTATGGATAACGGTGAATACCCAACACTCAAAAAACTTAAAGCTGTTTTGAAAGCTAAGATAGATTGCGGGAGGTATTACTTCTTTGCATTAAATTTTACGAAAACTAGACTTTAGATATCAAAATGTCAATGACGGTCGGAGATTTTTGATGGAGAGAAAAGATATTGTAGCCGCAAGAGCCTCATTTTTAAGAAGAATGCATGAGATAAGGAATGAAAATCATCGCCGTCCTAACATTTACATTGACGAAACTTGGGTCAATCAAAACCACTCTAAAAGTTATATCTGGCATGTTTCTAAAAGAAACGGTGGTGTAAAGGATCACGTACGATAGTCTGCAATGCCGGATCTGCCAAATACGGTTTCATAGAGAGATCAGAGCTGTTTCAATCTAAAAGCCGTGTTGATTATCATCAAGAGATGAATAATGTAGTTTTTAGAGAATGGTTTACCGATCTCCTTCGAAGCCTGTATGATATTCGTGGGGAACGCAAGCAGTCATTCCACGTCTAACGAAAAAACTCCCGACAACACAAATTCCAAGAAATGTGACATGTTAGAATGGCTGCAAAGCAAAAGCATACCTCATGATCCCACACACACGACAGCCGAACTACTTTGCATTATTAGGCAACACTGCATCGATTATAGGCGATATGAGCTAGTTGATCTAGCTGCAGAAACGGGGCTGAAGTAATACCGCATCCTCCATGTCACTGTCCGTTATGGATTCAAATAAAGCGAGAGATAGCAGACAAGAATTCTACATTTATAATTAAAGATGTCAGGAACTTATTGGAGGACGCCATTAAACACGGGACAGTAGAAGATCGTCAGAAATGCGTTGCCCATGTGCAGCGACTGCAAGAGGACTTGGTGAAGAAAGGATTGCGAGATGAACGCTCTCAGAACATTGTAATAAATCTGCATGAAGATGGTGACGATGGTTTTAGTGACTGCGAAGGTAGTGAGGATGGTGTCCGCCCACTATAATTTCTATTTAGTGGTCTTATTTTTTTTTCCTTTTCTTTCACTTTGTATTGTATTATACAGGGTGATTCAAAAAGAATACCACAACTTTAAAAATGTGTATTTAATGAAAGAAACATAATATAACCTTCTGTTATACATCGTTACAAAGAGTATTTAAAAAGGTTTTTTTTTCACTCAAAAACAAGTTCAGAGATGTTCAATATGGCCCCCTCCAGACACTCGAGCAATATCAACCCGATACTCCAACTCGTTCCACACTCTCTGTAGCATATCAGGCGTAACAGTTTGGATAGCTGCTGTTATTTCTCGTTTCAAATTATCAATGGTGGCTGGGAGAGGTGACCGAAACACCATATCCTTAACATACCCCCATTAGAAAAAATCGCAGGTGGTAAGATCAGGGCTTCTTGGAGGCCAGTGATGAAGTGCTCTGTCACGGGCTGCCTGGCGGCCGATCCATCGCCTCGGGTAGTTGACGTTCAGGTAGTTACGGACAGATAAGTGCCAATGTGGAGGCGCTCCATCCTGCTGAAATATGAATTATTGTGCTTCTTGTTCGAGCTGAGGGAACAGCCAATTCTCTAACATCTCCAGATACTGTAGTCCAGTTACAGTAGCACCTTCGAAGAAAAAGGGACCAAAAACTTTATTGGCTGAAATGGCACAGAAAACGTTCACCTTAGGCGAGTCACGTTCATACTGAGTTGTTTCCCGCGGATTCTCAGTGCCCCATATACAGACATTGTGACAGTTGACTTTCCCGTTAGTGTGGAAAGTTGCTTCATCACTAAACACAATCTTTGAAACGAAAGATTCATCTGCTTCCATTTGAGCAAGGATAAAATCACAGAAATCGATTCTTTTAATCTTATCAGCTGCAGACAGTGCTTGAACCAATTTCAGACGATAAGGTTTCATAACTAACCTTTTTCGTAGGACTCTCCATACAGTTGATTGTGGAATTTGCAGCTCTCTGCTAGCTCTGCGAGTCGATTTTCCTGGGCTGCGAACAAATGCTTGCTGGATGCGTGCTACATTTTCATCACTCGTTCTCGGCCGTCCAGAACTTTTCCCTTTGCACAAACATCCATTCTCTGTAAACTGTTTATACCAACGTTTAATACACCACCTATCAGGAGGTTTAACACCATACTTCGTTCGAAATGTACGCTGAACAACTGTCGTCGATTCACTTCTGCTGTACTCAATAACACAAAAAGCTTTCTGTTGAGCGGTCGCCATCTTAGCATCAACTGACGCTGACGCCTAGTCAACAGCGCCTCAAGCGAACAAATGTACAACTAGTGAAACTTTATAGCTCCCTTAATTCGCCGACAGATAGTGCTTAGCACTGCCTTTTGTCGTTGCAGAGTTTTAAATTCCTAAAGTTGTGGTATTCTTTTTGAATCACCCTGTATTGAACTGGGGACCTAAAACGACAGACAGGCTTTGTCCCCGCCGAGCCTCAGTGGTACACAACCCCACAACATGCTACAGCAGTCCCCTCACCCCCCACCTCAACCCCACACCGAACCCAGGGTTATTGTGCGGTTGAGCCCCCAGTGGACACCCCCTCCCCCCCCTTCCCCCCCCCCCTACTCCGACAACGTCTCACACCAGACGAGTGTAACGACAGTCTAACAGTCGTAACGCTTCACCTCGATTTTGTTGCCTACAGCGCCAGCAGCGCCCCAAGCGGCCAGTAACGTAAACTGTGAGTTCGGCGTGAAAACGAATTGTGGTTGTTTATTTTGATTTCTACAATGATTTTTACAAGCGGGAGCGTTTGTAGCGCAATAAATTGCAGCAACAACAGGAAGAAGACACCACAGCTGTCTTTTTTTTAGGTTTCCTAAGAGGTATATGTCATCATGGTACTAAACTGTATCGTCAGGATTCACTTGCAAGCTACATGTGTATTAATGATTAATGTTTCGGTTTAGGAGCAGAAAATGGCTAGTTAATAGCAGACGAGAAGACGTCTTGAAAAAAGACTCAGTTTACCTGCATAATAACATAACCAGTTCTTGAACACAGACAATAATAAACTCGTGTGGAATGCAGTACCCACACTGTTTACTATCCCAAATAAGCCACCTTTACTAACGATGAAGAGGGAACTGCCACAAAGATTCGACAATCCACCTAAAGCTGCAAAACAGTCCTATGACACAGAAGCAGCCAGTTCGACTCTCCATGTATCAGTGTCATATTCGTGTGAATCGTCAACACAGACCTGCTTTGACGATGCAGTGGTTAGATTAAGTGCAGTTAATTGTGTCTTACAAAAGCGTAATGTTTGATATGTATTTCATTCACTTCTGTTGTTACTCACTTAATTTTCCTTGCTTCCTTCGTGTGATGACATTTTGTTAGCACCTTGTTCATTAACAGATTGTTTGAAAATTATTCAAATGTTTGGTTTTGCGTGAAATGTAACGTAGTCAGCTCATTATAACGTTTTCAACATATTTCTCCTATTGTTTGCAGTTGCTTGTCCCACTTAGAACAATATAAAATGAAGGGCGTACTTGTGGCAACAAGCGACAATGACAAACACAGTAGGCCTACAGAACCATAAATGAGCTGTCGATCGCTTTTGCATGTAGAGGTACATGTCTGTTTTTCTCATGTCTGAATCTGTGTGTTTATATTCTCTTGATATCAACGTGGTAAGCTGCAATTCTATCCAACGTCACAAGTGCTTCTTCACGAATGTGTTGTAGCTTGCCCTCTGTTCATGGTTTTTGTCCATACTTGCGCTTATTTTAGAATCATTTTTAGAAACATATATGCCTTCTGATACTACACCAACCCTTGGGGGCAAGGAAATAACTCAAATATTTCGTAAATTACGTAGGAAATGGATGCAAAGTAAACATTACGCTTACGACGCGTCTGACGTTCACCACACTCGCCGCTTCGAGCGCTAGTGTCGCGCTCCATCTGTCAAACGGTAACAACTTTTACAGCAGTTGAGTGTCGCGACTGTTATGCTAGACTGTGGTGTAACCTCAAGGTTTGCGTGGTAGAGTAATTATGGTTGAAATGGTTCAAATTGCTCTGAGCACCATGGGACTTAACATCTATGGTCATCAGTCCCCTAGAACTTAGAACTACTTAAGGGGCTCCGGAAAGGCTCAAAATCATGAAAAGTTCAATTTTTACTTTTTTGCGTTTTCTGAATCTGCAGACTATTACCTTTTAATAGATATATAATTTATTCAATTCCGAAGACTACAACTATTTTTAAATTTTTTTTGAAATGTGTTCTACATGGGCGTGACCCACTGTGGCGCTGTTAAACTACTGTCAAATGGTGTTATTATTAACGTCCGTGTTCATCAGGTACATTTTAGTGATGTGAGCTAAAGTATGTGTTGTGGCTAACCTGTGATGGTTCAATATATATCGCTGGTGTGATTGTCGATTGTTTCATGTTTATTTACTCTGTCGTTATCTCGAAAATATTCGTAATTAATTCTGTTTCTTGAGTCTCTGTTTTGTTGAAGTATAATAATGAGTAAAAGTAAAGTTGCTGTTGCGACTTTCAATGATGGCAACATTGTAAGGTGCAAGGTATTTAGAAATTGGGAATGAAGATAGGTTCTAACACGGTACGAGCGATGCTTGCTTTAGACAAGGAACGCCTTCGGGCTGCAGACAGGGCTGTAAAGAGTCTAGAAATACAAGCAAGAGTAAACAGGAGGAGGAACAAGAGGAAGCTGGAGGAGGAGTTTGCAGAGGATGAAGATAATCCATCCTATGGACCTGGAATGCACTAAAAAGTTAAACCAATCTTTGTCGCTCGATTCCCAAAACTTTTATTTTCGCATACTAATTACATGTTTTCTAAGGATCTTCCAAACATATTTGTTTCAAACTTTCAGTAAATGTTACACAATACCTTCTGCATAATTTAACACAGCCTTTTTCCAAAAAACTGTATATTTTTGGATATATAAATAAAGAATTGCAAAAAAAATGTTAATTTTCATTACAATTGAAAAAAAATCATCTTTAATAACTGAACTAAAATTTTGTAAAATCCCTGTGTTAAGTTGTAGCCCATATTCCAATAAATAATCTGTAAAAAGTTCAACTTCCTACCTCAAATACTTTGTGAGGAAAGATGTAATTTATAAGCGTTATTTTAACATTACAAGTATAGGGCGTTCCGGAGCCCCTTAAACCTAACTAACCTCAGGACAGCACACAACACCCAGTCATCACGAGGCAGAGAAAATCCCTGACCCCGCCGGGAATCGAACCCGGGAACCCGGAGAGTAATTATGGTGTACGCGTACGTGGAGACAGTGTTCTTTCACCTTAGTAACATAATTATTTTAGCGGAATAATCTCTAGAGTCGTGCATAAACATATGGCAACGTGCGAAACTAAGTTCATTAAAGTGTAATAAATTAATTCCGAAAACCGACAATGCTTATTATTGTTGGCACCTTGGTTAAGCAGCAATGGCTGTTGACTGTGCAGTGTGCTTGCAAGGAAGTAGGGAGGAGCGTGTATGCTGTAGAGTGGGGATAAAGTTCGTGACCTTGAGCAGCCCGGTCAGAGTGAACGTAGCACTCACGCTGTATCACGAGAACTTTCCATCCCATGATCAGCGGCGTGCAAAGTTTTGCGGTCTGTGCTACAGTCGTACCCGTACACGACACAGACGGTGCAGCAACTGGAACCCCATAATCCGCAGCGACATTCTGAATCCGCTCCTCGGTTTCTTGCACGGCTCGAAGTAGATGACATGTGGCCGGGTATCATTGTATGAAGTGACCAGGCACAGGCAACAGGGTGCAGTGAATACACAGAACTGCCGAATTTGGGGTCCTGTTAAACTGCGGGTTGAGCACGAAGGGGCACTGCACTAGCCGTATGTGACTGTGTGTTGTGGCCGGCCGTGTGGCCGTGCGGTTAAAGGCACTTCAGTCTGTTCGAATCCTGCCTCGGGCATGGATGTGTGTGATGTCCTTAGGGTAGTTAGGTTTAATTAGTTCTAAGTTCTAGGCGACTGATGACCTCAGAAGTTGAGTCGCATAGTGCTCAGAGCCATTTGAACCATTTGAACTGTGTGTTGTGGTTTCAAAGGCGCCTTTATTCTCAGTCCGTACTTCTTTGAAGAGAACACACCCAGAGGACCTGTTAGGTGTACAACGACTTCTGAGCGCCATAGAGACATTGTACAGCATTTGATTCCTGCTTTGACAAAGCGCAAATGTGTGGAAAATACTGTTTTCATGCAAGATGGGGAAACACCTCATATCGCTCCTCGAGTGAAAGAGTTGCTTGATGCAGCCTTCCACGAGGTTTCCCAGATGCATGGTCTGCAGATCATCTGCCCTGAAGCCATATGACTTTTGGCTCGGGGATATCTAAAATAACACGTTTACGAGGGACACGATGGGTTTACACCTGAACTGAAGGCCAGTATACACGAACAGATTTCTCTGTTATGCCTTTCTCACTTGTTCGACCCTATCTGTCCCCCTCCCGTTCCCAATCAATTACATGTGAAAACATTTCTATACGACTTTATTCCATTCACAGCGTCCCATTTGCTCCTGGTGGTCAAAACTGAAACTAACCGTCTTTCCAACGTAAAGCGGTTCTGCATTAACGCACTTACATAACTACCTAGTTTCGCTACCAGACGATAATTACAGGCCCCACTTAATCTGCAATATCTTCCTTAGATTCCTAACACTATCAAATAGGAATGTCTCCTCGGTATAACTATGCAGTTATTTTCGTGACTGCAGTGCTGCAAACTGAGTAAACAACGCCAGAACTCAGTGGTTGCTAACGACTAGCAACAACAAACAAACTTTTAACCTAAACTCTCCGAAAACGTTTATGGAATGCTGGTAAACGCTCCAAGTCATTTAGAATTAACTCAGTATAAGCTTTGCGTTAGAGGGTAGAATAGTTTTTTGATGAGATACGCGTCAATGCAGTTACATAGAGCTATGGGATTGAAAAATTTCAGAAGAGACAGTGGATTTTGGAACATAAAAAGAGTTTATAATATTGCAGCCCAGTGTCAACATCTTTTTCATCGACAAAGTGTCAAGAGATGATTGGAAGGCTTTGTTCGCCTTCTACACCAACTGAAATTATAACAGCACTGCATTACCTAGACTGAAAAACAATTAGTTAAACATTATTGCTGTACATAACGCTTCCAACAAACTACTGACATTTAAGAGTTTCAAATGATGTTATGACGTAAAAAGAAAATGTTATTTTTAACTTAACTTGGAAGGTGAATCTAAATAACGTGGAATCACAGTGCAAAAAAACTACTGCGTAATTGATGGTTCAAAATGGTTCAAATGGCTCTGAGCACTATGGGACATTTTTTTGCTGAGGTCATCAGTCCTCTAGAACTTAGAACTACTTAAACGTAACTAACCTAAGGACATCACACACATCCATGCCCGAGGCAGGATTCGAACCTGCGACCGTAGCGTTCGCGCGGCTCCAAACTGTAGCGCCTAGAACCGCTCGGCCACTCCGGTCGGCAGTAATTGATAGTTTCACAGTTTTTGCTAAAGATGATAATGATATGAAAGTCTTCTATCGTTATCCTGAAATGAAGACGATTTCAGGAGATGAAACCTACGGATATCCTTTTTACATGTGTAGGAACGTATTTTCTTTATTGTGTCACAACGGCAAGCCTCCGCAAATCAGTTAAACTTTCTGCAGTCATGTTGGAAAAAAGGAGTTGTTCTGGAAACTAATTTAAATGCAACAAAAAGCACAGTACATTTGTTTGATAATGGACAATGAATTGGAGCAACAAATGTCACTGGGTTTCAAATTTAACTATTATTCACGACGCTTTTTATTCGCAAAAGACGAATAAATGTTTTTATACGTGAGAATGATTAATATTTCGAATGCCGTAATAATTTTATTTGTTATGACGAAACATTATTTTTAATGTGTATTCGTCACTCGTTATTTGAATAAACGCGCCAAACTGAGCTAGTAAAGCGAAGTACATCGCACATTACCACACTGCAAATAACAAGCTTAATGTGCAAGAGAGTGCGAGAACGGGATATCTGCATGTTCGAGGACAAGCACCCACTCTCAGAGAAAGCAATGGCTCACCTTCGGCAATTTCCGCGGACTTTCACGAAGAGTATTGGCGCTCTCTCTTGCACAATGCAAGTACGTGCAGACCACGCCCATAGGTCACGCTCTTGTAGTGCTCTGTTCGTCACCAAAAATCCATTCCTCACGTTTCGTAGACAACTCCCACCCTTGCTACAAAAGTAACGAGTTCTTTCAGCGATGGAGTTTAAGAAACGGTACTTGACCAGTCATCAAATGTGTTTTTCCATAATTTCATAATTTGACCGCTTGAGGAGTAGGAACGTGCCCATGACAACAAAAGCGTTTCATCGTTGGTTGGGCAGTGTTCAGAAGTTCAAATTGTTTTATTTTGAGCGGTATTGTTCGTTTGGACTGAAGTCACAAGAAAGCAGCGTGATCCAATCAAAGTAAGCGTAGAACGGTTAAATGATTTGGATTATGGCAGTTTAAAAGAATCATTTCATGTAATTTTGTGTTACGTCTGTTAAAAGGGTGAATAAACTGAAATTTTCCGTTTCTGTGGTCTTGTCATAGGAAGTTCGTTATTTTCTAATTTAACCATTGTTAGAGCTTCCAAGCAAACATGTTACCCTTGATTACTGTGTGCATTGCATTATTTGCAATAATTTCTTGTTGTTATTATGAGTTGCTTCACTATAGAATAATTATTTGCTGACGATCTCAGCTGTGTTGGTTTTGAAGAAGTAGATTAGGGTATTTTGAGTTGTGTCATTCTTCAATAATATAGTCATCCTTTTCTGTTCTCTTTTCATACAGAATAATGATATAGTCATCACAGTATTAGCCTGTCATATTGCAGGATAATACAGAGGACTAACATTCTGCTAATCAGAAAAGGAAACCCATGAAATAAATTCAAGTGATGATGTAGGAAAGGGAGAACTTTATAAAATACTTGTTGAACTACACTGTCATAGGTATGCATAACCCATAATGAAATCCTGTAATTAAATGGGATCAATTGTCCCTGCTACAAGTTCTGATGGAGACAGAAGTGATATTTATATTGTTGCATGTAGATCAGCAAGTAGATTGTATAAAGGTTACACTAACCAGTTCCCTCTGCCTCAAAACAAGAAGAACCATATTCAACATCTCGATAAAAAAAATCATTCCAAAGAACAATTAGAATTCTTATTGTAAATATGTTCTCAGTACTAGTTGAATATTTGAATTGTTCGTTATGATTCCATCTTTTTAATGTCATAATTGCTGGATGTGCTAAATGTTACTGTTATTTAACTTATACTTCTGAGTTTCTGAAAGTTCTTATCAAATAAATGTAGTCTTCATACATATAATGTGATTGCAGCAATGGACACCAAAAACCTATTAGTCAAAACTATACTACACAATGTATGACTTAATTATAAATAAAATATTAATAAGCTTAAATAGAACATCAAAAGTAATATATTTATATGTTTTACTCCAGTAAAAGTGTCAGAAGTCTAAATATAATCAACAGCAATATATCTGATAGACATTAAAAGTGACATACCTAAAACAAGAGCAGTTCTTTGGAGTTAATGGTAGAAATTACGAAAACACCATTTGATCCTGGTGTTAAGTGCCTTCTCGTTAGTGCTGGATACACTTATTTGTCTTAATAATGTTTCGTTAACGCCAAAAAGTTTTTCTTGACTTGTGGAAAACCTGACATTTTGAGTTGTGTGGTACAAAACTGTAGCAAGAGTGCGAACTGTTTTCTCCGGTCGTTACTACAACAAAACCCAGTTTCACTTCCGCTGTTCGCTTTTTTCGGCTTTTTGAGGCACGCTTTTCCTTTTATTGCACTGGGTTTTTCTGCAATTCACATTCATTCGCAAATTATCATACAAATTCGTAAAAATTCTGCTGTACCTACACTCGTTTTGCAAACAACAGGGTTTGCGTGTCCTGAAGATTTTTTAATTGCAAATCCTGAAGAAGTGAGTCACCCATTATAGTACAACTTTCTGTTAGTACTTAAATTTAAATGACTAATTCCGTGGATTATGTGGCGATTGCGTTTTTTTCCTCGAATATACATTTTGATACGCTGCTTCTTCTTCACCAGAACTTTAAGGTGACTTGCTTGACTGTCATGCGAAGACAGTGCAAATAAGATGCAGTAACATCTAGGAAGAATATTTACTCGGTGTTCACTCATTAATAACGAGTGTACTTTTGTAGTCATGGAATTAAGTACATTTAAGGACACCAGTGAATCTTAACAACGTTCAGTTAAAAAGCTAAGTAGTGCAAATGTAGTCAGTTGTATACAAATTAACCATCAGTATTTTCGAATTGTCAGCGGTACCGAAAGAAGAGGAAATAACTGGGCACTTGAGAATTTGCTAAGTGCACAAAGTGAACATTTTTATCAATATTTCTGCCTCACATTAATTTCTTCCTCTTCTTTCTACCTTTGGCGTTCACGACCTTCAGAAACTGTTGACGGCAGATTTCAGTACGGAGGCCGTTAGATGCACTATATACGAAGCAGTTAAAGCGCACTTGTAATTTAAGGCGTCTCCTTATCTCGCTGTGGTTTGCTGCGTGCAGTTCTAGATATGGCCCCCTCCGGCAGAAAGAGCCATTAAGATACGACTTTAAGTGTTTCTCAGAACTGTCGGAGCCAGAACTATACAACATTCTTAACGGGGCGTGCGTTTTCGGCCTTTCTTCTCTCCGCCGCTGTGGCAGACGCGTTTCGTGGCTGCAGCGGACGCGCTATGTGTCGCCGGCTCGGCACGGCCGGACGCGGCGCGCGTGCCTCTGGCATCAGGCACGCCACCGGCTCGGCACGGCAGGGCCAATATAGACCATCTCAAAAACATCCGCTCCCTAATCTCCGATAGAGGCGAGCAAAGCGGTCCCGCGCGACATTCCCTTGCAAACGAGGTCTTCTGTATAATACCGTCTCGTCAGACGTGGCGCTTAACTCTGGCACGGCGTCGGCTGTGCACGCCGTTCCAAAAATATCAGACCAGCGCGTGACCTGTACCTCGCGGAGGGGCTGGCAACGTTGCAGTGCCGCAGCCTTCTCGGCTCCCGAACCAGAATCCTCTGTCTCGCTGCACGAGGGGCTCCGGACCGGAGGCAGCTTTTTGTTAGATTAACTTGCTTTTTTTTTAATGCGTATGCAGATTTAGCACGTCATATTCAATATATTTTCTTTTATAAAAATTTTAAAACAGGTCGATGCAAGCTACAATAAGTTATTTTTCAATCGCATATAATTTTTATTAAAATGCATTTTTTAATCGGAAATCGCATACGAGGGCTGTTCAAAAGTATCCGACCTTATTTTTTTACCGTTGAAACCAACAATGGAATCGGTTTGCGAGCTCTCTGTACGTAGACATACATATTGCCATATTGCGCATGCCTGATTAAAAAAAAAAATTAACGACTGCAGAAATAAAGCAACCAATCGCTGGCCAACCGCTGACAAATGGACATGTGTAAATAGTAGTCGTCGGATTTTGTGTTGCGGGCAAACTGACTGAAACAGAGGAACAACGGCATGGCATCATATTTTGTTTTAAGCTTGGCGATTCTCAAGTAGAACCAATCCGCAAGATTGGACAAATGTTTGGGGGTGAAGCAACGGATACCACAGAGATATAGGAGTGGTACAACCGCTTCAAAGATGGACGTTCATCAATGACGAGTGAAGCACGTTCAGGTAGGCCCTCAACATCCTCAAATGAGGTTGTTTGTTATTGACCATGTAAGGTTCAAAAATGGCTCTGAGCACTATGGGACTTAACTTCTGAGGTCATCAATCCCCTAGAACTTAGAACTAGTTAAACCTAACTAACCTAAGGACATCCACACACATCCATGCCCGAGGCAGGATTCGAGCCTGCAACCGTAGCGGTCGCGAGGATCCAGACTGTAGCGCCTAGAACCGCTCGGCCACCTCGGCCGGCCACCATGTAAGGACCCAGATGGCGCAGGATAGACGAATCACGATGAGAGAACCTGTAGACGAGGTTAAAATTACTATTGGATCCATTCATTTGGATCTCAGGAGGACTTCTGCAAAATTTGTGCTAAAGTTCCTAACAACTGAGCAGAAGCAACTTTATCTGGAGATCGTACAGAACACGCTGGATACTGTGAACAGCATTAACCAATAATCACTGGTGATTTATGGGTAAAACGCAGAAACAAAATTCTGCTCATTGCGATAGAAGCAACCATCATGTCCTTGACGCAAGAAAGCTAGGCATGTCTGCAGCAATGTGAAAGTCGAGCTGACCGAATATTTTGACTCCACTGGCGTTGTCCAACACGAGTACGCCCCAGGTGGTGCAAATGTCAGTGAGGTGTACTGCGGTACGGTTCTGCGTCGCCCTCGTAAAACAGTGAGACGCAAACGGCAAGAGGATATGTGGGCAGCGGGCAGTTGTCACTTTCACCACCATAACCCACCCGCTAGTCGTTCTCAGTTAATACAGTTTGTTGGCCAAACACAATACAGCTGTGGTTTGTCAGCCCCCCTATTCCCATGACCTAGTACCGAGTCATTTATGGCTTTTCCCTAAACTGAACAGGACTCTATAAGGTGCCAGATTTCATAACAGGAAAGTCATTGTCCAGAATTGGACGGAGCAGCAGCGCACCATACTCCAAAAGAGGCTTTCCAGTCGTACTTCCAGCAATGGCAGCAGCGCTGGAAGAGATGTCTAGAAGCTGAAGGGAGTAAGTGAGTAGCGTTTACTTGTGATGTGTTGCCGTAAGTACAAACCTGGGAATGTGAACTGACAACCACATGTGCTACTGAGCTCAAAGCCACATCAGTTATATGAAACTGAAAAGAAACCTGTGCGTGTGAAAAGCGATCTCATTCATAAGCAAATAAATGAGCAAACCAATAATTTCTCACTCAGTAGACTCGGTCAGTTCGAACTGTTTGAAAATGGTTCAAATGGCTCTAAGCACTATAGGAGTTAACATCTGAGGTCATCAGTCCCCTAGACTTAGAACTACTCAAACCTAAATAATGTAAGGACATCACATACATCCATGCCCGAGGCAGGATTCGAACCTGCGACCGTAGCAGCAGCGCGGTTCCGGACTGAAGCACCTAGAACCGCTCGGTCACAGCGGCCGACCGCAACTGTTTGGAAAAAAGTAACTGTATAAAAAAATTGTAATGTCGACCTGTATAAGATGTAACATGAAATACACGAAAACGTCTGCACCGACATATGACACGGTAAAATAAAGAAACTGACAGAATCTTCATTGCGCAAAGGAAACGAAACAATCACGTATTATGACTCTGACCTGCAAAATGAAGTACTGGCAGAAACAGCGACACAGCAAGAGTTCGCAACAGCTAAAAAATACTTCTAAAACCTAACTACAGTTGGTCCAGGGAAGCTGGGTTCATAATCTTGACACAGAATGCCAATGAAACCCATGACACACCCTTTAGGTTCTGAAATTTCAGTTAGGAAAGAACTTATAAAAAAAATTGTAGACTCTAATATTAAAATTCATTTAATTTAATAACTTCCATAGTACAGTAAATTAACTCAGAAGATGACTCAATAGAATAATGATCAAAAACTCGACTGTGACGAGACTGAAGTGGACCAACAATAAAAGTCTACAAAAATAAAAATAAGCTTTTTACCTCATCAAATAATACCATAGAAAACATATCAGAAGTAATGAGAGAAAGAAGATCTTCAAATATTCGTGGAATAAGTAGTTAACAACAACATGGATCCATGAAGTAAAAAAGATTTAGGAACAAATAATATAAATGCTATTAAACAGACTAGAACCACAAGCAGATCTGCAAATTGGGGAATACCAGGCAGGCTTCAGAAAAGGGAGATCATGCTTCGAACAGATCTGGAACTTGAGAACACTTTTGAAAGTCAGACAGGCAAGAAACACTGTAGTTACCTTTGTGGACTTTAAAAAAGCATATGATTCCATAGACAGACAGACACTCTTTGACGTGCTGGAAGAATATGGTATCGACAGAAAAACCAGGGCACTTATACAACAGACGCTTACAGACACTACCTCCAAGATTAAGTTCATGGGAGAAATTTCGGAACCCTTCCACATACACACAGGTGTCCGACAAGGAGACGGGCTCTCACCAATCCTGTTCAACATGGTGTTAGACAAAATTATCAAGCAGTGGGAGGAACAAGTTAAAGGAATACAGCTGGGAAGAACACGTGAAACCAAAACAATCATAAAATGTCTGGCATTTGCAGATGATATAGCCATACCCAGCAATAATACACAGGAGGCAAAGGAAGCACTGGAATGCTTGCATGAAATAGCTGCCAAAACAGGTCTGCAGGTATCTTACGAGAAGACACAATATATGGAACGACAGACCAACAATGTACACACCATGCATACTGTATATGGATCCGTAGAAAGAGTCGAAAAATTTAAGTATTTAGGGGAGTACATACAAATGGGAGGATCAAACAAGGCGGCTAACATGGAACGAACGAAGAAACTCCAGAAGGCATACAAACTCACATGGTCACATTATAATAAGAAAAGCATATCGAGGCAGGCCAAACTTAGGCACTACAAAACAGTTGTATTACCAGAAGCATTGTACGCGTCAGAAACAACCACAATTGGAGCATCAGGCATCATAGACACAGAAAAAATAGAACGCAAAATTCTCAGAAAAATATTTGGACCAATTCACAGAGATGGCATATGGATGAAGCGACCTACCAAAGAGCTGTACCAGCACACTGACAGACTAACAGACGCGATCAGAAAACGCAGATTAACTTTCTATGGGCACATACAGAGAATGGACAACAACCGACTTACAAAGAAAATTTTTGATGTAGTAAACAGCTCAAGCAAGAAAACAAATTGGTATCATGAAATAGACGAAGACTTAAGGCAGATAGGGATCAACAGGCAAATGATAGGAGACAGGAAATACTTCAGAAACAAAGTTAGGAGTGCAAAATTTATTGTAAAGGAGAGAAAGAAGACAGGAACATTATGGACAGAGCAAAGGAAACAGGAGCACAGCCAAAGGATGAAGAGATTTTGGGAAGAGAAGAGGAAGAAAGGAAAGAAGTGAAAATTGTGTCATCATGTGATTTTCGAGTTCAAACACTGTCCATAAGGGCAACAATGAAATGAATGAATGAATGAAATGCCGAGCAAAAATACAACTGACATAGAAGAGTTTAATGAAAAAATATTGAACACAGAAGTATTCTAAAGTAGGGGAGTGAAAAAAAAAACTGTTCTGAAGTGGTCAGAAGACAGAAAGAAACGTACGGAACAGATGAAAGAGTACTGGAAGAAAGGAAGAGAACCAAGAATAAGGAACTGAAATTAGCGCGTGGTCCTTAGTTGGCCCACCCACAAAAGAAAAAAAAAGAAAGGTGTAGAAGAGGTAGATTCTAGCGCTGTTGGCGCTGCATAACTCGGATGAGGAGTGACTGAGAAGATATCACCAGCAGCCAGTCGACATGCGCTGCTGAAGGAAAGCCTCTTCTGGACTTTTCCATGTTGCTTCTATTTGTCAGCAAGCTTCCCGCCTTCCGGTTGGTCGTCGTCTTGGCCTTTGCTTTCCTCTTCGAACTCAGCAGAGGACGTCCTCGGTCCATCTTCTACCTCTTCGCTTAGCCACATAATTACGGCATTCACTCCCATCTGTCTCGTGACTCATTTGCTTGTTACCCTATTTCTCCTAGTAATTCCCAATACAGTTCACCTATTGCTCGCTGAGAAACACTCAATTTTCTGCATGTATTTCGCAAGCTTCATTACGGTGTGTGGCAGTGGATACTTCTGGTACGACAGACTGTACCAGCTTTCCTGTTCCTTTCGCGGCTAGCGCCTGGGAAGAAATACTGTAGATACAGTTCCGTATGACATCTAACTTCTCTCGTCGTAATCACTACGCTAGAGGTTTGTTCTGGGAACTACAAATACGATATCCCACTAGTGTTGCAATGTATGCTCTCATGATTTCAACAGTAATCGTCCCTGTGATACACAACGCCTCTCTTGCAGCGTCTGCAACTGTAGTTTCTTGAGCATCTCTGTAACGCTCTCGCGGAAAGTAAACGATCCCGTGACAGAACACGCCGCTCTTGGCTGGATCTTCTCTATTCTGTTCCATTACTCCTGCTTGGTAAAGGTCCCACGCTGTCGCCATGAATCTTTTCTTACAACTTGTTTTATGTGGTCATTCTATTTTGGTTCGTTCCGGATGATTACTCCTAGATATTTTATGGCAGTTACTGTTGAACTCTACTATTACTCAATTCTTTACAAAATCGAAATTTACAATCTGACCACAGTTATTTAAAGGAAATAGGAACTGGTGATAGACAAGCTTGTGATTGTTTTACAATTTTAATTTCGCTCAAACAGAGTTTATCATAAACTTCAACTCGGACACTTTCCCTCTTACTGATTCAATACACAAATCTTCACTTTAAGCGAATCACATAAACACGAATAAAAACCATATTTTGCGTCTGCAACCAAATTCATAGATTAGTAGGCACGGTGAATAATCAATCATAAACAATCGTTCTTGTTTAACCATATCTCAAAAGACTAGTAACACGTATACGCTGCCAACCCAAAATTACACAGCCACATAATACCACAACTTCATTAAAAAAAAAGATCTTAAGGCTTAATAAAACTGAACTGCCCACATAAAGGTCCACAATGAAACATTAAACTAAAAATGCAAAGTGGGCCTACCAAGGTCGCAAAACTGGCACACAGGAAAAATAACAAGTTGCACATTCGTTAAAGATACACAAATGATTAACATAAGTGTTAAATAAGAAAGGCTAATAATAAGTCAACCAGTAATTTATTATTAACAAAGTGGCCTCACTTAACTAACGGACATAATGACAGAATGTTCCATTAAGTTTCGGGTGTGTAGCCGCAAGAAATCTTAATGGAACAGTCTTTGCGCCGCCAAAACCTGAAGATGCACATAATGACAGAATGATTCGCAAATTGCCTTTAACTTTAGAGAACAAAGTTGAGGCGCACAGCAGCATTGGGAAGCAATAACGCCTCGGCCGGCAGGCAATACGAGCGTTCACTCCCCACGGCTCGCGCACGGGCTCACAAGCAGGCGGTATATACAGGGTGTTCCAAAAATGACCGGTATATTTGAAACGGCAATAAAAACTAAACGAGCAGCGATAGAAATACACCGTTTGTTGCAATATGCTTGGGACAACAGTACATTTTCAGGCGGACAAACTTTCGAAATTACAGTAGTTACAATTTTCAACAACAGATGGCGCTGCAAGTGATGTGAAAGATATAGAAGACAACGCAGTCTGTGGGTGCGCCATTCTGTACGTCGTCTTTCTGCTATAAGCGTGTGCTGTTCACAACGTGCAAGTGTGCTGTAGACAACATGGTTTATTCCTTAGAACAGAGGATTTTTCTGGTGTTGGAATTCCACCGCCTAGAACACCCTGTTGTTGCAACAAGACGAAGTTTTCAACGGAGGTTTAATGTAACCAAAGGACCGAAAAGCGATACAATAAAGGATCTGTTTGAAAAATTTCAACGGACTGGGAACGTGACGGATGAACGTGCTGGAAAGGTAGGGCGACCGCGTACGGCAACCACAGAGGGCAACGCGCAGCTAGTGCAGCAGGTGATCCAACAGCGGCCTCGGGTTTCCGTTCGCCGTGTTGCAGCTGCGGTCCAAATGACGCCAACGTCCACGTATCGTCTCATGCGCCACAGTTTACACCTCTATCCATACAAAATTCAAACACGGCAACCCCTCAGCGCCGCTACCATTGCTGCACGAGAGACATTCGCTAACGATATAGTGCACAGGATTGATGACGGCGATATGCATGTGGGCAGCATTTGGTTTACTGACGAAGCTTATTTTTACCTGGACGGCTTCGTCAATAAGCAGAACTGGCGCATATGGGGAACCGAAAAGCCCCATGTTGCAGTCCCATCGTCCCTGCATCCTCAAAAAGTACTGGTCTGGGCCGCCATTTCTTCCAAAGGAATCATTGGCCCATTTTTCAGATCCGAAACGATTACTGCATCACGCTATCTGGACATTCTTCGTGAATTTGTGGCGGTACAAACTGCCTTAGACGACACTGCGAGCACCTCGTGGTTTATGCAAGATGGTGCCCGGCCACATCGCACGGCCGACGTCTTTAATTTCCTGAATGAATATTTCGATGATCGTGTGATTGCTTTGGGCTATCCGAAACATACAGGAGGCGGCGTGGATTGGCCTCCCTATTCGCCAGACATGAACCCCTGTGACTTCTTTCTGTGGGGACACTTGAAAGACCAGGTGTACCGCCAGAATCCAGAAACAATTGAACAGCTGAAGCAGTACATCTCATCTGCATGTGAAGCCGTTCCGCCAGACACGTTGTCAAAGGTTTCGGGTAATTTCATTCAGAGACTACGCCATATTATTGCTACGCATGGTGGATATGTGGAAAATATCGTACTATAGAGTTTCCCAGACCGCAGCGACATCTGTTGTTGAAAATTGTAACTACTGTAATTTCGAAAGTTTGTCTGCCTGAAAATGTACTGTTGTCCCAAGCATATTGCAACTAACGGTGTATTTCTATCGCTGCTCGTTTAGTTTTTATTGCCGTTTCAAATATACCGGTCATTTTTGAAACACCCTGTATAATAAGCATGCCACGAAATTCTTATGGAGCAATACTCTAACATTACCCGCCTACCAGTAAATTAGAACTTAGAGTTGACTTTCGGTTGCCTTAAGGCACTTTCAACATTATTTAAACATACCATATCCTGCCGTGACAAATGATTAAACCATCAACTCTACGGCTGCCGGGCACGTACACAACCGCAACCAGTCCCAAAGCGGTCAGTATGTCCTAAAATAAGCTAAAATTTTCCTGAAAACCGCTTAAAACACACACTCCACAGATGATGAGAAACGAAATAGCCACTGTGGAACCAAGTTCAGAACCATCTCCGGCAGCTATCCATGCCACATTAAGTTTCAACAATCTTCTTAGTTAAACACAGAATAAAAGTCATACGTAACTTGGAGCTTGCAAATTACGAGCTGGGAAGCTGTTCAGCGTGAGACAACGTACCCACCACAATTTTCCACGTCAAGGCGCCCAATGATCGGCACGTTACATCCGGCAAGCGCCGAAAAACAAGGGCGGCGAGAACGGCGAGGCCCATGCGCCACGGTTAGGGACGCGGGCTTGTTTTCAACAAAGTTGGCTCGTTGAACGCCGACCAGAGACTTCCTCATCACACGTTCACCCGGAAAACCGCCCTGGGGAGCAGTCAAAGATTGCAGGACAGCCGAATATCGATATCAGCGATGCAAGTAAATCACTGTAGCGCCAGCCGCCACGGCTCAACTGTTTACAGTGATTTATCAGCAATAGCGTAATTGAACAGTAGTAGTTCTCTCCTCCACTTCGTGTGCAGTACGTCATATTTATTTACGTCCAGCTTCAACTGACAGTCCATGCGCGAAACATCGATCCTCTGCCGGTCCTCCTACATTTCTCTGCACTCTGGTGACGTTGTAACCGTCCTATAGACAACATCGTCCACGAATAGCTTCACGGAACCTCCAGCGTTATCCACCAGCGATAGGTCTTTAACATTTTGTAAGCAGAAGAAGACCAGAATGAGATTTTCACTCTGCAGCGGATTGTGCGCTGATATGAAACATCCTGGCAGATTAAAACTGTGTGCCGGACCGAGACTCGTACTTGGGACCTTTGCCTTTCGCGGGCAAGTGCTCTAATAACTGAGCTACCCAAGCACGACTCACGCTCCGTCCTTACAGCCTTACTTCTGCCAGTACCTCGCCTGCTACCTTCCAAACTTTACAGAAGCTCTCCTGCAAACCATGCAGAACTAGCACTCCTGAAAGAAAGGATATTGCGGAGACATGGCTTAGTCACAGCCTGGGGGATGTTTCCAGAATGAGATTTTCACTCTGCAGCGGAGTGTGTGCTGATATGAAACTTCTGGGCAGATTAAAACTGTGTGCGGACTGAGACTCGAACTCGGGACCTTTGCCTTTCGCGGGCAAGTGCTCTACCAACTGGGCTACCCAAGTATGACTTACGCCCCGTCCTCACAGCCTTACTTCTGCCAGTACCTCAGCTCCTACCTTCCAAACTTGCCCTCGAAAGGCAAACGTCCCGAGTTCGAGTCAAGGTCCGGCACACAGTTTTAATCTGCCAGGAAGTTTCATATCAGCGCACACTCCGCTGCAGAGTGAAAATCTCATTCTGGAAACATCCCCCAGGCTGTGGCTAAGCCATGTCTCCGCAATATCTTTTCTTTCAAATTGGTTCAAATGGCTCTGAGCACTGTGGGACTTAACTTCTTTGGTCATCAGTCCCCTAGAACTTAGAACTACTTAAACCTGACTAACCTAAGGACATCACACACATCCATGGAGGAGGCAGGATTCGAACCTGCGACCGTCCTTTCTTTCGGGAGTACTAGTTCTGCAAGGTCCACAGGAGAGCTTCTGTAAAGTTTGAAAGGTAGGAGGCGAGGTACTGGCAGAGTGGTGGTGGTTAGTGTTTAACGTCCCGTCGACAACGAGGTCATTAGAGACGGAGCGCAAGCTCGGGTTAGGGAAGGATTGAGAAGGAAATCGGCCGTGCCCTTTGAAAGGAACCATCCGGCATTTGCCTGAAACGATTTAGGGAAATCACGGAAAACCTAAATCAGGATGGCCGGAGACGGGATTGAACCGTCGTCCTCCCGAATGCGAGTCCAGTGAGGTACTGGCAGAAGTAAGGCTGTAAGGACGGGGCGTGAGTCGTGCTTGGGTAGCTCAGTTATTAGAGCACTTGCCCGCGAAAGGCAAAGGTCCCGAGTTCGAGCCTCGGTCGGGCACACAGTTTTAATCTGTCAGGAAGTTTCAGAAGAAGACCATTTTGTTCGGTGTGTGGCTCTGGCGCATCGCACTGCATCTTCAGCGGCAAACTGAGCAGCAGCTGGGACCACAGCGACACAACAAACACAAATCGGTTAGTTCCTGGACAGCTCCGAGCCAGCCGCCGTATAGCGTGCAGTCTGGTTAACGCAAACCACCGTCATTTGCGACTTCAGTGGTGTGAAACAAGAGCTCATTCGAGGGCAGGGTTAAGGTATCTTGTGTTTTCTAATGAAAGCTTGTTCTGCCCCTGTGCCAGTGTTGGTTAGAAGGAAGCCGATTGAGGCCTGCAGCCAACGTGTCTGCGTGCTAGAGAAACTGTACCTGCTCCTGGAGTTATGGTTTTGTGACAGCAGGAGCACTTTCGTGGTTATGCCACGCACCCTTGAGTGCAGTACCAAATGTCACATTGAAAACGAACCCTGTCCTTTCCTTTTGTGTTATTCCGCTATGTGTTTGTGTACCCTTGTGTATTTGTGTTCTTCCTGTCTTTATGTGTTTATCTGAAAAGAGTTATGCTGTAGGATTTTTCTAATACTAAACTACATTCACTATGATTAGGAATACTGTTATCCTCAAATATAGTTTGCATTAATAATATGTTATTTACTTTGTAAAGATGTTTAGACATTATTCTGTTGTGTTTTAATGCTCATGTGTTAAGTTAACGTTTCGAAAACTATTCTCATTATTTTATGTATTTACTTATGTCATAAATCCTGTAACACTGATGTATATGTTTATTTTTGTTCTTTTGTAAAGGCTGTATTACTACAATTGTTATCTGTATTATTACGTTCTTTAATGATGTTTTCTGTACCTTTGTAACTGTATTCTCGTGTTGTAAATTTATAATTGTATAGACAGCAGTTCTTCAAATTAAGTTTCATTTCACTGCACACGTTTCTGTTGGTCATAGTATATGCACAACATGTGAGAAGTTAAAAAAATTACTGTTAGTGCTCGCACGTGTGTTGATAATTCAGCAAGGGACTAGTTAACAGCATTGCTGGTTTTAAGGACATTTCAAAAAATTTTTTGTGAATGCACAAGTGGTGGCTCATGGACTTGCTATATTGTCCGCAAGACTCTTCGATGGTGATTGTGCAACAATCGCAGCAGATAGCTGCTGGCCGTCTCTACAAGGACTATAGTGGGTCTGAATCTTTGATGGCCCACCAATGCCATTATTGCTACAAGGACTGCAGTGGGTCTGCACCTCTGGTGGCCCTCCAATACCATAATCTCTACGACGACTACAGTGGGTCTGCCGTGTGATGACCTACCTACCAATATTCTTCAAAATTTCGACTGACTCTGCTGTGGGTTTGCTCTGTTATGGCCCATTACCTGTCTGCATGTCAAGAGTCAACACTGTCTTTCTGTTGACCTAAATTGTATCAATAATTGTGTGCATTTGATAATTTGTTATCGTTAATATAAAAAATTTTACCAAATAATTATTGGGCACTGCCCAAAACAATTTGTAAAATTTTTTGTGGGGAGCATGGGTGCTACGTAAGTAGGCTGTTTAGGTTTTTATGTTGGTAAAGCCACGTAGAGTTCTGTATGAAAATCACTGACTTTGTTGTGTGCAGTCTGTCGCTGGTATATATATATATATATATATAATGACTTTTGAACGCTGTTAAGGTAAATACATTGTTTGTTCTCTATCAAAATAATTCATTTGCTAACTATGCATATCAGTAGTTAATGACGTCAGTAGTTAGAATCTTTTATTTAGCTGGCAGTATTGGCGCTCGCTGTATTGCAGTAGTTCGAGTAACGAAGATTTTTGTGAGGTAAGTGATTCATGAAAGGTATAGGTTATTGTTAGTCAGATCTATTCTTTTGTAGGGATTTTGGAAAGTCAGGTTGCGTTGCGCTAAAAATATTGTGTGTCAGTTTAATGATGATCAGAATAAGTAAAGAGATAACTGTTTGAGTACGTTGAGTTTTGCTAAGCTGTTTGAAAATCAAATGACGTAGAAGTTTACCAGCATAGTCATTCATAATTTTTATAAGGGGATGTTTCATAATTCATAATTTTTCTAAGAGGACGTTTCACCCCGACTGCAAATTTGTGCGTCAGTCTGGTGATTCGACCTGTTTTTCTGCGATTCATGAACAGCTTTCCAGAGGGTGTTTTTCAACAGGATAACGCTCACTCACATACCGATGTTGTAATCCAGCTCGCTCTACAGCGTGTCGACATGTGGCCTTGGCCTGCTCGGTCACCAGATGTGTCTCCGGTCGAGCACATAAGGGACATCATCGGAAGCCAACTGCAGCGTCATCCTCAAACTGCATTAACGGCCCCTGTAATGCCCGACCAAGTGCAACAGGCCTGGAACTCCATTCCACAAACTGACAACTGGCAACTGTACAAAACAATGCATGCACGTTTGCATGCTTACATTCAGCATTCTGACGGTTACACAGGTTATTAATGTACTAGCATTTCACATTTGCAGTGACTTATCTCGCGCTTACATTAACCTGTAATTTTGCAATCTAGATCTATTAGCTAGACAAACGTACTCCGTAAATTTCATTACTAAACATTAATTGTTTTTTGGTGCTGCCATTCTTTTTCCGTCTGTGCATATTGAATGCTTTCTGGAAGTCGAGGAACACGGCGTCAACCTGACCGCCATTGTGCAGCGCTCTGGATTTCATGGACGAATAGAGCAAGGCGAGTTCCGCAAGATGTCTTGCTGACACTGACAGTAAACTTTTATTTTCGGAAACACTGAAAACTTAGATATGAAAACGCTATCAGCTTTTCCAAAAGTACCCCAGACTGTTTCTACCATTCTGTTTATCTGTTTAGATACCTATGCAGTCATTTTCATTCGCCGAAATCATTGATAACCTGTCAGTGGGTTTAATGACTTGTCGTTAACTTCTATAGTTTTCTTTCCGATGTCACTGTTCAACATTGTTTTACTCTTCTAACAGTTGATTTTCAGGACTAGTTTCAAACTTGCTGTGTTACTGTTTGTCATTCGTTCTTTAGCTAGACTGGAGGCAAACAGCTGAACATCATCAGTACAACGACGGTAATTCAACCATCACCCATTGACACGAATTCCTCCTTTGTTTTGGCAGTTCACAGTTGAAAGGTCTGAGAACAACCTCTGGCATTGCTCAGATTTGCCTTGGTCGCACGGGATCCCCTCGTCGGATATCTTTCAATTTCCAATTCCTTACTCGTCTGATGAAGTCTAACAGACAGTGTGGCAGTGACGTCTGTATTCTCCAGTACACTAGCGTATATTGAGTCAGTGCCCTGTTCTCAGCCGGCCGGAGTGGCCGTGCGGTTCTAGTCGCTACAGTCTGGAGCCGAGCGACCGCTATGGTCGCAGGTTCGAATCCTGCCTCGGGCATGGATGTGTGTGATGTCCTTAGGTTGGTTAGGTTTAATTAGTTCCAAGTTCTAGGCGACTGATGACCTCAGAAGTTAAGTCGCATAGTGCTCAGAGCCATTTGAACCATTTTGAACCCTGTTCTCAATGAGTGTTAGTATAGATTTCCAAAATTATGTAACGTAAATAAACAAGTATTTCATAATCGACTGGTCACAGTTATCTGCATTTATTAGGTTGGCGCATAGGTTCGTAATGTTTTTGTGTTTCATGTTGGTATTCCGGCTTACCAGGTGTACCGGTATGAAATGAGCGTTAAGATACAAATGTGTCGATAGGGAACATTTGTTGTGAACGAGCCTTAATTTTTTTTGTTTGGTTGGTATGACATCTGTCAAAGATTTAGTTTACATCAAGTCATGAAACAAACAACATCATATGTTTTCATCGTGTTAACAATGTCGAATTTTGTACCAGAAAGTGATGATATGCGGAAAGCGTTAATTTTTTGTTTTCATTTAAAAAAAAGTGCTGCAGAGTGGTATCGAATGCTTGTCGAGGCATAAGGTGATCGTGCTCTATCAGAAGCAACATGCAAAAGATGGTTTCAACGGTTCAGAAATAATGATTTTCATGTAAGAAATGAAGAACGTGGAAGACCACCAAAAAAGTTCGAAGACGCCGAATTGCCAGCAATATTGGATGAAGATGATACTTTGAGTCAGAAGCAAATGGCAGCAATGCTAAATGTTGCACAACAAACAATTGCTGACCGTTTGAAAGCTATGGGAAAGATCCAAAAATGTGGAAAATGGGTGCCACATGAATTGAATGAAAGACAGATGGGAAACCGAAAAACCATTTGTCAATTTTTGCTTCAAAGACATGAAAGAAAATCAATTTTGCATAGAATTGTTACTGGCGATGAAAAATTGATTTAAGAATCCTAAACGGGAAAAATCATAGGTTAATCCAGGACAACCATCAACATCGACTGCAAAGCCAGATCGATTCGGCAAGAAGAAAATGCTCTGTGTTTGGTGGGATCAGAAAGGTGTGGTGTATCATGAGCTTCTAAAACCCGGCGAAACTGTGAATACTAATCGCTACAGACAACAAATGATCAATTTGAACTATGCATTGATCGAAAAAAGACCAGAATGGGCCAGAAGACATGGCAAAGTAATTTTTTTACACGACAATGCACCTGCCCACAAAGTAAAACTGGTTCAGGATACAATCAAAATACTTGACTGGGAGCTGCTATCCCACCCGCCGTGTTCACCAGACTTGGCCCCTTCCTACTACCATTTGTTTTGATCAATGGGACACGCATTGGCTGAGGAACACTTCGATTCCTTCGAAGAAGTCGAAAATTGGGTGTCTGATTGGTTTCCTGCAAAAGATGAACGTTTCTATTGGCGTGGTGTTCACAAGTTGCCAGAAAGGCGGTCAAAATGTATAGAAATCAATGGTCAGTACTCTGAATAATATGTTTTTACTTTTCAATTCAAAATTAGTGTTTCATTTTCACAAAAAACGCTCATTTCATACTGGTACATCTGGTATTTATCGATTGTCATTTTTATTTGTAGTTCATTATTGCTATCTGAGTACACATACTGTCATTTTGTCATTCGGACACAATAAGCGGAGCCGTGGACGCTACAAAATGTAGAGACAAGTGGAGAAATCGGAACATTTCGGACATATTCTTCTCAAAATGTTTAAACATGGCTGAAGTAGCAACTGTTGAAAATCTTCACGGTAAATGATAACAGCCAAACAGTTGCAGGATAAAGATTTACTGAAATCCTTGACCATGGTTTCGGTGTATCTAAATATACCTTCATCAGAAGTAAAAATACACTAAAATCACATCCTGCAGTGGAGATACTTAAAACAATGGTGACAAAGGCACCACTGACGACGCCTTTGGCACGATTGTTTTAAGTATCTCCGCTGCCGGATATGATTTTAGTGTGTTTTTGCTTCTGATGTAGGTATATTTAGATACACCGAAACCGTGGTCAAGGATTTCAATAAATCTTTATCCCGCAGCTGTTTGGCTGTTATCAATTACCGTGAACATATTCTTCTGTTTGAGTTCATTAGAGGGTTGGCAGCAGCGGAGGCAGTCAGTAATATTTGCGACGTTTATGGAGATAATGCCGTTGGACAGGTCACCGAAAGGAGATGGTTTTTTCGTTTTAAGGAGGCCCGCTTTGACGTTAATGACCCCTCACGTTCAGGGAGACTTTGTGTGTTTGGCGAAGATCGTTTAAGCGCATTAATCGACAATGATCCACGTCAGTGAGCTCGAGAACGGGAAAATGTGATCATTTCACATTCGCGCGACATTTGGGGAAGGTTAAAAGATCCGTTGTATGGGTACCAGATGCTGTAAGCCAAAATTACACACATACGTGCATCTGCGCTTGATCGTCATCAATTAGCTCGTGAACCATACCGACCATTCCTATGCTGTATCGTTACTGGTGGCGAAAAATGGTGTCCTTATGCTAACATAAGGAAGAGTAAGGAATGGTTAAGCCCAAACAAAGCAGCAACTGTCTTTATGAAGACCTGCGCGCGTCCACAAAAGATAATGTCATGCAGCTGGCGGAACAGCGACAGTGTGTGTATAGGTACGTAAGGGAAAACCCCGACACGCTACGATAAAAGTTAAAAAACCAATGACAATAAGCACTAGTGCGGCCAATGTAAGCGTCGGCAAAGATGTATTTTGCTACGCCGGAAGGCGAACGACAAATGATGGGTATTTTGTTCAGCTTCTTAGAAGACTCTGTCTTTAGTTCTCGTATGGCCAAGACGTATTTTTGTGAGAAGTGTGTAGAAGACACTGCGTTGTCTGAATAATAATTTTTATCAAAATATGAAGCGTCAGCATTCTTATTAGTGCAAAACCACGAAAGTTTTTATTTTCTCCCGCGTATTATGCTAACGTCATGTCACTGTAGCTGCCTGCATCTGAAGTCCGATAAAAATCAGCATTAAAATGAGGGGTACTCCTGGCGGAAGAAGAAGCATGTAACTAAATTGTGTAAATCTCAACGGCGTAGAGAACGCTAAAATCGACGTAAGTTCATGCTACTAGTGAATTACAATCTACAAGGTTTGTAAATTAAGACTAAAAGAGAATTTATTCACTTCAAAATTTATATCATATCAAATCTCATGACATTGTAATTAATTCGATTAGCAATAATATATATATACACACAGGGTGGTCCATTGATCGTGACCGGGCCAAATATCTCACGAAATAAGCGTCAAACGAAAACACTACAAAGAACGAAACTTGTGTAGCTTGAAGGGGGAAACCACATGGCGCTATGGTTGGCCCGCTAGATGGCGCTGCATAGGTCAAACGGATATCAACTGCGTTTCTTTAAATACGAAGTCCCATTTTTTATTACATATTCGTGTAGTACGTAAAGAAATATGAATGTTTTAGTTGGACCACTTTTTTCACTTTGTGACAGATGGCGCTGTAATAGTCACAAACGTATAAGTACATGGTATCACGTAACATTCCGCCAGTGTGGACGGTATTTGCTTCGTGATACATTACCCATGTTAAAATGGACTCCTTACCGATTGCAGAAAAGGTCGATATCGTGTTGATGTATGGCTATTTTGATCAAACTGCCCAACGGGCGTGTGCTATGTATGCTGCTCGGTATCCTGGATATCATCCAAGTGTCCGGACCGTTCGCTGGATAGACGTTATTTAAGGAAACAGGAAGTGTTCAGCCACATGTAATAAAAAATGGGGGTTTCTACTTAAAAAAAAAACGCAGTTGATATCCGTTTGACCTATGGCAGCACCATCTAGCGGGCCAACCATAGCGCCATCTGGTTTCCCCCTTCAAGTTAGACGAGTTTCCTTCTTTGTAGTTTTTTCGTTTGATGCTTATTTCGTGAGATATTTGGCCATTTGGCCCGGTCACTATCAATGGACCACCATATATATTTGCACATGTGGTGGACTACGAATTGCTTCCCCGAGGTGTAACCATCACTGCTGACATTTCTTGTCAACAACTGAGATGTCCTGCAGACGCAGTGCAGGAGCAACGCAAGAATTGGGCTGGGATGTCATTCCGCGCCCACCTTATTCTCCTGATCTTGCGCCGTCAGATTTTCACCTTTTCCGCTCTCTACTGAAGAGCCTTTAAGGAACTTCCTTTCCGGATACAAATGCGCCCTGAACATGGCTCGACGAATTCCCTCAAAATTACTAAGATTTCCACAGTCGCGGAATCGAAAAGTTACCCCAAAGTTGGCAGACTGTTCTAAATAGTGAAGGAGAATATACTGATGGCTAAAGTCTCTGTTATGTGTACCTGTTGTGATTATTAAGCTTATGGAGAAACGTTGCCAACTTACCCACCGACACAATATATTCAAGTAAAGCTTTTTCAAACTCTGTGAATCCCTTGCTTGTAGCTTTTACCGAGTTCTCCACGGTGTACGAAGCTGGGTGAAGGCGGCACCGCAAGAAGTGGTCCGAGGTTCGCTAGCTCTACATTCTCAGAACACAGGCTGACGTCCCAACTGTGGAGTTTACTGAACGTAATCGAGCGTGTGACTTGGAGGGGCCACGAGGGAAGCCTCCTTCAGGCATCATCTATGTTTCCTGAGGCTGGGTTCCAGCACGTGACATTTGTAGTTTCGCTCACTGTAGTGGAATTGTGAGTGCCCAAGCTGTGTTAAGGAAATTTTACCGACCTTGCTGGAAACAAAACAAAGTTGTTACTGCTTCGAGCTTCTGTTTTCAGGCTATCACTTCACGCTGAATGTTTGCATCAGCTCTGAGAGTACCTCGTTAACGCAGCCGTCAATGTAACACTGTGTGCTGTGCGGGAGGCACAAAGGAAGACAATTTAGCACACAATTCAGCTCGAAACACCTCACTGCTTGCCATTGACATCACTGGTCAGACACCTATTATCCCATCATACTTGCAAAACAAAAATCTAATAAAACTATGCAACTTACGAAATTATATGTTTAGTGTTTATTCTAGTTGGAATAATGGACCTTTGAACGTAAGAAGAACCCCTCTACAACGAGCACCTGCGATTTACGTAATCTTTTAAAGAAAATTATAAATTTTGCAAAGACTCTCGACACACGACCACTTTTTCCTTCACATATTTTCTTTAATTTCCTGTAATATGTAAACGGTATGTTAAACTCGTGCTGACTTCCGTTTCGTGCCACTCATTTCCATGTTTAGCTCGAAACATGTCTAAAGTTCGTTTATTGAGTGGAAAAGGTCCATCGTTGCATCTGCGAATTGTTTCATGAAGATTCGGTGCGTTAAGTGTTGTTTCTGTCCAGTTGTACCAAACAACGACACTAACTGCTCCTGAAGCACAGCTGTTGCTTCGTCAAACTTAATCAGGATTGATGTTTTGTACTGTCCACTTTTCCGCAGTGGGATGACTCTTAGATGGAACGCTTTGAACATATCTACGAAAAAAAAATGTTCCGAGCATCAGAAGTTTCGTGGTTACCCAGTTAAAATGTGTAATGCATTCAAAATAAACAACAACGAAGCAAAAGTGACTAGTTGCGATAATTACAATAATGCCTAAGATTCTCATTTGTCTATTATTGTACCTGTACCCATTCATAACACAAAAAATTTTCTCTCATTCTTTTTCCACTGCTGCTGTCCTCCTCTGTAATAAGATTTAAGAAACTGCTGAACCATACCGTCTCGTGAGCTTTACACTTTTTCGCTCTCGCCTCATTTCGCCTCTCAGTCAGTCACCTTGTAAGTAGGTTGTTTAGGTTTTTATGTTGGTAACACCACGTAGCGCTCTGTATGAAAACCACTGACTGTGCTGTGTGCAGTCTGTGGCTGGTTGGCATTGTTAGAATATTCGCTTGTGTAGTGTTGGGCAGTTTGATGTGAACAGCGCGTAGCTTTGTGCAGTTGGAGATCAGCCGCCAGCAGTGGTGGATGTGGGCAGAGAGATGCCAGAGTTTTGAGCGGACGATCTGGACGTGTGTCCGTCAGAAAAAGGCAATTTGTTTAACTGGATGTCACAAAATTATTTATATATATTTACTTTTGAACGCTATTAAGATAAATATATGGCTTGTTCTCTATCAAACTCTTTCATTTGCTAACCTTGCCTATCAGTAGTTAGTGCCTTCAGTAGTTAGAATCTTTTCTGGCAGTACTGGCGCTCGCTGTATTGCAGTAGTTCGAGTAATGGAGATTTTTATGAGGTAAGTGATTCATGAAAGGTATAGGTTATTGTCAGTCAGGGCCATTCTTTTGTAGCAGATTGCGTTGCGCTAAAAAAATATTGTGTGTCAGTTTAGTGATGATCAGGGTAAGTAAAGAGAGAACTGTCTGACTACGTTCAGATTTACTCAGCTGTCTTTGTATCAAATAACGTAGAAATTTACCAGCATAGTAATTCATAATTTTTCTAAGTGGACGTTTCAACCTCATCTAGTTTTCCTATTTTCTCTCTCCCCTATTTGTATTGCACCACTTTCCGACGTTGTCCCCCTCCGTGGTTTAGTGGTCAGCGCGGCTCGCTGGCGTTCGGAGGACACTGATTCGATTCCCGACATTGCCTGAGATTTGTCCTTGATGAGAGCATTGCAGAGAGATGCACTGAGCCTAGTGATGTCAGTTAAGGAGCTACTTGACCGGGAAGTAGCGGCTCCAAGTCACGAAAAAGCCGGGAGAGCGGTGTGCTAACAGCACGGCCCTTCATATCGCTTCAGTGACGTCATTGGTGGAGGATGACACGGCGGTCGGTCGGTCCCCATGAACGGAGTTTGTTTTACTTTCTCACGTTCGTCTATTGCCGTCACTCTTTCATGTGTTCCTTCATGTCTGCTGTTACCACAGTCGACATTCTGCATCTAGCCGCCTGTCATCGTGTTCTACCCTCCTCAGGGAAATTGTTTACCTCTGCTTTAGCTATTAGTGGTTTTACCCTTTCTCTGCTCTGAATCTGTACCTAACGTCAGACCTGTTTTGTAAACACGCGTATCATCACCAGCGTAATGATAACGAACGAAGCGCGCCAGGTTAGCTGAAAGACAGGGCTTCATGGCGCTTATCGAAGCCGCCAGAAATCTCTGGTCACAGTGTAGCTGGGAGACAGCCTTCAGAGCAATGAGACGAGAACGCAATGATTGGTACTGTAAAGCGAGCGCCCATGTTAAAGAACGCTTAGCGACGAATTCTTGGCGCATACTCTGTAAACTTACAAAAAGCGTAATTCGAACATCGACTTTTAGGCATGCCGATACTGTTTCAAAAATACTTCTACAAACTTTGCGGACAGTTTACCGACAGCAGAGCAAGAAAAAATGTCTGGTAAACATGGACTCCAAAATGCGTACCTTAAGAGCACTTGTTTGTTTTCGACACTGTGAATAATGATAATAATGGCGTGTGACGAGGGCCTACCGTCGGGTAGACCGCTCGCGTGGTGCAAGTCTTTCGATCTGACGCCACTTCGGCGACTTGCGCGTCGATGGGGATGAAATGATGATGATTAGGACAACACCACATCCAGTCCCTGAGCGGAGAAAATCTCCGACCCAGCCGGGAATCGAACCCGGGCCCTTAGGATAGACAGTCTGACGCACTGACCACTCAGCTACCGGGGGCGGACCGATACTGTGAAATCTACCACATCTACTGCAAATTCTTTGCTTGTCATATTTTAAGGGGAGGTAGTACAGACATAAACAAAAAGAAGTCCAGTAAATATGGAGTACGAAATGTATGCCGTAAGAGCTCTGAGCAGTTGTTCAGAAGAAGAGATGCGTTTCACGTAGCCAAGATGAGCAATGGTTAATAGCTTTTAAGCTATGGATTTTGGAAGGCTTGCTTGCTAGACTTTTTCTCGTTTTGCTGTAAGGAACCTGTCCCCAAAGTATTTCTGAAACGTCCTGTACACTGAGGTGACAAAAAGTCATGGGATAGCGATATGCCCATATACACATGACGATAGTAACGCGCACACAACGTATAAAAGGGCAGTACACTGGCGGAACTCTAATTTGTACTCAGGTGGTTCATGTGAAAAGGTTTACGGCGTGATTGTGGCCGCATGATGCGAATTAGCAAAAAAATGGTTCAAATGGTTCTGAGCACTATGCGACTTAACTTCTGAGGTCATCAGTCGCCTAGAACGTAGAACTAATTAAACCTAACTAACCTAAGGGCATCACACACATCCATGCCCGAGGCAGGAGTCGAACCTGCGACCGTAGCGGTCACGCGGTTCCAGACTGAAGCGCCTTTAACCGCACGGCCACACCGGCCGGCGCGAATTAGCAGACTTTGAACGCGGAATGGTAGTTGGAGCTAGACTTATGGCACATTCCATTTCGGAAATCTTCAGGAAATCCAATATTCCGAGATTCATAATTTCAAGAATGTGCCGAGTATACTAGTCAGGCATTACTTTTCAGCAAGGACAACGCAGTGGCCGATGCCTTCACTTAACGACTCAGTGTGATGTCTGTGTAGAGTTGTCATTGCTAACAGACAAGCAACACTGCGTGAAATTGTGATGTCACCGCCAGACACCACACTTGCTGGGTGGTAGCTTTTAAATCGGCCGCGGTCCGCTAGTATACGACGGACCCGCGTGTCGCCACTGTCAGTGATTGCAGACCGAGCGCCGCCACACGGCAGGTCTAGAGACAGATCCTAGCACTCGCCCCAGTTGTACAGCCGACTTTGCTAGCGATGCTACACTGACAAATACGCTCTCATTTGCCGAGACGATAGTTAGCATAGCCTTCAGCTACGTCATTTGCTACGACCTAGCAAGGCGCCATTAACAGTTTATATCGAGATAATAAAACCTGTATCTTCAAGAGCGATGTACACCAATTATGGATTAAAGTTAAGTATTCCAGCAACTACGTTCTTTTCTTACTAGACTCAACTACTTTACTGTTCCAGACCTCACGCCAGTCTGCGTGAGCTTAACGCGTGCTATTCGGCTACCGGGTATAGTGGATTGGCTGTCTGGCCAGTCCACTACAGAAATAACCACATAAATCGATGTGGGACGTACGACGAACGTTTCCGTTAGAATATTGTGGCGAAATTTGGCGTTAGTGGTCTATGACAACAGACGACCGACGCGTGCGCTTTTGGTAACAGCACTACATCCCCTGCAGCACCTCTCCTGGACTCGCGACTATGTCGGTTGGACCCTGGATGACTGGAAAACCGTGGCCTGGTCAGAAGAGACCCGATTTCGGCTGGTAGGAAGTGAATGTAGGGCACACCACAGACTCCACGAAGCCATGGACTCAAGTTGTCAACGAGGCACTGTGCACGCTGATGGTTGCTCCATAATGATGTGGGCTGTGATTATATACGAGCAGAATGGACTGGGTCCTATCATCCACCTGCATCGATCATTGATTTGAAATGGTTATTTCGTCTACTTGGAGATCATTTGGAGCTTGTCAAAGACTTTGCGCTCTCAAACAACGATTTAATGTCACCGAGCCACAATTGTTCGCGATTGGTTAGAAGAACATTTCTGGTCAGTTCCAGCGAATGATTTGGCCACCCAGATCGCCAAATATGAATGCCATCGAATATTTATGGTACATAACAGAGAGGTCGGTACGTTCACAGCATTCTGCACCGGTAACACTTTCACAATCATGGACAGCTATAGAGGCAGTGTTGCTCAATATTTCTACAGGGGGCTTCCAACGACTTGTTGAGTCCACGCCATTTCGAGTAGCTGTACTACGCCTAGCTAAAGGAGTTCCGACACGATATTGGGAGGTATCCCATGACTTTTGTCACCTCACTGTGTATTACTAACTAATTAACCCGGGCCACAGTAACCCGATCCCAGTTACAGGTTGCCTATCTGACGGGCTCTAACCCGTCAGATAATCAGTTTGAGTATTTCGTGTAATTGGTGATGCAATTACACTCCTGGAAATGGAAAAAAGAACACATTGACACCGGTGTGTCAGACCCACCATACTTGCTCCGGACACTGCGAGAGGGCTGTACAAGCAATGATCACACGCACGGCACAGCGGACACACCAGGAACCGCGGTGTTGGCCGTCGAATGGCGCTAGCTGCGCAGCATTTGTGCACCGCCGCTGTCAGTGTCAGCCAGTTTGCCGTGGCATACGGAGCTCCATCGCAGTCTTTAACACTGGTAGCATGCCGCGACAGCGTGGACGTGAACCGTATGTGCAGTTGACGGACTTTGAGCGAGGGCGTATAGTGGGCATGCGGGAGGCCGGGTGGACGTACCGCCGAATTGCTCAACACGTGGGGCGTGAGGTCTCCACAGTACATCGATGTTGTCGCCAGTGGTCGGCGGAAGGTGCACGTGCCCGTCGACCTGGGACCGGACCGCAGCGACGCACGGATGCACGCCAAGACCGTAGGATCCTACGCAGTGCCGTAGGGGACCGCACAGCCACTTCCCAGCAAATTAGGGACACTGTTGCTCCTGGGGTATCGGCGAGGACCATTCGCAACCGTCCCCATGAAGCTGGGCTACGGTCCCGCACACCGTTAGGCCGTCTTCCGCTCACGCCCCAACATCGTGCAGCCCGCCTCCAGTGGTGTCGCGACAGGCGTGAATGGAGGGACGAATGGAGACGTGTCGTCTTCAGCGATGAGAGTCGCTTCTGCCTTGGTGCCAATGATGGTCGCATGCGTGTTTGGCGCCGTGCAGGTGAGCGCCACAATCAGGACTGCATACGACCGAGGCACACAGGGCCAACACCCGGCACCATGGTGTGGGGAGCGATCTCCTACACTGGCCGTACACCACTGGTGATCGTCGAGGGGACACTGAATAGTGCACGGTACATCCAAACCGTCATCGAACCCATCGTTCTACCATTCCTAGACCGGCAAGGGAACTTGCTGTTCCAACAGGACAATGCACGTCCGCATGTATCCCGTGCCACCCAACGTGCTCTAGAAGGTGTAAGTCAACTACCCTCGCCAGCAAGATCTCCGGATCTGTCCCCCATTGAGCATGTTTGGGACTGGATGAAGCGTCGTCTCACGCGGTCTGCACGTCCAGCACGAACGCTGGTCTAACTGAGGCGCCAGGTGGAAATGGCATGGCAAGCCGTTCCACAGGACTACATCCAGCATCTCTACGATCGTCTCCATGGGAGAATAGCAGCCTGCATTGCTGCGAAAGGTGGATATACACTGTACTAGTGCCGACATTGTGCATGCTCTGTTGCCTGTGTCTATGTGCCTGTGGTTCTGTCAGTGTGATCATGTGATGTATCTGACCCCAGGAATGTGTCAATAAAGTTTCCCCTTCCTGGGACAATGAATTCACGGTGTTCTTATTTCAATTTCCAGGAGTGTATTTAAAATGCTGTCATAAACTAATTATTAGGTGGTATAATCTTACGTGAAACGTTTAACACAATAAGGCAGATACTATGGTTAGAAACTTTGTATTTGTCTTGAGGCACCATAACTGACGGCTAGCAAATATCCCGCCTTAATTCGCCCAGTTTACGATAATGATAGCACTTAGTCTTACATATAATTCCAAACCCTTGCGATGCTTTTTCCCGGTGGCACCACACAGAAAATGATGGAAGCAAAAAGTTTATTGCTTACATTATTTTCGCTGTTCGTGCAGTGGAATTTCAGCATCGGGCATTACTACCAAGTTTATTCAGAACACAGTTTGCAGATAGTATCCACATATTGTAAGATAGTCACGTCATTTTGATTTTTGTATGTTGTCATTATGCACGTCAGAGAGAGAGCGGGTCACGTTACTGTTAAACAAGCTTTGGTGTTGTGGCACAGTCTTTGCCTCCGCGCAGTCTGATACATTCTTAGTTGAAGTGTGGCAGGTGATTGACGTATTTAGTAGAGCTGTGTGGACTTCTGATTGTACCTGTTAGATGAAGAAAGCACAGCAAGGATGAATGACTTAAAAGTGAAAAGAGTATCTATTTTGAATGATGTTATTATTTTTGAAGAGAAGAAGTTTGAGGTAAGTCTGCAGCACTGCGCAGCTAGGAATGATTATTGTCAGCCCGTTAACTTGCTCAGAGCTGAGAGAAAAACCACCGACTTCCCTGAGTCATGCATTTGCATATTAATTGATTAATATCTTTGATTTTTATAGAAATTCTCTGTTAACTTAATACCCTTTTTAAAATCATTGTTCACCTTGTTAAGCTTAGTATTTTGCAGACCAATGTTATGTGTGAAAATCCTGCGAAGTTTCACTCTCTCTTTCTGACTATATATTTCATTCTAAAATCGTTGTCTTGGAATATCATTTCATAGGAATAGTTACTCTCCCCACCCCACTGGTTATCATTACGGATTAACAGATGCAGCAGTTTGAATACGTATTTAGAAACAATGAAATGAAATGATCGTATGGCATAGTTGGCCGGGAGGCCCCATTCGGGGGAGTTCGACCGCCGTATTGCAAGTCCTTTTTAGTTGACGCCACTTCGGCGACTTGAGAGTGAATGACAATGATGGACACAAAACACCCAGTCCCCTGCCGGGAATCGAAGCCGGGCCCCCTGCGTGGTAGGCACCAACGCTACCGCTACGCTACGGAGGCGGACATTTAAGAAATCTACCTTAGTCGCTGCGTAGTTGCTGTTTGCTGTTGTGCTTTCGAGAAATCTGCAATAATGTTGTCAAGGCGCAAGGAACTTCTAATTCCGTTGGCATTTAATACAAAGTGAAGCTGCTTTCAGATCAGTTACAGTTCAGTTCATATTACGTTCTGTAAGGTTGGGCCAAATTTCAGACAGAAACAAAATATAGAGGGCAACTTACAATATACCACTGCAGGTATTTGCAATATTGTACGAGTATCATTGTATGACATATAGTTCAGAACGAGACCCATGATGAGCGTCGCTTCAGAAGATTTGACGTCATAAACATAGGTGCGTGAAATACTTGCTTTTGCCTAAAATGCGCCGCAAATTACACAGACTATATTCGTCCATTTTATCACAGCGAGGGACTTGGCGACTTGCAACAAAGTTAAGGCATAGTTTCAAACCTTTCCTGAACTCTTTCTCCCTTACATCCTAAACGTCGGGTATTTAACATATCAACTCCTTTGAAGCAGTCAGACGTTTGAAGCTGTCTTATGCATGGGAGCTGGATTCCTTAAAGAATCGGGGTCTATTGGTATCTTGTTAACACGCGACTTAAAAGAGGATCAGCAGCTACGTCCTGAATTAACAAAGTTGTGCTGCACTTGTCAAGGAAGAAATTTAAATAACCGATAGTGGCAGTGTTGTAAATACTGTTAGGCCAATTACATACATACGGTCTGTAAGGTTGGAGGGAGGCGAAGGATGTTGTGGTAGTAATACGTATTTCAGGTATTTGATTGCCAGCTTTACTCAACAGTGTGAGACGAGTAGACACAGTAAACGAAGGAGCATGGTGGTAGGACAGGTCATGCATGGTATAACATCATATACGACAGATAGGAGGAAGTAAATCGGCCATGTTGTTTACAAAGGAATCACCCCGGCATTCCGACATGTGGCGATTCGTGGAACATCCTTTTTTAAAAAAAAAAAATGGAATGTGCCTGTCGATATACATTATTGTACCTGAGTATACTAATACGTAATCTGTCCCCTACGTGAGGTTGCACATGGAATTCTTCGTCGGATAAACTGCAGGAGTAAATCTTAGCAGTCTGCGATTCGTGGAACATGCTTTTTTTTTTAAAAAAAATTGGAATGTGCCTGTCGATATACATTATTGTACCTGAGTATACTAATACGTGATCTGTCCCCTACGTGAGGTTGCACATGGAATTCTTCGTCGGATAAACTGCAGGAGTAAATCTTAGCAGTCTGCACTCAGTGGTTTGCCGATTTTTGAAAGAGAGGTCCGCTTTTCTCACTTCTTCTAGAAATGTCTCGTTGTCCCCATTGGAATTCTTCTCCTTAAGTCGTGGCTTCTAACACTGCTGTTTCCGGCAGTGAAAGACACTGTGGTCAACGTGATCGCTGCTGTTGTTTTTGCAATGACGTTCACAGCTTTTTATTTAAGAAAAATGGATGCCACCTTACTTTTTTGTCCAGATGTCTTAAAAAAGGAATAGACCTATGCCTGTCGGTATGGTAAAATCAATGTGCCCCCCCCCCCCTCCCCGGATAGCCGCCCCTGTTAAAGCACCCACTTCCGGGATACGGGGAGGCGCACCGGCCCCAAACGACGGGAGATGGCATATCGGCCGATTCGGACTAGTTGCGGTCGAAACAAAACAAAACAAAAAAATCTTATTTGCCTACTGCTTCTACTTACCAGATATCCGAGTTGCGTATTCCGTTGAATATTGAGCGATCCGAATTATGTAACGTACGTTTTCCTTCCGACTTTATCAGACTGAGTACTGGGTACCAAATTCGCTACGACTTGGGAGGTGTGTTTAAAAATTTGTATATTGTAAAATTTATGGCAGATTTGCTTGCTACTTCTTCCAGAATGGCATCATTTTTTGCTTTCTACTACGTAGAAATTTGTATGATACGGCTCTGATATACTGTAGTCAGTTTATTTCGCGTTGTCTAAATTCGAACAGTTTCTGCTGTACAAATTGCTCTTTGTCCACTATTTTCTTATTTCGCCTACCGTTTCTCAAATTCGTGCTATTCATTTTTATGTAAGCAGTTGTTTGCATCTCACTACCGGTTTCCAAAAAATGAATATGCTGGGATACGAATGACAGAATATATCATTCAGCTTCGAATGAAAACTTTCGCACGCATTCGTCGCTCGTATCTAAGAAGAAGTGAATTCTGCCCATAGTGATGGAGGAAATCTAGTTCAGGCTGTTACTTTCACCGTCGAAAACAGCAGTGATAGAAGCCGTGAGCAACGGAGAAGAATTCCAATGAAGACAACGAGACATCTTTAGAATACATCATATGAAAACTGACGTGCATCAGCGACGTCTGGTTGAATGGCCATGGTATCGTTTATGAAACAAACAACTACGTCACCAGACGAGAGAAAAGGAAGCCTCAAAAAGAGTCTTTAGGAAGTATGAAATGTAGCAATGGCTAATTTATTTCCATACATGACCCAAAGATTGCATTTTGCGAAATCAAGTGGGGCCAAAGTGGAAACGACATCCTTTCAGAGACGTATTTGGTTAAATAGCGAGAACAGCAGAATGAATATTCACGTAAAAGTCAACGTAAACAGTCCTTGGAGAAAACTTCACTGACAAGCTATTACTTACAAGCTGAAGGGTCGCTGTGGACGCATCAAGAGGCTTGCTTGTTAATACACTAAAAAAAAAGTGGGCTTAAGAACAATTCTTCAAACGGTTATCCACGAAAGCTGCTTAAAAAGTTAGGGGCAGGTAGTAAAAGTACTGTCCATAAATAGTGTTTCACACTATTTCTTGCTGTGGTTAGCCCTATAATGCTATTCTCGATGTCGTTAACAAATAACAAATTTTTATCTAAAGCAGTTGATAAATTGTTTAGGTATAATTACATACAACGCCGATAGGTCCTTAGCAATTTAGGACGAAGCCACATACTAGCTGAGTGCAAATTTTTTCTAATCGCAATGACATCTTTCTTCTGCTTATTGCGCATTATGAAGTTCGTGACTGTGAGAACTCTTTCCGAGTCGTACCTGTTACATCAGTCTGCAGTTATGCTTTGCAAGCCTTTCTCGACGTGACCATCTTTGAATTTCACTTCATAGAGTTCGATAGAAACAAAACTCTGTCGCATGTAGTTGCTTTCCGTTCTCACTAAACATTGTTCAGTGCCCATTCCACGCTCCACTGTAGGTAACCAACGTCGGGCACGCAGCTAATACGTGTACGATTAGCAGTGTAGCCCCTACTCGGACGCTAATAATACCACCTTCAGTGGATCCATCCGCAGGTAGCATTCAACCTCGATGTGGTTTTTAAGCGGTTTCCCACAGTCAGCTAGGTGAATACCGGGCTGGTGCCCACGTATCGCATCAGATATGGTACACGATGCCCATACATTTAGATAAAAACAAGCGGTCTCACGCATGCAGATGAAATTAAAACTAGACAGAAAAATGGATCAAATGGCTCAGAGCCATTTGAACCCTTTGAGCCATCAGTTCCCTAGAACTTAGAACTACTTAAACCTAACTAACCTAAAGACATCACACACATACATGCCCGAGGCAGGATTCGAAACTGCGACCGTAGCAGCAGCGCGGTTCCGGACAGAACCGCCTAGAACCTCTCGGCCAAGCTGGTCGGCAAAACTAGACATAGAGGGAGGGGAGTGGGGAAATCAGTGGCGTGAGGGACATTCGGCCCCAGCTTACCATTAACAATGCCCAAACCCATACGACAATGCCGACCTCCCAGAGGTGCACGGGACAAGGCAAAGAAGAAGAAGAAGATGGCAAAATTAGTGCCGCAACTATTGCGCAGTTTCGAATCCTGCCTCGGGCATGGGTGTTTGTGATGTCCTTAGGTTAGTTAGGTTTAAGTAGTTCTAAGTTCTAGGGGACTTATGACCTCAGATGTTGAGTCCCATAGTGCTCAGAGCCATTTGAACCATTTTTGAACTATTGCGCCCAATATCACTGTCTTTTGTTGCGCGTCTTTTAATATCACTTTAAATTTGCCTGAGGTGCTTTTCATATTTATTTCATTTTAACTACAAAACTATAACTTGTTCGTTTGGTAACGAGTTATATGCTCACATCTCCGAGCACGAACTAGACTTCTTAACACTAGAAGTACCGCATCTAGCCGTACCCCTAGTAGTACCATTTGGGTCATTTTTGACCCACAGTAGGAAACCGCCGTTTTATTCGTATTTGCGTGATGTTTTGAGTGTCGCCATGTTGACAATACGTTCAGGAGGATTCTAAAGTGTAACGAAAGGATGATTTGGTCTCTAAAATGAATAGCACTGTTAAACATAAATTTTCAGAAATAAACTTTTTTATACTAAATTTTACAGAAGAAATTCCACAGTCTTCCATCAATCATCATTAAAACAAGTAGCCGGCCAGAGTGGCCGAGCGGTTCTAGGCGCTACAGTCTGGAACAGCGCGACTGCTACGGTCGCAGGTTCGAATCCTGCCTCGGGCATGGATGTGTGTGATGTCCTTAGGTTAGTTAGGTTTAAGTAGTTCTAAGTTCTAAGGGACTGCTGAGCTCAGAAGTTAAGTCCCATAGTGCTCAGAGCCAATTGAACCATTAAAACAAGTAAATAAAACAATGTTACAATGTTATTCTTTATAAAAATAGTTGAAACAGAACCGAAAAATATATTTTCTGTGAGTACCAATAGTATTTTTACTGTTAGAGACAAATTAAGTACCGAGTATTTGCGAAAGATTCTAAAACGCAGCGGATGACTAAATTGCTATTCCTGTTTTATAATTATAATCAGCCTAAGGTGGGATGGGCTCACAGTTCAGACACTCGACAAGGATTTTTCCTTGGCAGCTTTTGCACACATACTTACTGCACTTAAAGCAAACGTTTCATATTTTACTTCCCTTTGTTGTTTACATGAAACCGGAATTTGACAACACCTCCTATTTCAAATGGGCCAGCGCCGGTATCGGGTGCCTGAAAGGGGAAATTGGCTCCTCTCTGCAGTTTGTAGAGGGCAGCAAGCTCATCTGCTACTCTGAGGGTAAACTCTTAGAGAGAAATCTTAGAGGCAAGTATAACTTAAAAACTGTGTGAGGGTTGATCATGGCAAGGTCAAGAATATTGTAAAAGACTTGGACGGGCCATCGGTGTGTGCCAGCTCGTACAGTATCCAGCCATTTGGTCAACTGTATGGAGTCCATCTTAGTTTCATTATAAAACTTGACAGTTTCTGGGAGTTTCTTCCCAGTATTCTCATTCACCTGACATCCAGCATGCATGTACTCAGAATAAAATATTTTTTTCTTTTTCACTTGGTATGCCGCGTTATTATAGGAGGAGAAGGCGTTCGTGCCTGACAGTGTATAAAGCTGTCGATAGTCTTGTGATTAATACGAAGAACGGTGAAGGTGCACAAGTGATTTTTGCATGCCCCTTCAGTGTTCTATGGAAGTGTACTGAATTTTACGCTTACGAACAATGATCAATGATGCAATGTCATAGACAGCGGTGTAGGAAGAGGAGGTGGCCCCCCTCCCCCCACCGTAGTTTCCCCGCTCCACTCCGTAGGTTTGTACGTCGCCAGCCCGTAGAAAATTGAAAGGTGCGCAGATTTAAAATATCGCCCTGTGGGGCGGCGGGTGTAAAATTAAGTATTATTACTTCTATTACTTCTATTGCTGTTCTCAACACAGGCTCTCTAACTACAGTGTTGGCAACCAGAAAGTGATTAGCATAAACGTGATGCCTATAACTAGAGATCACTGTGCCCACTCTGATGGAGAAATAAATTATTGATTATTGAAGTTCATTACTCTGAGGATTTAGGATGATGTCTGGGATTCATAGAAAATGCAGCTTACTATAACAATTTTCACTATATCCTGAAAACGATAAAGCGTAAAATTCCAGACAATCGATTACCCATATCAGCTATTGTACTATCAGAGCTGTTCAGAGTCCATTGCGCGGACCCTATTATCCCTAGATAACGAAACTGTTCAATAATCGTTATCGATGTAAATGTTCAAAGTGAATGGTCGCCAAAATTTGATGTTATTACTCATCAAACGCCACGCTGGTAATGGTAGAAAGTCTGTCCTGCGGCGACACGTGAAAATACGACATACGCAAACTGAGAAGAAATCACTGGAGTGGTTCCGCAATTAACACTTTACCCCAATCCGAACTCATTGTTACGTGCATACCGAGTTACGTAATACGGCATCCACGGCTGTTCCTGGCAAATCCACAAAGCGACGCGGGTTTTCATTCGCTGAAGGCCAGTGAAGCTCTCGATTTAACTGTGTAATCAGCACACAGGGAAGTATCTGTAAGAAAATTCTGATGTGGCTAGGCTAAATATTTTTGGCGAGAGAATTATACTAGTTGTACTGCACGCAATAGATGAGCTCTGAACTTGCCCTATGGAGAGACGCTACGGCTATAGTTTTATAGCTACCTTCTTGAAACTTCTCACATCTTTGTTATTATAGCGTATCTCCCTTCTACCTAAGCCTAAACATCCTAGCTTTATCTAATCACTTACTTAATCTATCTTGCTTCCTAACTTTTAGGACACAAAAACAAAAAATCATGAATTTCGACCAAAATATTACTTTGTGAGATCCAGCATGCTGTTTCCATTAAATTACAATGAAAAAGGAATCCGAATATAAATTTTGAAGTTTCTAGCTCCTTCCTGTTGCGCCGATGATTTTTACGTAGAACGTCCAAATTTCGAAAACTGTTAAAGTTACCAAACTCAAACTTAACACATTATTATTTTAGCATCACTCCTGACATGCTATGAACTTTTCAGATCATTTACTTTACTTTTAAGGTATTGCGCAACATTTGTGACGTCATAGCCAGTTACAGCGGACTAGACTGGCATACAATGGAAAGCATATGAATTATATATGGCGAGAGTAGGCTGCTTTCCTACAGCCCGACCTCCGAATTCTTCGTATTTCACTTTCTTTTTGGCTGGAAGTGTCGTAATATGCCGCAACATCTCGTGAATGACGTCGAGGCACTCCCAGAAACTATTTAGTGTCTTAATATCGGTGTTGCTGATATCAAATTGCGTTAAAATGCCTGTGGGCAGTGACTGTAACCCGGTACTGAAATCAAATCACGACCTACAGCGTGGGATAAACGTCACAGACAAAATCGATTTAGGAAAGCCTAAATCTGGATGCCGTAAATCTGCACGGCCCACTCCAGCTTCCTTGCCACTGCATCGCCTCTCTCGATGGTTAACTCGGATGACTACTGTAGTGTCATGTATCGCTGACAATCCACTGCCACATCGAGAGGTTCCTTCACTTTCCTCATTGTCTTTCCAATACAGAAATTGAGTGTCAGTGCTGTCAACCAGCAAGCCTGTCTTTCACCTTCGTTATTTTCACCTCTTGTACTTTTAAGTCTTACCCGACCAGTATGGTCTCCTTTGTGTTAAGATACCAGAGCGCCTTTCTATTCCTGTAGTTGATGCCACACTGCCTAAAGTAGAAACTACTTTTTGCCATTTCAAGTCTCCTCCGAAGCTACTAATGCAATATAGGCGCCGGCCGGTGTGACCGAACGGTTCCAGGCGCTTCAGTTTGGAACCGCGCGACCCCTATGGTCGCAGGTTCGAATCCTGCCACGGGCATGGATGTGTTTGATGTCCTTAGGTTGGTTAGGTTTAAGTAGTTCTAAGTTCTAGGCGACTGATGACCTCAGATGTTAAGTCCCATAGTGCTCAGGGCCATTTGAACCATTTTTTGCAATATAGGCTACCGACACCGCGCCAGAAGAAATCGCGGGAGTTTTTAGGGGTGGCAGTTGGCGCCGACGCTGCAGCCTGACCAACCACCATTCACCTACTTGCCACACTGACAATGAAACAGCTGATGTACGCTTCTAGGACTTAGCTACTAGCTTTGCGCATGTGCACAAGGCAGTTGCCTCTCTCGTTTTTTTTTTTATGGTTTTAGGGCGCAAAACTGCTAAGGTCATTAGCGCCCGGTCTGTGACTTAGGAAACAGTAAAAAAACGAAAACGGAAACTAGCAGCAATGGGAACGAAAGTCATAAAATTGGAGAAACTAAAAGCAGAAGGAAGGCTTAAAAATTCACTACAGAAGGGGGTTGGTTGTCCCAAAAAAACTTCAAATGACTGACGTCATTTCACTGGCACGAATGAACTCTAGAACGCGATCGGCAGATCGCGTGTCATCTGCTAAAATTGACGATATATCAGGCGACAGCTGTAGACGGGCGCGTAACGGAGTAAAATAGGGGCACTCAATTAAAAGGTGTCTTACCGTCCACAGCTGGGAGCAGTGGGGACAGAGTGGGGGAGGATCGCCGCTTAAAAGATGTCTATGGCTAAAAAGACAGTGCCCTATCCGGAGTCTAGTTAAAATTACCTCCTGCCGACGACGCGTTCGGGAGGAAGAGGTCCAAGCACAAGGAAGAGTTTTTACGTCCCGCAATTTATTTTGGGGAAGTGTCGACCAGTGCGCGTGCCATAAATGAACAACACGACGACATAAAACGCTCCGTAGATCGGCGACGGGAATCGATGGAATAGCTGGCCGAAGAAGAGAGACTGCAGCCTTGGCCGCTATATCGGCCGCCTCATTTCCGCAGATACCAACGCGTCCCGGGAGCCAGAGGAACGTCACCGAGACGCCCCCCAGGTGGAGCAAGCGCAGACAGTCCTGAATCCGGTGGACCAGAGGGTGCACAGGGTAAAGAGCTTGGAGACTGAGGAGAGAGCTGAGAGAATCGGAGCAGATAACGTACTGTATCCGCTGATGGCGGCGAATGTAGTGGACAGCCTGGAGAACAGCGTAAAGCTCCGCAGTATAGACCGAACACTGGTCGGGAAGCCGAAAGTGATCTGGGGTGTCGCCAACAACATAGGCACTCCCTACACCTAACGATGTTTTCGAGCCATCGGTGTAAATAAATGTGGCTTCCGTCATTTGTGCACATAGAGCAGCAAATGCCCGACGATAAACAAGTGAAGGGGTACCATCCTTGGGAAATCGACAAAGGTCACGGAGCAGGCAGATCCGGGGACGGAGCCAAGGCGGTGAGCCTCTCTCGTTGTCTCTCGCCCTTCTGACAGCGGACAACTTGTCGTGATGTGTGTTTCCTTGCTTTTCCTAAATTTTCCCTCTGAGTACCCACTACTCTACATTCAATTTTACCCTTCCATTCGCCGATAAATTATTTCTTTGAGTATTTTCATACGTGTAATACTGACTGAGTGGTATTTTTTACTACCAGTCGTTCTTGATTTTCTTCGGGAGCTATCAACGCTGCCTGCGCACAACAGGCACGATAATCAGTGATTACGAATAGCAGTGCAAATTGTTTTCTTGTCTTTCGACTAGCTTGCTGCTGTCCAGTATCTTCCTCAGCTGCATCTAAATACACTATGTGATCAAAAGTATCCGGCCACCTGGCTGAAAATGATTTACAAGCTCGTAGCTCCCTCTCTCACGATGTCTAACGACTACTGAGGTCGCTGATAAGGAGTACCTAGCAGTACGTGGCAGCACAATGCACCTAATACAAAAAAACGTGTGTTTTTGGGGGTGTCCGGATACTTTTGGTCGCATAGTGTAAGTAGTGACTTCAAAGTGCAATAGGTGTTTCATACGTCCATATTCAAAGGACAGATAAACATCATTGGTACGTGGTAAATGCAGAAAATCGTACTGCCCCCAGCATACTGCTAAGTTATGCCAAGAGTGTGGTAATAATGAATGATGGACTAACGAATAACTGACAACATATCAAAATATTTGTGTAATACGTGTATTTCGTTAAATGAATAGCATCTTCATCTAATTAAACTGCAAATAAAATAATTACATTCGCGTCAGTTTCATATTTCATTACTGAAAAGCTTCAGTGAGAGTTTTTTTTTTTTTAAATTTGTCTCGAATTCTGGATGGATTAATGCTAACATTGATGGAAAAAGTACATGACAGAGAGAAATAAAATGCGTTTATTATTGCGTTAGTCTTATTTCATAATAAAATATTCTATAGTCAGGCAGTTTCTTCAGCAGACAACTAAGGGTCACTGTACAGTTCATGTGATACTATCAGAGGTGTACACAACTAGGTCAATAACGTAAAATTACTTCCCAGCTGTGTAGTAGTAGTAGTCGTGTGACTAGGTCCTCCCGTCTGGTAGACCGTTCGCCGGATGCAAGTCTTTCGATTTGATGCCACTTCGGCGAGTTGCGCGTCGATGGGGATGAAATGATTATGATTAGAACAACACAACACCCAGTCCCTGAGCGGAGAAAATCTCCGTCCCAGCTGGGAATCGAACCCAGGGCCTTAGGATTGACATTCTGTTGCGCTGACCACTCAGCTACTGGGGGCAGACTTTCCAGCTGTGTAAATTGCCATTACCGTGGCAACGGGGTGGGGGGTGGGGGGGGGCAGCTAGTGGGCGGCAGGTAAAAACTGTTGACTACTATTTTGCTAAAGCCTGAAGGTAGTCGATCTGTAGGGTGGTGTATGGGGGAATATCGCACACAGCAGTATGTGGCTGTATAAACTTTCCAACCAGTTCCTCTAACAAGTGGAAATCAAGAACCGAAACTTCGATCCATTTAGCGTCGAAAGCGTCGAAGCGGACCTGCTTAAAGGCGCGAATCAAGCAGTGAGTACATTAGTCTCTATTTAAATAACAATTTTACTGTTATTAGTCATAGTTTATTTCCATTACGTGCTTGAAAGACATATACTTCCATGATCTGTGGAATTTATGCAAATTAATACGAGATGGATGTGTTGTGCATACGACATTGGCGTAGCCTGTGGCGCTGTGAAGTAGCAGAAGACTAAACGAAACGCTATTTCAGTCCATGTCTCATACTTTTGTGAAGGTTTTTGAGTGTAACAATGAACAAAAATATAATTTTAAAAGTAAAAATATGTCCAGCGGTCACTGCTACTTTTTCTGTCATGTTACAAAACATGCAATATCACATACAGTTTGTAAACACTGGAGCTGCAAAAGACGGTATCTACAATCTTAAGGGCAAAGAGCATGAGATATAAAAATGCTACCAACAGTGATAAAAATGTAAATATCTACAGTGGTAACAGACTCTTTTTATCTTGTGTTCACGCAACATACAGGCTTCCTACATTGTGTAAACCTAAAGAAGAAAGGATGGCACTTCAGAGCAGTGTTCGATTTGTGCTTTTAGCAGTGAGGGGGATGTCTTAGGGGGTTAGTATAATTATATATGTTACTAGCTTGGACCGTGGCGTTACCCATGGTTAAACAGTTATTTATAAATAGATGTTAATGCCGAAACTCACTATTCACGCGTAAGCACTATCAGAAAAGCCATCCCTTGTTATATCTTTATAAGTACATTATAGGTAAAGGTTATTTACAAAATCATCTACATGCAGGTATACGAGAGGAAGTAAAGGCACATTTGTGAAAAGCTGTACTTATTTTGATGATAGAAAACTGAAACATGCGTTATTTTTCTACGTAACCTCCCTGGGCTTCAATGCAGTTTTCCCGGCGTTTTAAGAGCTTTTTATTTAATCAGAAAATACGTCTATCGGTAGCATCTGTAACCAATTTTGCACCGCAGCAATGACGTCTTCATCACTTTTAAATCTTCTTCCCTGTAGTGCTTCCGTTAAGGGTCAAAACATGTGAAAATCGCTTGTTGCCAGGTCTGGACTGTATGGTGGATGTTCCAGCACCTCGAATCTCAACTCCTTTATTGCGTCGGCTGTCCGTTTGGCGGAATGTGGGCGAGCGTTATCTTGATGCAGGATGACATCTCTTCACAGTTTTCCACGACGTTTGGATCTGATTGCAGGTTTTAGTTTCGTGCGCAACACATCACATCCACCATACAACACAGACCTGGCTCTAAAGCCTCGTTTACGCTGGAGCGACGTCTTGCAACATTGTGGCATGCTACGGAAATGTGGCGTGCGTCGTCTTGTTTAGTTCTAAATGTTTTGAAATGCTTACCTACTACATAACACTTTTTCAAAATTAATAAGCAAACATATTAATAGTATTAATAGTAAGACTGCATTAAAAACTTTCAGTGTTCGGCTCCACAAATTTAAATTATATGTAAAGTTTTACTCCAGTGCGTGGGAAATAAACATCCCAGGTTGGGATGCATAAACTAAAACCTGAGGAGGGGATGGTCTGATGCAGAGGGGGGGAGATCCCCCCCCCATCCCCCCCTGCAAATCGCACACTACTTCTGAGGAACATTAAGTGGAAAGAAAATACAAACTAATTTTGTTGCTAACAGTGGAGAAATTTATATAACAACTAGCTAGGGTACCCGGCTACGCTCAGAGAGTTGATATGAGATTGAGTGATAGCCTTGGAGTATAAGAAGTAAAAAAAATTGAAAACGTGTTCTAACTATTTATAATACTTGTTTATAAACAAAGTTTTTCATTTAATTATCCCCGGTACATATGTACAAATTTTCGAATTTCGTACTCGAGAGTATAGTTGACGTATAGTTGACCGTGAGAGAAGTAGAAGTCTTGAGGTCGATGCCGCAATATCTTAAAGATTTTCCCTGCGCTTTATTAATTGTGAAACCTTAGACTAATTTGATTGTTAAATTGGTACATTATTTTAAAATGTATTCATGTCCTTCTGTATTCAGCGTTTCCTTAAATCCGATGAGGGGACCGTACCTCAACCACGAAAAAGACAGCACTTCAGTACTTCAGCTGACATTATAGTTGCTGGTACGTAACGTTCCCCACTCACTCGCCAAACCCTTCCGTCGGTACAGTTCATGACGTCTGCCTGGGATTGGTTAATCTGTGGCTGTCTTTCCACCTTTGCACATTACGATCTCATCACCGACTGTCGACTTCGGCAGCTTTGGAAGAGTGGAAATGTCGCTGACAGCACTGTTACTGAGGTGAAATCCAATTACTAGTGTATGTTAGAAGTCTGTGAGGCCTCTTGACCGACCCATTCCAATGTTACTGGTTTCTCCGCTGGCAACGCAATATACCCTGGAGGGCCCATTTATCGTGACACCTAGTGGTCAATTTCGCGAGAATACCGGTACTTATGCATATACTAACCGGCCGTTGTGGCCGAGCGATTCTAGGCGCTTCAGTCTGGAACCGCGCTGCTGCTACGGTCGCAGGTTCGAATCCTACCTCGGGCATGGATGTGTGGGATGTCCTTAGGTTAGTTAGGTTTAAGTAGTTCTAAGTCTAGGGGACTGATGACCTCAGATGTTAAGTTCCATAGTGCTTAGAGCCATTTGAACCGGTACTTATGATCGGATAGTGTATAGTCTGTAGTGTAGGCTGTTGGGGTGTTATGTAGGTGACAAATTCTACGTCTATAAAGTCTGAATATTCATATCTTCAGTACCATTGTCGCCCAATTGTTTTGATTGTGATTACTACATCGTCTTGACCTGTAGCGGACGCCCAGTTTTTCATCTTTCGATCGCGCAAAATTATGAAGGGAATGTACTGTGAACGCCAAGATCTGTTTTAGAGGCTTCCAGTAAAAGAGTTTCTCCATCTTGGCACCTAGCACCATTGCGGTGAACACACATCACCTGTGCGGGCGTTACGTGTTGGCTGCACCGAAAACTTCAATAACAAAAGCGCCTGAGTGACATGCTAGGTCTTAGATAGGAAACAGCGTACTACTGTGACTTTACCTGTTTTCTGTTGCTTCATAATTGGACGTTACAGGTCATTGTTACAACACAGTTGCGAAGGAGCTCTGATGGGCTGCAGTTGCATGGCTGGTTCTAACTGCCATCTACCTCACAATGCAGGTACCCGTGCTTCCGAGGCGTCCTCCACCTGGCAGAGGGTCGTGTGTAATGAAGCTTCCTGGCAGATTAAAATTGTGTGCCGGACCGAGACTCGAACTCGGGACCTTTGCCTTTGGAAGGTAGGAGACGAGGTACTGGCAGAAGTAAGGCTGTGAGGACGGGGCGTGAGTCGTGCTTGGGTAGCTTAGTTGGTAGGGCATTTGCTCGCGAAAGGGAAATGTCCCGAGTTCGAGACTCGGTCCGGCACACAGTTTCAATCTGCCAGGAAGTTTCATATCAGCGCACACTCCGCTGCAGAGTGAAAATCTTATTCTGGGTCCTGTCTAATGTTCAGCACCATTCTGGCGGAAACTGATCATTATAAACTGAGCAGAGCTGTAAAATAAATTTTCAAAATCAAACATAAAAACTCACTCAATAATGCAGATGCAACTGTTGCGACTTCCGCGTACAGCGTTTTCTTAAATCCGATGACAGAATCACACATAAACCACGAAAAAGACCACGTCTTCTGTGCTTCACAATAGGTACTTGTTAATGATGGTGCTGAGTGTTGCTTTGAACTTGTCTAGCGTGTTACTGTTAGCCTAATAGACATGTGAAGACGCTCGCGCCTGCCGACTGAAACCAGTCAACATAAATCGAACAGCACTCAACCTGCTCCGTACATTAACTACGGCTGCTGCTACGTCACTGAAAGGTGATTCGTGCGTCTGCTAATGTACGAAACTACTTGTGAAGCTTATCAGTAACGTGATCTAACACCCACTGCTCTGTCGGCCGGAGTGGCCGAGCGGTTCTAGGCGCTACAGTCTGGACCCGCGCGACCGCTACGGTCGCAGGTTCGAATCCTGCCTCGGGCATGGATGTGTGTGATGTCCTTAGGTTAGTTAGGTTTAAGTAGTTCTAAGTTCTAGAGGACTGATGACCTCAGCAGTTAAGTCCCATAGTGCTCAGAGCCATTTGAACCATTTCAACCCACTGCTCTCTCGTCTCCGGATCACACAGAGGATCATTATTCAAATATTGGTACTTAACAGCTAATAACTTAGTCACTAAACAAAAACCACACTTGAATTTGATTAAAAGTCCGTGAAATTTGGTTGTAAAATTAGAGGAAGGTGTGATAGTATCGGACGCGTAAGCTTTTCCGAAATTCTGATGTTTTCTGAAGGTCGTATTGGAACATTATTCATACTAAACAGTATTATGGCACGTTACTTAATAGAATTACATAACTTGATCTGATAAGGAATTATGTTCGTTAATTTTTAATAGACTGAGTGTGCAAAATTTAAGAACGAAAGCAATTTTCACATCATGTGTCACTGGAAATCTACACAGCTCGATGAAACTTAGCCCACAAATAGAAAAAAATGCTGTTGTATAATACAGAAGGTAAGTGAAAGACAGCCACAACGAGGCGAACAGAAATGAAACCTTTAAAAAATCAGTGGAAAAACGCATGATCACAATGGTTATTCTATTAAAATGACCGGTTTCGGCCTAGGCTTAGGACATCTTCAGACAGCACCACCAGCTGAAGTTGACAATGCGTAGAACAGTCTGCTGATCTCAGTCGCTGAAACTATTTTTCACTGATTTTATATTCACATCAAAAGAAGTTTTGCATCACTTCGATTCCGAGAGTTCCGGAACCTGTACAGAAAATAGGAGTAGAGGTGAACATAAACATCATTTCCGCCCTTTCTATTGCTCATGAAAACCACACATTGCATGTTGTACCACCATACAGCGAGGCCTTGAGAGGTGCTGGTCCAGACTGCCATACACACCACTACTACTAATAAGCAGTAGCACGTCCTTTTCCAACTATGCATGCCTGTATTCGACGTGCCATACCATCCTTAAGTTCATCAAGGCACTGTTGGTCCAGATTGTTCCACTCCTCAATGGGGATTCGGCGTACATCCCTCAGAGTGATTGGTTGGTCACGTCGTCCATAAACAGCTCTTTTCAATCTGACCTAGGCATGTCCGATAGGGTTCATGTCTGGCGAACATGCTGGCCACTCTTCTCGAGCGATGTCGTTATCCTGAAGGAAGTCATTCAGGAGATGTGGACGATGGCGGTGCGAATTGTCGTCCATGAAGACGAATGCCTCGCCACTATGCTGCCAATATGGTTACCCTATCGGTCGGAGGATGGCATTCACGTATCGTACAGCCGTTACGGCGCCTTCCATGACCACCGGCGGCGTACGTCGGCCCCACATAATGCCACCCCAACGCATTAGGAAACCTCCACCTTGCTGCACTCGCTGGACAGTTTGTCTAAGGCGTTCGGCCTGACCGGGTTCCCTCCAAACACGTCTCCGACGATTGTATGGTTGAAGGCATATGCGACACTCATCGGTGAAGAGCAGATGATGCCAATCCTGAGCGGTCCATTCGGCATGTTATTGGGCCCATCTGCACCGCGGTGCATGGTATCGTGGTTGCAAAGATCGACCTCGCCACGGTCGTCGGGAGTGACGTTGCGCATGATGCAGCCTATTGCGCGCAGTTTGAATCGTAATACGACGTCCTGTGGCTGCACGAAAGTCATTATTCAACATGGTAGCGTTGCTGTCAGGGTTCCTCCGAGCCATAATCCGTAGTTAGCGGTCATCCACTGCAGTATTAGCCCTTGGGCGGCCTGAGCGAGGCATGTCATTGACAGTTCCCGTATCTCTGTATCTCCCCCATGTCCGAACACATCGCTTTGGTTCACTCCGAGACGCCTGGACACTTCCCTTGTTGAGAGTCCTTCCTGGCACAAAGTAAAAATGGTTCAAATGACTCTGAGCACTATGGGACTTAACTTCTGAGGTCATCAGTCCACTAGAACTTAGAACTACTTAAACCTAACTAAGGACATCACACACATCCATTCCCGAGGCAGGATTCGAACCTGCGACCGTAGCGGTCGCGCGGTTTCAGACTTTAGGCACAAAGTAACAATGCGGATGCGATCGAAACACGGTATTGACCGTCTAGGCATGCTTGAACTAAGGACAATACGAGCCGTGTACCTCCTTCCTGGTGGAATAAGTGGAACTGATGGGCTGTCGGACCCTCTCCGTCTAATAGGCGTCGCTGATGTGTGGTTGTTTACATCTTTGGGCGGGTTTAGTAACATCTCTGAACAAAGGGACTGTGCCTGTGATACAATATCCACAGTCAATGTCTATCTTCAGGAGTTCTGAAAACTGGGGTGATGCAAAATTTCTTTTGATGTGTTTATAAAATTCAAAACAACCTTTAGTGGTTTAAAACCAAAGGTGGTAAAATTAAAAGTGCAATGGGAATTCCACTGTTAGATACAGAGGCTAGAGCTAATAGGTGGAAAGAGTACGTTGAAGGCCTCTGTGAGGGGGAAGAGTTGTCTGATGTGATTGATGGAGAAACAGTAGTCGATACGGAAGAGTACGGCTCAAATGGCTCTGAGCACTAGGGGACTTAACTTCTGAGGTCATCAGTCCACTAGAACTTAGAACTACTTAAACCTAACCAACCTAAGGACATCACACACATCCATGCTCGAGGCAGGATTCGAACCTGCGACCGTAGCGGTCGTGCGGCTCCAGACTGTAAAGAGCTTTGGAGGACTTAAGATCAAATAAGGCATAAGAGATAGATAACACTCCATCATCAGTTCTAAAATCGTTGGGGGAAGTGGCAACAAAACGACTATTCATGTTGGTATGTAGAATATGAGTCTGGCGATATACCATCTGACTTTCGGGAAAATAACATCTACACAATTCCGAAGACTGCAATATCTGCCAAGTGCGAGAATTATCGCACAGTCAGATTAACAGCTCACGCATCCAAGTTGCTGACAGGGGTAATATACAGAAGAATGAAAAGGAAAATTGAGGATGTGTTAGATCACGATCAGTTTGGTTTTTGGAAAGGTAGAGGCATCAGACAGGTGAAGCAGTTCTGTTCATAATAGAGACAAGACTAAAGAAAAATCAAGACTCGTTCATAGGATTTGTCAACATGGACTCTTGTGCACCAGCTGAACTTCCACAAAATGTATATAATTGTAATATCAAGTGCTGAAGTAGACGAAGGGAACTGTACTAGTTTGACTCTGCGCAATCAGTCGCAACCTTCGAGTATTCTAAGCGCCCAGTTTGGTTATTAACGAGCGTTGCTGGCGATTTGCTATCTCTAGTACTATGACAGTAAACTGTTCTTGGTAGATGGACTGTACGCCAAACTCTCGCGCGCGGCTCATCTATACAAATTAAAATGTAAATGATGTTTTGTTCAGAATGATGTATCCCCGAAAGTACTACGTGACTGATTTGAAACTTTGACACAATGTTGCATTCCAATACGAGGTGTTTTGATATAGCTACTACAGTGTCACATATAAGCTATAAATACGCTGGTGTCCAAAATTAAGAAAAAAAACGCTATTTCTCCGTCTTGTGCGTAATTCACGATAAAATCATACAATCTGTCAACAGATGTCCGTACAACCGTGTTCTGCACAGAAGGTGGCATTCCCGTCATTTGACAGCCATATCAACAATGACATCAGGGCACCTATCAAACGGGGTAGAGTGTGCTGGGTACTCCCACATCCACATCGGCTGTGTATAAGGTCACATACAGGGCAGTAAGGCACAAAGAGGACTCTCTGCGGTGGAAAGCCGTAAGAAGAATGGAAGCAGGACAGTCGCAAACTGATGTAGTGAACGGCAGTTTTCCTTCCTTTCGTTATTTTGTGGGCGTATCAACGAGAAAAAGTTTCGAAAAGGTTTGACGCTATGTTTAAAGTCTGTGGAAATGCTCTCGCTCTCCTATACTGGACGAATGTAGTCTGGGTAATTTGCGCACCATGTGTTAAACTGCCTCAGGCCGTGTGCACGGTTCCTGCTTTAATACTTGACTTAATGTGTTAAACCTTTAATGTAAGACTAAACCCTCCAGATGAGTGGATTATGACAACAATAGTTCAAATGGCTCTGAGCACTATGCGACTTAACTTCTGAGGTCATCAGTCGCCTAGAACTCAGAACTACTTAAACCTAACTAACCTAACGACATCACACACATCCATGCCCGAGGCAGAATTCGAACCTGCAACCGTAGCGGTCGCTCGGTTCCAGACTGTATCGCCTAGAACCGCACGGCCACTCCGGCCGGCTTATGACAACATTTTAAGTTTTTAAATTCGGTCAATAATTAAGTGAAAAAGTTAGAAACCAATTTTTGTCGCCTCTGGAAACCGCTCACAGAGAATCTGCAATTAGGGGTTTATAACTGCTGAGAGACATCAGTCCGTTACCATAACATAAATTGCATTAATCACGATTAAGCTCATGTTGGTACCGATCGACTTATACTTGACGCTAATTACGGTAATGATGCCAGTGATTGTAAAGGTCAAGTCGTCTTTCCCTATCGATTAAACTTCTGTATTCTGATTGAGAATCTATGATGATGGAATAGTAGACATCATATGTGAGCCGTAGTCTTGGGAGCTAGTGGTATACATATACAGGGTGTTACAGAAAGGTACGGCCAAACTTTGAACAAACATTCTTCACACACAAAGAGAGAAAATATGTTATGCGGCCATGTGTCCGGAAACGCTTACTTTCCATGTTAGAGCTCATTTTATTACTTCTCTTCAAATCACATTAATTATGGAATGGAAACACACAGCGACAGAACGTACCAGCGTGACTTCAAACACTTTGTTACAGGAAATGTTCAAAATGTCCTCCGTTAGCGAGGATACATGCATCCACCCTCCGTCGCATGCATCCACCCTCCGTCGCATGGAATCCCTGATGCGCTGATGCAGCCCTGGAGAATGGCGTATTGTATCACAGCCGTCCACAATACGAGCACGAAGCGTCTCTACATTTGGTACCAGGGTTCCGTAGACGAGAGCTTTCAAATGCCCCCATAAATGAAAGTCAAGAGGGTTGAGGTCAGGAGAGCGTGGAGGCCATGGAATTGGTCCGCCTCTACCAATCCATCGGTCACCGAATCTGTTGTTGAGAAGCGTACGAACACTTAGACTGAAATGCGCAGGAACTCCATCGTGCATGAACCACATGTTGTGTCGTGCTTGTAAAGGCACATGTTCTAGCAGCACAGGTAGAGTATCCCGTATGAAATCATGATAACGTGCTCGATTGAGCGTAGGTGGAAGAACATGGGGCCCAATCAAGACATCACCAACAATGCCTGCCCAAACGTTCACAGAAAATCTGTGTTGATGACGTGATTGCACAATTGCGTGTGGATTCTCGTCAGCCCACACATGTTGATTGTGAAAATTTACAATTTGATCTCGTTGGAATGAAGCCTCATCCGTAAACAGAACGTTAGCACTGAAATGAGGATTGACACATTGTTGGATGAACCATTCGCAGAAGTGTACACGTGGAGGCCAATCAGCTGCTGATAGTGCCTGCACACGCTGTACATGGTACGGAAACAACTGGTTCTCCCGTAGCACTCTCCATACAGTGACGTGGTCAACGTTACCTTGCACAGCAGCAACTTCTCTCACGCTGACATTAGGGTTATCGTCAACTGTACGAAGAATTGCCTCGTCCATTGCAGGTCTCCTCGTCGTTCTAGGTCTTCCCCAGTCGCGAGTCATAGGCTGGAAATTTCCGTGCTCCCTAAGACGCCGATCAATTGCTTCCTGTCGGGACACCTTCGTTCTGGAAATCTGTCTCGATACAAACGTACCGCGCCACGGCTATTGCCCCGTGCAAATCCATACATCAAATGGGCATCTGCCAACTCCGCAATTGTAAACAATGCACTGACTGCAAAACCACGTTCGTGATGAACACTAACCTGTTGATGCTACGTACTGATGTGCTTGATGCTAGTACTGTAGAGCAATGAGTCGCATGTAAACACAAGCACCGAAGTCACCATTACCTTCCTTCAATTGGGCCAACTGGCGGTGAATCGAGGAAGTACAGTACATACTGACGAAACTAAAATGAGCTCTAACATGGAAATTAAGCGTTTCCGGACACATGTCCACATAACATCTTTTCTTTATTTGTGTGTGAGGAATGTTTCCTGAAAGTTTGGCCGTACCTTTTTGTAACACCCTGTATTTCTTATTTCGTGAATTGTTCCACATGTCGAAACATGGTTTTCGAAAAATGTTAGAGGGTCGAAGGGCAGGTTTTTTTTTTTTTTTTTTTGTTAACGTTTTTAACGCTCGTATCAAAGGAGACACTGAAGCAAGTACGTTTGTTTAAACGGAAGCATGTCCTTTTTTATAACTGCATTCGATAGCTCTTGAGAAGACAATTACAGATATATTGCGTTCGTTAATTTTGACGTGAAAAGATGAGAAATGCCTTAGTATTTGAGAGCACGGTGGCCGGGCTCGGCATTAGCGGTGCAAACACCGCCAAGCACAGCTCTCGTGCTATGCTGTGTCAGAACGTCAACACATTTGCCTGTTGACTTCTATGCACTGCAGGCCATTCATTTCTGCTTCAGCATTCGTAGCCTGCAGCCATGTGAACCAATGAGGAGGAGGTGGGTATACTAATTCTTCATGGTGAACGTAAAAGAAATGACGTAAAAACAGTACAGCGGTGTAGGGATATCTATCGGGATCGTCAACGTCTCAAGCGGTAGGAAATTGCACGAATTATTAAGACGCTCTTGAGGACAGGTTGCTTGAAAGTCAGAAAAAGGACATACGGCCATATGGACCGACAACCAGCAGTGATGGTGTGGGGTGCTATGTAATTTCATTTTCATAGCAGGACCCTTTTGGTTGTCATCTGCGACATTCTTACAGTACAGAGATACGTAGACGATATTCCACGTACCGATTTGTTGCCCTTCATGACAAGCCATCCTGGGCTTACATTTCAGCAAGATAAAGCCCGAACGCACACATCAAGAGTTTCTACTGCTTGTCTTCGTGAGATCGTCGGATCTCTTGAGAACATAAGAAGCATTATGGGAATGGCTCTCCAACCAGATCGGAATGTCACAATCCATGTCACCAAGTGGAGAGAGTTGGGCATTAATGCCTTAGGAGCACGTTCAGTAGTTCTGTCAATCAGTGCCAAGACAAATAACTGCTTGCATAAGGGCCAGAGATGGACCAACGCGTTGTTGACTTGCTCAATTTGTAAAGCTCATACACTTGAATAAATCATTCAATTTTTATGAAATTACAATTATTTATTGGTATTGGTATTGACAGGAATGGAGGAAAGAAATAAAGTAGAAGAAGAATGGGTAGTTCTGAGGGATGAAGCAGTGAAGGCAGCAGAGGATCAAGTAGGTAACAAGACGAGGGCTAGTAGAAATCCTTGGGTAACAGAAGAAATATTGAATTTAATTGATGAAAGGAGAAAATATAAAAATGCAGTAGGCAAAAAGGAATACAAACGTCTCAAAAATGAGTTCGACAGGAAGTGCAAAATGGCTAAGCAGAGATGGCTAGAGGACAAATGTAAGGATGTAGAGGCTTATCTCACTAGGCGCAAGATAGATACTGCCTACAGGAAAATTAAAGAGATCTTTGGAGAAAAGAGAACCACTTGTATGAATATCAAGAGATCAGATGGAAACCCAGTTCTAAGCAAAGAAGGGAAAGCAGAAAGGTGGAAGGAGTATATAGAGGGTCTATACAAGGGCGATGTACTTGAGGACAATATTATGGAAATGGAAGAGGATGTAGATGAAGATGAACTCGGAGATACGATACTGCATGAAGAACGTGACAGAGCACTGAAAGACCTAAGTCGAAACAAGGCCCCGGGAGTAGGCAACATTCCATTAGAACTACTGACAGCCTTGGGAGAGTCAGGCCTAACAAAACTCTACCATCTGGTGAGCAAGATGTATGAGACAGGCGAAATACCCTCAGACTTCAAGAAGAATATAATAATTCCAATCCCAAAGAAAGCAAGTGTTGACAGATGTGAAAATTACCGAACTATCAGTTTAGAAAGTCACAGCTGCAAAATACAAACGCGAATTCTTTACAGACGAATAGAAAAACTGGTAGAAGCCGACCTCGGGGAAGATCTGTTTGGATTCCGTAGAAATGTTGGAACACGTGAGACAATACTGACCTTAAGACTTATCTTAGAAGAAATATTAAGGAAAGGCAAACCTACGTTTCTAGCATTTGTAGACTTAGAGAAAGCTTTTGACATTGTTGACTGGAATACTCTCTTCCAAATTCTAAAGGTGGCATGGGTAAAATACAGGGAGCGAAAGGCTATTTACAATTTGTACAGAAACCAGATGGCAGTTATAAGAGTCGAGGGGCATGAAAGGGAAGCAGTGGTTGGGAAAGGAGTGAGACAGGGTTGTAGCCTCTCCCCGATGTTATTCAATCTGTATATTGAGCAAGCAGTAAAGGAAACAAAAGAAAAATTCGGAGTAGGTATTAAAATCCATGGAGAAGAAATAAAAACTTTGAGGTTTGCCGATGACATTGTAATTCTGTAAGAGACAGCAAAGCACTTGGAAGAGCAGTTGAATGGAATGGACAGTGTCTTGATAGGAGGAACATCGACAAAAGCAAAACGAGGATAATGGAATGTAGTCAAATTAAGTCGGGTGATGCTGAGGGAATTAGATTAGGAAATGAGAAACTTAAAGTAGTAAAGGAGTTTTGCTATTTGGGGAACAAAATAACTGATGATGGTCGAAGTAGAGAGGATATAAAATGTAGACTGGCTATGGAAAGGAAAGCGTTTCTGAAGAAGAGAAATTGTTTAACATCGAGTATAGATTCAAGTGTCAGGAAGTCATTTCCTAAAGTATTTGTATGGAGTGTAGCCATGTATGGAAGTGAAACATGGACGATAAATAGTTTGGACAAGAAGAGAATAGAAGCTTTCGAAATGTGGTGCTACAGAAGAATGCTGAAGATTAGATGGGTAGATCACATAACTAATGAGGAAGTATTGAATAGGATTGGGGAGAAGAGGAGTTTGTGGCACAACTTGACAAGAAGAAGGGATCGGTTGGTAGGACATGTTCTGAGGCATCAAGGGATCACCAATCTAGTATTGGAGGGCAGCGTGGAGGGTAAAAATCGTAGGGGGAGACCAAGAGATGAATATACTAAGCAGATTCAGAAGGATGCAGGTTGCAGTAGGTACTGGGAGATGAAGAACTTGCACAGGATAGAGTAGTATGGAGAGCTGCATCAAACCAGTCTCAGGACTGAAGACCACAACAATAACAACAACAACAACAACGAGAGAGCAAGTGCCGTCCCCACTTTGAAACGTTATTAATTAAATATTGAAATTAATGGGCCAATTAAAGGTATTAATTGTGAATCCATAGATCAGCCAGTCACCACACTAAAGACTCCCCAGTTTCTAATACCACTGGTTGTAGTGTGACATCGACAAGAGCATTTGCTAGAGTAGACTGTAATGTCGCAGTAAGGGCAGAAACGACACCTCGGAAACCTGGGGCCGGTACAAACGACGCCAGTTTCAGCCGTTAGACGGAAGGATACACTACAGTCCCGACAGCCAGGGGCCCCGAACACTGTACTACTCCACTGCCCTGGCGCTGTTTGTCCAGGGTCTGCCAGCTGTAGACGATACCCGCCATTGGCTTATGCTAAGAAAAGGTCGGGGAGGTTCTTCCAGGTCATTCTCGCTGGAGCCACGTGGCGGGGGCTGCCTCGACGGGAAATTCGATCCGCGCGTCCACAGAACCGCGAGCACCCGTTCGTTCGCTCTCGTTTTGTCTCAGGTTTTCGCAGACGCTAAACTGCGTCCAGTATAAGAATAAACCTGTTGTAAACGTTGCAGTATGCATTCTTCGGTATTTGCTGGAATCCCATTAGATTTCGTTTCACGTGGAGCAGAAACCTAGCTATCTCGAGTAGTCATGAACGGTAATAAAGATATGTTTTATCCTGTGCGTTACGCGCACGTCGACTGAGCGACAAGACGGCGATAACCGGCATATTGGACAGCACAGGCCAGCCGACTGGTCCAACTAACCTGCAGTGGTGTGTGCAGCTGTAGTTAAGTCGTAAAGAGAGACAAGCAGACAAGCAATATACAGTCCTGGAAATGGAAAAAAGAACACATTGACACCGGTGTGTCAGACCCACCATACTTGCTCCGGACACTGCGAGAGGGCTGTACAAGCAATGATCACACGCACGGCACAGCGGACACACCAGGAACCGCGGTGTTGGCCGTCGAATGGCGCTAGCTGCGCAGCATTTGTGCACCGCCGCCGTCAGTGTCAGCCAGTTTGCCGTGGCATACGGAGCTCCATCGCAGTCTTTAACACTGGTAGCATGCCGCGACAGCGTGGACGTGAACCGTATGTGCAGTTGACGGACTTTGAGCGAGGGCGTATAGTGGGCATGTGGGAGGCCGGGTGGACGTACCGCCGAATTGCTCAACACGTGGGGCGTGAGGTCTCCACAGTACATCGATGTTGTCGCCAGTGGTCGGCGGAAGGTGCACGTGCCCGTCGACCTGGAACCGGACCGCAGCGACGCACGGATGCACGCCAAGACCGTAGGATCCTACGCAGTGCCGTAGGGGACCGCACCGCCACTTCCCAGCAAATTAGGGACACTATTGCTCCTGGGGTATCGGCGAGGACCATTCGCAACCGTCTCCATGAAGCTGGGCTACGGTCCCGCACACCGTTAGGCCGTCTTCCGCTCACGCCCCAACATCGTGCAGCCCGCCTCCAGTGGTGTCGCGACAGGCGTGAATGGAGGGACGAATGGAGACGTGTCGTCTTCAGCGATGAGAGTCGCTTCTGCCTTGGTGCCAATGATGGTCGTATGCGTGTTTGGCGCCGTGCAGGTGAGCGCCACAATCGGGACTGCATACGACCGAGGCACACAGGGCCAACACCCGGCATCATGGTGTGGGGAGCGATCTCCTACACTGGCCGTACACCACTGGTGATCGTCGAGGGGACACTGAATAGTGCACGGTACATCCAAACCGTCATCGAACCCATCGTTCTACCATTCCTAGACCGGCAAGGGAACTTGCTGTTCCAACAGGACAATGCACGTCCGCATGTATCCCGTGCCACCCAACGTGCTCTAGAAGGTGTAAGTCAACTACCCTGGCCAGCAAGATCTCCGGATCTGTCCCCCATTGAGCATGTTTGGGACTGGATGAAGCGTCATCTCACGCGGTCTGCACGTCCAGCACGAACGCTGGTCCAACTGAGGCGCCAGGTGGAAATGGCATGGCAAGCCGTTCCACAGGACTACATCCAGCATCTCTACGATCGTCTCCATGGGAGAATAGCAGCCTGCATTGCTGCGAAAGGTGGATATACACTGTACTAGTGCCGACATTGTGCATGCACTGTTGCCTGTGTCTATGTGCCTGTGGTTCTGTCAGTGTGATCATGTGATGTATCTGACCCCAGGAATGTGTCAATAAAGTTTCCCCTTCCTGGGACAATGAATTCACGGTGTTCTTATTTCAATTTCCAGGAGTGTAGTTTCGAATGTCATTTAAGTTTTAATCGAAATGAAATAATATACGAAAAAACTCCGACAATCGCTTCTCAGGGAACCAGACGGAAAACATAACATGCTCTACTTAGCTAACATAGTGCTGTAATTAAAAACAAGAGCAATGAAAATTCCTAACTTAAACACAGGGTATTTTTTCTGTGTGAGCTATGTGTGGCGAAATAGCGTAATGCTGGGATGTCTCCGTGTGGTTAAGTACTGAAGCCACTGAAGGTATTACATCCGGTCAAAATACACGAGGGAATTTTACATTGGAAGAGGGTTAACGTAGAGTGACTGTATACTGCCGGAACTGTTTATTGCAGTTCCTTCAATAGTTCTCTCCAAAAAGAAAGAGGACGTACAATCAATCGAAAAACTCACTGACAAGAGACAGACAAACATTAAAAGCGCCTACTGACAAGTCCGCAAATATTTTTAAGAAAGACAAATGTCTCGAAAATGTAAACATAAAGCCGGCCGGAGTGGCCGAGCGGTTCTAGGCGCTACAGTCCGGAGCCGCGCTACCGCTACGGTCGCAGGTTCGAATCCTGCCTCGGGCATGGACGTGTGTGATGTCCTTAGGTTAGTTAAGTTTAAGTAGTTCTAAGTTCTAGGGGACTGATGACCGCAGCAGTTAAGTCCCATAGTGCTCAGAGCCATTTGTAAACATAAAAATGCAATAACGGAAGACAATCAAATAGCTGACAGGTGGAAACAACACCAAAGAAATTCCTCTGTAACTGGAGAACTGTATGAGGATTTTGAAGAAGCTACTCTGCCTGTCAAAAAAGGAAAGCACACAGGAGACATTGTCGGATGTCAACTTCACCCATTATATCCCAGAATTAATTTTTTTTTTTTTTTAGATTTTGATAGAATTATTGATCCACTACCCACATGGGTTAATAATCACATTATGAATGTTAATTTATGATGATGGCCTTAAATTCATAATTTTTTTAACTTATATCATACGATGGGCGGTAAAGGGTAAAATAATTGAGGTATGATGTACCATACGATGGGCAGTAACGGGTAGAATTCCTTACACAATTTTACCACAAGTAATATGTTGAATTTCTTGTGTTTATCATTTATTACACGAATAAATGAAGAAAAAGTACAATAATAAGTTCCAGGTATTGTAATGTTCATTTTACTTATATTTTAATGTTACATTATTTATTTATACATCAAGTATACATGGCAAATTCATATAGTAGAATCAACTGAGAGGCACCCACATGCCTTGATCATACTGTGGCATCAAGCAGTCAGGCCTGCAAGATGAGTGGTCTGCCAAGCGAGTGGATTCATTCTTATTTATCGAGTAACACGAGCTCTAGTACTCACAATTAAGTTACAAAATATTCTCGTGTTTGAATATTACCCAACGGAAACGGATAACACACATGTTCAAATGGTTCAAATGGCTCTGAGCACTATGGGACTTAACTGCTGTGGTCATCAGTCCCCTAGAACTTAGAACTACTTAAACCTAACTAACCTAAGGACATCACACACATCCATGCCCGAGGCAGGATTCGAGCCTGTGACCGTAGCAATCGCGCGATTCCAGACTGTAGCGCCTAGAACCGCTCGGCTACTTCGGCCGGCCTAACACACATGTGACTATTAGTAATTTACACAACTCTGTTCACTACGCTTGGCAATACCGCATTTTCTTTCTTACCCAACGGCTTTGATCAACACGTGGCCATCACACTGAATATGAATGGCGCACACATTATAAATTCTGGATATCATGACAACATATTATTCGAAGGAAAAGGCCACCAATCTTTTTCTTTTCACTATCTTTTTTATTCCGATAAATTCTATAACCTAAACACACCATTACATTTTCTACCACAATTACACATGAGAAACTCCTCCCAGTGGGCATGGCTTTACATAGGTGATTCCCTATCTTATGGTCTCGTAATTATCTAACACTACAGTGCACTTTCTGGATAGGATGGTGGATCTTTTGCTATATCTCACACTTCGACTCTCACACCCATCATCACGAAATTTTCCTCCAGACCGAGCTGTACAAAAAGGAACATGCATAACCCACTGCCTCTGAAACTATCTTGCTACTCTCCCATGCAAACCACACATACTTAAATTTCATGAAATACATCACACTGGGAACATACAATACAAAGAATAGTCACAACGCTATAATCACATCACTTTCAGCTTTCCCACTTCAATTACTATTCATCCCAGTTTCACACGACACTGTCCCACTTCGTAACTTTTCTTTCCTACTATGAACTCTGGAGGATATATGCACATCTTCCTGTGCAATGCAAGCCAAGTGGCGTTGCTGGATAGACGGCTGACTCACCTTTCTTCACTCTCAGAGTATTAGAGCTAGAATCAAGCATCACACGGAAACATAACACGCAAAGTAATATTAAGAACATATTCATCACACACGCGAGTCCTCAACTGATACCATGGATGAGTACTTCTCTTTATCATTTTTCTCATACACAGATTGAGACTCACACAGTACTCACCACGTGAAAGTACTCGTCTCTAATTTCAAGTCCTGCACACGCCATTTCTTAAATATTTCCAACTTATAGTACACACGCCAGTAATTGAAGTATTTCAACTTATTGCTACACATGGTTTCATTGTGACCGTTGGTCACTTCCGAAGATTACTACGATCCCCTTAATATTACCAACCTGACATTTAATTCTCCCCACAAAAGTTCCTGAAATAGAGAAATTATTATTCCAAACTACTCTTTAGTATTCCACATGCATACCATTCTCTCCACTCTTTTGTCTTTATGGAGCACACCTAAGACAGGTCTTACCAACGCAAGATCCAGCGCCAGAGTGCTCAAACATGGCCATTCTTCAGGTCAACTCGCACCTCCATCAAGGTGGGGGAGCACCTTGCTGCCGTATTGGTCAGCCACATTTCAGGCGCTCAAAGCTCAGGTAAATTTCATCTCTTTGGTTCCATCAAAGGTGACCAAAGGACCGTCTCAAAGATGATCATATATTGCCCATTCACTATCTGCGATTAGCAGACGACCATACGTTCATTCATTTCACAGATCTCACCAAATTGGGTGTAGGGATTTATTTTGTGGGAGTGCACATGTGATCAATTAAATAAATAAATTGTCATTCTTTCCTGCACTGGTATCCGGCTTTGGTGTATTAAATGAAATTGAGTTATTATTACAAAAAATGTGTTGTTCCGACAAGAATAACGAAGTATGTTGTACCTATTTTCAATGTCGGGCGGTGCTGTACCCTTTCACAACAAAATAACTTTACTGCATTGTGTGAATAAAGTAAGATATTGTAATAATAAAGGACAAATGACAAATTTGATGAGATATTCGTTAGATGTAGCTGAACACCACAATTTGAAACCATAGCGAATTGGCTTGTCTCTTATAAACCGTTTCACATGATGTCTTGAAATTTCTTATTTAGATGTGAAATTAATGATCGAACCTTATAAATTTTATCTTCTTTTTCAATGCTTTCATTATCATTGACATGGAAGAATTTATGAATTTTATCAAAAGTATTTCTGGTGATAATATTCGAAACAAGGCCATTGTTTGGTTCAAATGGCTCTGAGCACTATGCGGCTTAACTTCTGAGGTCATGAGTCGCCTAGAACTTAGAACTAATAAACCTAACTAACCTAAGGACATCACACACATCCATGCCCGAGGCAGGATTCAACCTGCGACCGTAGCGGTCCCTCGGTTCCTGACTGTAGCGCCTAGAACCGCACGGCCACTCCGGCCTGCAAGGACATTGTTTATGTCAGGTCTGATCTCACAGTACATACGTCTATGCGTGTCCTTACAATATCCAGATAACAGCAAAATAGCGATGTATTTGTAGAAGTTATCATGACCTGTTTATATGTTGTGTCTCTTTTGAGCAGCATATTTTACTGTCTCTGTAGTCAGAATCTCAGCCAAATCAGCATCAAAAACTTTACGAAAAAGATCTATTGGAGTCGAGTTTGTTGTGCACAGATGTTCTACTACATCAAGTGTAGGATCACAAGATACCTCAAATTTTTGTGAAGAGTCTAGTCTTCCTTCTATCCAGTGTCTTGCTTTCCTAACTCGGAACCGCGATCGAGATTTGGAACAGCAGGGATTTTCCTCTTTAGTGGATAAAGATGTAACATTTTCAACAAGGCCGTCAGTATTTACTGGTGTTATCTCTGCAGTTTGTCCCGGAGCCTTTAACTCCAAACCAGGAACAGTCGCAGGTTGTCCTTCTGCATCAACCTGCATCATCTTTATCAGTGTCCTCACCATCATTTGGCGGAACAAGTACTAATTCAGGCTCCTGACATGTATCAAATATGTCAGATAAAGTTTCATGATCTTCTTCTGGCAAGAACTGGATATCTAAAACCTCTTCAAAGTCCCTCCCCTTTTCCAAATTACATCTGAAATAAATCGGACACCACTGCGTGAAAATGACCCATTACTGTCCACCGTATGATATTTTATACGTAAAGATATAAGCCAGTATAACAGCAAAGCAGATAAAGTACTGTTTTCCAATTTGTGCTTATATATTGCATTTAAGTATTCAGATTACTAATCTGAAATAATATGAGCGAAATTATGAACCTGCACATCATAATTTTATAATTACTTAGCGCCTGTCCATGACGAGAAGCAGCAGAGGCAACAGCACTAGAACAAATCCTTTCCACCAGGAAATAAAAAAATCCTGATCTACACTCCTACTGTCAGTTTCAACAATGGACTTTCAAACTAACAATAAAACGTAAAAGAAATATTTTAGTCGTTGACAAAGAGCTTCTGAAAACAAATATGCCTGAGAAGAGCAAGCGTATGATGAATCATAAGATGGGATATAGTGGATTAACTTCGTACACGAAGAGTCCGGCGCAGGATACGGTGGCTGATACACAGTGGCCATTTTTCGTCCACAGCGGTGGGCGAGTTCATTCGTTTGTCCACAAGGGGAGGCCGATAGTGTTTGCCACTTTTCAGCTGAAGACATACTGGAGGTGCACTCCATGCAGTCTTTTACAAACGATATAATGGAAACTATTCGATACAAAAATTTCATTCTTGCATTACTTACAGCTTTATACGTCAGTTCATGAGGATGTCACCATTATTTCGTTAATGGAACTACGGCACTGTGAGAAATTCGAAAAAGTTTGCAATAAAAAATAGGGGTTGCTGTGATTTTGCGTTTGGTGCATTTTACATAATATGCTTCTGCACATGAATTTTAGCTAACATATCGATTCTTTTTAAGGCTTGGGTCGAGGAATCTACCTTTCGCCAGTCTCGAGGAAATTGATCTAATGTAGCACAATCATTTGCGATCGCGTCGCGCTAGCGATAAAACCAGACAGATATATTCACAACATTTATCATATTTCACAAACGATTTGAAATATCGAAAAGAGATTTTGGCAAATGATAGTACCCAAAGAGGAGACTGTTTTGCCATATGTTTATTATGCAAAACTTAATTGTCTACCGTGTTATTCCACTAACTACAGACTGTTTCAATGAAAGAATGTAATATTTAAGTGCCATTGATAGCAGTTGGAATGAGGAATGCTATGTGTTAGGTAACAACATACGTGAAGACATGTTTATTTTGTACCAAGGGTATGCTTCTTCTGAGCTTACTTCCCTCAGTTCCTCACTTAATAAACCGGTGTTTAGAGTTCTCTCGCAATTGTGTCTGCCACAATATGATAGTGAGGTGACATTTTGGAAATTGTGCTGTGTTTTGGCAAAAGAAACAGATTTTAACATGGCAACAAGGGAAATGTGTAGGTTTTACTCAAAATTCGCCTCTCTTGACGCTTCTCTGAAACTTACAAATGGTTAACAAGACAAGTGAAAATAAATCGCTACATTTTAAGCGCAATTATTTTTAGATGCTAACCAAAGCAGAGGTGACAAATCTTTTTGAGTGGTCGCCATACAAGTGTGGGTGTGGAGGCCTCCACTTAATATTTACAAAAAATGTGAACTTCAGTTTAGAAAGGCAATTCCCCTGCAGCGCCTGCCCATAACCTCCACCACTACCACTCGTCCCATGCGTGACCTGTCGACTGCGTATCTACCGGCCACACTCTTTTGCCCGGACTCTACACACTGCCAGCAGGTAGGTAACTGATTACCCAGGCCGGTGAAACATGTCACTTGACAGCTCACGTGGGGTTTGCTACACTGCGATTGTGATGTTGCAATAGCTGCCACCACACACGCCCACAACTCCGAAGTATGTTTTGTAAATGTAAGCTACAATTAATGTTTATACGTAAGTGCAACAAAGTACGTTATTCTAACAATGGAGAGAACGATGACAATTTTTAAACCACTGTAGAAACCGTGGGTGGTCCGTATCCTCATGATAGTCATCGTTTTTTTTTTCTATCGAATAACTAGAAGTTCTCCAGGCACAAAGATGTTTGAAGATCCTGCATGGGCCACAATTAATCGTGATCCTCTTCCTGTTGGCTGATGACCGCTGCTATTCGGAGTATCATCTGCCCAGCATTTCTCAACTGATTCTCCAGCGTTGACCCAAGTTTCGTCTAACCATATGACTGAGTGTATGTCCTTTCCTACAATTTTGTGTAAGAAAATGGTACGAGCTGCAACGACATGAGCTTTTTCTAGTAACAGTTTTCGTCCATCTAATTTTTTAAAACGGAAGCCCATACTTTTAATATCATCTTAAGTGACGTTTTCCCCCATGAGAAAAGTTCACTTTCTTTTAAAGAAATTAGCGACTTCGCTATTGTGGGGTATTCTTTCCGTTTGTAGTATCCGTATATGTGCCGACGAATTGCATCGGATTGGAAAGAATCAATATCTGTAACCGGACGAGGCTGCTTTTTTTTCTTGCCCAGAGTACTTAAAAGCCGGCCGTGGTGACCGAGCGGTTCTAGGCGCTTCAGTCTGCAACCGCGCGACCGCTACGGTCGCAGGTTCGAATCCTGCCTCGGGCATGGATGTGTGTGATGTCCTTAGGTTACTTAGGTTTAAGTAGTTCTAAGTTCTAGGGGACTGATGACCTCAGATGTTTAGTCACATTGTGCTCAGAGCCATTTGAACCATAAAAGTACTTAAAAACTCACTGTTTCTTCTACAGGGGCTTTCTTCCACACTGCTTACTTCACTGTCTTGCAAGCCTTGAAGTAGCACCCCTTTCCTTATAACTGTACTTTCACTGAGTCCTAGAGTTTTCGAGGTTCGCTCTAAAACTATCGGCAGGAATCGACGCATGCCCATTCGAAGCGCAGTCTTGATGTAGTCGTGCTGCTGCGGCGAGGTGCCTTCCTTGGGTTGTAGCTACTGGGTGAGTGATGCGCAATACATGGGCCTAGCCCTCTTAGCCTCTCCTCTCCTGCGGTCTTCTCCCCTTCACGTGGGCCCGCTGATTTCGCAGAGTGGAAGACCGCACCAGGGGCTTGGGGGGGTTACCAGCCCCCCCTCGCATTATCCCTTTATAGTTTTTCTTGCTCGTAAACTCACGCGTCCTCCGTAGCAACTACAAAGCCTGACTATTTAATGGCACTCCGCGGCGCAACGGATTGTCGCTTGGTGAACGACATCGTTCTGGCGACATTGTTTAACAAACAAAAACTGTAGTCGAGGCGGTAACACAACACAACAACAGGCGTTGGCGTACTAACTTAGAACAGTGTCAGGTATTTTGTGATCACTGTGAAGGATACGGAGATGCCGGTACTCAGTTGAGACGGCATTATCAGCATCTGACAGTGTTCGAAACGGGCCTCATTGTGTGTTTCCATTTGGCCCCTGCTTAAATCATACAATATTAATATTTATGGGGTAATCGGATGTATCAGTGTCCCAACATCTGGCTGCACGGGAATGTGAGGGCAGACACACTCTTCGTCGAGGTTCCAGCCCGCCACATCTGACCATCCTAAAGGAGGACTGATGTATTGTATACGAAGCACCTTAACATTTTCTCATGCCATCCAAGAACACGCAATGTCCTTGCGACACTATGCGTTGTATTACACCTTTGATCGAAGATTATCAGCAGCCATAGTAAAGAATTACTGTCCGTGCAGAGGCTGCCGTTAACATCGTAACACAAAATGACTGCGTTTGGAGTGGGGGCATGACAGAGAAGCATGACTGCTGACGAATGGCGTCACATTGTTCACCATCGAATCGCAGTTCTGTACCACCCTGATGACCACCGACGGCGACTAAGGAGGTAGCGTGGAAAGAGTTCCCATCCTGTGTCACTCCCGGCATCACAGTGTGGGCAGCCTTTGTGTATGACTTCAGGGCACGACTGGTAGTGACTGGGGAACCTCTGATGGCACAAAGGTACGTCACGGACATCTTGAGTCCTCGTGTGTTACCTGTCAACCGACAACATCGTGATGCTGCTTTTCAACAGGACAATGCTCGTCTACAGACGGTGATTGTCTCTATGAACTGTCTCAGTGGCGTTAAGGCACTCCCTTCGCCAGCTAATCCCCACATCAGTCTCAACATGTGTGGGACCAGCTCGAATGAGTGCCAGATTCCGGATAGTTGACAGCTGTGAGCTTGCATGTCTCAGGAGAGGATAGACCGGCTTTATGACGCCCTTCCCTGTCGGATCAGAGGATGCACCAGACCAGAGTGCGTGCAACGTCGTATTGATAAGTGGGCTCATACTGCCTAGGTTTTTGTAAATGTAACTCGATTTTGTAATCACTGCAATAACATGACACACTCTGTCAACCTGTGAAGTTTCATTTCATTTCCTCGTCTTCTGCGTGCCTCACTTTTTTGTCTCGCAATATGTAATCATACATCAGGTTCTAAAAAGAGAGGTGCAAGGAGCTAAGAAGGCTACACAGCACCCAGCCTCATGCTTCTAAAATACTTCCGACAGAAATATGTTACCATAACCCCTAATAGTAAAGACAACCTCTCAGAGAAGCAATTCAGATTCAGATAGGTCAAAGGGACAACAGTAGCCATCTGACGCCTGAGAATCATCCTTCAAACGCTTCTTAAATTTGACAAAGATCTTCTGATTGCTTTTCTAGAGATAGAAACGCACTTACAAGTGTCAACTAGAATTTGCTGTTCTAACCTCTAAAGAAGCTAAAAGTACATTGAAACATCTCCTTAGAAAAATTTATGAATTACTTTGCTTGAATACCCCTTACGTTATTTGATTTTCAAACAGCTGAGCAGAACTGAACGTGCTCAGACGTTTCTCTCTTTACTTATTCTGATCATCACTAAACTGACACACAATATTTTTAGCGAAACGCAATCTGACTTTCAATAATCCCTACAAAAGAATATCCCTGACTAAGAATAACCTATACCTTTCATGAATCACTTACCTCACAAAAATGTTCGTTACTCTAACTACTGCAATACAGCGAGCACCAATACTGGCAGCTAAATAAAAGATTCTAACTACTGAACCACTAACTACTGATAGGCATAGTTAGCAAATGAGAGATTTTGATAGAGAACAAACAATGTATTTACCATATATATATATATATATATATATATATATATATATATATATATATATCAGTTCATGACATCCAGTCTTACAAATTTACTGTCTCTGATGGACACACGTCCAGATCATCCGCTCTCAAAACCCCGCCATCTCTCTCCCCACATCCACCACTGCTCGCGGCTCACCTTCAACTGCGCAAGGCTACGCGCTCTTCACATCCAGCTGCCCAACACTACAATAGCGAATATTCCAACAATGAAAACCAGCCACAGACTGCACACAACACAGCCAGTGATTTTCAAATAGAGCGCTACGTGGCGTTACCAACATAAAAACCTAAACAGCCTACTTACAACATCTACATCTGGATATACATCTACATATATACTCCGCAACAGACGGCACCGTGAGTGGCGGGAGGTACCCTGTACCATTAATAGTCATTCCCTTCCCTGTTACACTCGCAAATAGAGCGAGAATAAAACGACTATCTACAGGCTTCCGAATGACTTTCATTTTCTTTTATCTTCGTGGTCCTTACGCGAAATGTACGCTGCCGGCAGTACAATCGTTCTGCAGCCAGCTTCAAATGCCGGTTCTCTAAATTTTCTCAATACTGTTCCTCGAAAATAAGGCAGCCTTCCCTCCAGGGATCCCAGTTTGAGTTCCCAAACCATTTCTGTAATACCTGGGTGTTGTTCGAACCTATCGGTAACAAATCTACCAGCCCGCCTCTCAACTGCGTCGATCCCTTCCTTTAGTCCTGGTGGTGATCGCAAACTCTTGGGCAGCATTCAGAATGGGTCGTACTGGTGGTCTATATGCGGTCTCCTTTAAATACTAACACTTTCCTAAAATTCTCCCAACTGCAGATACAAGAAAATCGATTAGCAGCTGTACAATAACCAAACTGCACTAACCACAAGTAGGCTACACATACTTCGGAAGTTTTTTTTGTTTTTTTTTTTGTTTTTTTTTTTTTAAATGGCAGATGTTACTGTGTTGGTGCATAAGTTCGTGGAGTTTTTCCATAGCTTTAATCACCACAGATACACATAACAGAGACGTGAGTCACAAATGAGATATTCGCTTTCTCTGTTTACAGTAGTCTGCCAACTCTGGGATAACTTTTAGATCCGAAGGTTGTTCTATATAGAACGTGTAACCTCCCCACTAGATTTGTTTCTGTCTGAAATTTAGCCCAAATTTACCTCCCACTCTATAAAAGTCTATATATAATAAAAACTATATATTCACAAACTGTTATTGAACTTAAACTCGCATGATAACCTTTGACTAAACAGAACCTAATCTGCACCAGTCTGCAACATTTATCTGCCCCTAATCAAAATCTCCACTTACCTTCCGTTTTGACAACATCGTTGCAGATTTCTCGAAAGCACAACAGCAAACAGGCAGCGACTAAGCTAGATTTCTGTTCTAAATACATGATCCAACTGTTATATGTGGTAATGACAGACAATGGGATGGGAAGAGTAACTATTCCTATGAACTGATATGCCAAGACTATTTTAGGAAGCGATATATATTAAAAGTAAAACTTCCCGTGATCTTCACACATAACATGGGTCTCAACAAAGTGAACAATGGTTCAAAGAGAGTACAGCGTTAACAGAATTTCCAGAAAAAATCAAACAGCTTACTCAATTAACATGTTAATCCATGATTTAGGGAAGCGAGCTAAAGCGAGCTAAAGCGAGCTAGTCTTTCTCTCAACTCTGAGCAAGTTAACTAGCTGACAGTAATTATTCCTAGCTGAGCAATGTTGCAGTCTTCGCTCAAATATCTTCTCTTCAAAAATATAATAATATTACTGAAAATATACATTCATTTCAGCTTTGTATGTCCAGATAATACTCATCCTTGGTGTCCTTTCTTCGTCTAACAGATACAATCACAAGTCCACAAACCACTACTAAATACGTCCATTACCTACCACACTTAACTAAGAATGTATCAGATTGAACAGAAGCAAAGACTGCGCGATGAGAACACCGAAGATTGTTGAAGAGTACATAACAGCTCTCTCTCTCTCTGACGTGCACATCGATGACATACAAAAATCAAAATGACATGACCACCTTACGTATCGTTCACCTTCCCCCAATACAATTTTGTACGAGGGTCGTTTATAATAGGATTGGAACGAGGACAAAATCCTAAATGTTATGGTTAGAAACATACAAAACATGTTACAAATGCAAAGAGAAAAATAGTTTTACAAGAATATGAGCTAGAGAATTATAAGTAAAAGATTTATACCACGTTCAACAACATATGAGTGGTTAATCAAAAGAATACACAACTTGTTCAGTTTTTCCTGATGTGCATGGAAACGATCTGCATGGTACTATTTTGGAAGTTTATATGTCACATTTTGTATCGGTGATCTACACTGTTTTTGTAGCACACAGGAAGTAGGTCAGAGAGTCTATATTACGCAAAGCCTACAGTTCTGGAGCAAAGTCATATATGGCAGTATTAATTTGCACGATGCAAGTAAGTAGAAGCGCGTCCCCGCCACAAACGACCTGAACTTCCTTTAGCTTACTGCAATAATGTCATTGTTGTGGGAAGTTACGTGGAAGCAGACTCAGTGAGACTAAGCACGGTTCTCAACTGACGATCCCACACACGCAAAAACAGTGAAATGTAGTAGTATCTGATTGAAGCACACTGTAGATCCTTTAACTCCAAAGCCATTTTTAGTATGAAGTGTTCCTTATGAAAGTCAGTTGCAGCTTGTATCAGTGAAGTATGATAACATGCGGCACACTATATTTCAGTATACAGGGTGAGTCACCTAACATTACCGCTGGATATATTTCGTAAACCGCATCAAATACTGACGAATCGATTCCACAGACCGAACGTGAGGAGAGGGGCTAGTGTAATTGGTTAATACAAACCATAAAAAAATGCACGGAAGTATGTTTTTTAACACAAACCTACGTTTTTTAAAATGGAACCCCGTTAGTCTTGTTAGCACATCTGAACATATAAACAAAAACGTAATCAGTGCCGTTTGTTGCATTGTAAAATTTTAATTACATCCGGAGATATTGTAACCTAAAGTTGACGCTTGAGTACCACTCCTCCGCTGTTCGATCGTGTGTATCGGAGAGCACCGAATTACGTAGGGATCCAAAGGGAACAGTGACGGACCTTAGGTACAGAAGAGACTGGAACAGCACATTACGTCCACATGCTAACACCTATTTATTGGTCTTTTTCACTGACGCACATGTACATTACCATGAGGGGTGAGGTACACGTACACACGTGGTTTCCGTTTTCAATTACGTAGTGGAATAGAGTGTGTCCCGACATGTCAGGCCAATAGATGTTCAATGTGGTGGCCATCATTTGCTGCACACAAGTGCAATCTCTGGCGTAATGAATGTCGTACACGCCGCAGTACATCTGGTGTAATGTCGCCGCAGGCTGCCACAATACGTTGTTTCATATCCTCTGGGGTTGTAGGCACATCACGGTACACATTCTCCTTTAACGTACCCCACAGAAAGAAGTCCAGAGATTTAAGATCAGGAGAACGGGCTGGCCAATTTATGCGTCCTCCACGTCCTATGAAACACCCGTGGCCCGTGTTTGTTACAACACGCAACTGAACTCGGAGGTTTCAAGCGTCAACTTTAGGTTACAATATCTCCGGATGTAATTAACATTTTACAATGCAACAAACGACAATGATTACATATTTGTTTATATGTTCAGATGTGCTAACATAACTGACTTGGTTCCATTTAAAAAACGTAGATTTGTGTTAAAAAACATACTTCCGTGTATTTTTGTATGGTTTGTATTAAACAATTACACTAGCCCCTCTCCTCACGTTCGGTCTGTGGAATCGGTTCGTCAGTATTTGATGTGGTTTACTAAATATATCCAGTGGTAACGTTAGGTGACTCACCCTGTATAATCAGTAGACACATTTCTTCTGCCCTGGCAAGTCTCAATCATTTGTGGTGAATTTACAGTAGGTTACATTTACAATATACAATTACGTGTGTTAAGATAGCAGTACTAAGATTTTACATCGTTGTATAAATGGAATGCACCTATGGTGTAATGGTAACAACAGATTTCTATGTCTATATAAAAAACTAAGAAAAAAATAGCATCATGATTTTACAGTAATAAATTACAAAAACATCAGACAAGTAAATCATATGAAACAGTGTACAGTAATAGACATGATAAGAAACACATATTATTTGTGCACAGGATGACCAACATAAATTTCTAAATCTATTCAAATAAATATGTTTGTGTGGACATCAGTGAAACACACAAAAGTGCACAGACGAAGGTAGAAAGAGACACATAATGACAGTGGTCACTCAGAAGAAATTAACATGTAAGGATAGTGGTCACACACACAAGTAAGAACACAAATATATAATTGGGAGAAACATGGATTAGGGAGTAACCAAGTTTCATATCAAAGAATACTTTATGCAATGATTCAAACATCAATCTATCGTTATACCTACTATAGTCAGTAATTAGCATGCTATCTAGTTACATTTCATCCTTCAGTTCATGCACCTTTTAATTCTTTTGCGTATAATTTCATCACACTTTCAATAAATAATACTGTTTACTGTACTCTTTTCTTCTTTCTGTCATATGTTTCATACATCAATATTATTTAGTTCAATTGCTCTACCAAACCATTTCTCATCTTTGCCCTACAGAATCATTTCTCATATTTCATTTTTGTAAACATTTCTTTGCTCTTTCTTCCCTTTTTCTCTTTGTTTCCTCCTTACGTCTCTTTCACATCTTAAATTACTTATCAGATCTCCCTACAGTACTATACTTAACATAATTATTATACTAATGGCGCCACATTCTATAGTAACAATTTATACACAGAATATGCATGAAGAAACTCAATAAATGACATAGGTATAAAAGGCAAACACAACCTGAAAATTCCTTAAGCTAAATCAATGTATATTATTATGTTACATCATGTCTAAATACAGGAAGACAGTTAATCTTCAATTTCACACAAGTCAGCAGAAAAATACGAGGGAAATCCCAAAAGTAAGGTCTCCTATTTTTTTATGAGTGCATAGACCTGTTTATTTCTACAGTGGTTTACATCAGTGTATAGCTTGAACATTTAGCTATTTTTCGACATAATCACCATTTCTCTCAATGCATTTTTGTAGACGCTATGGCAGTTTTTGTATGCCCATGTCATACCAGCTCGCCGCCATGCTGTTTAGAAAGTTATGAACCTCTTCTTTCCCCTCGTCGTCGGAGCTGAATCGCTTTCCGGCTAAATATTCTTTTAACTTAGGGAACTGGTGATAGTCACTGGGCTCCATGTCTGGACTATAGGGTGGGTGGGTGATTATGTTCCACTGAAACTGTTGCGGGAGAGCAACGGTTTGCCGAGCGATGCGTGGGCGAGCGTTGTCATGGGGAATGTGTACGCCCTTGCTCAACATTCCTCTTCTCCGGTTCTGAATTGCCCGTTTGAGTTTTTTCAGAGTCTCACAGTACCTGTCAGCGTTAATTGTGGTCCCAGCGATTCAGCTCCGACGACGAAGTGAAGGAAGAGGTTCATAACTTTCTGAACAGCATAGCGGCGAGCTGGTATGACATGGGCATACAATAACTGCCTCAGCGTCTACAAAAATGCATCGACAGAAATGGTGATTATGTCGAAAAATAGCTAAATGTTCAAGCTGTAAACTGATGTAAACCATTGTAGAAATAAACAGGTCTATGTACTTATAAAAAAATAGGAGACCTTACTTTTGGGATTACCCGCACAGATACCAAAGAATTATATCCTATGCCATGGGAAAAACATAAAAAAAGCTGAAAATTTAAAAAATCTTCATATAAAGCTCAAAAGTAAGAAAAACATAATCATTAATATCACACATACTTCCTGTATCTCCTTTCTCTTAGTAAGTGTATTCGCTATCCATGTCACACCTCGTGAGTCATGAGTTACATCTTCACTTCCCAAAAATTAAAAACTTCCCAAACACTTAGACTGTTATGACATCGTTTCATATATACATGTAGAGTAGGTCTTTATCAGTTAGACAGAGAAAAGGCAGATTGATTCTGCAGAATTCAGTAGAAGTTAAATTTTGAGTCCATGTAGCTATATACAAATCAGAAAAACAGTCATTTACCACTAGACAAGAAAATACACACTATCACAAAGACAAATCACAAAAAATACCATATATTAAAGAGTGTGTCACAGTACAAAGTTGCAATCAATTTTAGCTACATCTTTGCAAAAACATTTTTCGTGCACAAATAGAGACAAATACGTACACTTCTCGAATTAATGTAAGTTTACATGTTGCGTTGGTCCAATGAGGAAATGACAGTATATGTTTAGTATAAAGGTTGAATAATTTGCATCAGGTAATTACAAGAAATACCTGTGTTGTCTTAAGTTACGTTACTTTCATTCACTGTTATCATAGAACCACATCTTTCCAAAAACTTACCTTTTACGCTTATAAACACGAAAAGCATCCATGGGGCATAAAACTGACTACCAAGACACAGGGTTCCTCGATAACTTCTTACTCAAATTACCTACCACTGCTCCTTCCAGACAATACAATTACCATCCTAACCGTCTGTTTATCTGATCAAAAGTGGTAGAAAGTGTTAAATATCTCTGTATTATACATCACTGTGTACAGGCAAAAGTATTTTTCAGATGAACAACATTTTGCCGATTACCTGTGCGTTCTTTCAGAACTGGTTAAAAAAATACTGTCACTGATCATTTTATTAGAAATTACATGTTCTTATTGAGCTTCTAGATGAAATTTCAAAGCTCGTAGCAGTTTGTTTAGCATTCGCATCGTGGCAGCAAAACGCTCGATTTGTTGCGCGATAAATGAAGTTTGTTGCACGACGACAGTCGCCCGATTCTTGTAAAAAGTCGCCTGCCGCGCGATGGCCATGCGGTGCAGTAACATTGTTTATCGCTAACTGTTGCTGCGCGCCCTAACGCAATAAATATTTTTAAAACAGGGGATACGTAGTCCTATCATCTGGGTACAACTTTAATAAGCAGAATTATTCTATATATGATTGATATAAGAAATATAGTAGTCTTGCCTTTTACCACACTGCTGTTACTTACAATTTCAAATCTGTGTTGTGTTACTAACCAGCTAACCACATAACTGTTCATCATGTTTCCTTACTACATTAGAGCTAATGAAATCTATCGATGCAAAGAAAAATCAACTTAAAGCAGGGTCTCTAACATATGCCCTAACCATTACCTACTCATTCCTCTTAATACATCATAATTCCTAATCATAGCATATTTCTACTACATTATCATCATCATCCTCATAATCATCATCAATAGTCAGTAAGACTTTCGACATATTTATCTCTATTGTATCATGGTCATTATAACCTCACATCTCTTAAATCTTCACATATCGTAAATAACCAATAGTCAATACTCTCTGCTCTGTTTCATTAATCAATCGTCACATGTGAAACAGTCCAGAGTCGCACTTCATAAATAACACTACTGACCAAACAAACCTTCGTTACTACACAACTGATCATGGAAGCAAAATCACCACAAAAACATATATTACCTCGGACACTGATAATTCCCTGCAGACAACTCAATCTTATCTTTAACAACCTGTAATTATTCCTTGAACTGGTGGGAGATCCTTTATATACTTGCAGTTCATCAGTAGCATTATTATTTGCGAAGAAGACTTTCCATTTGGACAACATAGCTACTATTTCGTTACTCTTTATATCTCATCAGAACTGCTACTATATCTTTCATTTTACAACTCATGACTCATACTGCTGTCGGTAAAAGTGACGGTATTCAAAGTTATGTACTTGTTTCGCCAATCTGTGTGTCACTTCCAAAATCCAAAAATTCTATATTAGAAACTCTGTACTGAGAGCCCAATTCCTGGGACGATCAGCAAGATGGCCCAGACATTGCTATAAGTGACCAAAATTTAGTGCTGCAGCAGCAGTATATTTTGTGTGATGTGACTTATTATTTACTGCCAGACGCTGTTCTGTAGTGCATTCCTGTCACGTAGTGTTACGTATGTGCCACAGTCGAACTACAATGAAAATTCCGATTGTTTTTCTCTACGTCTTTTGCTAATGGTACCAAGTGTTTATTAAATGCGAGTGAGTTTTCAGTTTAACATTTTTTTAACCGGGTCAAATTTTGTTATTGTCATGAAACGCCTGTAATTGAAGTTTTCAGTTTTGTCAGAATCGGAAAATACTTTATAGCCAATATGATTCTTACCCATAGCTCTCAAGTCACTAAAATTACATATTTACATTAGGATAGTAGAAGAAACTTCCTTGCACTTATCCACTAAAAAGGATAGTAAGAGAAGAAGAGTGTTCAAAAATGGTTCAAATGACTTTGAGCACTGTGGGACTTAACATCTGAGGTCATCAGTCGCCTAAAACTTAGAACTACTTAAACATGACTAACCTAAGGACATCACACACATCCATGCCCGAGGCAGGATTCGAACCTGCGATCGTAGCGGTAGCGCGGTTCCAGACGTAAGCGCCTAGAACCGCTAGGTCACACCAGCTAGCGAAGTAGACTGTACCAAGAAGCATGAAAAGTAGTAAACACCCAGCTCAGTGTATCAGAAAGAGTATAATAATAAAATGCATGGAGTCCGTTTGTCCCTTCTTTTCGTGATTATTTTGCTCCAGTGCTCAGTATAATTGCGTGCGCACTGTTCACTGTCTTGTGTGTAAGTGCATTTTTGTGTAAGAAAATAATCGCCCAAGTCGTCTGTAGGAAAACGTTTGTAAACGGTTAACTGTAAGCTTACTGCATCTATAAAACGTCGCTTGTATGCCACCAAGGCTGTTTATTGTTTCGGCTTCGAGAGAAACTCTTTTCACGAAAAGTCACCTAAATGCCATGAATACACAAATACCAAAAAATACAAAAATATGAATAAGCATCACCAAGATTTTCTTTCATTATGTGTAAGCTGTTGTTCCGTAAGTCTTACATGACCGTCCGTGTCCGCCGCTCGTGGTCTCGCGGTAGCGTTCTCGCTTCCCGAGCACGGGGTCCCGGGTTCGATTCCCGGCGGGGTCAGGGATTTTCACCTGCCTCGAGATGACTGGGTGTTTGTGTTGTCCTCATCATTTCATCATCATCCAGGAAAGTGGCGCAATTGGACTGAGCAAAGATTGGGTAATTGTACGGGCGCTGATAACCACGCTGTTGAGCGCCCCACAAACCAAACATCATCATCATCATGACCGTCCGTATGCTGTCTCAAAGTTTCACGTTTCTTTATACGTAAAGAACAATCTAATGAAACGTTATTTGAGTTTCTGCATATGTTAATCCAAATGATAGCCGTTTGTTCGTGGTCTTGACAGAATGGGATAGTCAGATGTTAGGAGTTCTCGTTCTCCATGAGTTGCAATGATGCAGGGTATTACATTCTTCTCTTTGGATAGTTTTTCTATTTTGTCATTGCGCGGATTTGTTCAGTGTTTAAGCCCGTGTAGGCTAATGTTGAGTTGATTGTTAATGTAGAAAGTTCTTCTTCTTGTTCTTCAGAATTTAATGGCGAAGTTTCCACTAGTTCGCCAATTTCTTTCAGCGTTGTGTTAAGCTGTTCATTCTCTTCTTTTATATCTGTAACTATCGCACTCGGAACTACAGGTTTGATTTTAGCAACAATTCGTCCTTCCCATTACGCTGACTTGTCTTCAAGTTACCGTGTTCTGTTGTTTCAAGGTCACGTATTCTACACTACTGGCCATTAAAATTGCTACACCAAGAAGAAATGCAGATAATAAACGGGTATTCATTGAACAAATATATTATACCAGAACTGACATGTGATTACATTTTCACGCAATTTGGGTGCATAGAGCCTGAGAAATCAGTACCCAGGACAACCACCTCTGGCCATAATAACGGCCTTGATACGCCTGGGCATTGAGTCAAACAGAGCTTGGATGGCATGTACAAGTACAGCTACCCATGCAGCTTCAACACGATACCACAGTTCATCAGGAGCAGTGACTGGCCTATTCTGACGAGCCCGTTGCTCGGCCACCATTGACCAGACATTTTCAATTGGTGAGAGATCTGGAGAATGTGCTGGCCAGGGCAGCATTCGAACTTTTTCTGTATCGAAAGGCCCTTACAGGACCTGCAACATGCGGTCGTGCTTTATCGTGCTGAAATGTAGGGTTTCGCAGGGATCGAATGCAGGGTAGACCCGCGGGTGGTAACACATCTGAAATGTAACGTCCACTGTTCAAAGCGCCGTCAATGCGAAAAAGAGGTGAACGAAACGTGTAACCAATGGCACCCCGTACCATCACGCCGGGTGATACCCAGTACGGCGATGACGAATACACGCTTCCAATGTGCGTTCACCGCGATGTCGCCAAACACAGATGCGACCATCATGATGCTATAAACAGAACCTGGATTCATCCCAAAAAATGATGTTTTGCCATTCAAGCAGCCAGGTTCGTCGTAGAGTACACCACCGCAGGCGCTCCTGCCTGTAATGCAGCGTCAAGGGTAACCGCAGCCATGCTGCTGCAAACGTCGTCGAACTGTTCGTGCAGATGGTTGTTGTCTTGTAAACGTCCCCATCTGTTGACTCAAGGATCGAGACGTGCCTGCACGATGCGTTACAGCCATGCGGATAAGATGCCTGTCATCTCGACTGCTAGTGATACGAGGCCGGTGGGATCCAGCACGGCGTTCCGTATTACCCTCCTGAACCCACCGATTCCATATTCTGTTAACAGTCATTGGATCTCGACCAACGCGAGAGCAATGTCGCGATACGATAAACCGCAATCGCGGTAGGCTACATTCCGACCTTTATCAAAGTCGGAAACGTGATGGTACGCATTTCTCCTCTTTACACGAGGCATCACAACGTTTCACCAGGCAACGCCGGTCAACTGCTGTTTATGTATGAGAAATCGGTTGGAAACTTTCCTCATGTCAGCACGTTGTAGGTGTCGCCACCGGCGCCAACCTTGTGTGAATGCTCTGAAAAGCTAATCATTTGCATATCACAGCATCTTCTTCCTGTCGGTTAAATTTCTCGTCTGTGGCACATCATTATCGTGGTGTAGCAATTTTAATGGCCAGTAGTGTAGTTGCAAAACTGTTTATTATGAGTTGAATGTCATTTTTAATTTCTTCTCTCATCTCTAATGATACATTTTGTATTTTCAATTTCATCTCTTCCTGTGATTTCCTACTCTCTTCCTGTGATTTTTTTATTTCTTCCTTAAAGTGATTATATGTCTTTCTTTTGTGTTTCTTTGAGCATCGGACAAACTGATTCTAGAAAATTTGTCGGATACGTGCAATGAGATTCTGTATAATTCTTCACTGAAGGTGATGTGTGTTGTGTTCCTTCAAAAGAAATTGGAGCTGTTCCGGCATATCGACAAGTGCCGGTTCGAAGATGAAGAGATCAAGAGCAGAGAAGGTACGACAGGAGCGGCCCCTGTTGTTGTTGTTGTGGTCTTCAGTCCTGATACGAAAAGAATATAAGTGCCGCTCCTCCCAGCCCCGGCGAACAGCAGAAGACGAACGTTAGCAGAGAGGCCTAGATGAGCGTGATATTTACGGTAGCAGTGACTTGTCAGCAAGTGTGAAAGTTTTCATGGACATTGTATATAGTGAAGGACACTCACTGTTTGCATGTCGCCCATCGCTTGTGACAACTCGTTGTAAATCTAAAGTTAAGTATTGTCGGTCTTCTTTATTGTAATAAAAACTATTAATGTGATTTGCTTGAATTGTTGTATAGCTATCCGAGAAAGCAGCATCCTTTAGGCACCCTGTAATAGACGATGGGCAGGACACCACAGAAGCAAAACCTCATTCTGATGTGTCTGTTGCTAGTTCTAAAATTTCGCTCGACTGTGAAGACTTCTGTTAGTTTTCGCTAGACTGTGGCGAATGATCGCCGACCGATATAACTTCAGAATTTGCGTGTTCATTATCCATCATGTGCTCTGTTTCATTATTGTCCTCTAAATAGGTTAATAATTATGGATGTGCGAGATTTCCAGCAATCTCATGTAAGACATTAGCATTTACTAATTGCTCAAGGTGATATATCTCATGCTGTACCGACTTATCTTGCAACACCCTCTGCTACGAAACTTTCATATTGTTTTCTGTTGTACCGAAGACGATGAATCATTATATCTTGAAGAAACAAAACTGCTGCAGTGACCAAAGAAACAAGAACAAGACTGCACTACTGTGCACGAAAAAACTCAACAATGAAGAATATACACACAGAACCTGTACTGTTATGCCAACTGCTTAAACAACAAAGTAGCCGGCCGGAGTGGCCGAGCGGCTCTAGGCGCTACAGTCTGGAACCGCGTGACCCCTACGGTCGCAGGTTCGAATCCTGCTTCGGGCATGGATGTGTGCGATGTCCTTAGGTTAGTTAGGTTTAAGTAGTTCTAAGCTCTAGGGGACTGATGACCTTAGAAGTTAAGTCCCATAGTACTCAGAGCCATTTGAACCATTTTGAGCAACATAGTAATCGGTAATCGTCGCACGACACAAAATTTCACAAATTGGACACAAAATTTTAAATGAACTGCCTGTAAAAAGAGGTACAACATTAGTAAAAGTAGCGTAGCGGTATATTTTTTACTTTCGAGAAATGCAACACTATCTGACAATGTATTACCAAAAGAACCTAGGAGCTATCCTGGCAGAAAGGTCGACTTATCTAAGTTCCCATTATATTAGTTTCTGTCTGAAATTTAGCCCAACTTTACCTCCCATTCTATAAAAGTCTACGTATAACCAAAACTATGTATTCACAAACTGTTATTCAACCTACACTCGTATGATAACCTTTGACTAAACAGAACCTAATTTGATCCGAGCTGTAGGTGATCTGAATGAAACCTGACTTATGTTAAATGCGCAAACAATTATCTGTCCCTAATCGAAATTTCCGCTTACTTCGGGTCTTGACAACATTGTTGCAGATTTCTTGAAAGCACAATAGCAGAGGCTAAGCTAGATTTTTATTTCTAAATACATGTTCGAACTGACGCATGTGGTGATGCGTTATAACAAACAGTGGGATGGGGAGAGTAACTGTTTCTATGAAATGGTATTCCAAGATAACGATTTTAGAATGAAATGCATATTCAAAACACAAAATAAAACTTCACATGATCTTCACACGTAACATCAGTTTTAACAATACTATGCTTAACAAAGTGAACAATGAAGTAAAGAGGGTACAACGGTAACAGAATACCTGTAAAAAATCAAACACCTTAATCACTTAATATGTTAATCCATGATTAAGGAATGTGGGGTGATCTTTTTCTTAGCTCTGAACTAGCTGACAATAATCATTCCTAGCTGCGCAATGCTGCTCTTCAAAAATATAATAAAATTGCTCAAAATAGACATTCCGCTAATATCCAAGACCCCCCCCCCCTCATTTACCATAGACCTTGTCGTTGGTGGGGAGGCTTGCGTGCCTCAGCAATACAGATAGCCGTACCGCAGGTGCAACTACAACGGAGGGGTATCTGTTGAGAGGCCAGACAAACGTGTGGTTCCTGAAGAGGGGCAGCAGCCTTTTCAGTAGTTGCAGGGGCAACAGTCTGGATGATTGACTGACCTGGCCTTGTAACATTAACCAAAACGGCCTTGCTGTGCTGGTACTGCGAACGGCTGAAAGCAAGGGGAAACTACGGCCGTAATTTTTCCCGAGGGCATGCAGCTTTACTGTATAATTAAATGATGATGGCGTGCTCTTGGGTAAAATATTCCGGAGGTAAAATGGTCCCCCATTCGGATCTCCGGGCGTGGACTACTCAAGACGACGTCGTTATCAGGAGAAAGAAAACTGGCGTTCTACGGATCGGAGCGTGGAATGTCAGATCCGTAATCGAGCAGGTAGGTTAGAAAATTTAAAAAGGGAAATGGGTAGGTTAAAGTTCGTTATAGTGGGAATTAGTGAAGTTCGGTGGCAGGAGGAACAAGACTTTTGGTCAGGTGAATACAGGGTTATAAATACAAATTCAAATAGGGGTAATGCAGGAGTAGGTTTAATAATGAAAAAAACAATAGGAATGCGGGTAAGCTACTACAAACAGCACAGCGAACGCATTGTTGTGGCCAAGCCCACGCCTAAGACAGTAGTAAAAGTCTATATGCCAACTAGCTCTGCAGATGACGATGTAATTGAAGAAATGTATGATGAAATAAAAGAAATTATTCAGTTAGTGAAGGGAGACGAAAATTTAATATTCATGGGTGACTGGAATTCGAGTGTAGGAAAAGGGAGAGAAGGAAACATAGTAGGTGAATATGGATTGGGGCTAAGAAATGAAGGAGGAAGCCGCCTGGTAGAATTTTGCACAGAGCACAACTTAATCATAGCTGACACTTGGTTTAAGAAACATGAAAGAAGGTTGTATACATGGGAGAAGCCTAGAGATACTGACAGGTTTCAGATAGATTATATAATGGTAAGACAGAGATTTAGGAAACAGGTTTTAAATTGTAAGACATTTCCAGGGGCAGATGTGCACTCTGACCACAATCTATTGGTTATGAACTGTAGATTAAAACTGAAGAAACTACCAAAAGGTGAGAATTTAAGGAGATGGGACCTGGATAAACTGACTAAACCAGAGGTTGTACAGAGTTTCAGGGAGAGGATAAGGGAACAATGGACAAGAATGGGGGAAAGAAATACAGTAGAAGAAGAATGGGTAGCTTTGAGGGATGAAGTAGTGAAGACAGCAGAGGATCAAGTAGGTAAAAAGACGAGCCCTAGTAGAAATCTTTGGGTGACAGAAGAAATATTGAATTTAATTGACGAAAGGAGAGAAATATAAAAATGCAGTAAATGAAGCAGGCAAAAACGTCTCTAAAATGAGATCGACAGGAAGTGCAAAATGGTTAAGCAGGCATGGCTAGATGACAAATGTAAGGATGTAGAGGCTTATCTCACTAGAGGTAAGATAGATACTGCCTACAGGAAAATTAAAGAGACCTTTGGAGAACAGAGAACCACTTGTATGAATACGAAGAGCTCAGATGGAAATCCAGTTCTAAGCAAAGAAGGGAAAGCAGAAAGGTGGAAGGAGTATATAGAGGGTCTATACAAGGGCGATGTACTTGAGGACAATATTATGGAAATGGAAGAGGATGTAGATGACGATGAAATGGGAGATATGATACTGCTTGAACAGTTTGACGGAGCACTGAAAGACCTGAGTCGAAACAAGGTCCCTGGAGTAGACAACATTCTGTTAGAACTACTGACAGCCTTGGGAGAGCCAGTCCTGACAAAACTCTACCATCTGGTGAGCAAAATGTATGAGACAGACGAAATACCCTCAGACCTCAAGAACAATATAATAATTCGAATCCCAAACAAAGCAGGCGTTGATAGATGTGAAAATTACCGAACTATCAGTTTAATAAGTCACGGCTGCAAAATACTAATGCGAATTCTTTACAGACGAATGGAAAAACTGGTAGAAGCCGACCTTGGGGAAGATCAGTTTGGAATCCGTAGAAATATGGGAACACGTGAGGCAATGCTGACCCTACTACTTATTTTAGAAGCTAGATTAAGAAAAGGCAAACCTACGTTTCTAGCATTTGTAGACTTAGAGAAAGCTTTTGACATTGTTGACTGGAATTCTTTCAAATTCTGAAGGTGGCAGGGGTAAAATACAGGGAGCGAAAGGCTATTTACAATTTGTACAGAAACAAGATGGCAGTTATAAGAGTCGAGGGGCATGAAAGGGAAGCAGTGGTTGGGAAGGGAGTGAGACAGGGTTGTAGCCTCTCCCCAATGCTATTCAATTTGTATAGTGAGCAAGCAGTAAAGGAAACAAAAGAAAAATTCGGAGTAGGTATTAAAATCCATGGAGAAGAAATAAAAACTTTGAGGTTCGCCGATGACATTGTAATTCTGTCAGAGACAGCAAAGGACTTGGAAGAGCAGTTGAACGGAATGGACAGTGTCTTGAAAGGAGGGTATAAGATGAACATCAACAAAAGCAAAACGAGGATAATGGAATGTAGTCGAATAAAGTCGGGTGTTGCTGAGGGAATTAGATTAGGAAATTAGACACTTCAAGTAGTAGAGGAGTTTTGCTATTTGGGGAGCAAAATAACTGATGATGGTCGAAGTAGAGAGGATATAAAATGTAGACTGGCAATGGCAAGGAAAGCGTTTCTGAAGAAGACAAATTTGTTAACATCGAGTATGCATTTAAGTGTCAGGAAGTCGTTTCAGAAAGTGTATGTATGGAGTGTAGCCATGTATGGAAGTGAAACATGGACGATATCTAGTTTGGACAAGAAGAGAATAGAAACTTTCGAAATGTGGTGTTACAGAAGAATGCTGAAGATTAGATGGGTAGATCGCATAACTAATGAGGAGGTACTGAATAGGATTGGGGAGAAGAGGAGTTTGTGGCACAACTTGACTAGAAGAAGGGGTCGGTTGGTAGGACATGTTCTGAGGCATCAAGGGATCACAAATTTAGCATTGGAGGGCAGCGTGGAGGATAAAAATCGTAGAGGGAGACCAAGGGATGAATACACAAAGCAGATTGAGAAGGATGTAGGCGGCAGTACGTACTGGGAGATGAAGAAGCTTGCAGAGGATAGAGTAGCATGGAGAGTTGCATCAAACCAGTCTCAGGACTGAAGACCACAACAGCAACAAATATCCAAGAATGATTGGCTATGAAGTGGCTGGGTCCAAACGATACATATCAAACATGCGATTGTAAATCGATCATGCGACTCTGGTGGCGGGCGTTATGTTCAATTATTTGTGATCGCAATTTTCATCTGTTTTCCGTCGTTCCCTTACTTGTTCTAAATTTCATACCCTCGCGAATTATTTGGGAGTTGGTAGGAAAACTCTAGACGATTTATGTCGCTAGTGAGTGGGATGTCAGGAGTTCTTGGCGTTTCTTGGGCGGATTCTCTCACATGGAAAAATCTAATTCCATGCTTATTCAGCGTAGGAAATTGACTTTTTGTCGCAAATATGCAGTACTACCGGACGAGGAAACGCGGGACTATGTAGACTGTGGTGGTGCGAAGTGTGTGAAACTTCGTAAGAAGAGTTTCGATGCTGAAATACCTTTCCAATTTCATTGCGGACAGCGCGGAAAACGAACGAATATCAGGAAGAATACCTGGTTCGACTCTCAAATTATCCATCCAGGCCAGCGTAATACTTGTATCTCGCTGGATTCGAGACTACACCTTGCAAGCAACAGCATCGGAAGCTGACTTATCTGCTAACACCGTCTGCTAATACCGTCTGCGACTATTTCGGGTTTTGCAGAGAAGTGTCTTACGTAATAGTGACGAACGACAGTGTACCGTTGGTGGACCTAGTAAAGTTGTTGAAGTCGACGAATCCCGCATAGTAAGAAGGAAGAACCAGAGAAGACGACCTTCAAAGAGTGAAATCGAACATATTTGGGTATTCGGTGGTATATAACGAGAGTCCCGGAAGCGTTTCGTAGTCCAGAGACAAGGTAACGTCGGCCGCTATAGGCGAGAGCTTCTAGGCGCTTCAGTTGGGAACCGCGCTGCTGCTACGGTCGCAGGTTCGAGTCCTGCCTCGGGCATGGATGTGTGTGATGTCCTTAGGTTAGTTAGGTTCTAAGTCTAGGGGACAGATGACCTCAGATGTTAAGTCCCATAGTGCTTAGAGCCATTTTTTTTGACAAGGTCACTTTAGTGCGTCTGATAAAGCACTTCGTACTGCCTGGTGTTAAATTCATTACAGACAGATTTCAGTCCTACGAGACACTCAAAGCAGAAGGATTCGACCACGGGTTCGTCAACCCCTCTGTAGAGTTCGTGTCTTCGGACGGCCCCAGCGTGCACACGCAGAACATATAGCGGCTATGGAAATCTGTGAAGTCTTCCATTAAAAGAGAAGGGCGTCTAGCACAAAGAGGCGAACTATACTTGTTTCAGTTCCTCTATTTCCGCAACTTATGTTCGCAGAGAAAAGTTAACGCATGTGACACTCTACCCATATTCCTGCGTGATACTGACAGAGTTTACCCAGGCTATGGCAAAAAGGGAATTGGTCCCATAGCGTAGACGTCACATGGACTTAAACATGACGACAACATCGACGACGAGTAAGGTAAGTCGTCTCCTTTGTAATTACAAGTATTTTTGTAACACTCTTCTTTTTTCGTTGCTGTAGTGACCACCGTAAACATACTCATGACGCCCGCCACCAGAGTCGCATAATCGATTTACAATCGCATACGCCCTCTGCTGTTCTTGATTTATATAAATGATCTAGGTGATATACTGAGCAGCCCACTTAAGATTGTTTGCAGATGACGCTGTAATTTAGCGTCTAGTAAAATCATCAGACGATCAATTCCAGTTACAAAATGATCTAGAGAGAATTTCTGTATGGTGCGAAAAGTGGCAATTAGCACTAAACAAAGAAAAGTGCGAGGCGATCCACATCCGATAACTTTTGGGTATACGATAAAATCGCACAAATCTAAGGGCTGTCAATTAGACTGAATACCTAGGAATTACAATTACGAGCAACTTAAATTGGAAAGACCACATAGATAATATTGTGGAGAAGGCGAAACAAAGACTGCGCTTTGTTGGCGGAACACTTAGAACATGCGACAAACCCACTAGAGAGACAGTCTATATTAGACTTGTCCTCCCTCTGCTGGAATATTGCTGCGCGGTATGGGATCCTTACCAAGTAGGATTGACGGAGGACATCGAAAAAGTGCAAAGAAGGGCAGCTCGTTTCGTGTTATCGCGCAATAGGGGTGAGAGTGTCACTGATATGATACGTTGAGTTGGGGCAGCAGTCACTGAAACAAAGGCTGTTTTCTTTGCGGCGAGATCTATTTACGAAATTTCAATCACCAACTTTCTCTTCCGAATGCCTAAACATATTGTTGACACCCACCTACGTAGGGAGAAATGATCATCATAATTTTTGTGGCGGGGTTCGTAGCTACAAACACTTCGCTGTAGAAACGGCTTACGAAGTCACCGCCACACTTTTAATAGCGGGCCGACCGGTCCGCTGGAACAGTGAACAGAAAGATGAAAACCCAAACACTCTGATTAAATAAAAGTCGGTACTTATCTTTATTAACGAAGATACAGAAACACAGTAGTGAACTCCGTGTCTACAGAAATCTGTCTAGCTCGAGTCGAAGCGGCTAGGTCAGCGTCGGCTGACGACAAACAACAACTCTGCTGCGATGAACACACAACTGACTAGCAAGTACACAAATCGGTGGCGAGTATACAACTGAGCGGCGAATACAGAACTGTCCTAGCGCTCGCGACTCCAGCGCTTAAGAAGCCAGAAGCCAGCGGTGGCGCGCGCAGACTTGCGGCGATTTCCTGTATCGCTGGCGCTGCTTAGGCGGACGGCGTCCGGACTTTGATGCTGCCAACCTTTTGGCAGCGGGCTCGGTTGGCATTAGTGGCTAGAATATAACAATAATAAAATAAGAGAAATCAGAGCTCGAAACGAAAGAAGGAGTTGGTCATTTTCCCACGCGACATTCGAGAGTGGAATGGTAGAGAAGTAGTATGAAAATGGTTCGATGAAACCTCTGCCAGGCACTTAAGTGTGAATTGCGGAGTAACCATGTAGATGTAGATGTAGATCCCGCCACTTCGATAGGCAATCATTCATGGCAATTACCAAATTCTTATCCCGTTTCTATGTCCATTCCAGACTCACCCTTGCTGTCCTTTCTTCATTTAACGGATACAATCACAAGTCCACACAGCACTACTAAATACATCCATCACTTACCTTGAAGGGTGTTCAACTAAGATTATATCAAACTGCTTATAGCCAAAGACTGTGCTACGACAACACCAAAGATTGTTTAACAGTAACATAACTGCTCTATCTCTCGCATGCACGTCGATGACATACAAAAATTGAAATGACATGACTACCTTACAGACGGAAAAGGTGAAAATCTGAGGGCATAAGATCAGGCAAATGAAGTGGATACGGAATGCTTTCCAAGCCAACTCCTGTACAGCGTTTTTCGTCAGTCTAGCAGAATGCCGGCGGGCTGCACCACTTTCACGCACTCTTCCTTGTCGTTGTTTTTGGACTGCGTCTGCAAGACGTCTCAGTTGTTGACAACAAATGTCAACAGTAATGGTTACGTAGCGGGGAAGCGATTCGTAGTACATCACACTGTCGTTGTTCCACCAGGTGCATAACATAATCTTTTGTGGGTACGCGCAGTTAGTTTTACGGGGAGTTGATGCTACGAGGGCAGTCCCAAAAGTAAGGTCACCTATTTTTTATAAGTACACAGACCTGTTTATTTCTACAATGGTTTACATCAGTTTACAGCTTGAACATTTAGCTAGATTTCGACATAATCACAATTTCTGTCGATGCATTTTTGTAGACGCTGTGGCAGTTTTTGTGTGCCCATGGCGTACCAGCTCACCGCCATGCTGCTCAGGTTGTTATGAACCTCTTCCTTTCACCTCGTCGTCGGAGATGAATCTCTGGGACCACAATTAACGCTGACAGATACTGTGAGACTCCGAAAAAACTCAAACGGGCAATTCAGGACCGGAGAAGAGGAATGTTTAGCAAGTGCGTACACTTTCTCCATGACAACGCTCGCACACACATCGCTCGGCAAACCGTTGCTCTCCTGCAACAGTTTCAGTGGAACATTATCACCCACCCACTCTACAGTCCTGACTTGGCACCCAGTGACTGTCACCAGTTCCTTAGGTTAAAAGAACATTTGGCCGGAAAGCGATTCAGCTCCGACATGAGGTGAAAGAAGAAATTAGTATTATATTTATACCATTAGCTGCTAGCTGCTAATGGGCCTTGATGTATATCAACGGGGACAGGTGAAAATGTGTGCCCCGACTGGGACTCGAACCCGGGATCTCCTGCTTACATGGCATACGCTCTATCCATCTTTTTTTTCCGTTGCTGATCGTTGTGTTTGGTCTTTGCGGACGTCACATGACATCCGTTCAAGTTCGTTTGTTGATCGTTTGTAATCTCCCCACGGAAATTTACCCTCTACCACGCAATAATTAATAATGGTCAACCAAATCATCCACATTTATTCACTTTTGAAAAGTATCTGATCGGATTTCTAGTAATATATGCGCCGACAGCTCGTCGACGCCAAGGTATTTTTCTAGTAAGATTATTCTTTGGAATAACAGAGATACATAGATGTATTCTCCATGGTTATTATAGAGGGAGAAGGAGTACAGCTTCGGAAGTATCTGTTGGAAGATTGTCGGGTTGCTAAAAGAGACATATTTGCTCTTCTTCTCGCTAAAGCGAGCTATTAAAGTTTGTGCCACTAGCGGGTTATTGGTGGATAGAGAAAAACGGTAAACGAAAATTAAGTAAGACTTGGAATCAACAGAAAACGGAACATGTAATGGAGATGGATTGAATATACTATTTTCCTCAGAAATAAGGTTTGTGACCCTTTTATTCTAGAGTGAATGACGAATGAGTTCTCTGTCTGAATCATTGATGATTGCCTTGGCCCTGTAATTAGTGGGGAAGTTTCAGCTGTGACGAAGAGAGCCTGCAGTCACCGAGTTTTGATAAAATCGTCCAAAAAGGCTTCGTCCACATCTGAAATTCTAAATCTGTCGTAAAAATGAACGAATGGTTCAAACGATCGATTTTTCCCAACTGAATGCAGCGCTTAACAATAATAACAAATGTAAAGATCTTTTCCAGCAAACCAGCCGCTGAATATTAAGACGAAGGGCTCCACCAGAGATTCTATTGGGCTGATTCCACGTAAATGAAATAATATATTTAAAACTGTACACAGATAAAGGACAGAGTGTGCGTGTGAGAGAGAGAGAGAGAGAGAGAGCGAATGAAATTCGAGAAAGTACTCAGAATCCTCCATTAGTTTGCCTGTCTTATCACGGATCAGCCTCAAGATAAAACAGAAGGCCCTAACTGTATTGTACCGATTTGTGTGTGAGAGTGAAGGGGTAATAAAGGCGACAGATACACCTCTGTACAGACAAAACATTACACCAAGTTAGCGGCAAGCTGCATTCACATACTTTCATCAGTTACAGTAGAATTCATTATAATGGCCAATCCGTGACAGGAGACGTTTTTGGACGTTGTTAAAATAATTTTGTTCTCTGTTTCATGTGAACTATGACGAGCCAACTTAACTGACGCTTGGAAAAGAGAAGAAATACTCGCAGTCACATTCAGGGGATCTACAAATAAGAACATAAACAACACGCTGGGCGCAGAGAAAAGGCCAGATCTATAATTTTATTATTGAAGCTTACTAGAATAGATGAAGTATATGCTTTTCTGTTTAGTACTATTGAATATTTGAACGTTGACTAATTGTGTTCTTGTGTTCATGCTAGATGTAGTTAAACGTGCCCCAGTTACTTTTATCTGTATAAGTACAGTAAGAAAGTAGCCACAGAAGTACTCTTGTGTAAAGGGAGATATATTTATATAGTGACAGTAGAATATTTATATGGTTATAACTAGGGCGATGTTTAAGATGAGTCAAGCAGAGCAGAGCAGCACGCAACAGCCTTCAGCTGTTAGCACTGATAATAATGATGTAGTAAGAAGTGTTGTAGAACCGATCGCTACAGATAGCGCAATAGAACGCCCGGTAGACACGGCTGGAGATGTAACAGCAAGTACGCAACATGGATTAGATCCATTGGTAATTATCATGAGACAGATGCAGATGATAACCGAGAGCATGAATAATTTGAAAATCGACATTAACGCGAAATTAGCCTCAGTTACTGAAGGGCAAAATGATTTGAATAAGAGATTAGCCTCAGTTACTGAAGGGCAAAATGATTTGAATAAGAAATTAGCCTCAGTTACTGAAGGGCAGGAAAATTTGAAAATCGACATCAATACGAAGTTAGCCTCGTTACGGAAGGGCAGGAAAATTTGAAAGCTGAGATTAAGCAGCAGTTACAAGATAGTTTTTCCGAATTAGAGCAGCGGATAGAGACGAAGACAAAGGAACTTAAAGATCGGGCCGAAGAGACGGAACGAAAATTAACTGCACAAATAGAATTGGTGAAAGCTCAATGTGAGGAATCTACTCACCGCGTACGTGTAGAAATGAAGGAGTATGTGGCTATTAAGATAGATACCGTACGGGAACAGGTGGAAATGGTTCCGCAATTAGTACAAAAGCAAGATGCCATGTCATGTGCAATTGCGCAACTTCCTGAATTGGCACGTACGCAGACTAACCTAAAGGAAAGTGTTGAACATCTGACAGAGCGTCAAGATGTTATAGACCACCAAATTAATGTATTAACGGGTAAATTATCCGAAATCACATTAGAAAACAAAAGGCTAATGTGTGAAAACGTTGAGCAAAATGTTAAAGCAGCATTCCAGAGTCTATGTGGCAAACAGGAAGAGAATTTGTTTGCGAAAGGACTTGAGGAAGTGCGACAGCAGTTAGGTGCTGATTTCGAGCATTGGAAACAAACGATAGAAGAGTCGCTACGCGTTTCACAACAAGGCTCAGAACAAATGAATACAGGCCAGCAGCAGAAGTTGGCAGCGACTATAGAGCCAGTTACTGCACATTCGCACACGATACCGACTTGTGTAAGTAACTCAAATATTAAATTACCACGAGCTAGTTGTTCGCGTGAAGTTTTATCTGAAGGAGATTACGAAAGCCTTTGCCATGCCGAAGAAAAAATGATAAAGCATCGGCAATTCCAGATTTTTAACACTGACAAAAGGGGGGTCCATCCGATTGTTTTTATTCGAAGTTTCAGAGGAGTGCTACCCAGAAATTGGTCGGAGTGGCAGAAGATCAGTTTCGTGACAGGATATATACAAGGTTCGGGGGCGATCTGGGCCTCGGACATGACTTCTGTTTGCTCTACATATGACGATTTTGAGAAAGCGTTTTTAGCAAAGTTCTGGTCAGAAGGGGTACAGGAACGCCTAAGGCAGGAGGTGCTCTATCCGGAGCCTTTCTCCTTTTCAAAAGGAAGCCTTAGGAAGTATTTTGAAAAATATATAAATAAAACTAGATACTGGGACAGACCTATGCCCTTGCCAGGCATAATAAACATACTTAAGGCAAGACTACCAACTAGCATCCGGAATCAATTAATCTACGGCAACGATAAAGACTTGGAGTCGATCCTCACGACGTTAGACCATATAGATATTATCGAAGAGAACAACCAGAAAGCCCGTAATAACAGATTCCAATATAGGGAGATAGAACCTCCTCCAAATGGTAGGCAAGGGAATGCACAGAGATCGCTAAATAGTGGAGAAACCCCTCAAAATCTCAATAGTAATACCGGCAATAGTCTTGCGAGGGGCTATCCAAGGAACAACAGGAATGGGAAAAGATACAATCCCGTGTGGGGGAACGAAAGGAATTTCAGACCTCAAGCCTGGAACAATAACAGTAATAGAAAGTGGAATCAACCGGGGGGAATAATCTCAAATAACCAACATCAGTGGGGACGGACATCTGCGAATCAACCGGTAATTACTGAAGTGACGGAAGATGTCAACCACCAGGCGAATCAAAATCCAACAAACTTGTAAGGACCCACTCGTGCCCCGGAGGAGCGGTCAACAATTGGTTGAGGGGCAACAGGATATGTGTACCCATGCTAACGGATAATGATGGACGATTACTGGCAGATGAATTGACCGAGGACTTAGAACCCCAAGATGAGGATAAGGAACAGGTGGCAGTAGCCGAAGTGCAAGTCATTTTGGAGACTGTATCTATAGTGGCGGTTTTAGACACAGCTGCAACCACAAATGTTATTTCGGAGGCTCTATTCAACAAGATCAGAAATATAAGACGAGTACCAATTTTTCCAGTTCAAAATTGCAGAATAATAGGCGCCGTTGGGGCTAGATCGGCTAATGTAAAAGTGCAGTTACTACTTAGTGTAGAAGTCGGAAATGTAGCAATATTAAGCACATTCCTTGTTGCGAAAAATTTGGTGGTAGACTGCATTATCGGAGTCGACAGCCTACGTCAATACGGATGCAGAATAGATTTTAAAACAGGAAAAATTTGGTTAAATGTAAATAAACAAGAAATTGAGTTGGACTTGTTGAAAAAAGAAAGCCTTACCAGAAAATATAATAGTGGGATCAGTGTGCAAGTAATCAGGACGGCACAAAATTCTAAACAGCTCGTAAATAATGAGTTCCAAGTCAAAGGAGATTTCGGTCAATTAGTGTATGAGAAGTTAAATGAATCCGACTGCATTATTGAAGATCAGAAGAAGCAGCTCAAAGAATTATTATTAGCGTATGAAAACGTGTTTGATGAAAGGCCAGGGGTTATTAAGGGATACATATGCCATCTCTACGTTAAGCCGCACGAAACGTATTGTAGAACTTTCTATCCTGTTCCCTGGAGGTTAAAGGCTCAAGTTCAAAAGGAAATAGATCGCATGTTGAAATGGGGTTTGATCGAACCCTCTACAAGCCCATACTGCTCCCCATTGTTGGTCGTGCCAAAAGCAAATGGGACTGTGAGACTGGTACTCGACGGCAGAGAAATAAATAAACTCATAATTCCAGTGAGAACACATCCGGAAAACATAGACGAACTTATACAACGGTTCCAGGATGTCCAATATTTGACGAGCATTGATTTGCGGAGTTCTTATTGGCAAGTCAAGCTGGATGAATTATCAAGGAAATATACGGCTTTCATTTATTCCGGAAGAAGTTACCAATTTACTGTAGTTCCTTTCGGACTCAACAATAGTGCTGGAATCTTTATAGCAGCTCTAGATTATGCACTAGGCCCAGAACTAAGAAGCAGGATAACAGTGTTTGTTGATGATTTGCTTATAGCATCGAAGACTTGGGAGGAGCATATTACCTTACTGAGTCGGGTGTTGAACGTGTTCAGAACCATGGGAATAACTGCTAACCTACAGAAATCCCATTTTTCACTAAACTGAATCAAGTTCCTGGGGCATATAATTGACGCAAAGGGAATTTTACCACCCACAAGGCAATTTGGTTGAGAGGATTTTTAGAGAATTCAATCGATTTATGAGGACGCATTGCCATAATAAGCAGACTGCGTGGGCAAATTATGTGGAAGAGTTTGAGCAGATATACAATAACATGCCCCACTCCTCAACTGGATATACACCTCGTGAATTGATGTTCGAAGCAAAAGAGGAACACTTCTGGACTGACCATATGCCCAAAGCTTAGGAAACTGAGATGCCTTGGGAAGAAAAAATAAGACAAGCTATCATAAATATGACGAAAAAAGCTGATCAGAGAAAACAACAATATGACAAATTAATCAAGAGGGTACAGACATACCATGTCGGAGAGAAGGTACTAGTCAAAATACATACCAAATCATCCTTAATAAAGAAAAGTATAAAGAAATGGGAGTTACTATATACTGGCCCATACATTATCCTACAAATTCCGAATCCTGGGGCTTATCTGTTAGCATACCCGGGATCGAACAAAATAAAAGGGTTATTTTCCCATAACGACTTGAAAAAATTTAATGAAGATTAGAAGATAGGGAGGAATGGTGTTGCGAGTGACAGAGATGAACGCTCGTGAAAAACATAACAATAAACTGTGTGTGTTTAGTGTTAGAAAACTTTAAATTGAAATAGTTAATCAGTGACATAGATTATAGAAATAGTGACTAACTATTACTATCAAGTGTTGTAAAGAAGATAGTGGAGATAGGCTTCACCTGTGGTTGGGGTGAACATGGAGCTTTAGCATTGCTAATGTCATCAAGATGTATAAAGGATCTAACTGACCTTCAAGAAGAATGAAATGTTTCCCGCAAATGACGCTAAATAATCAAAAGAGATTCCGAGTGAATGTTCATATATAATCTCAAGTGCATGCTGAGATGTGTAAACGTGTGAAGGGATGTGTTGAGGTAATGAATAATGAGTGACGGTTAACGCCGCAAAGATAATTTCCCGCGCAAAACAGTTGACGTCGGCGCGAGAGTTAAAATCGATATAGACGACACAGATATGCTTTGTAAGAGACTCGCACCAAACGCGAGGGTAAACTGATTCATGTTGAACTTTAAAAAGAAAAGGTGTTATAATTAGAAGTTAAGAGTTTTTAATTTATTAATGAATGATTAAAGAAAGTAATATTCATAGAATTAGTAGTTATTTAATGGTTCGCGTTCGTTTGGGAATTTTGTTTGAAAAATCCATTTCCATATATGTGCATGTATGAACGCCGTATGAATCAGTGAATAAATGAAAGAAGTGAATCCGCATTCCTCAATGCTAATAACTTTTACATCACAGCAATCAAGCGGAGAAATAGATGTATTTAGAATAAAAAATTTTGAGTATAGATAAATTATATGACTTTTCAAGAAAATGATGGATTATGTCTTTGTATAAAAAGAACTACACTTTCCATTATTCGATGATTTGAATCCAAAATCTATTGTAACTTGCATGAATCCTTTAAATTACGAAGAACAAATCAGTGATAGAAAATATGTCAGAACTTTTGGACTTATAAGCACAAGTGGGGATGCAAAGTCAAAAAGAGTATTCAAACGAGAGTAAATATGATGATGCTTTTGGGCAACATCATTAGTTAATGGCTAAATTCCTTGAAGTATGTCGTAACAAAAAGGATGCATGAAGCCCTAAGGATTTTGCTTTCAAAAAGGAGAATCTTGGACGGTGCAACCTAACCAGTTCTCTTACAGGAAGAGTTTCCCTTTGGTCATTGCTAATTCTTTTGGAATGAATGTTGCATGTGAATTCGAGTATCCCTGTCCCTTCTACTCTTCCCATTGTGGGCCGCGTAGAAGACCAACTACAAAGGGGGCCGCGTAGAAGACCGACTACAAATGTGGACGTCGGGGACATGCAAGACCCGGGGGAGTTTTAGCACCGCAAGATATTGTCCTAGGAACAAGATTGTAAAACGAAAATTCACGTTATTTATTGTAAAATGTTTTTTTTTTTTTTTTTTTTTTTTTTTTTTTTGCTAGAGGCACAAACCACTCTTCTCAAAATAGTGATATAAATTGATCCCTGTCTTTTCTTTAGAGATCTATTTCAAAATTATTATTTTTTCTTCTATAGGCTTTCCTATCTTCTATGTACCGTAGGCTGGGGGTCTAGGCTTAAGAGGTTTTCCAAGGTTTCCCTGCTTTAGAAAGTTCCCGAATGGGTAGACCCTGATAACAGTCTCATGAAAGATCATCTTCCTTGGTTGTGCACAGCAAACATAACACTTAGATGCACATAAAAGCAATACAGCCGCGGTACCTGTTTCTTCATTTTTTTCTGTTTTCAACATTTCTTTTCTTCGTCTGTCTTAAACATAATATTCTCTTTTTCAGTCGGAGGACTGACAATCATCACTTCCGGGTTATCCACACCAATAGATAGCTCGCGAAGTGTGTTCGGTAAATCAAAATTGAGCTCACAAACTTCGCTCGCTGCGAGGGGCATTGTAATCTCCCCACGGAAATTTACCCTCTACCACGCAATAATTAATAATGGTCAACCAAATCATCCACATTTATTCACTTTTGGAAAGTATCTGATCGGATTTCTAGTAATATATGCGCAGACAGCTCGTCGACGCCAAGATATTTTTCTAGTATTCTTTGGAATAACAGAGATACATAGATGTATTCTCCATGGTTATTATAGAGGGAGAAGGAGTACAGCTTCGGAAGTATCTGTTGGAAGATTGTCGGGTTGCTAAAAGAGACATATTTGCTCTTCTTCTCGCTAAAGCGAGCTATTAAAGTTTGTGCCACTAGCGGGTTATTGGTGGATAGAGAAAAACGGTAAACGAAAATTAAGTAAGACTTGGAATCAACAGAAAACGGAACATGTAATGGAGATGGATTGAATATACTATTTTCCTCAGAAATAAGGTTTGTGACCCTTTTATTCTAGAGTGAATGACGAATGAGTTCTCTGTCTGAATCATTGATGATTGCCTTGGCCCTGTAATTAGTGGGGAAGTTTCAGCTGTGACGAAGAGAGCCTGCAGTCACCGAGTTTTGATAAAATCGTCCAAAAAGGCTTCGTCCACATCTGAAATTCTAAATCTGTCGTAAAAATGAACGAATGGTTCAAACGATCGATTTTTCCCAACTGAATGCAGCGCTTAACAATAATAACAAATGTAAAGATCTTTTCCAGCAAACCAGCCGCTGAATATTAAGACGAAGGGCTCCACCAGAGATTCTATTGGGCTGATTCCACGTAAATGAAATAATATATTTAAAACTGTACACAGATAAAGGACAGAGAGAGAGAGCGAATGAAATTCGAGAAAATACTCAGAATCCTCCATTAGCATAATTGTTTGCCTGTCTTATCACGAAAAATGGTTCAAATGGCTCTGAGCACTATGGGACTCAACTGCTGTGGTCATAAGTCCCCTAGAACTTAGAACTACTTAAACCTAACTAACCTAAGGACAGCACACAACACCCAGCCATCACGAGGCAGAGAAAATCCCTGACCCCGCCGGGAATCGCACCCGGGAACCCGGGCGTGGGAAGCGAGAACGCTACCGCACGACCACGAGATGCGGGCTGTCTTATCACGGATCAGCCTCAAGATAAAACAGGAGGCCCTAACTGTATTGTACCGATTTGTGTGTGAGAGTGAAGGGGTTATAAAGGCGACAGATACACCTCTGCACAGACAAAACATTACACCAAGTTAGCGGCAAGCTGCATTCACATACTTTCATCAATTACAGTAGAATTCATTATACGTTCCACTCAGTTTTTTTTATTACAGAGGCCAACCGGCTCTCTGACCGAACACGCTGAGGCACCGTGCCGGCTGTCCATCTGAGCCACTGAGGGCACAGAGCACAGGGCGACTGCAGGCACTATCTCGCGCACGCCTCCCGCGAGACCCACATCCTCACCTTGCATGTCCACACACTACATTCGTAGTGTCCCTACCCAACACACTCATTACTCGCGGAAGACATTCTTATCAAGTCCCGTAAGAGTTCGGGGAATATGTCTGCATCCGCAGAGAAGAAGAAGGTCATGGCCGGTATCACCAGAACTACACTCCTGGAAATTGAAGTAAGAACACCGTGAATTCATTGTCCCAGGAAGGGGAAACTTTATTGATACATTCCTGGGGTCAGATACATCACATGATCACACTGACAGAACCACAGGCACATAGACACAGGCAACAGAGCATGCATAATGTCGGCACTAGTACAGTGTATATCCACCTTTCGCAGCAATGCAGGCTGCTATTCTCCCATGGAGACGATCGTAGAGATGCTGGATGTAGTCCTGTGGAACGGCTTGCCATGCCATTTCCACCTGGCGCCTCAGTTGGACCAGCGTTCGTGCTGGACGTGCAGACCGCGTGAGACGACGCTTCATCCAGTCCCAAACATGCTCAATGGGGGACAGATCCGGAGATCTTGCTGGCCAGGGTAGTTGACTTACACCTTCTAGAGCACGTTGGGTGGCACGGGATATGTGCGGACGTGCATTGTCCTGTTGGAACAGCAAGTTCCCTTGCCGGTCTAGGAGTGGTAGAACGATGGGTTCGATGACGGTTTGGATGTACCGTGCACTATTCAGTGTCCCCTCGACGATCACCAGTGGTGTACGTCAGTGTAGGAGATCGCTCCCCACACCATGATGCCGGGTGTTGGCCCTGTGTGCCTCGGTCGTATGCAGTCCTGATTGTGGCGCTCACCTGCACGGCGCCAAACACGCATACGACCATCATTGGCACCAAGGCAGAAGCGACTCTCATCGCTGAAGACGACACGTCTCCATTCGTCCCTCCATTCACGCCTGTCGCGACACCACTGGAGGCGGGCTGCACGATGTTGGGGCGTGAGCGGAAGACGGCCTAATGGTGTGCGGGACCGTAGCCCAGCTTCATGGAGACGGTTGCGAATGGTCCTCGCCGATACCCCAGGAGCAACAGTGTCCCTAATTTGCTGGGAAGTGGCGGTGCGGTCCCCTACGGCACTGCGTAGGATCCTACGGTCTTGGCGTGCATCCGTGCGTCGCTGCGGTCTGGGCCCAGGTCGACGGACACGTGCACCTTCCGCCGACCACTGGCGACAACATCGATGTACTGTGGAGACCTCACGCCCCACGTGTTGAGCAATTCGGCGGTACGTCCACCCGGCCTCCCGCATGCCCACTATACGCCCTCGCTCAAAGTCCGTCAACTGCACATACGGTTCACGTCCACGCTGTCGCGGCATGCTACCAGTGTTAAAGACTGCGATGGAGCTCCGTATGCCACGGCAAACTGGCTGACACTGACGGCGGCGGTGCACAAATGCTGCGCAGCTAGCGCCATTCGACGGCCAACACCGCGGTTCCTGGTGTGTCCGCTGTGCCGTGCGTGTGATCATTGCTTGTACAGCCCTCTCGCAGTGTCCGGAGCAAGTATGGTGGGTCTGACACACCGGTGTCAATGTGTTCTTTTTTCCATTTCCAGGAGTGTATATATTTATATGGATATGGTGTATATGGTGTCTGTTCTTCCGGACATGTCCATATAAGTATATAGGTGAAAGAACAGAAACCATACCCATATAAGTATATAGTTGAAAGAAGAGATTCATAACTTTCTGAACAGCATGGCGGTGATCTGGTATGACATGGGCGAACAAAAACTGCCACAGCGTCTACAAAAATGCATCGACAGTAATGGTGATTATGTCGCATAATAGCTAAATGTTCAAGCTGTAAACTGATGTAAACCATTGTAGAAATAAACAGGTCTATGTACTTATATAAAAATAGGATACCTTACTTACGGAAATGGAAGAGGATGTAGATGAAGATGAAATGGGAGATACGATACTGCGTGAAGAGTTTGACAGAACACTGAAAGACCTGAGTCGAAACAAGGCCCCCGGAGTAGACAACATTCCATTGGAACTACTGACGGCCTTGGGAGAGCCAGTCTTGACAAAACTCTACCATCTGGAGAGCAAGATGTATGAAACAGGCGAAATAACCTCAGACTTCGAGAAGAATATAATAATTCCAATCCCAAAGAAAGCAGGTGTTGACAGATGTGAAAATTACCGAACAATCAGTTTAATAAGCCACAGCTGCAAAATAGTAACACGAATTCTTTACAGACGAATGGAAAAACTAGTAGAAGCCGACCTCGGGGAAGATCAGTTTGGATTCCGTAGAAACACGTGAGGCAATACTGACCTTACGACTTATCTTAGAAGAAAGATTAAGGAAAGGCAAACCTACGTTTCTAGCATTTGTAGACTTAGAGAAAGCTTTTGACAATGTTGACTGGAATACTCTCTTTCAAATTCTAAAGGTGGCAGGGGTAAAATAAAGAGAGCGAAAGGCTATTTACAATTTGTACAGAAACCAGATGGCAGTAATAAGAGTCGAGGGACATGAAAGGGAAGCAGTGGTTGGGAAGCGAGTAAGACAGGGTTGTAGCCTCTCCCCAATGTTATTCAATCTGTATATTGAGCAAGCAGTAAAGGAAACAAAAGAAAAATTAGGAGTAGGTATTAAAATCCATGGAGAAGAAATAAAAACTTTGAGATTCGCCGATGACATCGTAATTCTGTCAGAGACAGCAAAGGACTTGGAAGAGCAGTTGAACGGAATGGACGGTGTCTTGAAAGGAGGGTATAAGATGAACATCAACAAAAGCAAAACGAGGATAATGGAATGTAGTCGAATTAAGTCGGGCGATGTTGAGGGTATTAGATTAGGAAATGAGACACTTAAAGTAGTAAAGGAATTTTGCTATTTGGGGAGCAAAATAACTGATGATGGTCGAAGTAGAGAGGATATAAAATGTAGACTGGCAATGGCAAGGAAAGCGTTTCTGAAGAAGAGAAATTTGTTAACTTCGAGTATAGATTTAAGTGTCAGGAAGTCATTTCCGAAAGTATTTGTATGGAGTATAGCCATGTATGGAAGTGAAACATGGACGGTAAATAGTTTGGACAAGAGGAGAATAGAAGCTTTCGAAATGTGGTGCTACAGAAGAATGCTGCCGATTCGATGGGTAGATCACATAACTAATGAGGAAGTATTGAATAGGATTGGGGAGAAGAGAAGTTTGTGGCACAACTTGACCAGAAGAAGGGATCGTTTGGTAGGACATGTTCTGAGGCATCAAGGGATCACCAATTTAGTATTGGAGGGCAGCGTGGGGGGTAAAAATCGTAGGGGGCGACCAAGAGATGAATACACTAAGCAGATTCAGAAGGATATAGGTTGCAGTAGGTACTGGGAGATGAAGAAGTTTGCACTGGATAGAGTAGCATGGAGAGCTGCATCAAACCAGTCTCAGGACTGAAGACCACAACAACAACACAACCTTACTTTTGGGATTAACGTCGTATGTTTGTGTTCAACCACTCAGTCTTTTTCTGTATCTTAGCGTAAAGGCACCAGTTCTCGCCACCAGTAATGATCCTGGATAGGAATGGTCGGTGTTGTTCACGAGCCACTTGATGACGAGCAAGCAGGGATGTACATACGGCCACCCGCTGATTCTTGGGATTATGGCGTTGAGCGTGCGGTAGTCATACACCCGAATTTTGAACCTTACCCATTACACGCACGTGCCGCACCATGGTTAAATGATTACAGTTCATCACATTTGCCACTTCTCTATTTCACTAAGGTGCATCATTTTGGACTAATGCTTTTAAATGATCTTCATCAAACCCCTAAGGTCGTTCTGATCGTGGAGAGTCACTAATGTCAAAACGATCCTCCTTAAAACGAGAAACTTATTTTCTTGCCGTGCTCTGTCCAATGAGTGCATTGTCCCCATTAACGGCGCTAATGTTTCTGACTGCCTACGCTGTTGCCACCCTTCTATTGAACTCAAACAGAAAAATTTCTTTACATGACACTCCATTTTCTAGCATCTGTAAGTGACAAATAGCAACAGGAAACTACAAATAAGAAATGACAATCGCTAAACCAACCAATAGCCAAAACAAAAACGCTACTAACTTACGCACCAACCTAATAAAAAGACCTTGGCGCTAGAATTACTGGGCCCAAAGAAGCATCCAGCGTAAGTAAATTTTAGAAATTCGGAAAAGTTTTCTTTGCAGCGTGGCAGTATATGGTTGTGGTCTAAGGCCTTCTCAGGGTAAAACACGGGGCGTGATGCTGGAACCATAAGCTGGACGAGTGGAAGAACGAATCAAGTGGCACTAGCAAAAACCTAGAATGCAGCAATTGCTATGATGCATTTTGTGTGCATCGAAACCGCGAGAAAATTGTCCGTTAGCGGTTTTGTTGTATGGAGAAACAAACGAGGCATTGTGCTTATGGCGATCTCTATTGAATTTTGAGAACATACAGCTTCTGTAACAAAAGTTCCCCATTGAGTGATGTTGGCCTAAGTGTTAATCAGTTCATTGTCCTTGTCTTATTCGATGTTTACAAATTCCCGTTATTCTGGTATGCATAAAAAAATTTAGTTGGACTGGACACTTACAACGGCACTTATATGGTACACTGCTCTAGTACTGTGAGGGCCGCAACGAGGAAGGCCCAGAGCAGACTTGCTAGAAGATGCCTGACACATGGCTCGGGGAATTTTCTTATTTGACAAACGGTAAGGTTGAAGGGAAGCAGTAGAAGCATATCATATGTCTTGTGTTTAAGTTTCACTTTTTTCTCTAACACTGGCGACATAAAGGAAAACTCATATATTACCTCATCGATGATAGTGCAGATATCTCAACTTAAACGTTTCATGACCATGCACCGAGAGACATGCAGGCGAAACTGAAATGTCCTAGAGAATAACGAACTCACAAAGTTCAGTTTGTGGCCCAGCCTTCTGAACAGTTGAAAGGGCCACTGCTACCAAAGAACCGGTACCAGACGTTGATAAACCTTCGCAAACGGTCTAGTAGCTACCATAACGTGGCCGGAATTAGAGTAGAATGGTAGATATTCGGCGCCGCTTATTAGGTTGGTAGCCGATGAAAGAGGTAGACCCTACGCAGAGAAATTTCTGTACGTTTTATAGTTACGTCTCAGGTAGCAAACGCATTTCATTATCACAATACGAACAAAGCAAGACAACGCGGAAACTGGTGCCATTAGTTTAAATGAGCTTTCTGCTGGGCGGTTTGCGTATACGAGTTATTGCACACGGAAGTTGCTATAGAATACTGTAAGAATGTCCTCCACTTCCTGAGCGTGGGAACAGCGGGCAGCCGACCGGAGTGGCAAGGCGGTTCTGGGCGCTACAGTCTGGAGCCGAGCGACCGCTACGGTCGCAGGTTCGAATCCTGCCTCTGGCATGGATGTGTGTGATGTCCTTAGGTTAGTTAGGTTTAATTAGTTCTAAGTTCTAGGCGACTCATAACCTCAGAAGTTAAATCGCATAGTGCTCAGAGCCGTTTGAAGCCAAACAGCGGGCAGATTGTTTTTCAGCATTCCCTTTGCATGAGGAAACAGGAACAAATAAGACGAGATATTTGCCTTATGGCGATGTTTATTGTATTTTAAAAACGTGCAGCTTCTGTAACAAACCGTCCCAAAGGAGTGATGCACGTATTAAACAATTCAGAGTCTCTATCTTATTCGATGTTTACTAATTTGCACAACAAATCTGGTGTGCATGAAAACACAAATGTGTGCATAGTTATTATATAATTATTGACAATAAAAACACTGTGGGGGTCTCGTACACATTCCTTTCTTGTAGTACCACATTCCTTTCTTGCAGTATTTACGATCGTCTGCTTGTAAGTAACATAAAATGGTCAAATGGCTCTGAGCACTATGGGACTTAATTGCTGAGGTCATCAGTCCCCTAGAACTTAGAACTACTAAAACCTAACTAACCTAAGGACATCACACACATCCATGCCCGAGGTAGGATTCGAACCTGCGACCGTAGCGGCCGCGCGGTACAAATAACAATTTCCTAGTAATATGTTGGTGATAGCATTGTTCTTTTTGTACCAGTCTCCTTTAAGAAATAGATTTACACCATTGCGATGATTTTCTATACACGAAATTAGATCTGATATCAACGTATATAAAAGAGAAGACGAATCTCTAGTGATTTTCAGATACTGCTGATTATGTGTTTGAGGAGACAAAACATCTAAAGTGATCATTCTCCTGTGAATAAATATATAAATTGGCAATGAACAATAAAAACTCTGTGGGGTCTTGTACACATGCGTTTCCCGTAGTATTACATTCCTTTCTTGCAATATTTACAATCGTCTACCTAAAAATAACATTTTCATAGTAACATGATTGTGACAGCATAGTTCTGTTTGTACCAGTCTCCTTTAAGAAATATATCTACATCACTGTGACTGATTTTCTATACATAAAATTGGACCTTATATATATATATATATATATATATATATATATATATATATATATATATATATATATATATATATAACTGAATCATTAGTGATTTTCAAATGCTGCTGATTATGTGTGTAAGGAGACTAAACATCTAAGGATATCACTCTCCTATGACCTCCCCCCCCTCCCCCTGGCACGCACTCGGCCTACCCCATCTGTCTGGTTATAGAGTGCCATGCCATTGACAGAAAGTTGTCTGGATATTTGTGTAGTGTCTATCTGAGGTGGGAAGTGGGTACAAGTGCAGTATTCACTTAGTGGGGCGTGGGAAACCGCCTAAAAGCGCGCACGCTGGCCGCCATACTGGTTAACCCACCGAGTGGATTCGAATGGGGCCGGCGCGCCGCCACGTCCTGGTAGTGTGCGGTCCAATGCCACAGCTATCTGGACAGATTTTTCTCGGAAGATATTACACGCAATACACCAAATGTTATCTGAGACATGCGTTGCCGTATCTACAGGTAAAACTGAAACGGATATTTATGTGTATAAACTGCGTTTCTTTATGGATTTCACTCTCATAGCTTCCTGTGTGTTTAGTAGCCCCTAATATGGTACTTCTGCCGTTGTAGGATATTTGATAGTCATATGTGTTTACAGCGCTCTTTCACACGTAAGTGCTTCGGATAGTATCGGTACTGAAATTGCTTCAACAGGTAATGTTTCTTTGTCTCGAGGCGTCCCCGTCTGGCATGTGACTACGTTCATTTGCTCCGTAAATATTTCGTCTGTTCTCAGCAGCTGCTGAGCACTATCATTTACGAAAAACTCGTGGTCCATGAGGCGTGCCGTTTCCTTAGCATCCTTTTGTAGTGCTATGCTACACGTTAACGCGTTGCAGTCGATCGTTTGAAGAATGATTTCCTGGATATTTCACGCGCGGCAGCAAAATGTCGGCGAATAGTTTCACAGGCTGCCGCGGGAAGCGCTACTCTCTGGCTTCGAAATACGCTTCTCCTGTGCCAAGAACAGTATTGTTATTTAAAGCGAATGCCTCGCGTAATTCCACAGGTTGCAGTGTTATGTTGATCAGAAATATTTGTAGCTCCCACAGATAAGTCCTGTTGCCGCCTCCGACGTCGGCCAGCAGCGGTAATAGGCGCAAGAGGCTGAGAGGTCTGGCTGGCCGCCATTTTGCCGCGAGCGTTCCCGTCGCGAGGGGGAATCGCCGCAGTCCCCACCACTCGACGCGGGCGTTGCGTCACTGCAGCTGCGGAACAGTCCAAGTTACCTGCGCGAGGGGGCAGGTTTTGAGGCTCCCAATTACCGACGGCAGCGAGATCACGGAAATGTCTGCTGTAGCAACGACCTTTTACATCTACTTCACTGTCGGTTGCACTTCTTTACTTCTTTTTTAAGGGTCAGATAATGTTTCCTTAATACAAAATCGCCTTCTCGAACTGAAAATGCAGTTACAAAAGGGTTAGAAAAAAGAAATATTACTGCTCTTGTATCCTACAAACATGTTTCATTGTTATTGTCGGTGGATACGCTTTCTGTAACGGTCATAAATCTTGTTCGGAATTTATTGGTAGAACGAAAGTTTTGACATAAAAGAAAATACAGGGTGATTCAAAAAGAATACCACAACTTTAGGAATTTAAAACTCTGCAACGACAAAAGGCAGAGCTAAGCACTATCTGTCGGCGAATTAAGGGAGCTATAAAGTTTCATTTAGTTGTACATTTGTTCGCTTGAGGCGCTGTTGACTAGCCGTTGTGTTTAGTGTTTGTGTTTAGTGATGAAGCAACTTTCCACACTAACGGGAAAGTCAACCGTCACAATGTCTGTATATGGGGCACTGAAAATCCGCGGGAAACAACTCAGTATGAACGTGACTCGCCTAAGGTGAACGTTTTCTGTGCAATTTCAGCCAATAAAGTTTTTGGTCCCTTTTTCTTCGAAGGTGCTACTGTAACTGGACTACAGTATCTGGAGATGTTAGAGAATTGGCTGTTCCCTCAGCTCGAACAAGAAGCACAACAATTCATATTTCAGCAGGATGGAGCGCCACCACATTGGCACTTATCTGTACGTAACTAGCTGAACATCAACTACCCGAAGCGATGGATCGGCCGCCAGGCAGCCCGTGACAGAGCACTTCATCACTGGCCTCCAAGAAGCCCTGATCTTACCCCCTGCGATTTTTTCTTATGGGGGTATGTTAAGGATATGGTGTTTCGGCTACCTCTCCCAGCCAACATTGATGATTTGAAACGAGAAATAACAGCAGCTATCCAAACTGTTACGCCTGATATGCTACAGAGAGTGTGGAACGAGTTGGAGTATCGGGTTGATATTGCTCGAGTGTCTGGAGGGGGCCATATTGAACGTCTCTGAACTTGTTTTTGAGTGAAAAAAAAACCTTTTTAAATACTCTTTGTAATGATGTATAACAGAAGGTTGTATTATGTTTCTTTCATTAAATACACATTTTTAAAGTTGTGGTATTCTTTTTGAATCACCCTGTATAGCTTCAATAAGCCTTTCATTCCAGTGCCTCTGCAGCCGAGGCCGTTAAACCGGCGGCGCTTGAGTCGGAGTTAGCGTGTTTCGAATACTGGTGGTGGTGGATGAAATTTTCACTGCCAGTATTTGGCCGACAGCGGGAGGAGGGGTGGTGCCGTAAAATTCCTGATCACCTGTCTGTGCGCCGATGTCATGGTTTAAATATCATACCTCTCCCCAGTGGCTGAGCGAAGTGGCGCAGTGTTTAGCACACTGGACTCGCATTCGGGTGGACGACGGTTCAATCCCGCGTCCGGCCATCCTGATTTAGGTTTCCCGCGATTTCTCTAAATCACTTTAATAAAATGCCAGGATAGTTCTTTCGACAGGGCACGGCCGACTGTCTTCCCCATCTTTCCCTAATAGCCCTACTACAGAAACATGACGGTACACTACACACGCATTCGTTACACCAAATACGTAACCTGTATTTTGTCGTTGGTGTATATACCCAATGCGCAAGCAAGTTTAATGAGGGTATTTTGGTTCTGTCGGTGCAACTACAAAAAATGCGTGTTTTTTTCTCCAGTTGCGATTTGCTTTATTGAGGTAAAGCATCATCAGTGGTTTGCAATTACGTTATTTACATTTTGATTTACTTTAATATCCAAAAACAGTTTGCTCTTAAAGCAACTACGGAATTGTGAAGCAACTACGGAGAGTATGGCTACATTAATGAACAAGTAATACTTCTTTATTGGGCAATACGATAATTTCACTCTGTTGCCAAACGCATTAAAATTATTACATTACGTATTGCCCTACGCTAACAAAACTCAGCTCTGTCTTCCAATATCGCTTCCAATATCGCAGAGCGCAAGAATCTTGTATTAGGTTGAATAACTTATAAAGTTAAATGTCTCTTTTGGAGATAACTGTCTTTCTCCTACTACTGTCTTGTATTTAAATTTACGACTTACCTGAAACCAAGTCAGAACTCCAAATTCTTCAATTCAGTCTCAAATTTTAACCATCTTTCATTTCATTACAGTTCTTCAGTCTCCTAAGTGATCAAGAACTTTTTGTAAAATCACTGTTTCAACAGTCTGTTTGAAACTACAACAACGAAATTTATTTATGAAACAAAACGGAATACTTAAATACCCTATTATGAGCTACAGTTTTGCGATCTTATTACTGATTCACGCACTGATTTCAGCTGGACTTCTAATGTATGCAGCCACATAAATGAGTTGTATTTATCCATGATAATATGGTTATACAGTCTTTGATGGTAATGAACTGCTCTTTGGTGTACAATGATGTGTTGGCAAATGTGCCAACACCTTGTAGATAGAGGAGGCCGAAATGCACGCTATAATCTAACGCAGACGGGCGTGAGGTCTGGAACAGGATACGTAATGAATGCTATAAAGAAACGTACGTAGCTGCGGAAATACTCAACTTTTAATCCATCATTTGTATACAGCATTCTTGATGATACAAGTGAGACTCTCTATAGAAATGGTTAATGGCGCCTTGCTAGGTCGTAGCCATGGACTTAGCTGAAGGCTATTCTAACTATCTCTCGGCAAATGAGAGAAAGGCTTCGTCAGTGAAGTCGCTAGCAAAGTCGTCGTACAACTGGGGCGAGTGCTAATACGTCTCTCTAGACCTGCCGTGTGGTGCGCTCGGTCTGCAATTACTGACAGTGGCGACACGCGGGTCCGACATGTACTAATGGACCGCGGCCGATTTAAAGCTACCACCTAGCAAGTGTGGTGTCTGGCGGTGACACCACATACAACATAATTGCTTTTTGTACGAAATTTATTTTCTTTTACGAACGAACGAACTACTGAACTTGTTGTCGTTGATAATGTCGCGGGGAAAGCAAACCAGAGACTGCGATTATCAAGTGTAACGGGTCTATTGAAGATACTGCTTACACTACGCTTGTCTACTCTCTTCTGGAGTATTGCACTGGGATGTGGGATCCGCGTCAGACAGAATTGACGGAAGACATCAACAAAGTTAAGAGAAGGGAAGCTCGTTTCGTATTTTCGCGAAATAAGGGAGAGAGTGCCAACAATATGATACACGAATTGTAGTGGCAGGGCAGTTTTTGGCTCGGTAGGACCTTTCTCATGGATCTTCTCATGAAATTTCAGTCACCAACCTTCTCAACTTTCTCTTCAGAGTGTGAAAACACTTCGTTAGCGCCCACCTACATGGGGAGAAATGATTATCAAAATAAAATAAGAGAAATCAGAGCTCGCGCGGACAGTTTTACGTGTTCGTTTTAAGGGGCTCCGGAAAGGCTCAAAATCATGAAAAGTTCAATTTTTAATTTTTTGCGTTTTCTGAATCTGCAGACTATTATCTTTTAATAGATATATAATTTATTCAATT